>NC_092341.1:170297500-171497500 GCF_046630445.1 Rutidosis leptorrhynchoides
GCAGTCCATGGCCATACCCCACGGCCTTGACCTACGGCCTACAAGGGCACAGCCCACGGCCTGCTAGGCCAGGATGTTTCCTATTTACCATTTTTCATGCTATTTTTACACACACTTCGCACTTCAATTTTCACTCTATCTCACTACAATTACTAGAAAGTCATACTTTTAAAGGCTTTCTTCTCCAAGCGGGAAATTTACTACCCAAAGGTGAACATAGAAGATTGTATTAGGAGCGGTCTGGAGTCCGAAGTTGTCACTTTTGTACTTTCGGAACTCAGTTAATCTACTGGTACTTCTATCCTTTATCTTTATATAATGTCTTCCATTATTATGATTTATGATATTTTTACCATTTTTAGCGAGTAGTTATCTTTATTGTATGTTATGACATAATCAGTTACGCTGCTAAAAAAATGATATGATCATAATGGTACGGCTAAAAAATATGATTTTATTCTTGCGATGTCGTTAGGTCGCGAGACGTCAGGGTCAGCTGATCAGAGTAGCAATAAGTGGTTTATTTTATTTATATTTTGCGGGGCCTAAATTTACTTTTAACTTTCTAATGTAGAAGGTGTAAGTAACCTAGGGTCGTGTTTTTAAATGGTTTAACGAATTGAAGATCAAGTGGATAATTGTCTTTTATTTAAATTACCTGGATAAGGATAGTAGTTTGTTTTAAGATAAAGGTCCTAATTGCGGAAAGTAAATAAAATGGAAGGATATCCAGAGTATGCAGATCAGGGAAATGTTAACCAAGATATTAGTTTGCACTAGGGAAATGTAATTATGTTGATGTTAAAGCTATGATTGGAATGGTGTAGATCTGGTTAGATGAGCCAATTACACAGACCTACATATCTCTAGACTCTCGGAGTTCTTGTTGAGTAGTGAGAAGTATGTCACTTGTTTGTATAATTAAAAGGTAACTATACCTCGGAGGTTATCTTTGGTAAAGCACTAGATTTATTAGTGAGTTGAGTTCTAATCCTAACCCTCGTTATCAGTTTGGTTAACTGAATAGCAACGTGCCGTGTTGATTGAACACTGATCACAAAAGGAAGGAGTCCGTCGGGTTAAGTTGATAAAATCTTAAATGAAAACTAACAACCATTTCATCAAACTAATGAGATTAGACAAAATTAAATATTATACAACATTACAGTTGATATACTGAAAGCAAAGCAGATAGAAACCTAATAGATACTGATATCGGCTAAAAAATCACGTTTTCACTCCGATATTAAGACCCAAAAACAAGAAAGATTCGAACTTTATTAGCAAAATACCCAATTCATCGGTTAGAATTGAAGAACAAGTAATTACGAAGATGGTGCAAAAAGAATCAAGAGAATAGGAGGTAAAACGAAGATTCTAGAGCGAAAATGGTGAAAGACAAGAAATCAAGTTACGATCCGGGGAACCAGGCAAGCCAAATGGCCTGCCAAGCTCACAAATAGCCTGCCAAATGGCTCAAATAAACGGCCCCTACAAACAGGCTGGCCTGGCAAACGGTCCCGGCAAACGGCCTACCAAATGGCCTGCCAGCCGTTTGCAGGCAAAATCCAAGCTTATTTAAAGGGACTTTGTCAGTCATTCCAACACACACTTCAATTCACTTCTTTCTCTCTCTTGTACAATATTAGTCATACTCTCAAGGTCTTCGACTCCGTGCGGGAAACCTAGTATGTGATGACCCGGAAATTTCTGACCAAATTTAAACTTAAATCTTTAAATGATTTCGATACGATAAGCAAAGTCTGTAATGTTGAGTCTCAAAAAGTTTGAACTGTTTCATGTATACATATACCCTTCGACTACTCTTGGCGATTCACGAAAAATTGTGTGTAAATAAATATGTAAATATATATGTATAAATAAATTCTATGCATAAATAGTATTATATATATATTGAAAATTATAAATATTAAAGAGTCAATAATGTATATAATTGATAGTAATATATTTGTAACATTAATATTATTACCATTAATTTCACTATTATTAACAATATTTGTATCATTAATATTATAATGTATATATGAAATTTGATATGTACAAGTATTATTATTAATATTAGTATTATTATCATTATAAATTCTATTGTTATTATTATCTGTTTCATTAATATTAGATATTAAAATTGTATAATTAATGTTATTATGATTAATATTATTTATATACTTATTATTAGTATTAATGTTATTAATATTTAATGTATACATTTATATAAATTATAATTAAATACACATGTAAACATATACAAAATACAGTATATATATATATATATTCAAAGATATATACAGATATATATATCTATATAAAAACCGTATATACATATTAAATACAGTCTAATACGTATTCTGTTAGCCATCACCATCGTTGTAAATTATTTTTCTTCTTCTTCTGTTCTTAATATGTACCTCCTGTCTTCAATTTATTATCCATCAAATCTTCACTGCAAAAAGCCAATCGAGTAAACACAAATTCTGATAGCTTTCACGATCGAGCTGTACATTTTCGTTTCTGTCTGTGTAAGTGAAAAGTGGAATCAAATTGTCTATACCAAACAAGAATCGATCATATCATAGGTACTATCTCAATGATACAATTTATACATATATACTTACATATCCAAAGCATATAGAGAAAAAGAATTATAGATTTTCATCCAACACCAATTGTATCCAGAACAACCATCATCATCTTCAAACCATGACCATCTTCAACACAAACCCATTTATATCTATCGAAACCCACTTGATCACCACCATAGAATCAACCCTTTTCTTTTCTTGTTTAGTTGGTCACTAACGAAAGGCATAACCATCACTTTTATCACATAATAATTAAACACCATTCAATTGTATCACCATAGACCACACTAAACCACCACCTACTACCATTGTCTTCTACAAATCCTTTTGATTCATTTCGACAGTAGCAACCACTGCTTTGTTTCTGTTATTTCTTGTTCGATGAAATCCAAAACTATCCTCTTTTCTTCAACACTTTATCACTTTCATCTCATTTAAACCATCGAAACCCATTACTACTTTACTGCTACATTTTTGTTCGAATTCCATCACCACCTTTTCTCTCTCTCAACCCACTTCTCTCTCTCATCTTAATTGAAAAATCATCGCTATTCATAGCTCCGTCACGGGCTGCTACACAAGGTCTGTTCCTGTCACCTTCCTGAATACTCGACATCACCACTATTGTTACCTTTATGCTACTGCTATCCCACGATATTTACTTCTGTTTTCGTTACTGCAATTGCGTGTTTTATTGCTCCAATTTGCTCATGTTACAGCAAAGATAAATGGTGTAATATACATAGCATTTTAAAAAAAAGGCTCGTGGGACAAGAGAGGAGCTCATGGCTGACATTTCTTTTGCAAGGTTTATCCCACTTATTTTTTGTTCTCCTTAGTGGGTTATGAAATGTCCCGTTCTTATTGATTAAAAACGTTCCATATTAATTGATTTCGTTGCGAGGTTTTGACCTCTATATGAGACGTTTTTCAAAGACTGCATTCATTTTAAAACAAACCATAACCTTTATTTCATCAATAAAGGTTTAAAAAGCTTTACGTAGATTATCAAATAATGATAATCTAAAATATCCTGTTTACACACGACCATTACATAATGGTTTACAATACAAATATGTTACAACAAAATAAGTTTCTTGAATGCAGTTTTTACACAATATCATACAAGCATGGACTCCAAATCTCGTCCTTATTTAAGTATGCGACAGCGGAAGCTCTTAATAATCACCTGAGAATAAACATGCTTAAAACGTCAACAAAAATGTTGGTGAGTTATAGGTTTAACCTATATATATCAAATCGTAACAATAGACCACAAGATTTCATATTTCAATACACATCCCATACATAGAGATAAAAATCATTCATATGGTGAACACCTGGTAACCGACATTAACAAGATGCATATATAAGAATATCCCCATCATTCCAGGACACCCTTCGGATATGATATAAATTTCGAAGTACTAAAGCATCCGGTACTTTGGATGGGGTTTGTTAGGCCCAATAGATCTATCTTTAGGATTCGCGTCAATTAGGGTGTCTGTTCCCTAATTCTTAGATTACCAGACTTAATAAAAAGGGGCATATTCGATTTCGATAATTTAACCATAGAATGTAGTTTCACGTACTTGTGTCTATTTTGTAAATCATTTATAAAACCTGCATGTATTCTCATCCCAAAAATATTAGATTTTAAAAGTGGGACTATAACTCACTTTCACAGATTTTTACTTCGTCGGGAAGTAAGACTTGGCCACTGGTTGATTCACGAACCTATAACAATATATACATATATATCAAAGTATGTTCAAAATATATTTACAACACTTTTAATATATTTTGATGTTTTAAGTTTATTAAGTCAGCTGTCCTCGTTAGTAACCTACAACTAGTTGTCCACAGTTAGATGTACAGAAATAAATCAATAAATATTATCTTGAATCAATCCATGACCCAGTGCATACGTATCTCAGTATTGATCACAACTCAAACTATATATATTTTGGAATCAACCTCAACCCTGTATAGCTAACTCCAACATTCACATATAGAGTGTCTATGGTTGTTCCGAAATATATATAGATGTGTCGACATGATAGTTTGAAACATTGTATACGTGTCTATGGTATCTCAAGATTACATAATATACAATACAAGTTGATTAAGTTATGGTTGGAATAGATTTGTTACCAATTTTCACGTAGCTAAAATGAGAAAAATTATCCAATCTTGTTTTACCCATAACTTCTTCATTTTAAATCCGTTTTGAGTGAATCAAATTGCTATGGTTTCATATTGAACTCTATTTTATGAATCAAAACAGAAAAAGTATAGGTTTATAGTCGGAAAAATAAGTTACATGTCGTTTTTGTAATGCTAGTCATTTCAGTCGAAAGAACGACGTCTAGATGACCATTTTAGAAAACATACTTCCACTTTGAGTTTAACCATAATTTTTGGATATAGTTTCATGTTCATAATAAAAATCATTTTCTCAGAATAACAACTTTTAAATCAAAGTTTATCATAGTTTTTAATTAACTAACCCAAAACAGCCCGCGGTGTTACTACGACGGCGTAAATCCGGTTTTACGGTGTTTTTCGTGTTTCCAGGTTTTAAATTATTAAGTTAGCATATCATATAGATATAGAACATGTGTTTAGTTGATTTTAAAAGTCAAGTTAGAAGGATTAACTTTTGTTTGCGAACAAGTTTAGAATTAACTAAACTATGTTCTAGTGATTACAAGTTTAAACCTTCGAATAAGATAGCTTTATATGTATGAATCGAATGATGTTATGAACATCATTAATACCTTAAGTTCCTTGGATAAACCTACTGGAAAAGAGAAAAATGGATCTAGCTTCAACGGATCCTTGGATGGCTCGAAGTTCTTGAAGCAGAATCATGACACGAAAACAAGTTCAAGTAAGATCATCACTTGAAATAAGATTGTTATAGCTATAGAAATTGAACCAAAGTTTGAATATGATTATTACCTTGTATTAGAATGATAACCTACTGTAAGAAACATAGATTTCTTAAGGTTGGATGATCACCTTACAAGATTGGAAGTGAGCTAGCAAACTTGAAAGTATTCTTGATTTTATGTAACTAGAACTTGTAGAATTTATGAAGAACACTTAGAACTTGAAGATAGAACTTGAGAGAGATAAATTAGATGAATAAAATTGAAGAATGAAAGTGTTTGTAGGTGTTTTTGGTCGTTGGTGTACGGATTAGATATAAAGGATATGTAATTTTGTTTTCATGTAAATAAGTCATGAATGATTACTCATATTTTTGTAATTTTATGAGATATTTCATGCTAGTTACCAAATGATGGCTCTCACATATGTCAGGTGACTCACATGGGTTGCTAAGAGCTGATCATTGGAGTGTATATACCAATAGTACATACATCTAAAAGCTGTGTATTGTACGAGTACGAATACGGGTGCATACGATTAGAATTGTTGATGAAACTGAACGAGGATGTAATTGTAAGCATTTTTGTTAAGTAGAAGTATTTTGATAAGTGTATTGAAGTCTTTCAAAAGTGTATAAATACATATTAAAACACTACATGTATATACATTTTAACTGAGTCGTTAAGTCATCGTTAGTCGTTACATGTAAGTGTTGTTTTGAAACATTTAGGTTAACGATCTTGTTAAATGTTGTTAACCCAATGTTTATAATATCAAATGAGATTTTAAATTATTATATTATCATGATATTATCATGTATGAATATCTCTTAATATGATATATATACATTAAATGTCTTTACAACGATAATCGTTACATATATGTCTCGTTTAAAAATCATTAAGTTAGTAGTCTTGTTTTTACATATGTAGTTCATTGTTAATATACTTAATGATATGTTTACTTATCATAGTATCATGTTAACTATATATATATCCATATATATTTCATCATATAGTTTTTACAAGTTTTAACGTTCGTGAATCACCAGTCAACTTGGGTGGTCAATTGTCTATATGAAACATATTTCAATTAATCAAGTCTTAACAAGTTTGATTGCTTAACATGTTGGAAACACTTAATCATGTAAATAACAATTTCATTTAATATATATATAAACATGGAAAAGTTTGGGTCACTACAGTACCTACCCGTTAAATAAATTTCGTCCCGAAATTTTAAGCAGTTGGGGGTGTTGACGTATCTTCTGGAAATAAATGCGGGTATTTCTTCTTCATCTGATCTTCATGCTCCCAGGTGAACTCGGGTCCTCTACGAGCATTCCATCGAACCTTAACAATTGGTATCTTGTTTTTCTTAAGTCTTTTAACCTCACGATCCATTATTTCGACGGGTTCTTCGATGAATTGAAGTTTTTCGTTGATTTGGATTTCATCTAACGGAATAGTGAGATTTTCTTTAGCAAAACATTTCTTCAAATTCGAGACGTGGAAAGTGTTATGTACAGCTGCGAGTTGTTGAGGTAACTCAAGTCGGTAAGCTACTGGTCCGACACGATCAATAATCTTGAATGGTCCAATATACCTTGGATTTAATTTTCCTCGTTTACCAAATCGAACAACGCATTTCCAAGGTGCAACTTTAAGCATGACCATCTCTCCAATTTCAAATTCTATATCTTTTCTTTTAATATCAGCGTAGCTCTTTTGTCGACTTTGGGCGGTTTTCAACCGTTGTTGAATTTGGATGATCTTCTCGGTAGTTTCTTGTATAATCTCCGGACCCGTAATCTGTCTATCCCCCACTTCACTCCAACAAATCGGAGACCTGCACTTTCTACCATAAAGTGCTTCAAACGGCGCCATCTCAATGCTTGAATGGTAGCTGTTGTTGTAGGAAAATTCTGCTAACGGTAGATGTCGATCCCAACTGTTTCCGAAATCAATAACACATGCTCGTAGCATGTCTTCAAGCATTTGTATCGTCCTTTCGCTCTGCCCATCAGTTTGTGGATGATAGGCAGTACTCATGTCTAGACGAGTTCCTAATGCTTGCTGTAATGTCTGCCAGAATCTTGAAATAAATCTGCCATCCCTATCAGAGATAATAGAGATTGGTATTCCATGTCTGGAGACGACTTCCTTCAAATACAGTCTTGCTAACTTCTCCATCTTGTCATCTTCTCTTATTGGCAGGAAGTATGCTGATTTGGTGAGACGATCAACTATTACCCAAATAGTATCAAAACCACTTGCAGTCCTTGGCAATTTAGTGATGAAATCCATGGTAATATTTTCCCATTTCCATTCTGGGATTTCGGGTTGTTGAAGTAGACCTGATGGTTTCTGATGCTCAGCTTTGACCTTAGAACACGTCAAACATTCTCCTACGTATTTAGCAACATCGGCTTTCATACCCGGCCACCAAAAATATTTCTTGAGATCTTTGTACATCTTCCCCGTTCCAGGATGTATTGAGTATCTGGTTTTATGAGCTTCTCTAAGTACCATTTCTCTCATATCTCCAAATTTTGGTACCCAAATCCTTTCAGCCCTATACCGGGTTCCGTCTTCCCGAATATTAAGATGCTTCTCCGATCCTTTGGGTATTTCATCCTTTAAATTTCCATCTTTTAAAACTCCTTGTTGCGCCTCCTTTATTTGAGTAGTAAGGTTATTATGAATCATTATATTCATAGATTTTACTCGAATGGGTTCTCTGTCCTTCCTGCTCAAGGCATCGGCTACCACATTTGCCTTCCCCGGGTGGTAACGAATCTCAAAGTCGTAATCATTCAATAATTCAATCCACCTACGCTGCCTCATATTCAGTTGTTTCTGATTAAATATGTGTTGAAGACTTTTGTGGTCGGTATATATAATACTTTTGACCCCATATAAGTAGTGCCTCCAAGTCTTTAATGCAAAAACAACCGCGCCTAATTCCAAATCATGCGTCGTATAATTTTATTCGTGAATCTTCAATTGTCTAGACGCATAAGCAATTACCTTCGTTCGTTGCATTAATACACAACCGAGACCTTGCTTTGATGCGTCACAATAAATCACAAAATCATCATTCCCTTCAGGCAATGACAATATAGGTGCCGTAGTTAGCTTTTTCTTCAATAACTGAAACGCTTTCTCTTGTTCATCATTCCATTCAAATTTCTTCCCTTTATGCGTTAATGCAGTCAAGGGTTTTGCTATTCTGGAAAAGTCTTGGATGAACCTTCTGTAGTAACCAGCTAGTCCTAAAAACTGGCGTATGTGTTTCGGAGTTTTCGGGGTTTCCCACTTTTCAACAGTTTCTATCTTTGCCGGATCCACCTTAATACCTTCTTTGTTCACTATGTGACCGAGGAATTGAACTTCTTCCAACCAAAATGCACACTTTGAAAACTTAGCATACAATTCTTCCTTCCTCAATACTTCTAACACCTTTCTCAAATGTTCACCGTGTTCTTGGTCATTCTTTGAGTAAATAAGTATGTCATCAATGAAAACAATGACAAACTTGTCAAGGTATGGTCCACACACTCGGTTTATAAGGTCCATGAACACAGCTGGTGCATTAGTTAAACCAAACGGCATGACCATAAACTCGTAATGACCGTAACGTGTTCTGAAAGCAGTCTTTGGAATATCATCTTCTTTCACCCGCATTTGATGATACCCGAAACGTAAGTCAATCTTTGAATAAACAGACGAGCCTTGTAGTTGATCAAATAAGTTGTCGATTCTCGGTAGTGGGTAGCGGTTCTTGATGGTAAGTTTGTTCAACTCTCGGTAGTCGATACACAACCTGAATGTACCATCTTTCTTCTTGACAAACAAAACAGGAGCTCCCCACGGTGATGTTCTTGGTCGAATGAAACCACGCTCTAAAAGTTCTTGTAATTGGCTTTGCAGTTCTTTCATCTCGCTGGGTGCGAGTCTGTAAGGAGCACGAGCTATTGGTGCAGCTCCTGGTACAAGATCTATTTGAAATTCAACGGATCGATGTGGGGGTAATCCCGGTAATTCTTTCGGAAATACATCGGGAAATTCTTTTGCAATGGGAACATCATTGATGCTCTTTTCTTCAGTTTGTACTTTCTCAACGTGTGCTAGAACAGCATAACAACCTTTTCTTATTAGTTTTTGTGCCTTCAAATTACTAATAAGATGTAGCTTCGTGTTGCCCTTTTTTCCGTACACCATTAAGGGTTTTCCTTTTTCTCGTATAATGCGAATTGCATTTTTGTAACAAATAATCTCTGCTTTCACTTCTTTCAACCAGTCCATACTGATTATCACATCAAAACTCCCTAACTCTACTGGTATCAAATCAATCTTAAATGTTTCGCTAACCAGTTTAATTTCTCGATTCCGACATATATTATCTGCTGAAATTAATTTACCATTTGCTAATTCGAGTAAAAATTTACTATCCAATGGCGTCAATGGATAACTTAATTTAGCACAAAAATCTCTACTCATATAGCTTCTATCCGCACCCGAATCAAATAAAACATAAGCAGATTTATTGTCAATAAGAAACATACCCGTAACAAGCTCCGGGTCTTCCTGTGCCTCTGCCGCATTAATATTGAAAACTCTTCCGCGGCCTTGTCCATTCGTGTTCTCCTGGTTCGGGCAATTTCTAATAATGTGGCCCAGTTTTCCACATTTATAACAAACTACATTGGCATAAATTGCTCCGACACTACTTGCTCCGCCATTACTCGTTCCGACACCATTTGTTCCTTTCGTTCTATTAACCCCTGGTCCGTAGACCTCACACTTCGCCGCGCTATGACCATTTCTTTTACACTTGTTGCAAAATTTGGTGCAGAATCCCGAGTGATACTTTTCACACCTTTGGCATAGCTGCTTCTGATTGTTGTTGTTGTTGCGGTTATTATTGTTGTTGGGATGATTGTTGTAGTTGCTGTTGTTGTTGTTGTTGTTGTTGTTGTTGTTGTTGTTGTTGTTGTTGGGCCGTTTGTTGTAGTTGCGATTGATGTTGCGATTGTTGGGATATTTGTTGCGATTATTGTTGTAATTGCTGTTGTTGTTGTATTGGTGATTCTTATCACCGTTTTCCTCCCACTTTCTTTTGATTTGCTTCACATTGGCCTCTTCAGCAGTCTGTTCTTTAATTCTTTCTTCAATCTGGTTCACTAGTTTGTGAGCCATTCTACATGCCTGTTGTATGGAGGCGGGCTCGTGTGAACTTATATCTTCTTGGATTCTTTCCGGTAATCCTTTCACAAACGCGTCGATCTTCTCTTCCTCATCTTCGAATGCTCCCGGACACAATAGGCACAATTCTGTGAATCGTCTTTCGTACGTGGTAATATCAAATCCTTGGGTTCGTAACCCTCTAAGTTCTGTCATGAGCTTATTGACCCCGGTTCTGGGACGGTACTTCTCGTTCATCAAGTGCTTGAATGCTGACCACGGTAGTGCGTACACATCGCCTTGTCCCACTTGCTCTAGATAGGTATTCCACCATGTTAACGCAGAACCTGTGAAGGTATGCGTAGCGTACTTCACTTTGTCCTCTTCAGTACACTTACTTATGGCAAACACTGATTCGACCTTCTCGGTCCACCGTTTCAATCCGATCGGTCCTTCGGTTCCATCAAATTCCAAAGGTTTGCAGGCAGTGAATTCTTTGTAGGTGCATCCTACACGATTTCCTGTACTGCTAGATCCAAGGTTATTCTTGGTATGTAGCGCAGCCTGTACTGCGGCTATGTTTGAAGCTAGAAAAGTACGGAATTCCTCTTCATTCATATTCACGGTGTGTCGAGTAGTCGGTGCCATTTCCTTCAAAATAGTCAAACGGAACAAGTTAATCGTACAGAATATTAAGAGTAGTTAATAGTATTTCGTAGCATAATATGAACTCATTTATAAAAGCTTTTTCTTCATATTAGCGTTTTATAAGTTTAAATTCGGGTAATACCTACCCGTTAAGTTCATACTTAGTAGCTAATATACAATTCAACTACTACAATTCTATATGAAAAACTGATTATAATAATATTTCACGTTCAAACTTTTACACAATATTTTACAAACTTACAATACCGCTTATTTTACATATAGCATGAAATATAGCACACAATAAATTTGATACAAGATGGTTGTGAAGATAATTCTAGCTAGTACACAAGTCGTTCAGCAAAGGCAATAAAGACACGTAATTCATACGTCCAGAAACAAGTCATGCATTCTGGTTTTACTAGGATTACTTCCCATCCTTGGTCTTGTGGAACATAACCGTTATGGCCGTTGATAAGACAGCATGTTGTAACGTCGTCAAAGGGACGAGGGTTACGTAATGTCCAATAGTCCCGTAACAATCTAAAAACCTCATTTCTTACCCCAATTACCGACTCCGTCACTTGTGGGAACGTTTTGTTTAATAGTTGTAGCCCGATGTTCTTGTTCTCACTTTGGTGAGAAGCGAACATTACTAATCCGTAAGCATAACATGCTTCTTTATGTTGCATGTTAGCCGCTTTTTCTAAATCACGAAGTCCAATATTCGGATATATTGAGTCAAAATAATTTCTTAACCCATTGCGTAAAATAGCATTTGGGTTCCCCGCAATATATGCGTCAAAGTAAACACATCGTAACTTATGGATTTCCCAATGTGATATCCCCCATCTTTCGAACGAAAGCCTTTTATAAACCAAGGCATTCTTGGAACGTTCTTCGAATGTCTTACAAACTGATCTCGCCTTAAATAGTTGTGCCGAAGAATTCTGACCGACTCTAGACAAGATTTCATCAATCATGTCTCCGGGTAGGTATCTTAAAATATTGGGTTGTCTATCCATTTTGTGTTTTTATACTGTAAAATAGACAAGAGTTAGATTCATAAAAAAAATACTTATTAATACAAGCAATTTTTACATATATCATAAAGCATAAGCACACTATATTACTTATATTACACCACACGAATACAACTATCTTATTCCGACTCGCTTGTTTCTTCTTCTTCGGTTTTGGTTCGTTTTGCCAAGTTTCTAGGGATATATGATGTTCCCCTAATACGAGCCGTCGTTATCCACATTTGTTTAGAAAAACCTGGTGGTTTAGAGGTTCCCGGGTCATTGTTACAACTTAAGGACTTCGGGGGTTGACGATACATATAAAGTTCATCGGGGTTGGAATTAGATTTCTCTATTTTTATGCCCTTTCCCTTATTATTTTCTTTTGCCTTTTTAAATTCAGTTGGGGTAATTTCTATAACATCATCGGAATTCTCGTCGGAATCCGATTCATCGGAGAATTGGTAATCCTCCCAATATTTTGCTTCCTTGGCGGAAACACCATTGACCATAATTAACCTTGGTCGGTTGGTTGAGGATTTTCTTTTACTTAACCGTTTTATTATTTCCCCCACCGGTTCTATTTCTTCATCCGGTTCCGATTCTTCTTCCGGTTCCGATTCTTCTTCCGGTTCCGACTCTGATTAAAAACGTTCCATATTAATTGATTTCGTTGCGAGGTTTTGACCTCTATATGAGACGTTTTTCAAAGACTGCATTCATTTTAAAACAAACCATAACCTTTATTTCATCAATAAAGGTTTAAAAAGCTTTACGTAGATTATCAAATAATGATAATCTAAAATATCCTGTTTACACACGACCATTACATAATGGTTTACAATACAAATATGTTACAACAAAATAAGTTTCTTGAATGCAGTTTTTACACAATATCATACAAGCATGGACTCCAAATCTCGTCCTTATTTAAGTATGCGACAGCGGAAGCTCTTAATAATCACCTGAGAATAAACATGCTTAAAACGTCAACAAAAATGTTGGTGAGTTATAGGTTTAACCTATATATATCAAATCGTAACAATAGACCACAAGATTTCATATTTCAATACACATCCCATACATAGAGATAAAAATCATTCATATGGTGAACACCTGGTAACCGACATTAACAAGATGCATATATAAGAATATCCCCATCATTCCGGGACACCCTTCGGATATGATATAAATTTCGAAGTACTAAAGCATCCGGTACTTTGGATGGGGTTTGTTAGGCCCAATAGATCTATCTTTAGGATTCGCGTCAATTAGGGTGTCTGTTCCCTAATTCTTAGTTTACCAGACTTAATAAAAAGGGGCATATTCGATTTCGATAATTTAACCATAGAATGTAGTTTCACGTACTTGTGTCTATTTTGTAAATCATTTATAAAACCTGCATGTATTCTCATCCCAAAAATATTAGATTTTAAAAGTGGGACTATAACTCACTTTCACAGATTTTTTGTGACGACCCGGAAATTTCTGACTAAATTTAAACTTTATCTTTATATTATTCTGACACGATAAGCAATGTTTGTTAAGTTAATCCTCAAGGATTTTAAACTATGTTTATACATTCATTTAAACCTCGACCAAATTCCAATGATTCACAAACCATTAAATGAACATATATGAATATGTATGTATATGTGTATATGTTATAAATTGAAAATGTCAACAAAGTATTTAAACGTATAATGCTTTATATGAACGTATTTGTTTCAATATGATTATCGACGAAATAAAAAAAATATATTAAATGATTGAATTATCAGAAACATTGAATTATGATTACAAGTCTCTGTTGAGAGGTCCACTATGATTTGAGAAAATCTATTCCTCTTAACGATATTCGGAATAATTTTGTAAAGCTATTTATAAATAAAAATAAAAAGTGTCAATTACGAAAGTTAGACAAAAGCTATTGGAGAATTGGTTTCCATAATATTCTATTAATCTATTTTCAAACGTACAAAAATGTTTTCAGTTTAAAAAGAACTTTATTATTAAAACGTATATAACTTTTATAAATATCTAGAATCACTTTTGACAACTCATTACTTAACCAGTATAATAAATATAACGATATTTATATTTTATTTCATTAAATATATATAACGATTTAAATTAATATTATATATATTTATACACGTATTATACATACATAGTTTTTATATTTTTACTATACTTTAACTTTACCTTTACTTTACTTTACCTTTACCTTTACTTTAATAATTTACTTTAATAATTTATACTTTAATAATTCATACTTTAATAATTCATACTTTAATAATTTACTTTAATAATTCATACTTTAATAATTCATACTTTAATAATTCACTTTAATAATTCATACTTTAATAATTCACTTTAATAATTCATACTTTAATAATTCACTTTAATAATTCATACTTTAATAATTCACTTTAATAATTCATACTTTAATAATTCACTTTAATAATTCATACTTTAATAATTCACTTTAATAATTCAAAAATCTATTATAAATAGAATTCAATAGGTTTCATTATTTCATAGAAATTTGAAAATATATTTCTCAAAACTCTCTCAATCGATTTACATATATATATATATATATATATATATATATATATATATATATATATATATATATATATATATATATATATATATATATATATATATATTTGCTCTATATTATTTCAAGATATTATTAGTATACATAAAATATTACGACGGAGTGATGTCCGAGTGATTTCAAAATAGTTTTTTGAATGAGTCGAAGCTAAGGAAATTATGGGTTATAGCTATGGAGGTGATGGGTATGGTTCATGGGTATGCCCGTGAGGTCAATCTAGTTTTTATCATCTCCGTTGCGTCTACGTACTTTCCTGCAATATTGAATCTCAATATTGATACGTGAGCACTCATAACTTAACTTTTATATATCAATAGTGTATCCCTGACTAGTGCTCGAGTATATAGGATTATGCATGCGTGTACATTCGATATTGTCCTTAGATAGGTTTGTTGAATCCTGAATTAGATACATATGCTACTGAGATAGGGTATATGATATGCATGTCATTGGAAAGCTAGCGAAAAATTAAGAACTTTTCATTTAGATATCGAATGGTTTCGATGAACGGATTTGAAGTTATAGTCAACTGAATTTTAGTATTATTGTTAAAATGATTATTATTACTATCGTCGTTATTATTTTAATAGAAATATCATTGTTATTATAAAATATCATTATTACTATTATGTTAGTATTATCATTTTATCATAATAACATTTTTAGTAAATATAGATATTGTTATTTTTTTTATAGAATAATAATTATTATTATTACAAAATAATACAACTTTTACTTATTATTATTATGATCAATATTATTTTATCAAATAAATAGGGGATACAAAGATATTTTTCACCACGCGTAATATAATTACATTAATAATACTTACCACTATAGTTTTACGATATTAAGTGAACTTTATAAATTTTACTACTTAAGATATATAAAAGTATATTTTATCATATATAAACGTTAATATAAATTTTTATTAATAAATGACTTTTATTATTATAAAATCTAATAAATATATTTAAATATATAAAACGACTATAGCTAAGTTATATAATAAACACGTATAAATTTTAGAAGTCATTTTGGGTCAAGTTGACTTTTGCACATTAGTCTCGAGCATTAGGATTGTGGTACACTATGACTTGACCAAAAATTGTTAGACAAATATTGACCAACATATAAATATATATAATTAATATAGGTTCGTGAATCCGAGGCCAACCTTGCACTTGTTAAATGACGTTATATGTATTTTTACTACGAAATACAGTATGGTGAGTTTCATTTGCTCCCTTTTATATATATTTTTGGGACTGAGAATACATGCGCTGTTTTTATAAATGTTTTACGAAATAGGCACAAGTACTAAAACTAATTCTACGTGGGTTTAAACCAGAAATATACCCTTAGCTTGGTAACATTAAACTACTTGTCTATGTAAGGTAGGCGCGAATCCTAAAGATAGATCTATTGGGCCTAACAAACCCCATCCTGACTATGGGATGCTTTAGTACTTCGAGGTTATTTTAAACACACCTGATCTGGTGTACTTCAGAGGGTAAAACATGAACGTTAAGGCTTGTTACCGGGTGCCTACAACTTATAGAATACTTTTATACACTTGCGAGTGTACATATATTTATAAACGGAAATCTTGTGGTCTATTAATATATTGAAATGATTATTATGATAAACCTATGAACTCACCAACCTTTTGGTTGACACTTTAAAGCATGTTTATTCTCAGGTATTAAAGAAATCTTCCGCTGTGCATTAGCTCATTTTAAGGATATTACTTGGAGTCATTCATGGCATATTTTGAAAGACGTTGCATTCGAGTCATTGAGTTCATCAAGATTATTATTATGTCAATTATAGTTGGATGTATTATGAAATGGTGTGCATTCCGTCAACTTTCGTTGTAAAGAAAATTTGTCTTTTAAAAACGAATGCAATGTTTGTAAAATGTATCATATAGAGGTCAAAATACCTCGCGATGTAATCAACTATTATGAATCGTTTATAATGTATATGAACGGGTCCTTTCAGTTGGTATCAGAGCGGTGGTCTTAGCGAACCAGGTCTGCATTAGTGTGTCTGACTGATAGTCGTTAGGATGCATTAATGAGCCTAGACTTCGACCGTGTCTGCATGTCAAAAGTTTTGCTTATCATTTTTGTCGGAAATTGCCTGCTTATCATTCTTAGTCTAGACACGTCTTACTGCATTGATTGCATGAATAGTGTATAGACAAAATTTATATCTTAGCGTATCTGCTAATCCATATCTTAGCGTATCTGTTACTGTAAACTTTGCCTGACATATCCCGTAATTTCCTCCGTAATCTACGAAATCTTTTGCGCTATATATATAGATATTCTATGTAATTAGAATACCACCCGATAGCCGAAAAATCATTTCATATCGAAAAATTCTTTATTCAATCGAACAAAATGGAATTCGTCATTAGTTCAAGTCCCTCGAATTCCGATATGGAATCCCACTCAAGCTCCGAAAGCAGTGTGACCGGAATGGATCAACCAATTAGCCATCATCTATTATGAATGAATTGGGGATAGGTTCGTAGCCTCCTCAATAATTGGAGACAAGAAGAAGGTGATCCCTTCCATCCACCACATTGCCCTCTTGGCGATGAACCTGAAGCACTTACCAGCGAACCGGTCTGAAACACCATTTTCTCTCTCATTTTCAGAGTATCTCGTCACGATTATATACTACATCAAATTCTAGATTTTATTTATCCGCTCGTCCGAACCGACAATCACCCCGATGTAATAGAAGAAGTCAACAAGCTTCGCGCTCGAGTAGTGGGTTTAGAGAATATGGTGCAAGGGTTACAAACACCAACAAATAACGAAGTATTAATTCATAATTTCAATTTTATTGAATAAATACTCCGTAAAAGTTATGTAATTTCTAAAGTCTTTAGGGATTATTCAGTTCTAGTTTCAACCGTAAATCAAATGAGTTTAATTTAATATTAACTCATTAAATCTATGTTACATCTGAAGAAAATATGCACATATATATTTTCATAAAGACTGTAATAAAATTCTGTTGTACAAAATATTAATTGTGAAATTTTTTTTAACGGGTAGGTAATACCCGAGAGATATATAAATTCACAATTAATATATTACATTTTACGAATCTGATTAAGCAAATCATCAACTATACTCTCAAAATCTCACAACAATATACATTCTTGTATAAAAATCAAAACAACCATTCTCACCCAAATTTGATTACGCATTCTGATTTTGAAAAATCAAAATCCAAGTCATGATTTAACAGAAGACATCACTCTTAGATTCCTACATCTTTCAAAGCTATACTTTGGCTTCAAAACTGTGTTAGAACATCATATGTATATTAACGATTACAAACTGTGTTCAAACTCTCTGAAGTTTTCGAAGACACTTCAAACAATGAACAATCGAGATGATGATCCAACCACATATTACCCACATTTATGTACCTAAAAAGCTCTCGAAGCCAAAGTCATAGTTCGACGCGTATCCGTGTCAGACCCTTTGGTATTTATTAGCTAAAATGACTTTTCAATTCTTTTTCAAAGTAGACAGTTTTGTCACAGCTCCAGCAAGTCAACTTCGACTTTTCAGTCGGGCTAGTCTTATTATAACCTCGATAGATACGTTGCCCTTTCATCATCGTTACTGGGGACCTTTCATATCTCGCCACCTTAGCAATAAACTTACCAACAACTTCAATTATCTTTGACTTTTCGAAAAATCATTATATTTATTGAAATCACATGATTTACTCATTCGCATCTTGTAACGAGAATTGTCATACGAATCATCGGAAAACAGTAACCAGTATTTTGAAATCTCGCAGCATGTCTACGCCAACAGTTATATGTGTACGTAAAAGGTCTATCTCCTGGACTTACATACTTTGAATGTGAAGTTCTGAAAAATATTTTGAACTGCAAACTAGTTCTTGAAATGCTGACGAAGCATCAAAAACTGTAAACGATCTTAACAGTAAAAAGTTTGATGACAAAGAATAGTAAGGTGGTAAAGCTGAGAAAAAGAGAAGGTTTGAAACTGGAAAACGGATTGAACAGACTATGAAGGAGGCTGTGGACAAATCACAAAGACTAAATCTGCCTTCAAAGAATCCAAATGATTCAGTGCCTGCTAAAGTCATTAACGAATACCTTACTCTTTATCTGAAGTCATTTATCTCTTTGCGCTATCAGTGTTACATCATATAAGAAACTATTAGTTTCTATATTCTATAAACTTTCGAGTTTAAATTATGAATGTTTTGAAGTAGTGTTGGGAACTGAAGCATGAGTTAGTATAATATAATGACACTTGATCAACGTGATTATATTACAGTAAGTCATGCTGAGTTTCTAATGGGACATGACGATTCACAGACCATGCCGTCATCATGTTCCATGTTACACGACTCTTGTATTCTATTTAATCTCTAAAAATATCAAGAATATATTTTCTTGATGATTCGGTCTTTTCAGGGTATTCTGGTAAATTATTAATCAAGATCGTGCCATTACCATTTCCTTCTTAGAACATTAACTATGTTCATTCTGAAATTCATATCTGCGAATACTGGACCATTACAAACGTTGCTTAATCGCAAGAAGAAGAAACGAAAGGACAAAACTCCAAAATAGAAATTGGAGTATAAATCGCAGCAAATAGAAGGGAGCATTAACTTGGATGTCAATGATTATAGAAGACAAAAGCAGGGGCTTTGAAATATAAGGGAAGATATAAAACCCAACAACCACCCAAAAATTATAAACCGTATATATCGATGCATATAGCAATATAAAGACATGGAAGAACTAAAAACACTATAAAACCGAGAGTATAGTAGAAGTAAATAGATTCTTCCGGAGGCAGATGAAAAAGAAGAATGACAGATATGAAAGTGAGGAGTATATCGAGAATCAGTACTGGATGAAGCATATTGACAAATACTTTAAAATATGAGTTGAGGGAGAAAGAATAGAAGGTGTGAGTTGTAAGGAAACGAAGGAGGTGGATTTATAGTGAAATACCCGACAGAAAAATCAAGATGGATTATCGTATTAATTCGAAGAGAATCATAATCTCCAAATCCAACATAGATTACAAAGATTTTCTTTAAATTCGGAGATCAATTGTGATGATGTCAAAAGATATGACGAATCACTATAATCTTATTTCCTTCATTTACGATAACTTCCCTCATACGCTTCGAGTAATCGAATTATTTTATCCATACTTCTTAGACATGATAAAACTTCATAATCGTCACGTCATAATAACATTCTCATTGTTAGCCATAACGACCTCTATCAAATTTCGGGGACGAAATTTCTTTAACGGGTAGGTACTGTGACGACCCGGAAATTTCCGACTAAATTTAAACTTTATCTTTATATTATTCTGACACGATAAGCAATGTTTGTTAAGTTAAACCTCAAGGATTTTAAACTATGTTTATACATTCATTTAAACCTCGACCAAATTCCAATGATTCACAAACCATTAAATGAACATATATGAATATGTATGTATATGTGTATATGTTATAAATTGAAAATGTCAACAAAGTATTTAAATGTATAATGCTTTATATGAACGTATTTGTTTCAATATGATTATCGACGAAATAAAAAAAAATATATTAAATGATTGAATTATCAGAAACATTGAATTATGATTACAAGTCTCTGTTGAGAGGTCCACTATGATTTGAGAAAATCTATTCCTCTTAACGATATTCGGAATAATTTGTAAAGCTATTTATAAATAAAAATAAAAAGTGTCATTTACGAAAGTTAGACAAAAGCTATTGGAGAATTGGTTTCCATAATATTCTATTAATCTATTTTCAAACGTACAAAAACGTTTTCAGTTTAAAAAGAACTTTATTATTAAAACGTATATAACTTTTATAAATATCTAGAATCACTTTTGACAACTCATTACTTAACCAGTATAATAAATATAACGATATTTATATTTTATTTCATTAAATATATATAACGATTTAAATTAATATTATATATATTTATACACGTATTATACATACATAGTTTTTATATTTTTACTATACTTTAACTTTACCTTTACTTTACTTTACCTTTACTTTAACTTTAATAATTTACTTTAATAATTCATACTTTAATAATTCATACTTTAATAATTCACTTTAATAATTCATACTTTAATAATTCACTTTAATAATTCATACTTTAATAATTCACTTTAATAATTCATACTTTAATAATTCACTTTAATAATTCATACTTTAATAATTCACTTTAATAATTCATACTTTAATAATTCACTTTAATAATTCATACTTTAATAATTCACTTTAATAATTCATACTTTAATAATTCAATTTAATAATTCAAAAATCTATTATAAATAGAATTCAATAGGTTTCATTATTTCATAGAAACTTGAAAATATATTTCTCTAAACTCTCTCAATCGATTTATATATATATATATATATATATATATATATATATATATATATATATATATATATATATATATATATATATATATTTGCTCTATATTATTTCAAGATATTATTAGTATACATAAAATATTACGACGGAGTGATGTCCGAGTGATTTCAAAATAGTTTTTTGAATGAGTCGAAGCTAAGGAAATTATGGGTTATAGCTATGGAGGTGATGGGTATGGTTCATGGGTATGCTCGTGAGGTCAATCTAGTTTTTATCATCTCCGTTGCGTCTACGTACTTTCCTGCAATATTGAATCTCAATATTGATAGGTGAGCACTCATAACTTAACTTTTATATATCAATAGTGTATCCCTGACTAGTGCTCGAGTATATAGGATTATGCATGCTTGTACATTCGATATTGTCCTTAGATAGGTTTGTTGAATCCTGAATTAGATACATATGCTACTGAGATAGGGTATATGATATGCATGTCATTGGAAAGCTAGCGAAAAATTAAGAACTTTTCATTTAGATATCGAATGGTTTCGATGAACGGATTTGAAGTTATAGTCAACTGAATTTTAGTATTATTGTTAAAATGATTATTATTACT
Organism: Rutidosis leptorrhynchoides; assembly: GCF_046630445.1. NCBI lineage: Eukaryota > Viridiplantae > Streptophyta > Magnoliopsida > Asterales > Asteraceae > Rutidosis > Rutidosis leptorrhynchoides. The sequence goes on from NC_092341.1 coordinate 170,319,535, forward strand.
ATCGTCGTTATTATTTTAATAGAAATATCATTGTTATTATAAAATATCATTATTACTATTATGTTAGTATTATCATTTTATCATAATAACATTTTTAGTAAATATAGATATTGTTATTTTTTTTATAGAATAATAATAATTATTATTACAAAATAATACAACTTTTACTTATTATTATTATGATCAATATTATTTTATCAAATAAATAGGGGATACAAAGATATTTTTCACCACGCGTAATATAATTACATTAATAATACTTACCACTATAGTTTTACGATATTAAGTGAACTTTATAAATTTTACTACTTAAGATATATAAAAGTATATTTTATCATATATAAACGTTAATATAAATTTTTATTAATAAATGACTTTTATTATTATAAAATCTAATAAATATATTTAAATATATAAAACGACTATAGCTAAGTTATATAATAAACACGTATAAATTTTAGAAGTCATTTTGGGTCAAATTGACTTTTGCACATTAGTCTCGAGCATTAGGATTGTGGTACACTATGACTTGACCAAAAATTGTTAGACAAATATTGACCAACATATAAATATATATAATTAATATAGGTTCGTGAATCCTTGGCCAACCTTGCACTTGTTAAATGACGTTATATGTATTTTTACTACGAAATACAGTATGGTGAGTTTCATTTGCTCCCTTTTATATATATTTTTGGGACTGAGAATACATGCGCTGTTTTTATAAATGTTTTACGAAATAGGCACAAGTACTAAAACTAATTCTACGTGGGTTTAAACCAGAAATATACCCTTAGCTTGGTAACATTAAACTACTTGTCTATGTACGGTAGGCACGAATCCTAAAGATAGATCTATTGGGCCTGACAAACCCCATCCTGACTATGGGATGCTTTAGTACTTCGAGGTTATTTTAAACACACCTGATCTGGTGTACTTCAGAGGGTAAAACATGAACGTTAAGGCTTGTTACCGGGTGCCTACAACTTATAGAATACTTTTATACACTTGCGAGTGTACATATATTTATAAACGGAAATCTTGTGGTCTATTAATATATTGAAATGATTATTATGATAAACCTATGAACTCACCAACCTTTTGGTTGACACTTTAAAGCATGTTTATTCTCAGGTATTAAAGAAATCTTCCGCTGTGCATTAGCTCATTTTAAGGATATTACTTGGAGTCATTCATGGCATATTTTGAAAGACGTTGCATTCGAGTCATTGAGTTCATCAAGATTATTATTATGTCAATTATAGTTGGATGTATTATGAAATGGTGTGCATTCCGTCAACTTTCGTTGTAAAGAAAATTTGTCTTTTAAAAACGAATGCAATGTTTGTAAAATGTATCATATAGAGGTCAAAATACCTCGCGATGTAATCAACTATTATGAATCGTTTATAATGTATATGAACGGGTCCTTTCATTTTTACTTCGTCGGGAAGTAAGACTTGGCCACTGGTTGATTCACGAACCTATAACAATATATACATATATATCAAAGTATGTTCAAAATATATTTACAACACTTTTAATATATTTTGATGTTTTAAGTTTATTAAGTCAGCTGTCCTCGTTAGTAACCTACAACTAGTTGTCCACAGTTAGATGTACAGAAATAAATCGATAAATATTATCTTGAATCAATCCACGACCCAGTGTATACGTATCTCAGTATTGATCACAACTCAAACTATATATATTTTGGAATCAACCTCAACCCTGTATAGCTAACTCCAACATTCACATATAGAGTGTCTATGGTTGTTCCGAAATATATATAGATGTGTCGACATGATAGGTCAAAACATTGTATACGTGTCTATGGTATCTCAAGATTACATAATATATAATACAAGTTGATTAAGTTATGGTTGGAATAGATTTGTTACCAATTTTCACGTAGCTAAAATGAGAAAAATTATCCAATCTTGTTTTACCCATAAACAGAAAAAGTATAGTTTTATAGTCGGAAAAATAAGTTACAAGTCGTTTTTGTAAAGGTAGTTTTTTCAGTCGAAAGAACGACGTCTAGATGACCATTTTAGAAAACATACTTCCACTTTGAGTTTAACCATAATTTTTGGATATAGTTTCATGTTCATAATAAAAATCATTTTCTCAGAATAACAACTTTTAAATCAAAGTTTATCATAGTTTTTAATTAACTAACCCAAAACAGCCCGCGGTGTTACTACGACGGCGTAAATCCGGTTTTACGGTGTTTTTCGTGTTTCCAGGTTTTAAATCATTAAGTTAGCATATCATATAGATATAGAACATGTGTTTAGTTGATTTTAAAAGTCAAGTTAGAAGGATTAACTTTTGTTTGCGAACAAGTTTAGAATTAACTAAACTGTGTTCTAGTGATTACAAGTTTAAACCTTCGAATAAGATAGCTTTATATGTATGAATCGAATGATGTTATGAACATCATTACTACCTTAAGTTCCTTGGATAAACCTACTAGAAAAGAGAAAAATGGATCTAGCTTCAACGGATCCTTGGATGGCTCGAAGTTCTTGAAGCAGAATCATGACACGAAAACAAGTTCAAGTAAGATCATCACTTGAAATAAGATTGTTATAGCTATAGAAATTGAACCAAAGTTTGAATATGATTATTACCTAGTATTAGAATGATAACCTAATATAAGAAACAAAGATTTCTTGAGGTTGGATGATCACCTTACAAGATTGGAAGTGAGCTAGCAAACTTGAAAGTATTCTTGATTTTATGTAACTAGAACTTGTAGAATTTATGAAGAACACTTAGAACTTAAAGATAGAACTTGAGAGAGATAAATTAGATGAAGAAAATTGAAGAATGAAAGTGTTTGTAGATGTTTTTGGTCGTTGGTGTATGGATTAGATATAAAGGATATGTAATTTTGTTTTCATGTAAATAAGTCATGAATGATTACTCATATTTTTGTAATTTTATGAGATATTTCATGCTAGTTGCCAAATGATGGTTCCTACATGTGTTAGGTGACTCACATGGGCTGCTAAGAGCTGATCATTGGAGTGTATATACCAATAGTACATACATCTAAAAGCTGTGTATTGTACGAGTACGAATACGGGTGCATACGAGTAGAATTGTTGATGAAACTGAACGAGGATGTAATTGTAAGCATTTTTGTTAAGTAGAAGTATTTTGATAAGTGTATTGAAGTCTTTCAAAAGTGTATAAATACATATTAAAACACTACATGTATATACATTTTAACTGAGTCGTTAAGTCATCGTTAGTCGTTACATGTAAGTGTTGTTTTGAAACCTTTATGTTAACGATCTTGTTAAATGTTGTTAACCCAATGTTTATAATATCAAATGAGATTTTAAATTATTATATTATCATGATATTATCATGTATGAATATCTCTTAATATGATATATATACATTAAATGTCTTTACAACGATAATCGTTACATATATGTCTCGTTTAAAAATCATTAAGTTAGTAGTCTTGTTTTTACATATGTAGTTCATTGTTAATATACTTAATGATATGTTTACTTATCATAGTATCATGTTAACTATATATATATCCATATATATGTCATCATATAGTTTTTACAAGTTTTAACGTTCGTGAATCACCGGTCAACTTGGGTGGTCAATTGTCTATATGAAACATATTTTAATTAATCAAGTCTTAACAAGTTAGATTGCTTAACATGTTGGAAACACTTAATCATGTAAATAACAATTTCTATATATATAAACATGGAAAAGTTCGGGTCACTACAGGTTACATGGGGAATATAGACTCAATAAAGATTCGGGCACTTATTAAAACAATTAGGGAAAGTATCGGCAAAATAGATGTCACGGACCATTAGTAACTTTTGCGTTATTTTTTCTTGTTTTTGGTGGACCAAGATGATTAGGTAGTGAGGACACGATAATGATGATAAATGATTACTTTCATACGTTCCATTTCTGTTTATGGTATAAACGAATAAACGATGATACTGCTAATTGGTATTCGTTGATGTATTGATGCAAGTATGGCGATGGATAGTGATGATGATGTTAGATGTTAACGATGATGATAATGAAGGATATGGCTGCCTCACTTTCAAATCCTAATTCCGTTTCATTTTTTTATATATAAATTGAACCCCACCTTCCACTAAACCCTTGTTCCATGTAAATTAAAACACGTTTGATTATTTGGGCCGTATTGTTTTTGGGATGAGACCCAGCTTCTGGTTTCAATTGGATTATAAATATTGATGGTATTATTTGACTGCAAATGATGCGTGAATGATGATGATGGGTTGATGTGAATTTGATTTTGATGATGATACACATGACACAGAATGATGATGATGTTGATATCATGTTAGTGATAACTTAAGAATGATGATGATGATGTTATGTAATTTAGATGATGACATGATGAGTTAATGATCATGATGATATTCAATCATGATAATGTTAGTAATGAAATAAATTGATGATGATGAAACTGATATTGAATGATGTACGATTATGAAGACTAAATGATGATGATAGCGACGATGTTATATGATGATTAGGGTATTAGGATTAGATTAAGATGAAGTTATAAATAATAAAGAAGATGAAATTGGAAAATATAAGTAATTTGGGTTAAATAAAAATGGGGACGAAATTAAAATGAGGTGACAGAGAAATGGTTAAAGGCGTTATCGGGTTAGCGAGAGGTCGTGGGTTCGAGTCTCGTCTGAGGCATTTCTTTTTAGAAATAGCTTGGAGAGGGTATACTCTTTAATCTTATTTTTATAAATATTATTGCCATTATTATTGTCATAACTATTATTGTTAGAAATATTACTAATATTATAAATGTTATTATTATTACCATTATTAAGTATGAGTATTATTATTATTATTATTATTATTATTATTATTATTATTATTATTATTATTATTATTATTATTATTATTATTATTATTATTATTATTACTATTATTATTGATTAGTATTATGGTATTAGTAATTATTATCAATATTATTAATAAAACGATTATTAAAAATTTGTATCATCAATATAGTTTATATTATCATCATTTCTAGTATTAATAGTAAGTATTATTATTATTATTATTATTATTATTATTATTATTATTATTATTATTATTATTATTATTATTATTATTATTATCATTTAGGATTAGTATTAGTATCATACTATAATTATTAGTATTATTAATATTGACAGAAGTATGATTATTAATATTATCACTTTTATTAAAATGATTATCATTAACGAGTAATGTTATAAATAAAAGTAATATAATCATTACTAAAAAGTATCATTACCTTAAATATGTATATTTTTTTATAAAAACTATTATTAATACTACCATTATTATTATTAAGAAAATTATTATTTTTATCATTATACTTATTTTTGTATTATTGTAACTAAATTATGTAAACAAAAGAATTCTTATATAAAAAGATATATAATATAACACTTAACTATATTAAAATTATTATTTATCTAAATATATAAAATAACATATGATTTATTAATATAAAAATTATATCATTAATAATAATATATATAAATTTGTTCGATTACGATTATATGTTTTAATATAAATATGAATAATATAGGTTCGTGAATCCAAGGTCAATCCTACAATTGTTCAATATCGTCATATGTATTTTTACTACAAAATACATCATGTGAGTTTCATTTGCTCCCTTTTTAAATGCTTCTGCAATATATATTTTTGGGACTGAGAATACATGCACTGCTTTTATAAATGTTTTACGAAATAGACACAAGTAATCAAAACTACATTATATGGTTGAATGATCGAAGCTGAATATGCCCCTTTTTGCTCGGTAGCCGAAGAATTAGTAAACCGATCTACTAATTGACGTGAATCTTAAAGATAGATGTATTGGGCTTAACAAACCCCATCCATGGTTGCGGATTCTTTAGTACTTCGACGTTGTTTTATCATGTCCGATGGATGTCCCGGAATGATAGGGGATATTCTTATATGCATCTTGTTAATGTCGGTTACCAGGTATTCAATCCATATGAATGATTATTTTTGTCTCTATACATGGGACGTATTTTTATGAGAAATGGAAATGAAAATCTTGTGGTCTATTAAAATGATGAAAATGATTATTTATGATAAACTAATGAACTCACCAACCTTTTTGGTTGACACTTGAAAGCATGTTTATTCTCAGGTACGAAAGAAATCTTCCGCCGTGCATTTGCTCATTTTAGAGATATTATTTGGATTCATTCATGACATATTTCAAAAGACGTTGCATTCGAGTCGTTGAGTTCATCAAGATTATTATTAAGTCAATTATAGTTGGATATATTATAAAATGGTATGCATGCTGTCAGCTTTCGATGTAATGAAAGTTTGTTTTTTTTAAAACGAATGCAATGTTTGTAAAATGTATCATATAGAGGTCAAGTACCTCGCGATGTTATCATATGTTATTGTATTCATTCTTATGGATTAAGACGGGTCTCTACATGTGGTATCAGAGCGGTGGTCTTAGCGAACCAGGTCATGCATTAGTGTGTCTAACTGATAGTTGTTTAGATGCATTAGTGAGTCTGGACTTCGACCGTGTCTGCATGTCAAAAGTTTTTCTTATCATTTCTAGTCGGAAATTACCTGCTTATCATCTTTAGGAAATTACCTACTTATCATTCTTAGTCTAGACACATCTTACTGCATTGATTGCATGAATAGTGTATAGACAAAACTTCATATCTTAGCGTATATGTTACTGTAAACTTTGCCTAATATATTCCGTAAATTCCTCCGTAATCTACGGGATCTTTTGTACTATGTATAGGTATTCTATGTAATTAGAATATCATCCAATATACGAAAATCATTTTATTTTGAAAAACCCTTTACTCAATCGTACGAAATGGAACTCGCCACTAGTTCAAGTCCCTCGAATTTTGACAGCTATTCCGACATGGATGTTCACCTAAACTCCGAAAGCAGTGTCACCAGAATGAATCAACCAATCAGCCATCCCCAATTCATCTGATGGGTTCATAATCTACTTAATCAATGGAGACGAGAAGAGGGCGATCCTTTCCATCAACTAAATTCACCTCTTGGCGATGAACCTGAAGCACTTACCGGCGAACCTATCTGAAACACCATTTTCACCCTCATTTCCAGAGTATCTCGTCACGATTATATACTATCTCATATTCTAGATCTTATTCATTCGCTCGTCTGAACCGACAATCATCCCGGAGTAATAGCAGAAGTCAATGAACTTCGTGCTCGAATAATCAATTTGGAGAATATGATGCAAAATTTACCAGATTCAACAATATCACCGGCACCAACAGTACCATCAGTAACAGCACCAGTACCACCAAAAACCCAAGTTTCAACATCATATGCCTCAACATCTCATTCTGTACCTCGGGCATAATCATCGTTCTACGAATTGTTCTACATCATTTTTCTTCATTTTACATGGCAATTAAGTAACCTCTAATGTTTTAGAGATTATATATTTTTGTTCTCGGTAAATCAAATGAGTTTGATATCATATTGACTCATAAATCCATGATTACAATCTGCGTTCAAACCTTTCATAATTCTTGAAAACACCCCACTCAAGAGGATGAACCAATCATACTTCATCTATGGAAAAAAAGATTGTTGCATATAGTTATGCACCTGAAAACACTCGGGACCTAAGTAAACGTTTAACATGTAGCTGTGCTAATTCCTTTAGTGTTATTATTACCGAAAATAACCTTGCAACTCCTGTTCGAGATAGCCAGTTTTTTCACAGCTCCAACAAGTCAATTTCGACTTTTCATTCGAAACAACCTTATTATAATCTTGACATATACTTTACCCTTTCGTCATCGTAATTGGGGAAACCTTTTATATTCCACCATATTACCAGCGGACGTACCAGCAACTTCATTACTCATTAACTTAATTCTCTCTGAAAAATCACTATATTCATTCATTGAAACCCTATCACGAACTCATCTGCATCTTGTAACAAGAATTGCCATACCAGATATCGGGAAATCAGCAATTAGTATTTTGAATCTCACAACAATTCTACATCAACAGTTATATGTATACATATAACATTTATCTCTTAGAATTATGATCTTCCATTCTGAAATTCTGAAAAGGCACCAGTCTACGAATCAATACTCCGAATTTTGAAAAAGCTGAATGAAGCAGCAGAAACTGTAGACAACTGTAAACGACTTTAACCGTCGAAAGTTTAATGATAAAGAATTGTGTGTTGGCAAAGCTCAAAAATGTTGAAACTGGAAAACGGATTGAGCAAGCCATAAAGGAGGATGTGGACAAGTCACAAAGACTAAACCTGTCTTTAAAGAATCCAAATGATTTAGTATCTGCTGAAGTCATTAACGAATACCTTGCTACTGACTCTAAACTCTTGCGGACAAATCTTCTTCATCATCCCTCAATATTTGAAATTCTAAGATATCCTCGTATCTTTCATTATAAATATCCTTGATATTTCCGTAGATATTTTCATAAATAATCTTATCAGAAATCATTTATCTCTTTGCGCTATCAGTGTTACATCATATAAGAAACTATTAGTTTCTATATTCTGTAAACTTTCGAGTTTAAACTATGAATGTTTTTGAAGTAGTGTTGGGAACTGATGCATGAGTTAGTATAATATAATGACACTTGATCAACGTGATTATATTATAGTAAGTTATGCTGAGTTTCTAAATGAAACATGATGATTCACAGACCATAACGTCATCATGTGCCATGTTACATAACTCTTTCATTCTACTTAATTTCTGAACATATCAAGAAAGTATATTTTTGATAGTTCTATCCTTAGTGATTATGGTAAATTGACAAATCAAATCGTGCTATTACGTTTATTCTTGTTTAGAACATTAAGTTCATTCGAAACTCCATACTTACGAATTCTGGACTGTTACTCGCTTTAATAGAGGTCGAGAAGATAATAAAAAGGCAAAGAGCTTCAAAATATAAGAGAAAATATAAAGCCCAATAACAACACTGAAATTACAAACCGTGTATATCAATGTTTATCGCAACATAAAGGCACGGGAGAAATAAAAACACTATAACCCCAAGGGCGAAGTAGAAGAAAATAGATTCCTCCGGTGGAAGTTAGAAAAGGAGAATGTTTGTTGCGATAGTAAGGATAAGGACAAGGATTAGAACTGGATTAAGCATTTTCACAGCCTTTTGAAATTGGGAATTGAGTATAGGAGAGATAAAAGTTATGGAACGGAAAAATTTAATTTATAATGGAAATATCAGACAAAGTAATCGAGGAAGATCACCGTATTTAATTATAGAGATCTTAATCTCCTTATTCGTCGAAGAATTAAATCTTATGGATTTCAAAGATTTTCTTTAAAATTCTTTGAATTTCGGAAATCCACCATGACTACGTCAAAAGTTAAATCTCTATCTCTATTTTTTGTGATAGCTTCATTCGTACTCTTCGAATAATCTAATTGTTTTATCTATATTACTCGATGATGATAAAAACTCTATTTATCACTTCATTTCGTCATGAAAATATTTTTATTGTTAGCCATGACCACCCCACTCAAATTTCGGGACGAAATTTCTTTAACGGGTAGGTACTGTGACGACCCGGAAATTTCCGACCAAATTTAAACTTAAATCTTTAAATGATTACGATACGATAAGCAAAGTCTGTAATGTTGAGTCTCAAAAATTTTGAACTGTTTCATGTATACATTTACCCTTCGACTACTCTTGGTGATTCACGAACAATTGTGTGTAAATAAATATGTAAATATATATGTATAAATAAATTCTATACATAAATAGTATTATATATATTATAAATTATAAATATTAAAGAGTCAATAAGTTATATAATTGATAGTAATATATTTGTAATATTAATACTATTACCATTAATTTCACTATTATTATCAATATTTGTATCATTAATATTATAATGTATATATGAAATTTGATATGTATAAGTATTATTATTAATATTAGTATTATTATCATTATAAATTCTATTGTTATTATTATTATCTGTTTCATTAATATTAGATATTAAAATTGTATAATTAATGTTATTATGATTAATATTATTTATATACTTAGTATTAGTATTAATGTTATTAATAATTAATGTATACATTTATATAAATTATAATTAAATACACATGTAAACATATACATAATACAGTATATATATATTCAAAGATATATACAGATATATATCTATATAAAAACCGTATATACATATTAAATACAGTCCAATACGTATTCTGTTAGCCATCACCATCGTTGTAAATTATTTTTCTTCTTCTTCTGTTCTTAATTGGTACCTCTTGTCTGCAATTTGTTATCCATCAAATCTTCACTGCAAAAAGCCAATCGAGTAAACACAAATTCTGATAGCTTTCACGATCGAGCTGTACATTTTCGTTTCTGTCTGAGTAAGTGAAAAGTGGAATCAAATTGTCTATACCAAACAAGAATCGATCATATCATAGGTACTATCTCAATTATGCAATTTATACATATATACTTACATATCCAAAGCATATAGAGGAAAAGAATTATAGATTTTCATCCAACACCAATTGTATCCGGAACAACCATCATCATCTTCAAACCATGACCATCTTCAACACAAACTCATTTATATCTATCGAAACCCACTTGATCACCACCATAGAATCAACCCTTTTCTTTTCTTGTTTAGTTGGTCACTAACGAAAGGCATAACCATCACTTTTATCACATATTAATCAAACACCATTCAATTGTATCACCATAGACCACACTAAATCACCACCTACTACCATTGTCTTCTACAACTCGTTTTGATTCATTTCGACAGCAGCAACCATTGCTTTGTTTCTAGTGTTTCTTGTTCGATGAAATCCAAAACTATACTCTTTTCTTCAACACTTTATCACTTTCATCTCATTTAAACCATCGAAACCCATTACTACTTTAATGCTACGGTTTTTTTTGAATTCCATCACCACCTTGTCTCTCTCTCAACCTACTTCTCTCTCTCATCTTAGTTGAAAAATCATCGCTATTCAAAGCTCCATCACGGGCTGCTACACAAGGTCTGTTCCTGTCACCTTCCTGAACACTCGACATCACCACTATTGTTACCTTAATGCTACTGCTATCCCATGATATTTACTTCTGTTTTCGCTGCTGCAATTGCGTGTTTTATTGCTCCAATTTGCTCCTGTTACAGCAAAGATAAATGGTGTAATATACATAGCATTTTAAAAAAAGGCTCATGGGACAAGAGAGGAGCTCATGGCTGACATTTCTTTTGCAAGGTTTATACCACTTATTTTTTTTCCTCCTTAGTGGGTTACATGGGGAATATAGACTCAATAAAGAATTGGGCACTTATTAAAACAATCAAGGAAAGTATCGGCAAAACAGATGTCACGGACCATTAGTAACTTTTACGTTATTTTTTCTTCATTTTGGTGGACCAAGATTATTAGGTAGTGAGGACACGATAATGATGATAAATGATTACTTTCATACGTTCCATTTCTATTTATGGTATAAACGAATAAACGATGATACTGCTAATTGGTATTCATTAATGTATTGATGCAAGTATGGCGATAGATAGTGATGATGATGTTAGATGTTAATGATGATGATAATGAAGGATATGGCTGCCTCACTTTCAAATCCTAATTCCGTTTCATTTTTTTATATATAAACTGAACCCCACCTTCCACTAAACCCTTGTTCCATGTAAATTAAAACACGTTTGATTATTTGGGCCGTATTGTTTTTGGGATGAGACCCAGCTTCTGGTTTCAATTGGATTATAAATATTGATGGTATTATTTGACTGCAAATGATGCGTGAATGATGATGATGGGTTGATGTGAATTTGATTTTGATGATGATACACATGACACAGAATGATGATGATGTTGATATCATGTTAGTGATAACTTAAGAATGATGATGATGATGTTATGTAATTTAGATGATGACATGATGAGTTAATGATCATGATGATATTCAATCATGATAATGTTAGTAATGAAATAAATTGATGATGATGAAACTGATATTGAATGATGTACGATTATGAAGACTAAATGATGATGATAGCGACGATGTTATATGATGATTAGGGTATTAGGATTAGATTAAGATGAAGTTATAAATAATAAAGAAGATGAAATTGGAAAATATAAGTAATTTGGGTTAAATAAAAATGGGGACGAAATTAAAATGAGGTGACAGAGAAATGGTTAAAGGCGTTATCGGGTTAGCGAGAGGTCGTGGGTTCGAGTCTCGTCTGAGGCATTTCTTTTTAGAAATAGCTTGGAGAGGGTATACTCTTTAATCTTATTTTTATAAATATTATTGCCATTATTATTGTCATAACTATTATTGTTAGAAATATTACTAATATTATAAATGTTATTATTATTACCATTATTAAGTATGAGTATTATTATTATTATTATTATTATTATTATTATTATTATTATTATTATTATTATTATTATTATTATTATTATTATTGATTAGTATTATGGTATTAGTAATTATTATCAATATTATTAATAAAATGATTATTAAAAATATTTATCATCAATATAGTTTATATTATCATCATTTCTAGTATTAATAGTAAGTATTATTATTTTTATTATTATTATTATTATTATTATTATTATTATTATTATTATTATTATTATTATTATTATTATTATTATTATTATTATTATTATCATCATCATTTAGGATTAGTATTAGTATCATGTTATAATTATTAGTATTATTAATATTGACAGAAGTATGATTATTAATATTATCACTTTTATTAAAATGATTATCATTGACGAGTAATGTTATAAATAAAAGTAATATAATCATTACTAAAAAGTATCATTACCTTAAATATGTATATTTTTTTATAAAAACTATTATTAATACTACCATTATTATTATTAAGAAAATTATTATTTTTATCATTATACTTATTTTAGTATTATTGTAACTAAATTATGTAAACAAAAGAATTCTTATATAAAAAGATATATAATATAACACTTAACTATATTAAAATTATTATTTATCTAAATATATAAAATAACATATGATTTATTAATATAAAAATTATATCATTAATAATAATATATATAAATTTGTTCGATTATGATTATATATTTTAATATAAATATGAAGAATATAGGTTCGTGAATCCAAGGCCAACCCTACAATTGTTCAATATCGTCATATTTATTTTTACTACAAAGTACATCATGTGAGTTTCATTTGCTCCCTTTTTAAATGCTTTTGCCATATATATTTTTGGGACTGAGAATACATGCACTGCTTTTATAAATGTTTTACGAAATAGACACATGTAATTGAAACTACATTATATGGTTGAATGATCGAAGCCGAATATGCCCCTTTTTGCTTGGTAGCCTAAGAATTAGCAAACCAATCTACTAATTGATGCGAATCCTAAAGATATATCTATTGGGCCTAACAAACCCCATCCATGGTTGCGGATGCTTTAGTACTTCGATGTTATTTTATCATGTAGAATGGATGTCCAGGAATGATAGGGGATATTCTTATATGCATCTTGTTAATGTCGGTTACCAGGTGTTCAATCCATATGAATGATTATTTTTGTCTCTATGCATGGGACTTATTTTTATGAGAAATGGAAATGAAAATCTTGTGGTCTATTAAAATGATGAAAATAATTATTTATGATAAACTAATGAACTCACCAACCTTTTTGGTTGACACTTGAAAGCATGTTTATTCTCGGGTACGAAAGAAATCTTCCGCTGTGCATTTACTCATTTTAGAGATATTACTTGGAGTCATCCATGACATATTTCAAAAGACGTTACATTCGAGTCATTGAGTTCATCAAGATTATTATTAAGTCAATTATAGTTAGATATATTATGAAATGGTATGCATGCTGTCAACTTTCGATGTAATGAAAGTTTGTTTTTTTATTTTTTATTTTTTAAAAAACGAATGCAATGTTTGTAAAATGTATCATATAGAGGTCAAGTACTTCGCGATGTAATCATATGTTATTGTATTCATTCTTATGGATTAGGACGGGTCTCTACATAGTACCCAGAAAAGAACGCCAAAGATTGTATTAGGAGCGGTCTGGAGTTTGAAATTGTCACTTTTGTATTCGGAACTCGTTTAATCTACTGGTACTTCTATCCCTTATCTTTATATTGAAAGTATTTCATATGCCCGAGAGACATATTAAATTAATGTTTCGAATGTGTTATGATCCAAGTCAGGTCATACCCAATAACATTCTTACCAACACTTTATATGTATTTAATCTTAACGACTGGATCGTTAAATAAATACGCGACACTTGAACTTTAGAAAATCGGTTTTCTGAAATGTTATTACTTGAAATAAATTATTTGGATAATTTGTATTTAATTATTTATAAGTTTAAATAATTATGTTGTGTTAAATTTTATAAAATTGGTTTATAAAATAAGTGAATTAACAAATGCATACTTTATATCATAAGTTTTATAAAAATTACAAAGTATTATGTAACAAGTTTTATATATATAAACCTTGTTATATAATTAATTGTATGCAGAATTTTGGAGTCTCCAAGGAGACACCCATGCTTGGTTTTGTCACTTTTAAGATAGCACAACTCTTAAGGTACATGCTTAAGTAGTGTACCTAGGTCTTGACTCAAGTAATACATGCAATACACTCAAAAAAACAAGTAAGAAAAAACTGCATATTCCCTCCCATAGCTGCTGTTTCTGCCGTGGGGTTTCAAGGGACAAAAGGAGTTCATTTTTCTTTTAGCAAGCTTGTTTTCAAGTGTTGATTAAATCCTAACCAAAGTACAAGGTGTTGGTCACAAGTTTGGGGTATAATCACTTGAGGTTTCATTATTTTGAAGCTCCATTCATCATCATCTTCTTCATCATCAACTACATAGCTTGGAGAAGGTATAATCTCTTTTCTATCTTGTAGTTTGTAAGTATGTTTCACAACTTGATCCTAATTGGGATTTAACTTTAATTGGTTAAAGTTTAACAAGTCTAAAATTGGTAATTACATGCTTCCGCTAAGTTTGATTCTTATTATGTTTTAGCATTTTGAAACTTGTTAAATCCCAACAATGGTATCTAGAGCCGAAGTTGATGGAATATGCTTCGAGATGATTTATTATACCCGCTATATTTTGCATTTTATGTACATGCATGAATGAAAATGCAAAAATTAATGGGTTTGGGTGGGAGCTTCACTTTGGCCGAATTATTGGGGACCCAAAATGGGTTTTGGGTCTTCCACTTTGGTCATATTTTGGTTGCATGTTGAGTTCACAATCAAGCCTTGACCTTGCATTTGGATGGTTGCATGTTTGGGTGAGTTAATCTATTCATTTGGTATGTAATATTAATTCATTCATGTGGTTGTAATATTCATTCAATTTGGTTTGTAATTTTATTATTTTGGTTATGTAATTTATTTTATATTTGGTATGTAAAATAGATTACATTGTATTTTCATTTTCTAGAAAAATGTATTAGGATATATTTTTTTTGTAAAATGAAGACACAAGATGAAGACTTGGAAGATGCATTTGGATGCAAGATTAAGTGGGAGATTTTGAAATCTCCTACTTAGTGTTATAACCCTTAACCGGTGACATTTGTTTTCGTCTAAACAAATGTCTACCAAATCGGCTTGATTGTGAACACATTTGTTTGCATGCGTGGTTGTTTTATTTCTTGTATGATTGTGGATTGTGTATGTTACTACAACATGTTATCACACAAGTTAACAACAAGCATAACTACAATTTAATTGGTTAAATTATTAACGACATGCAAAACGTCAATTTAATTGGTTAAATTAAAAACGGCTAAAAGGACATTAATAAACGGTTATTAAGAACATGATAAGGATCATATATATAAAATGGTTTATATCAAGTAATTGGCTAAAATTACTAGACTTGAAAATGGATTTCAAATAAACCATACACTAAATGCATGTTGGTGTATGGCATAAATGTTTTCTCAAACTAGAATTAAAGAAAACTTAAAACCCTTTACACTAGGTCAACAAGTTTAAACGCCATCCTATTGTATGACACTTAAAAATATTAGGGAACTTATAATGGGATAAAGGTCACCTAACCGTTATGAGCAAACTAATATGATTAAGGTAAATTTCACACACTTGTGGGATAAAGGTCACCTAACCACTTGTATATTAAATTTACATGTTTACACAAGTAGGACGACTTGATTTGGGAATCATGAACTTAGGGTCACCGAAGCATGAGGAACAAATAGGCGTTGATGGAATAAATATGACATGCAAAAGGATTGCATGATTCCATAACTTAGAAGTTGCAAAAGGATTTTAATTGTCATATAATGACTACCTAGCTAAATCAAATGATGGGATAAAGGTCACCTAACCGAAATTTGGTTTACCGTTGGATTCTAAAATTTAATAAATATCAATTGGATTTAAAGGGTATGGATTGTTAAATTAAAATTGATACTTAAACAACTTTGTTAAATTTTGTAGATGGCCGCCAATAACAACAACAACATTCCAAACGCACCTATCAACTTTAACAACCTATCGTTGAGGTCTATCCTCGAAAAAGAAAAACTTAACCATACGAACTTCATGGATTGGTTCCGCAATCTAAGAATCATCCTTAAACTAGAGGATAGGGCGTATGTGTTGGAAGACCCCATTCCCGATCAACTGGATGAGGATGATACGGAAGGCATGGCTTATTGGGAGAAATATTACACCGATTCGGTGCAAGTTTCTTGCCTCATGCTTGGGACTATGATACCCGAACTCCAAAAAGATTTTGAGCATCATAGTGCATATGACATGATCACACAGTTGAAGGAGATGTTCCTTCAACAAGCTCATGTAGAGCGCTTCGAAACGGTTCGAGCGCTTCATGCATGTCAGATAGACGACTCCCAATCCGTTTCATCTTATGTCCTTAAGATGAAAAGCCTAATTGATCGAGCAAACCGTCTAAACTACAACGTGTCTAATGAATTAGCCACGGACCTTATCCTTAATTCCTTGTCAAAGAGGTTTGACACATTTGTAATGAATTACAATATGAATGGTTGGGATAAGAGCATTGGCGAATTACATGCCATGCTTACGACGGCTGAAGCAAGCATGGGTAAAAGGGCTTCACCCATGTATATGATCAATGAAGGCGGGTCCAAAAACAATAACACTTCTAAGCTGAAGGCGGCTAATAGGAAAGGACCCGCCTACCAAGGCAAGGGCAAGGGAAAGGGGAAGATGGTTACCCCAAACAACAATAACAAGAAGCAAAAGGTTGCCGGAAAAGCTAACCCCAAGGAAGATCCGTGCTTTGGTTGCGGTGAAATGGGTCACTGGAAACGCAACTGCCCGGTCTACCTTAAGGAGTTGAAGGAAAAGAGGGATGCAGGGCAAACCTCAGGTAATGTATATATGGTATACATTGAGCTTAGTATTACTTCTTCTAATACATGGGTATTAGACACAGGATGTGGAACTCATATTTGCAATTCTTTGCAGGGTTTCAAAAGAAGTGATCAAGATGCGGGAACAACAAGTCTCTTCATGGGAAATGGAGCAAGGGTGCAAGTGAAAGCTCATGGAGACTTTGTTTTAAAGCTTCCAAGTGGTTTGGAGCTTATTTTGAAAAATGTTTTGTATGCACCCGATTTGTCACGAAACAGTATTTCTGTATCCTGTTTGAAACAATATGGTTTTAATCTTAATTTCATTAATGATGACATCCATGTTTCTTTAGATAATGTGTTCTATTTTAAGGCTTCGCCTTCGAATGGTATTTATGAATTGGTTCATGATGACACATCATACAATAGCTCAATATACCATGCAAACACCAAGAAACTCAAAAGGGATTTGAGTGATTCCTACTTATGGCATTGTCGCCTTGGTCACATAAATAAGAATCGAATGCATACACTTCAAAAGAATGGACTTTTGAAATCAAATGAACTAGACTCATTTGATGTATGTGAATCTTGTTTACAAGGCAAAATGACTAAAGCACCTTTCAAAGGGACCTATGAAAGGGCTAAAGACTTATTGGGATTAATACATTTGGATGTATGTGGACCCTTTAAGCCCATAGCTAGGAATGGTGAAAGATACTTCGTTACTTTCATTGATGACTTCAGTCGTTTCGGATATGTCTACTCGTTAAGACATAAGGACGAAACTTTTGAAGCATTCAAAGAGTATCAAAACGAAGTACAAAATCAACTCAATAAGACAATCAAGGTACTTCGTACCGATAGAGGAGGTGAATACCTAAGCGATGCTTTTCAAGATCATCATAGAAGTTGTGGGATTATCTCGCAACATACTCCACCCGGGACACCACAGCTTAATGGTGTATCCGAAAGGAGGAACCGAACCCTAATGGATATGGTTCGATCTATGATGGCTAGAAGCTCATTGCCTCTATCATTTTGGGGTTATTGTCTATGCTCCGCGGCTCGTATTCTAAATATGACCCCAACCAAGAAAGTGGAAAGAACTCCTCATGAGATGTGGTTTGGAAAACCTCCATCTCTATCATACTTAAAGGTATGGGGATGTGAAGCTTATCCTAAGCGTTACGTCCCTAATAAGTTGAATGCTCGATCCACGAAGTGTATCTTCATAGGATATCCCAAGGATGATATGGGATACTATTTCTATGATCCATCCGAGCAAAATGTATTTGTTGCTCGGAAGGCGGAATTCCTTGAAACTAAGTTTCTAATGGAAGGAAATAGTAAAAGGGAGATAGATCTTGAAGAGGTTTAAGATCAAGTAGATGATACACAATTGGCTGACACTAGCACTCAACATGAAAATGTTGAGAGTGATCAAATGGATGATCAAAATACACAAGACGTTCGTAGATCTGGTAGGATTAGTAATCCTCCTGAGAGATATGGGTTTCTCATGGATGGTTGCTATGTGGTTGGTTTAGACGAGCCAACAAACTACCATGATGCTTTATCAAGGATTGATAAGGATAAATGGCAGGAAGCCATGAACGCTGAGATGCAATCCATGTATGACAACCAAGTTTGGGAACTTGTTAAACAACCTACTGGCTCAAGGCTAGTTGATTGTAAATGGCTTTTCAAAATGAAAACCGACATACATGGAAACTTGGATACATATAAAGCTAGACTTGTAGCAAAAGGTTTCACTCAAACTCAAGGGGTTGACTATGATGAAACTTGTTCGCCTGTGGCAATGATAAAGTCTATTAGGATATTACTTGCCATTGCTACTCATTATGATTATGAAATATGGCAAATGGATGTCAAGACCGCTTTCCTAAATGGACATCTTGAGGAAGATGTCTATATGGTTCAGCCTGAATGTTTTGTTGATCCAAAATATCCCAAAAGGGTATGCAAGTTAAAGAAGTCAATCTACGGATTGAAACAAGCATCTAGAATGTGGAATCATCATTTTAATGAGGAGGCCAAGAAATTTGGCTTCATTAAAAATGGTGATGAAGCTTGTGTATACAAGAAATTTGTACTATATGGGGATGATATATTGTTATTTGGAAATGATATTCCGGAAATGGAAGGTGTTAAAACTTAGCTAAGTAAATGCTTCTCCATTAAGGATCTTGGAGAAGCACAATATGTTTTGGGGATTGGGATCTACAGGGATAGATCCAAGAAACTGATAGGTTTGAATCAAAGTGCATACATTGAAAAGATCTTGAAAAGGTTCAAGATGGAGAACTCTAAGAAAGGTTTAGTACCTATTCAAAAGGGAACGCTCCTCAGTTCATCCCAGTGTCCTACCACGAAAGATGAACAAGAGAGAATGAAGAAAGTCCCGTACGCATCTGCTATTGGGTCAATCATGTATGCAATGATATGCACTAGACCGGATGTGTCATGCGCTCTTAGCCTGACAAGTAGATACCAGAATAACCCAGGAAACAGTCATTGGATTGTCGTTAAAAGTATATTGACATACCTTAGGAGGACTAAGGATATGTTTCTAATATATGGGTCTGGTGAGAAGGAACTAGCCGTAAAAGGTTACGTGGACGCGAGTTTCCAAACTGATCGAGACGATTCTCGGTCACATTCCAGTTATGTCTTCACGTTAAATGGAGGTGCGGTCTCTTGGAAGAGTTCAAAACAGGATGTTGTTGCTTTATCCACTACAGAGTCGGAGTACATCGCCGCCTCATTGGCAGCTCAGGAAGCTGCATGGATGAAGAAATTCATCGACGACTTAGGAGTAGTCCCTTCCATTCAGGACCCTCTTGAGATCTTTTGTGACAACGAGGGTGCGATTGCTCAAATCAAAGAACCTCGTGCTCATCAAAAGACCCGTCACATTGAGCGGAGATTCAACTACATAAGGGATGAAGTTGAAAAGGGAAAGATATGTATTCGCAAAGTTCACACAGATCTTAATATAGCGGATCCTCTTACGAAGCTCTTACATGGAGCGAAACATACTGGACATGTTTTTGCATTAGGGCTTCAATATTCTAGTGATTGGTCATGATCTGTTTTAAGTATTGTATCGGAACGAAATTGTTCAAACTCATTAATATAATTATGGTGTTAATTTATTAATCTTGAGTCAGGTTCCTATTTTGCATATTTTATCGATGAATAAGTAATTATTCTAAATTTCGTAGTCGATCACTTTTGTGGGAGAAAATGTGAGGTTTAGACTATTATGAACTTGGATTGGTATACATTCACGGGATGAATGTGGGGCAAGGTTGCAACCAAGGTTCATAGATATTTGTGGGATACAAATATTGGAAGACCCGCCCTCAAGATTTACTAAATGGAGCCTTTGTGGTTGATCACATGTAATCTTGAGTAAAGGCGAATATCATTATATCCTCTGACCTGAGATACATATTGGGTTCGGATATTCACCAAGTATTGGGCCTTGATTCTTTCCTTCACTATTCTGAAATATGGTAGTTCACAAGGAGGAGCTCAGGTATAATGCAAGGTATATATCTAGGACGTATGTAGTCAAGATGGAATTTGTCCCTCTTATTCGTTGAGAGTCAGATGTCTAAGGCCTGATAAAGTTAAATCTAGAAGGGAGTGATCACTCCGTGTCTCTTGGATTTAACATGACATCTAGGACGAAAGGATATAATGAAAAGATTCACCTATTCATATTCGAGATGGGAACTTGAAAGGGATGATGTTATTGAATGGCACAAAGTCATAACATATTGGGGGTGATGGACGGTCGTTAGGTGGTATCCATCACTTGCATTAATCTCTTATGTTTCTCGTGCAAGTGGGAGATTGAAAGTATTTCATATGCCCGAGAGACATATTAAATTAATGTGGCTAATGTGTTATGATCCAAGTCGGGTCATACCCAATAACAAGCTTACCAACACTTTATATGTATTTAATCTTAACGACTGGATCGTTAAATAAATACGCGACACTTGAACTTTAGAAAATCGGTTTTCTGAAATGTTATTACTTGAATAAGTTTAAAAGTTTAAATAATTATGTTGTGTTAAATTTTATAAAATTAGTTTATAAAATAAGTGACTTAACAAATGCATACTTTATATCATAAGTTTTATAAAAATTACAAAGTATTATATAACAAGTTTTATATATATAAACCTTGTTATATAATTAATTGTATGCAGAATTTTGGAGTCTCTAAGGAGACACCCATGCTTGGTTTTGTCACTTTTAAGATAGCACAACTCTTAAGGTACATGCTTAAGTAGTGTACCTAGGTCTTGACTCAAGTAATACATGCAATACACTCAAAAAAACAAGTAAGAAAAAACTGCATATTCCCTCCCATAGCTGCTATTTCTGCCGTGGGGTTTCAAGGGACAAAAGGAGTTCATTTTTCTTTTAGCAAGCTTGTTTTCAAGTGTTGATTAAATCCTAACCAAAGTACAAGGTGTTGGTCACAAGTTTGGGGTATAATCACTTGAGGTTTCATTGTTTTGAAGCTCCATTCATCATCATCTTCTTCATCATCAACTACATAGCTTGGAGAAGGTATAACCTCTTATCTATCTTGTAGTTTATAAGTATGTTTCACAACTTGATCCTAATTGGGATTTAACTTTAATTGGTTAAAGTTTAACAAGTCTAAAATTGGTAATTACATGCTTCCGCTAAGTTTGATTCTTATTATGTTTTAGCATTTTGAAACTTGTTAAATCCAACATATATAATGTCTTATATCATTATGTTCTGTGATATTGTTGCCATGATTAGCGAGTAGTTATATTTAGTGTATGCTATGATGTAAGTAGTTATAATGCTGAATTAATGTTATGGTTTGTGTATGTTGTTGAAATGCTTTCCGATTATGCTTTGAACTCAATCACTTTTCCAACTAACAGAATATTGGCTCTGTTGTTGGGAAGTCGCGAACCCCGATTCAGAGTACACTATCTGTGTTACCCCTTGGTAAGAGAAGTCTATTAGATACAACGTAAGATCGACTGAGGCACACCGGTTTTAGTAAGTCTATCAAGCTTTGGATTCTGACTGATGACTCTTTCGTAGTGAAACATCTGACTAGACCCTTAGTACATTGTCGTTCCCAGACCATGCTTGTGTAGTCACTAAGCATATAAACTTCGTACGTGCATGCTGAAGCACAACGGTTGTTGTAAGCTATACCTCTGCTAAGAAAGGGCATGTAACACGGCCAGTGCTGATTAGTACACTGCACCATATGAAATGTCCCGTTCTTATTGATTAAAAACGTTCCATATTAATTGATTTTGTTGCGAGGTTTTGACCTCTATATGAGACGTTTTTCAAAGACTGCATTCATTTTAAAACAAACCATAACCTTTATTTCATCAATAAAGGTTTAAAAAGCTTTACGTAGATTATCAAATAATGATAATCTAAAATATCCTGTTTACACACGACTATTACATAATGGTTTACAATACAAATATGTTACAACGAAATAAGTTTCTTGAATGCAGTTTTTACACAATATCATACAAGCATGGACTCCAAATCTTGTCCTTATTTAAGTATGCGACAGCGGAAGCTCTTAATAATCACCTGAGAATAAACATGCTTAAAACGTCAACAAAAAATGTTGGTGAGTTATAGGTTTAACCTATATATATCAAATCGTAACAATAGACCACAAGATTTCATATTTCAATATACATCCCATACATAGAGATAAAAATCATTCATATGGTGAACATCTGGTAACCGACATTAACAAGATGCATATATAAGAATATCCCCATCATTCCGGGACACCCTTCGGATATGATATAAATTTCGAAGTACTAAAGCATTCGGTACTTTGGATGGGGTTTATTAGGCCCAATAGATCTATCTTTAGGATTCGCGTCAATTAGGGTGTCTGTTCCCTAATTCTTAGATTACAAGACTTAATAAAAAGGGGCATATTCGATTTCGATAATTCAACCATAGAATGTAGTTTCACGTACTTGTGTTTATTTTGTAAATCATTTATAAAACCTGCATGTATTCTCATCCCAAAAATATTAGATTTTAAAAGTGGGACTATAACTCACTTTCACAGATATTTACTTCGTTGGGAAGTAAGACTTGGCCACTGGTCGATTCACGAACCTATAACAAATATGTACATATATATCAAAGTATGTTCAAAATATATTTACAACACTTTTAATACATTTTGATGTTTTAAGTTCATTAAGTCAGCTGTCCTCATTAGTAACCTACAACTAGTTGTCCAAAGTTAGATGCACAGAAAAAAAATTGATATATATTATCTTGAATCAATCCACGACCCAGTGTATACACGTCTCAGGCTAGATCACAACTCAAAGTATATATATTTTTGGAATCAACCTCAACCCTGTATAGCTAACTCCCACATTACTGCATATAGAGTGTCTATGGTTGTTCCAAATAATATATACACATGGGTCGATATGATATGTCAAAACATTTGCATACGTGTCTATGGTATCCCAAGATTACATAATATATTAGAATACATGTATAATAAAATATAAGTTAGCTAGGATACGATTAATATAGATTTGTTACCAATTTTCACGTTGCTACAACAAGAAAAATTATCCAAACTTGTTTTTCCCATAACTTCTTCATTTTAAATCCGTTTTGAGTGAATCAAATTGCTATGGTTTCATATTGAACTATATTTTATGAATCTAAACAGAAAAAGTATAGGTTTATAGTCGGAAATATAAGTTACAAGTTATTTTTATAACGGTAGTCATTTCATTCGAAAGAACGACATCTAGATGACCATTTTAGAAAACAAACTTCCACTTTGAGTTTAACCATGATTTTTGGATATAGTTTCATGTTCATAAGAAAAATCATTTTTCCAGAAGAGCAACTTTTAAATCAAAGTTTATCATAGTTTTTAATTAACTAACCCAAAACAGCCCGCGGTGTTACTACGACGGCGTATGTCCAGTTTTACAGTGTTCTTCGTGTTTTCAGGTTTTAAATCATTAAGTTAGCATATCATATAGATATAGAACATGTGTTTAGTTGATTTTAAAAGTCAAGTTAGAAGGATTAACTTTTGTTTGCGAACAAGTTTAGAATGAACTAAACTATGTTCTAGTGATTACAACTTTAAACCTTCGAATAAGATAGCTTTATATGTATGAATCGAATGATGTTATGAACATCATTACTACCTCAAGTTTTCTGGATAAAGCTACTGGAAATGAGAAAAATGGATCTAGCTTCAAAGGATCCTTGGATGGCTTGAAAGTTCTTGAAGCAGAATCATGACACGAAAAACATGTTCAAGTAAGATTTCTGCTCGAAATAAGATTGTTATAGTTATAGAAATTGAATCAAAGCTTGAATATGAGTATTACCTTGTATTAGAAAGATATCTTACTGTAAATAAGAAAGATTTATTGAGGTTGGATGATCACTCTACAAGATTGGAAGTAAGCTAGCAAACTTGGAAGTATTCTTGATTTTATGAAACTAGAACTTGTAGAATTTATGAAGAACACTTAGAACTTGAAGATAAAACTTGAGATAGATCAATTAGATAAAGAAAATTGAAGAATGAAAGTGTTTGTAGGTGTTTTTGGTCGTTGGTGTATGGATTAGATATAAAGGATATGTAATTTTGTTTTCATGTAAATACGTCATGAATGATTACTCATATTTTTGTAATTTTATGAGATATTTCATTCTAGTTGCCAAATGATGGTTCCCAAATGTGTTAGGTGACTCACATGGGCTGCTAAGATCTGATCATTTGAGTGTGTATACCAATAGTACATACATCTAAAAGCTGTGTATTGTACGAGTACGAATACGGGTGCATACGAGTAGAATTGTTGATGAAACTGAACGAGGATGTAATTGTACGCATTTTTGTTAAGTAGAAGTATTTTGATAAGTGTCTTGAAGTCTTTCAAAAGTGTATGAATACATATTAAAACACTACATGTATATACATTTTAACTGAGTCGTTAAGTCATCGTTAGTCGTTACACGTAAGTGTTGTTTTGGAACCTTTAGGTTAACGATCTTGTTAAATGTTGTTAAACCAATGTTTATAATATCAAATGAGATTTTAAATTATTATATTATCATGATAATATGATGTATGAATATCTCTTAATATGATATATATACATTAAATGTCGTTACAACGATAATCGTTACATTTATGTCTCGTTTCAAAATCATTAAGTTAGTAGTCTTGCTTTTACATATGTAGTTCATTGTTAATATACTTAATGATATGTTTACTTATCATAATATCATGTTAACTATATATATATCCATATATATGTCATCATATAGTTTTTACAAGTTTTAACGTTCGTGAATCACCGGTCAACTTGGGTGGTCAATTGTCTATATGAAACCTATTTCAATTAATCAAGTCTTAACAAGTTTGATTACTTAATATGTTGGAAACACTTAATCATGTAAATAACAATTTCATTTAATATATATAAACATGGAAAATTTTGGGTCACTACAGTACCTACCCGTTAAATAAATTTCGTCCCGAAATTTTAAGCAGTTGGATGTGTTGACGTATCTTCTGGAAATAAGTGCGGGTGTTTCTTCTTCATCTGATCTTCTCATTTCCAGGTGAACTCGGGTCCTCTACGAGCATTCCATCGAACCTTAACAATTGGTATCTTTTTTTGTTTAAGTCTTTTAACCTCACGATCCATTATTTCGACGGGTTCTTCGATGAATTGAAGTTTTTCGTTGATTTGGATTTCGTCTAAAAGAATAGTGAGATCTTCTTTAGCAAAACATTCTTCAAATTCGAGACGTGGAAAGTGTTATGTACAGCCGCGAGTTGTTGAGGTAACTCAAGTCGGTAAGCTACTGGTCCGACACGATCAATAATCTTGAATGGTCCAATATACCTTGGATTTAATTTACCTCGTTTACCAAATCGAACAACGCCTTTCCAAGGTGTAACCTTAAGCATGACCATCTTTCCAATTTCAAATTATATATCTTTTCTTTTAATATCGGCGTAGCTCTTTTGTCGACTTTGGGCGGTTTTCAACCGTTGTTGAATTTGGATGATCTTCTTGGTAGTTTCTTGTATTATCTCCGGACCCGTAATCTGTCTATCCCCCACTTCACTCTAACAAATTGGAGACCTGCACTTTCTACCATAAAGTGCTTCAAATGGCGCCATCTCAATGCTTGAATGGTAGCTTTTGTTGTAGGAAAATTCTGCTAACGGTAGATGTCGATCCCAACTGTTTCCAAAATCAATAACCCATGCTCGTAGCATGTCTTCAAGCGTTTGTATTGTCCTTTCGCTTTGCCCATCAGTTTGTGGATGATAGGCAGTACTCATGTCTAGACGAGTTCTTAATGCTTGCTGTAATGTCTGCCAGAATCTTGAAATAAATCTGCCATCCCTATCAGAGATAATAGAGATTGGTATTCTATGTCTGGAGACGACTTCCTTCAAATACATTCGTGCTAACTTCTCCATCTTGTCATCTTCTCTTATTGGCAGGAAGTGTGCTGATTTGGTGAGACGATCAACTATTACCCAAATAGTATCAAAACCACTTGCAGTCCTTGGCAATTTAGTGATGAAATCCATGGTAATGTTTTCCCATTTCCATTCCGGGATTTCGGGTTGTTGAAGTAGACCTGATGGTTTCTGATGCTCAGCTTTAACCTTAGAACACGTCAAACATTCTCCTACGTATTTAGCAACATCGGCTTTCATACCCGGCCACCAAAAATGTTTCTTGAGATCCTTGTACATCTTCCCCGTTCCAGAATGTATTGAGTATCTGGTTTTATGAGCTTCTCTAAGTACCATTTCTCTCATATCTCCAAATTTTGGTACCCAAATCCTTTCAGCCCTATACCGGGTTCCGTCTTCCCGAATATTAAGATGCTTCTCTAATCCTTTGGGTATTTCATCCTTTAAATTTCGCTCTTTTAAAACTCCTTGTTGCGCCTCCTTTATTTGAGTAGTAAGGTTATTGTGAATCATTATATTCATAGATTTTACTCGAATGGGTTCTCTGTCCTTCCTGCTCAAGGCGTCGGCTACCACATTTGCCTTCCCCGGGTGGTAACGAATCTCAAAGTCGTAATCATTCAACAATTCAATCCACCTACGCTGCCTCATATTCAGTTGTTTCTGATTAAATATGTGTTGAAGACTTTTGTGGTCGGTATATATAATACTTTTGACCCCATATAAGTAGTGCCTCCAAGTCTTTAATGCAAAAACAATCGCGCCTAATTCCAAATCATGCATCGTATAATTTTGTTCGTGAATCTTCAATTGTCTAGACGCATAAGCAATCACCTTCGTTCGTTGCATTAATACACAACCGAGACCTTGCTTTGATGCGTCACAATAAATCACAAAATCATCATTCCCTTCAGGAAATAACAATATAGGTGCCGTAGTTAGCTTTTTCTTCAATAACTGGAATGCTTTCTCTTGTTCATCCTTCCATTCAAATTTCTCCCCTTGATGCGTTAATGCAGTCAAGAGTTTTGCTATTCTGGAAAAGTCTTGGATGAACCTTCTGTAGTAACCAGCTAGTCCTAAAAACTGGCGTATGTGTTTCGGAGTTTTCGGGGTTTCCCACTTTTCAACAGTTTCTATCTTTGCCGGATCCACCTTAATACCTTCTTTGTTCACTATATGACCGAGGAATTGAACTTCTTCCAACCAAAATGCACACTTTGAAAACTTAGCGTACAATTCTTCCTTCCTCAATACTTCTAACACCTTTCTCAAATGTTCACCGTGTTCTCGGTCATTCTTTGAGTAAATAAGTATGTCATCAATGAAAACAATGACAAACTTGTCAAGGTATGGTCCACACATTCGGTTCATAAGGTCCATGAACACAGCTGGTGCATTAGTTAAACCAAACGGCATGACCATAAACCCGTAATGACCGTAACGTGTTCTGAAAGCAGTCTTTGGAATATCATCTTCTTTCACCCGCATTTGATGATACCTGGAACGTAAGTCAATCTTTGAATAAACAGACGAGCCTTGTAGTTGATCAAATAAGTGGTCGATTCTCTGCAGTGGGTAGCGTTTCTTGATGGTAAGTTTGTTCAACTCTCGGTAGTCGATACACAACCTGAATGTACCATCTTTCTTCTTGACAAACAAAACAGGAGCTCCCCACGGTGATGTGCTTGGTCGAATGAAACCACGCTCTAATAGTTCTTGTAATTGGCTGTGCAGTTCTTTCATCTCGCTGGGTGCGAGTCTGTAAGGAGCACGAGCTATTGGTGCAGCTCCTGGTACAAGATCTATTTGAAATTCAATGGATCGATGTGGGGGTAATCCCGGTAATTCTTTCGGAAATACATCGGAAAATTCTTTTGCGACGGGAACATCATTGATGCTCGTTTCTTCAGTTTGTACTTTCTCGACGAGTGCTAGAACAGCATAGCAACCTTTTCTTATTAGTTTTTGTGCCTTCAAATTACTAATAAGATGTAGCTTTGTGTTGCCTTTTTCTCCGTACACCATTAAGGGTTTTCCTTTTTCTCGTATAATGCGAATTGCATTTTTGCAACAAACGATCTCTGCTTTCACTTCTTTCAACCAGTCCATACCGATTATCACATCAAAACTCCCTAACTCTACTGGTATCAAGACAATCTTAAATGTTTCGCTAACCAGTTTAATTTCTCGATTCCGACATATATTATCTGCTGAAATTAATTTACCATTTGCTAACTCGAGTAAAAATTTACTATCCAAAGGCTTCAATGGATAACTTAATTTAGCACAAAAATCTCTACTCATATAGCTTCTATCCGCACCCGAATCAAATAAAACGTAAGAAGATTTATTGTCAATAAGAAACGTACCCGTAACAAGCTCCGGGTCTTCCTGTGCCTCTGCCGCATTAATATTGAAAACTCTTCCACGGCCTTGTCCATTCGTGTTCTCCTGGTTCGGGCAATTTCTAATAATGTGGCCCGGTTTTCCACATTTATAACAAACTACATTGGCATAACTTGCTCCGACACTACTTGCTCCGCCATTACTCGTTCCGACACCATTTGTCCCTTTTGTTCTGTTAACCCCTGGTCCGTAGACCTCACACTTCGCCGCGCTATGACCATTTATTTTACACTTGTTGCAAAATTTGGTGCAGAATCCCGAGTTATACTTTTCACACCTTTGGTATAGCTGCTTCTGATTGTTGTTGTTGTTGTTGCGGTTATTATTGTTGTTGGGATGATTGTTGTAGTTGCTGTTGTTGTTGTTGTTTTTGTTGTTGTTGTTGTTGTTGGGCTGTTTGTTGTAGTTGCGATTGATGTTGCGATTGTTGGGATAGTTGTTGCGATTATTGTTGTAATTGCTGTTGTTGTTGTATTGGTGATTCTTATCACCGTTTTCCTCCCACTTTCTTTTGACTTGCTTCACATTAGCCTCTTCAGCAGTCTGTTCTTTAATTCTTTCTTCAATCTGGTTCACTAGTTTGTGAGCCATTCTACATGCCTGTTGTATGGAGGCGGGCTCATGTGAACTTATATCTTCTTGAATTCTTTCCGGTAATCCTTTCACAAACGCGTCGATCTTCTCTTCCTCATCTTCGAACGCTCCCGGACACAATAGGCACAATTCTGTGAATCGTCTTTCGTACGTGGTAATATCAAATCCTTGGGTTCGTAACCCTCTAAGTTCTGTCTTGAGCTTATTGACCTCGGTTCTGGGACGGTACTTCTCGTTCATCAAGTTCTTGAATGCTGACCACGGTAGTGCGTAAGCATCATCTTGTCCCACTTGCTCTAGATAGGTATTCCACCATGTTAACGCAGAACCTGTGAAGGTATGCGTAGCGTACTTCACTTTGTCCTCTTCAGTACACTTACTTATGGCAAACACCGATTCGACCTTCTCGGTCCACCGTTTCAATCCGATCGGTCCTTCGGTTCCATCAAATTCCAAAGGTTTGCAGGCAGTGAATTCTTTGTAGGTGCATCCTACACGATTTTCTGTACTACTAGATCCAAGGTTATTGTTGGTATGTAGCGCAGCCTGTACTGCGGCTATGTTTGAAGCAAGAAAGGCACGAAATTCCTCTTCGCTCATATTCAAGGTGTGTCGAGTAGTCGGTGCCATTTCCTTCAAAATAGTCAAATGAAACGAGTTAATCATATAGAATATCAAGAGTAGTCAATAGTATTTCGTAGCGTAATATGAACTTATTTATAAAAGCTCTTTCTTCATATTAGCGTTTTATACTCTTTAATTCGGGTAGTACCTACCCATTAAGTTCATACTTAGTAGGTAACATACCATTTCAACTACTACAATTCTATCTGAAAAACTAATCACAAAAACAAAAACAAAAAATATATCATATTCAAGCCTTTATACAATAACTTGCAAACTTACAATACCGCTATTTTACATATAGCATGAAATATAGCACATAAAACTTTGATACAAAGTAGTTGCGAAGATAATTCTAGTTAATAAATAAGGCTTTCAGCAAAGGCAATAAAGACACGTAATTCATACGTCCAGAAACAAGTCATGCATTCTGGTTTTACTAATGCCACTTTCCATCCTTGGTTTTGTGGAACATAACCGTTGTGACCGATAGTAAGACAATGTGTTGTAACGTCGTCAAAAGGATGAAGGTTACGTAATGACCAACAGTCTCGTAATAACCTAAAAACCTCATTTCTTACCCCAATTACCGACTCCGTCACTTGTGGGAACGCTTTGTTTAATAGTTGTAGCCCGATGTTTTTGTTCTCACTTTGGTGAGAAGCGAACATTACTAACCCGTAAGCATAACAGGCTTCTTTATGTTGCATGTTAGCCGCTTTTTCTAAATCACGAAGTCCTATATTCGGATATATTGAGTCAAAATAATTTCTTAACCCGTTGCGTAAAATAGCATTTGGGTTCCCCGCAATATATGCGTCAAAGTAAACACATCGTAACTTATGAATTTCCCAATGTGATATCCCCCATCTTTCGAACGAAAGCCTTTTATAAACCAAGGCATTCTTGGAAAGTTCTTCGAATGTCTTACAAACTGATCTAGCCTTAAATAGTTGTGCCGAGGAATTCTGACCGACTCTAGACAAGATTTCATCAATCATGTCTCCGGGTAGGTCTCTTAAAATATTGGGTTGTTTATCCATTTTGTGTTTTTATACTGTAAAATAGACAAGAGTTAGATTCATAAAAAAAAATACTTATTAATACAAGCAATTTTTACATATATCATAAAGCATAAGCACACTATATTACATATATTACACCACACGAATACAACTATCTTATTCCGACTTGCTCGTTTCTTATTCTTCGGTTTTGGTTCTTTTTGCCAAGTTTCTAGGGATATATGATGTTCTCCTAATACGAGCCGTCATTTTCCACATTGGTTTAGAAAAACCTGGTGGTTTAGAGGTTCCCGGGTTATTGTCACAACTTAAGAAATACGGGTGTTGACGATACATATAAAGTTCATCGGGTTTGGAATCAAATTTCTCTATTTTTATTCCCTTTCCCTTATTGTTCTCTTTTGCCTTATTAAATTGTGTTGGGGTAATTTCTATAACATCATCGGAATCCTTGTCGGGATCCGATTCATCGGAGAATTGGTAATCCTCCCAATACTTTGCTTCCTTGGCGGAAACACCATTGACCATAATTAACTTTGGTCGGTTGGTAGAGGATTTTTTTCTACTTAACCATTTTATTATTTCCCCCACTGGTTCTATTTCTTCTTCCGGTTCCGATTCTTCTTCCGGTTCCGATTCTTCTTCCAGTTCCGACCCTTCTTCCGGTTCCTCTTCGGGAACTTGTGAATCAGTCCACGAATCATTCCAATTTACATTTGACTCTTCATTATTATTAGGTGAGTCAATGGGACTTGTTCTAAAGGTAGACATCTATCACATAATATCAAACGCGTTAAGAGATTAATATATCACATAATATTCACATGTTAAAAATATATAGTTTCCAACAAAATTTGTTAAGCAATCATTTTTCAAGTAAACACGGTCGAAGTCCAGACTCACAAATGTATCCTAACAAACTCGACAAGACACACTAATGCAAAATTCTAGTTCTCTAAGACCAATGCTCGGATACCAACTGAAATGTCCCGTTCTTATTGATTAAAAACGTTCCATATTAATTGATTTCGTTGCGAGGTTTTGACCTCTATATGAGACTTTTTTCAAAGACTGCATTCATTTTAAAACAAACCATAACTTTTATTTCATCAATAAAGGTTTAAAAAGCTTTACGTAGATTATCAAATAATGATAATCTAAAATATCCTGTTTACACACGACTATTACATAATGGTTTACAATACAAATATGTTACAACGAAATAAGTTTCTTGAATGCAGTTTTTACACAATATCATACAAGCATGGACTCCAAATCTTGTCCTTATTTAAGTATGCAACAGCGGAAGCTCTTAATAATCACCTGAGAATAAACATGCTTAAAACGTCAACAAAAAATGTTGGTGAGTTTTAGGTTTAACCTATATATATCAAATCGTAATAATAGACCACATGATTTCATATTTCAATATACATCCCATACATAGAGATAAAAATCATTCATATGGTGAACACCTGGTAACCGACATTAACATGATGCATATATAAGAATATCCCCATCATTCCGGGACACCCTTCGGATATGATATAAATTTTGAAGTACTAAAGCATCCGGTACTTTGGATGGGGTTTATTAGGCCTAATAGATCTATCTTTAGGATTCGTGTCAATTAGGGTGTCTGTTCCCTAATTCTTAGATTACCAGACTTAATACAAAGGGGCATATTCGATTTCGATAATTCAACCATAGAATGTAGTTTCACGTACTTGTGTCTATTTTGTAAATCATTTATAAAACCTGCATGTATTCTTATCTCAAAAATATTAGATTTTAAAAGTGGGACTATAACTCACTTTCACATATTTTTACTTCGTCGAGAAGTAAGACTTGGCCACTTGTCGATTCACGAACCTATAACAAATATGTACATATATATCAAAGTATGTTCAAAATATATTTACAACACTTTTAATATATTTTGATGTTTTAAGTTCATTAAGTTAGCCGTCCTCATTAGTAACCTACAACTAGTTGTCCAAAGTTAGATGTACAGAAAAAAAATTGATATATATTATCTTGAATCAATCTACGAAACAGTGTATACACGTCTCAGGCTAGATCACAACTCAAAGTATATATATTTTTGGAATCAACCTCAATCCTGTATAGCTAACTCCCACATTACTACATATAGAGTGTCTATGGTTGTTCCAAATAATATATACACATAGGTCGATATGATATGTCAAAACATTTGCATACGTGTCTATGGTATCCCAAGATTACATAATATATTAGAATACATGTATAATACAATATAAGTTAGCTAGGATACGATTAATATAGATTTGTTACCAATTTTCACGTTGCTACAACAAGAAAAATTATCCAATCTTGTTTTACCCATAACTTCTTCATTTTAAATCCGTTTTGAGTGAATCAAATTGCTATGGTTTCATATTGAACTCTATTTTATGAATCTAAACAGAAAAAGTATAGGTTTGTAGTCGAAAATATAAATTACAAGTCGTTTTTGTAAAGGTAGTCATTTCAGTCGAAAGAACGACGTCTAGATGACCATTTTAGAAAACAAACTTCCACTTTGAGTTTAACCATGATTTTTGGATATAGTTTCATGTTCATAAGAAAAATCATTTTTCCAGAAGAGCAACTTTTAAATCAAAGTTTATCATAGGTTTTATTTAACTAATCCAAAACAGCCCGCGGTGTTACTACGACGGCGTATGTTCGGTTTTACAGTGTTCTTCGTGTTTTCAGGTTTTAAATCATTAAGTTAGCATATCATATAGATATAGAACATGTGTTTAGTTGATTTTAAAAGTCAAGTTAGAAGGATTAACTTTTGTTTGCGAACAAGTTTAGAATTAACTAAACTATGTTCTAGTGATTACAAGTTTAAACCTTCGAATAAGATAGCTTTATATGTACGAATCGAATGATGTTATGAACATCATTACTACCTCAAGTTTTCTGGATAAAGCTACTGGAAATGAGAAAAATGGATCTAGCTTCAAAGGATCCTTGGATGGCTTGAAAGTTCTTGAAACAGAATCATGACACGAAAAACATGTTCAAGTAAGATTTCCACTCGAAATAAGACTGTTATAGTTATAGAAATTGAATCAAAGTTTGAATATGAGTATTACCTTGTATTAGAAAGATATCTTACTATAAATAAGAAAGATTTCTTGAGGTTGGATGATCACTCTACAAGATTGGAAGTAAGCTAGTAAACTTGGAAGTATTCTTGATTTTATGAAACTAGAACTTGTAGAATTTATGAAGAACACTTAGAACTTGAAGATTGAACTTGAGAGAGATCAATTAGATGAAGAAAATTGAAGAATGAAAGTGTTTGTAGGTGTTTTTGGTCATTGGTGTATGGATTAGATATAAAGGATATGTAATTTTGTTTTCATGTAAATAAGTCATGAATGAAAACTCATATTTTTGTAATTTTATGAGATATTTCATGCTAGTTGCCAAATGATGGTTTCCACATATGTTAGGTGACTCACATGGGCTGCTAAGAGATGATCATTTGAGTGTATATACCAATGGTACATACATCTAAAAGTTGTGTATTGTACGAGTACGAATACGGGTGCATACGAGTAGAATTGTTGATGAAACTGAACGAGGATGTAATTGTACGCATTTTTGTTAAGTAGAAGTATTTTGATAAGTGTCTTGAAGTCTTTCAAAAGTGTATGAATACATATTAAAACACTACATGTATATACATTTTAACTGAGTCGTTAAGTCATCGTTAGTCGTTACATGTAAGTGTTGTTTTGGAGCCTTTAGGTTAACGATCTTGTTAAATGTTGTTAACCCAATGTTTATAATATAAAATGAGATTTTAAATTATTATATTATCATGATAATATGATGTATGAATATCTCTTAATATGATATATATATATTAAATGTCGTTACAACGATAATCGTTACATTTATGTCTCGTTTCAAAATCATTAAGTTAGTAGTCTTGCTTTTACATATGTAGTTCATTGTTAATATACTTAATGATATGTTTACTTATCATAATATCATGTTAACTATATATATATCCATATATATGTCATCATATAGTTTTTACAAGTTTTAACGTTCGTGAATCACCGGTCAACTTGGGTGGTCAATTGTCTATATGAAACCTATTTCAATTAATCAAGTCTTAACAAGTTTGATTGCTTAATATGTTGGAAACACTTAATCATGTAAATAACAATTTCATTTAATATATATAAACATGGAAAAGTTCGGGTCACTACACCATAATACGGTCTCAAGCATTGCACCCCGCTTGAGGGATTGTTAGTTAATTTAGGAACTGTTTGTTTAAACACATACATGATTGGATCATTAGGATAACCGAACATGTTCATGGATGTGACGACCCGGAAATTTCCGACCAAATTTAAACTTGATCTTTATATGTTTCTGACACTATAAGCAAAGTCTATAATGTTGAGTCTCGAAAATTTTGAACTGTTTCATATATTCATTTGACCTTTGACTATTTCCCGACGATTCACGAACCACTATTTATAAATTAATATTTGACTATTTCCCGACGATTCACGAACCACTATTTATAAATTAATATGTGTGTATGTATATATAAATAATAATTCAAAATATAATTTAAAGTATTACATGTTGTTGTTATTAAAAATTAACAGAATAATAATAAAAAAATGATATTATAATAATTATTATTTAAAATATATCTATATATATAAATAAAGTATGTTAAAAATAAATATTAAATGATTTTAATACTTGTTTAATGTTTCGATTGATATTAAGAAAGTTAAATTCAAACTTATGTAATTTTAAAATAAACGGTGATACAAAAATGAGTTCTATAAATTCTAGGCTTATTAAAAATGTATAACGACTCTCATTTTTCCATTCTATATTTCTCATTTTTCCATTCAATACTTTTCCTTATTAAATGCCCAATAAAATAATTAAACTCAATAAGTAAACTTCAATCAATAAAGGTTAAGCGTTAAGAATTATAAAATACGATAATTAACTTTGTACATTAATTGACAAGTTAATAAAAATAATAAGTTAATAAACTTTTGTGAGTAAATAAATAAATATAAAGACTTGTGTAATTAAAATAAATAAACTTAGATAATTAAGGAGTAATTAAGCTAAACTAAAGTACAAGGACTAAAGTGAAAATGTTAAACCCTAACCCTAATAAACCCTAGTCAAATTTTAGAGGGTAAAATTACCCTCATACAGCTTAAAATTTCGGCCCATGCATCGCTCTTTACCCCTTCTCCAAGTCTAACTTGTTCCCTACGTAATTCCTTATAAAACCCTAATTCTAGAATAATCCTAACACTCCTATAAATAGGGACCTAGGCTAAACCCTTCCATGTACCAAATCACAAACAAATCCCTCACTCAAAAATCTCTCTCTCCCTCTTTATTTTTCGGCCAAAACCGAAAAACATCACCACCATCCATCGAAATCCTTGAGGATTTCCAAGAAATCTTCAAGTGTTCTTCGCGTACTTCGTGTTCTTCAAGAATGTTCAAGGTGTTCTTCAAGATATTCAAGGCTTTGATCTTCCATCTTCATCAAGTTCTTCTTTTCTTTGTTAATCTTCTTGGATCTTCAAAGGTATAACATAAACCCTAAACTATTTTCATAAACTTTGATCTTTGTTAATTCGTATGCATATTATAAACATGTTATACATAAGTAATTACATAAACACCTAGATCTATACATGTAAAAAAATATAAATATATACATATGTATGTATAATGTCGACTAGAAAAAAAAATGGAAGAAACTTTGATCTTTAAAAACCCTAAATACAATTAGGAGATTTGTTAGTGGTTAATTAAGGAAACAAAATAACTATATATACATATACATATATATCGACACACATACATATATATACATGTAAAAAATAAATATTTATATACATATATACATATACACGACAATATATACATATACATACTAAAACCCTAAACCCTAATTTGAATTATACTACTTTAATCAAAACCCTAGTTTTATTAAAAAGCCAATTAATTATTAAACCCTAATTCATTAAACCTAACCCTAATTAATTAATACCACTTTAATTATTAGACCTTAATCATTACCTAATCATTACTACATTAAATAAAACCCTAATTTACTAAACCATGAAACCCTAATACTACTTTAATTAACTAACCCTAATTAATGAAACCCTAATACTACTTATACTATTAATTAACATGTATACACTATTACTATTACTAGTACTTATAACCTACTACTTATATTATAACACATAAGAACGTTTTGGGATATGTATTAGAGATGTATAGATCTTCGAACTTTCTTGATGAATGGTTTTACGAGACTCTAGGCAGAGGGTTTGGACTTCCAATTTAAAGGGTCCTATGGCTCAAGCCCCTAGATCTCAAATGGCCATTCGAAGGGAAAGGGGTGATTGGAAGCTGATCTAATACGACAAGTATCCTAAAATGGAAAACACTCTTTAAATAGGAAACTTTCTAAGTATAGAAACTTACTAGGAATAGAAACTTAGTGAAACAAACTATACATAAACACGTACTTAAACTCAATCATGGGCAAAACACTTAACTACTCTTAAATGTCAATAGGTTGACTTTCCTGCTCACTCGTTCAACTCTCTATTTCGAGGAATAACTCTCTCTCTACTTACTAAGGTGAATTCATAGCCCCTCTTTACTGTTAGCAAACTTACTTACTTTACCTGGGGTGAGAAACATGCTATTTTTACTTTTTACACTTTAGACACAAGTACCAAACTGTTAAACTATGCTATACCCGGCTATCTTCGACTAAGTCCCTACAGTGATATTTTTAGTTGCTGCGGCATGCTTAATTATTGGGGGTAGGCCTATCGGGAGTAACGTCCCCGTTATATTTGACTCAGTCTTTGTATTACTTGATAATGAAATTAAAACCGACAAGGACAGACACAACTTGTCATGGGGCAAACTTAAACGTTTAGTCTAAATATCACGCTTTGGCATAACTTTAGATCCTGTAGGAGATCAGCTTTACAAACTAAATCTTGTGGTCTAAAACAACGGTCAAACTTTTATTAAACCTATGAACTTCACTCAACCTTTTTGGTTGACACTTTAGCATGTTTTGTCTCAGGTGCTGTTTGATTCAAGCTTACTTATCTACTGATTATGTGATGCTACTTGGACATAGGATCAAGAGATTATCGAATATCTTACTATTGCATTTAAACATTTACTTTATTCCTTTGTAACAACATTTCATTTTCCGTTATGTACTCATTAAAGTTAATTTTCTCATTTAGTATTGTTCTCGTTATTATAATATGTTGGTATATTTTGGTATTAAGTCAAATTTTGCCCAGGCCCTAACTGGGGGTGTGATAGATTGGTATCAGAGCATAACCAGGCTGTTATAGAGAACCAGGATTGCATCTTTATGTGTGCCTTATTTGCTAGCTAGGGTGCCTTAGTAATCTAGGAAACTATAACCTTTCCTGCCTTAGACTTTAAAGCACTTAGGATTGCCCTATTATCTCAACATTTATGCTTTCCAAAACTTGACTGAAAGATTCTAATCAAAGTCTCTTTCCTAATGATAGGATGTCAAACTCAAGCGTTAACAAGCCCTACAAGTCAAATCACAACCCTACTACCGAAGTAGGTGTTGGACACTCTGAAATATCAGGACCTGTTTAAAGTCCTTCTTACAGTCCTGCTTTACCAAACTATAGTCCAGATACACTACCTGCTCATCCTGAATTTTACCCAACCCGAGGATCTTAAAGCGAAGGAGAAAGCCCTGCTGATTCTTCTAACTCTGGCTCTTTTCACTCATTGGTACATAATCCGATGAGTACTCCCGAATGGGATGCTCTTCAAGCTCTCCCTAACTACGACAGTGACTTCTCAAATTACGAACCTGAAGAAGAGCCTATTGAAGAATCGTCTGAAGACTCAACTCTAAAGAGAAAGCAACTCGAACCCACTACCAGTCCATTATTCTGTAATAACGAGAAGCATGTAAGGGTGAAGTCTGATATCATCAACCTTCAGAGTAGCTGTGAGAAGAATAGGGAGTTTAGTAGACGTCATGTTGCTCGAATAGAAGTGCGTCTAAAAAACCTGGAAAAAGAAAACAAAATCTTGAAGGAAATTATCAAAGAATCTCTCGACTCTCAAACCGAAAGGCTAGAGAAACTTGTGAAGGATAACATGGAAAAAGTGATGAAGAAGTTTGAGAACGAGAAGAAGAAATATGAAGATCATTTCAATCTTAATATTCTTTAGTTATCTTTCCTATTTTTCCATCTATGTAAAGGCTATGCCTTAAAACTATTTCTAATTCCAAATCGTGTATTAAGGCTTATTTAATGCCTAGTTCCTTAATAAAATAAAGTGTTTTATTTATTTCATTTGATATTAATACTTTATCTTATTCCTACTTGTAATTGCTCAACCCTATAATTTGTTAACTTATCCGACTTATGTTCACTTATGTAGCAACATCACGGTTCGTCAAGCTGCACCTACTGTTAACAATATTGTCTTGACTACTGAGCAATTCCAACAACTACTCACTGCCGCACAAGGCAACAATCAAGCTAACAATGTTAATTCTCAACCGAAACCTTGTTCCTACAAGGATTTTTCAAACTGTCATCCTCCTGCATTTAAGGGAACAGAGGAAGCTGTCGAACTAGTCCGTTGGTTCGAGAAGATGGAATCTATTTTCTGTATTTGTAACTGTGGTGATGACGATCAAGTAAAGTATGCCACTAGCTCATTAGGTGGTAATGCTTTAACTTGGTGGACTGCTCATGCCAAGTCCATAGGAATTTATAATGCTAATGCAATTTTATGGGACGAACTCAAAAGCATGATGGTTAACAAATTTTGCCCGAGGAGTCAAGTCCAGAAACTTGAAGCTGAGTTCTAGGAACTCAAGGTCAAGGGTACTGATATTGAGAACTACACCAATCGTTAGTTGGAACTTTCTACTCTATGTCCTGAGATGTTTCCTATCGAAGCTAGAAGAATTGAGCGGTATATAGAAGGTCTTCCTGAGGATGTTCAAGGGAATGTTATAGCTGCCGAGAAGGTTACTCTGGATACTGTGATTCTGATGGCACAAAATCTGATGTTAGCCAAGAGAAGAAGAGCATCGGCCAATAAGCAGGTTGAAACCAAGGGTAATGATGGTAAGAGGAAGTTTGAGCCATCTCAAGATTCGGCTCAGAATGATAGTAAGAAGCCTGCTGATAAAACAAGGTTGAATTATTAGGGTACTTATCCCTTCTGTATTCGTTGTGAGAGGCATCACCCGAGGAAGTGTACTGCAGTTTGTGCGTTATGTAAGAAAGTGGGACACGTTGCTAGGATGTGTAAGACTCCTCCAAAGGATAAGGCTATTGTTCCAACCAAAGCTCCTCCAACCTGCTATACTTGTGGAGAAAAGGGACAGTGGGACACATTAGTCCTAATTGTCCTAAGAAGAAGGATAATCCCGCTACTGGAGCTAATGCTACTGCTACGAAGGGTCGTGCGTTTATTATTACTGCTGCTGAAGCCCGAGATGAGGATGAGGTCATCACGGGTACGTATCTTGTCAATAATTGTTATGCAACTATTTTATTCGATACTGGTGCCGACCGAAGTTATGTGTCTAGTGATTTTTGTA
This sequence comes from Rutidosis leptorrhynchoides, assembly GCF_046630445.1. NCBI lineage: Eukaryota > Viridiplantae > Streptophyta > Magnoliopsida > Asterales > Asteraceae > Rutidosis > Rutidosis leptorrhynchoides. The sequence goes on from NC_092341.1 coordinate 170,361,025, forward strand.
CCCTATTTACTGAAAAGCCTCAACCCTTAGAAACTAAACGATTAGTAGAAGTAGCCAATGGAAAGATCATGCAAGTCGATAAAATCTATAAAAACTGCAACTTAATCTTAGCCGATAAGGAATTTAAGATAGACCTTTTGCCGGTCGAACTCGGAAGTTTTGACGTCATAGTTGGAATGGATTGGTTACGTCCATTACATGCTGCTATCATGTGTTACGATAAAACTGTTCATGTTCCATTGGGAAATGGAGAGACTCTCATCATCCAAGGTGAAAAGAGTGGTTCCAATCTCAACATCATCTCCTGTATTAAAACTCGCAAATACCTTATGAAAGGTTATCCAGCTATTCTAGCCCACGTTAAGATGATTGAATCGAAGGAAAAGCATATTGAAGATGTACCAGTGGTTAAAGACTTTTCCGATGTGTTTCCCGAAGATCTTCCTGGTCTTCCACCTCCTCGACAAGTTGAATTTCAAATTGATTTAACTCCCGGTGCTGCTCCTATTGCTAAAGCGCCGTATCGTTTAGCACCCTCCGAGATGAAGGAATTATCCAACCAACTCCAAGAACTATTGAATAAAGGCTTCGTTCGTCCTAGCTCGTCCCCATGGGGATCTCCTATTCTGTTTGTTAAGAAGAAAGATGCTATGTTAAGGATGTGTATAGATTATCGCGAACTTAACAAGCTTACTATCAAGAACTGTTATTCGTTGCCACGTATTGATGATCTATTCGACCAACTTCAAGGGTCAAGCGTCTATTCAAAGATTGTTTTAAGATCTGGATATTAACAACTCCAAGTCAAGGAATCCGATATTCCTAAGACTGCTTTTCGTACTCGATATGGACATTATGAATTATGTGTCATGCCTTTTGGTTTGACCAATGCTCCTGCTATTTTCATGGATCTTATGAATCGTGTCTAAATTTGTTATTGTGTTCATTGATGATATTTTGATCTATTCCAAGAGTGAAAAAGAACATGAGCAACATTTGCATATGATTCTTGAACTCTTAAGAAAGGAACAACTCTATGCTAAATTTTCTAAGTGCGAGTTTTGGCTCAAAACCGTACAATTCCTTGGACATGTTGTGATAGAGATGGAATACATGTCGATCCAGCTAAGATTGCTGCTATTCGAAACTGGGAGATACCAAAGACTGCGAAGCATATTCGCCAGTTTTTGGGACTTGCTGGTTACTATCGAAGGTTCATAAAAGATTTTTCTCTCATTGCTAAACCTCTTATGAAGCTAACTCAAAAAGGGAAGAAATTTGAGTGGTCCGAAGAACAGGAATCTGCTTTCAAGATTCTGAAGGAGAAATTGACCACAGCCCCGATTCTATCTTTACCTGAAGGTACTGACGACTTTGTTGTTTACTACGATGCTTCGAAGCAAGGCTTTGGTTATGTTTTAATGCAACGAGAAAAGGTTATTGCCTACGCATCTAGGCACTTGAAGAAACATGAAGAGAGCTGTACCAAACATGACCTTGAGTTAGGTGCTGTGGTATTTGCATTGAAGATATGGAGACATTATTTGTACGGTACCCATTTTACGGTGTACACTGATCATAAAAGTCTTTGACACATCTTTGATCAAAAACAGATGAACATGAGGCAAAGCCGATGGCTCGAGTTATTGAACGATTATCACTGTGAGCTGAAATATCATCCTGGCAAGGCGAATGTAGTTACCGATGCCCTTACTCAGAAAGACGATGTTAAACGCGTTCGTGCTCTAAACCTGAAAATCAAATCAAATCAAATCTTATCTCACGAATCTGTGAAGCTCAATTGGAAGCCATTAAACTGCCACTTATCGAAGGTGAAGGACCCATTGGTTTTGAGAACCAACTTCAAGTGAAATCTAATGGTACACGGTATTTTGGAAACAGAATTGGGATTCCTCGTTTCGGTAATCTCCGTGAAATAGTCTTGGATGAAGCTCATAAGACTAGATATTCTATTCATCCCGGTTCCAGTAAAATGTATCACGATGTGAAGCAATTCTACTGGTGGCCTAACATGAAAGCCGACATTGCTACTTATGTTAGTAAGTGTCTTACTTGTTTGAAGGTCAAAGCCGAGCATCAAAAGCCTTCTGGTCTATTGACACAACCCGACATTCCGCAGTGGAAGTGGGAATGTTTCACTATGGACTTTGTTACTAAGTTACTGAAGACTGCGAATGGTAATGATACTATTTGGGTCGTAGTTGATCATGTTACTAAATCTGCACATTTGATACCGATCAAGGAAACCGAAAAGATAGAGAGATTAGCACAGCTTTATATTAAAGAAATCATCTCACGTCATGGTGTTCCTATCTCGATTATTTCTGATCGCGACAGTCGATTTGTTTCTAGATTCTGGAAAACTTTACAATCTGCTCTTGGAACTCAACTCGACATGAGTCCAGCCTATCATCCTCAAACTAATGGTCAAAGTGAATGGACTATTCAAACTATGGAAGATATGCTACGTGCTTGTGTAATCGATTTCGGCAAAGGTTGGGATAGACACCTACCTTTGGTTGAATTTTCTTACAATAACAGTTATCACTCTAGCATTAAAGCTGAACCTTTTGAAGCTTTATATGGACGGAAGTGTAGATCCCCTCTGTGTTGGGATGAACTTGAGGACAGACATTTAACTGGTCCTGAAATTATCCACGAAACTACCGAAAAGGTCGTTCAGATTAAGCAACATTTAGAAACTGCCCGTAGCCGACAGAAGAGCTATGCCGATAAGAAACGAAAAGACATCGAATACCAAGTTGGAGATAAAGTCATGTTGAAAGTATCCCCTTGGAAAGGTGTTGTTCGCTTCGGTAAGTGAAGTAAACTCAGTCCACGATATGTAGGACCTTTCATAATCACTGAAAGAGTCGGTCCTGTGGTATATCGATTAGAACTACCAATCGAACTCAGTCAAGTACATGATGTGTTTCATTTCTCAAATCTTAAATGGTGTCTTGCTGATGACACACTCGTTATTCCTCTGGATGATGTTCGCATTAATGAGCAAATGCACTTCGTTGAAGAACCTATAGAAATCATGGAAGGAGAAGTCAAACAAACGAGTAAAAGCAACATACCTATCGTTAAAGTCCGGTAGAATTCGCGTAGAGGCCCCGAATATACCTGGGAACGCAAAGACCACATGAAACAGAAATATCCACATCTCTTCTCAACTGCTGATGCAAACGAGGAAACTACCTAAAAATTTCGGGACGAAGTTTTCAATAATGGGGAGGTACTATAACGACTATCATTTTTCCATTCTATATTTCTCATTTTTCCATTCAATACTTTTCCTTATTAAATGCCCAATAAAATAATAAAACTTACTAAGTAAACTTTAATCGCTAAAGGTTAAGCGTTAAGAATTATAAAATACGATAATTAACTTTGTACATTAATTGACAAGTTAATAAAAATAATAAGTTAATAAACTTTTGTGAGTAAATAAATAAATATAAAGACTTGTGTAATTAAAATAAATAAACTTGGATAATTAAGGAGTAATTAAGCTAAACTAAAGTACAAGGACTAAAGTGAAAATGTTAAACCCTAACCCTAATAAACCCTAGCCGAATTTTAGAGGGTAAAATTACCCTCATACGCCTTAAAATTTCGGCCCATGCATCCCTCTTTACCCCTTCTCCAAGTCTAACATGTTCCCTAAGTAATTCCTTATAAAACCCTAATTCTAGAATAATCCTAACACTCCTATAAATAGGGACCTAGGCTAAACCCTTCCATGTACCAAATCACAAACAAATCCCTCACTTAAAAATCTCTCTCCCTTTCTATTTTTCGGCCAAAACCGAAAAACATCACCACCATCCATCGAAATCCTTGAGGATTTCCAAAAAATCTTCAAGTGTTCTTCGCATTCTTCATGTTCTTCAAGAATCTTCAAGGTGTTCTTCAAGATATTCAAGGCTTTGATCTTCCATCTTCATCAAGTTCTTCTTTTCTTTGTTAATCTTCTTGGATCTTTAAAGGTATAACATAAACCCTAAACTATTTTCATAAACTTTGATCTTTGTTAATTCGTATGCATATTATAAACATGTTATACATAAGTAATTATATAAACACCTAGATCTATACATGTAAAAAAATATAAATATATACATATGTATGTATAATGTCGACTAGAAGAAAAAAAAAAGGGAGGAAACTTTGATCTTTAAAAACCCTAGATACAATTAGGAGATTTGTTAGTGGTTAATTAAGGAAACAAAATAACTATATATACATATACATATATATCGACACATATACATATATATACAGGTAAAAAATAAATTTTTATATACATATATACATATACACGACAATATATACATATACATACTAAAACCCTAAACCCTAATTTGAATTATACTACTTTAATCAAAACCCTAGTTTTATTAAAAACCTAATTAATTATTAAACCCTAATTCATTAAACCTAACCCTAATTAATTAATACCACTTTAATTATTAGACCTTAATCATTACCTAATCATTACTACATTAAATAAAACCCTAATTTACTAAACCATGAAACCCTAGGACATTAATTACTAAACCCTAGTTAATTAATTACTACTTTAATTAACTAACCCTAATTAATGAAACCCTAATACTACTTATACTTTTAATTAACATGTATACACTATTACTATTACTAGTACCTATAACCTACTACTTATATTATAACACATAAGGACGTTTTGGGATATGTATTAAAGATGTATAGATCTTCGAACTTTCTTGACGAATGGTTCTATGAGACTCTCGGCACAGGGTTTGGACTTCCGATTTAAAGGGTCCTATGGCTTAAGCCCCTAGATCTTAAATGGCCATTCGAAGGGAAAGGGGTGATTGGAAGCTGATCTAATATGACAAGTATCCTAAAATGGAAAACACTCTTTAAATTGAAAACTTTATAAGTATAGAAACTTACTAGGAATAGAAACTTAGTGAAATAAACTATACATAAACACGTACTTAAACTCAATCATGGGCAGAACACTTAACTACTCTTAAATGTCAATATGTTGACTTTCCTGCTCACTCGTTCAACTCTCTATTCCGAGGAATAACTCTCTCTATACTTACTAAGGTGAATTCATAGCCCCTCTTTACTGTTGGGTGTTAACAAGTTTCATAATACTTAAAACATTTTAAGAAACAAATTAAAGCGGAAGCATGTAAGTATTACCATTTTAAACTTGTAAATCTTTAACCAATTAAAGTTAAAACCCAATTAGGATCAAGTTATAAAACATGCTTACAAACTACAAGCAAGTAAAGATATTATACCTACTCCAAGCTAGGTAATGAATGTAGAAGATGATGATGGAAAATGGAGCTCCAAAATGTATGAAACCTCAAGTTGTAATACCCCAAACTTATGCACCAACACCCTAGCTTTGGTTAGGATTTATGACACTTGAAAGGAACTTGCAAAAACCAAAATTTGAACCCCTTTTGAGCTACCACAGCCCACGGCCAGAATCAGCAGCAGGAGCAGTTTTTTTTTGTCAGTTTTTTTTGCTCTTTTACTTGATATGTTTGCATGAAATAAATGTCTCCAAGAGTGCTAGACATATACTTGTGGAAATGGGAAGGATTGACCAAAAGGTGGAATCTTTTAGCATGTGAATTACCCTCCCAATGCCACTTCTATGTCTTTTAAATAAAATGGTTTCATTTTATAAAACTTGCATTTTATTTATAATGTATGTGTACATCATTTATAAAATACATTTATAAAATTGTAACATAACATTATTAATTATTTAGCCTATAAATAATTAAATCCATATAATATAAATTACCTATAATTTATATTCACATATCAAGTGTTATTATTTTAGAAACCTTTTCATAAAATTTAAGTGTCGTGTATTTGATCAATGATCCAATCGCTAAGATCAAATACGAATTAGGTGTCGGTAAGTTTGTTATTGGGTATGACCCGACTTGGATCATGACATATTAGCCACATTAATTTAATATGTCTCTCGGGCATATGAAATACCTTCAATCTCCCACTTGCACGAGAAACATAAGGAATTAATGCAAGTGACGGATACCACCTAACGACCGTCCATCACCCCCAATATGTTATGACTTTGTGCCATTCAATAACATCATCCCTTTCGAGTTCCCATCTCGAATATGAATAGGTAAATCTTTCATTTATCCTTTCATCCTAGATGTCATGTTAAATTTAAGAGATACAGAGTGATCACTCTCTTTTAGATTTAACTTTATCAGGCCTTAGACATCTGACTCTCAACGAATAAGAGGGACAAATTCCATCTTGACTACATACGTCCTAAATATACACTTTGCATTATACCTGAGCTATTCCTTATGAACTACCATATTTCAGAATAGCGAAGGAAAGAATCTAGGCACAATACTTGGTAAATATCTGAACCCAATATGTATCTCAGGTCAGAGGATACAATGATATTCGCCTTTACTCAAGATTACATGTGATCAACCACAAAGGCTCTATACAGTAAATTTTGAGAGCGGGTCTTCCAATATTTGTGTCCCACAAATATCTATGAACCTTGGTTGCAACCTTGCCACACATTCAACCTGAATGTATACCAATCTAAGTTCATAATAGTCTAAACCTCACACGTGTTCCCACAAATGCGATCGACTACGGAATTTAGAATAATTACTTATTCATGGATAAAATATGCAAAATAGGAACTTGACTCAAGATAAATTAATACCATAATTATATTAATGAGTTTGAACAATTTCGTTCCGATATAATACTTAAAACAGATCATGACCAGTCACTAGAATATCGAAGCACTAAAGCACAAACATGTCCTGCATGTTTTGATCCATGTAAGAGCTTCGTGAGTAGATCCGCTATGTTAAGACCGGTGTGAACTTTGCGAATACATATCTTTCCCTTTTCAACTTCATCCCTTATGTAGTTGAATCTCCGCTCAATGTGACGGGTCTTTTGGTGAGCACGAGGTTCCTTGATTTGAGCAATCGCACCCTCCTTGTCACAAAAGATCTCAAGAGGGTCCTGAATGGAAGGGACTACTCCTAAGTCGTCGATGAATTTCTTCATCCATGCAGCTTCCTGAGCTGCCAATGAGGCGGCAATGTACTCCGACTCTGTAGTGGATAATGCAACAACATCCTGTTTTGAACTCTTCCAAGAGACCGTACCTCCATTTAACGTGAAGACGTAACCGTATTGTGATCGAGAATCATCTCGATCAGTTTGGAAACTCGCGTCCACGTAACCTTTTACTGCGAGTTCCTCCTCACCAGACCCATATATTAGAAACATATCCTTAGTCCTCCTAAGGTATTTCAATATACTTTTAACAGCAATCCAATGACTGTTTCCCGGGTTATTCTGGTATCTACTTGTCAGGCTAAGAGCGCATGACACATCCGGTCTAGTGCATATCATTGCATACATGATTGACTCAATGGCAGACGCATATGGGACTTTCTTCATTCTCTCCTGTTCATCTTTCGTGGTGGGGCACTGAGATGAACTGAGAAGTGTTCCCTTTTGAATAGGTACCAAACCTTTCTTAGAGTTCTCCATCTTGAACCTTTTCAAGATCTTTTCAATGTATGCAATTTGATTCAAACCTATCAGTTTCTTGGATCTATCCCTGTAGATCCCAATCCCCAAAATGTATTGTGCTTCTCCAAGATCCTTAATGGAGAAGCATTTACTTAGCCAAGTTTTAACACCTTCCATTTCCGGAATATCATTTCCAAATAACAATATATCATCCACATATAGTACAAGGAACATGATAGTGCTCTCACTAGCGTTCTTGTATACACAAGCTTCATCACCATTTTTAATGAAGCCAAATTTCTTGGCCTCCTCATTAAAATGATGATTCCACATTCTAGATGCTTGTTTCAATCTGTAAATTGACTTCTCTAACTTGCATACCTTTTTAGGATATTTTGGATCAACAAAACCTTCAGGCTGAACTATATAGACATCTTCCTCAAGATGGCCATTTAGGAAAGCGATCTTCACATCCATTTGCCATATTTCATAATCATAATGAGCAGCAATGGCAAGTAATATCCTAACAGACTTTAGCATTGCCACAGGCGAAAAAGTTTCATCATAGTCAACCCCTTGAGTTTGAGTGAAACCTTTTGCTACAAGTCTAGCTTTATATGTATCCAAGTTTCCATGTATGTCGGTTTTCATTTTGAAAAGCCATTTACAATCAACTAGCCTTGAGCCAGCAGGTTGCGCAAGAAGTTCCTAAACTTGGTTGTCATACATGGATTGCATCTCAGCGTTCATGGCTTCTGGCCATTTATCTTTATTAATCCTTGATAAAGCATCTTGGTAGTTTGTTAGTTCATCCAAATCAACCACATAGCAACCATCCATGAGAAACCCATATCTCTCAGGAGGATTACTAATCCTACCAGATCTGCGAACATCTTGTGTATTTTGATCATCCATTTGATCACTCTCAACATTTTCATGTTGAGTGCTAGAGTCAACCAATTGTGTATCATCTACTTGATCTTGAACCTCTTCAAGATCTATCTTTCTTTCACTATTTCCTTCCATTAGGAACTTAGTTTCAAGGAATTTCACCTTCCGAGCAACAAATACATTTTGCTCGGTTGGATCATAGAAATAGTATCCCATATCATTCTTGGGATATCCTATGAATATACACTTTGTGGATCGAGCATTCAACTTATTAGGGACATAACGCTTAGGATAAGCTTCACATCCCCATACCTTTAAGTATGATAGAGATGGAGGTTTTCCAAACCACATCTCATGAGGAGTTCGTTCCACTTTCTTGGTTGAGGCCATATTTAAAATACGAGCCGCGGAGCATAGACAATAACCCCAAATGATAGAGGTAACGAGCTTATAGCCATCATTGATCGAACCATATCCATTAGGTTTCGGTTCCTCCTTTCGGATACTCCATTAAGTTGGTGTGTTCCAGGAGGAGTAAGTTGCGAGATAATCCCACAACTTTTAAGATGATCTTGGAAAGCGTCGCTTAGGAATTCACCTCCTCTATCGGTACGAAGTACCTTGATTGTATTATTGAGTTGATTTTGTACTTCATTTTGATATTCCTTGAAAGCTTCAAAAGTTTCATCCTTATGTCTTAACCGGTAGACATATCCGAAACGACTGAAGTCATCAATAAAAGTAACGAAGTATCTTTCACCATTCCTAGTTATGGTCTTAAAGGGTCCACATATATCCGAATGTATTAATCCCAATAAGTCCTTAGCCCTTTCATAGGTCCCTTTGAAAGGTGCTTTAGTCATTTTGCCTTGTAAACAAGATTCACATACATCAAACGAGTCTAGTTCATTTGATTTCAAAAGGCCATTCTTTTGAAGTGTATGCATTCGATTCTTGTTTATGTGACCAAGGCGACAATGCCATAAGTAGGAATCACTCAAATCCCTTTTGAGTTTCTTGGTGATTGCATGGTATATTGAGCTATTGTATGATGTGTCATCATAAACCAATTCATAAATACCATTCACAGGCGAAGCCTTAAAATAGAACACGTTATCTAAATAAACATGGATATCATCATTAATGAAATTAAGAGTAAAACCATATTATTTCAAACGGGATACAGAAATAATGTTTCGAGATAAATCGGGTGCATACAAAACATTTTTCAAAATAAGTTCCAAACCACTTGGAAGCTTTAGAATAAAGTCTCCTTGAGCTACTACGTGCACCTTAGCTCCATTACCCATGTAGAGACTTGATGTTCCCGATTTTTGTTTACTTCTTTTGAACCCCTGCATAGAATTGCAAATATGAGTTCCACATCCTGTGTCTACTACCCATGTATTAGAAGAAGTAATACTAAGCTCAATGTATACCATATATACATTACCTGAGGTTTGTCCTGCATCCCTCTTTTCCTTCAACTCCTTAAGGTAGACCGGGCAGTTGCGCTTCCAGTGACCCATTTTACCGCAACCAAAGCACGGATCTTCCTTGGGGTTAGCCTTTCTGGCAACCTTTTGCTTCTTGTTATTGTTGGTTGGGGTAACCATCTTCCCCTTTCCCTTGCCCTTGCCTAGGTAGGAGGGTCCTTTCCTCTAGCCGCCTTTGGCTTAGAAGTGTTATTGTTTTTGGACCCGCCTTCATTGATCATAAACATGGGTGAAGCCCTTTTACCCATGCTCGCTTCGGCCATCTTAAGCATGGCGTGTAATTTGCCAATGCTCTTATCCCATCCATTCATGTTGTAATTCATTACAAATGTGTCAAACCTCTTTGACAAGGAATTAAGGATAAGGTCCGTGGCTAATTCATTAGACACGTTACAGTTCAGACGGTTCGCTCGATCAATTAGGCTTTTCATCTTAAGGACATAAGATGAAACGGATTGGGAGTCGTCCATCCGACATGCATGAAGCGCTCGAACCGTTTCGAAGCGCTCGACACGAGCTTGTTGAAGGAACATCCCCTTCAACTGTGTGATCATGTCATATGCACTATGATGCTCAAAATCCTTTTGGAGTTCGGGTATCATAGTCCCAAGCATGAGGCAAGAAACTTGCAACGAATCGGTGCAATATTTCTCCCAGTAAGCCATGCCTTCCGTATCATCCTCGTCCGGTTGATCGGGAATGGGGTCTTCCAACACATACGCCCTGTCCTCTAGTTTGAGGACAATTCTTAGATTGCGGAACCAATCCATGAAGTTCGTACGGTTGAGTTTTTCCTTTTCGAGGATTGACCTCAACGATAGGTTGTTAAAGTTTATTGGTGCGTTTGGAATGATGTTGTTATTGGCGGCCATCTACAAAATTTAACAAAGTTGTTTAAGTATCAATTTTAATTTAACAATCAATACCCTTTAAATCCAATTGATATTTATTAAATTTTAGAATCCAACGGTAAACCAAATTTCGGTTAGGTGACCTTTATCCCGTAATTTGATTTAGCTAGGTAGTCATTATATTACAATTGCAATCCTTTTGAAACTTCTAAGTTATGGGATTATGCAATCCTTTTGCATGGCATATTTATCCCATCAATGCCTATTTGTTCCTCATGCTTCGGTGACCCTAAGTTCATGATTCCCAAATCAAGTCGTCCTACTTGTGTAAACGTGTAAATTCAACATACAAGTGGTTAGGTGATCTTTATCCCTCAAGTGTGCAAAATTTACCTTAATCGTATTAGTTTGCTCATAACGGTTAGGTGACCTTTATCCCATTATGAGTTCCCTAATATTTTTAAGTGTTACACAAAGGGATGGCGATTAACTTGTTTGCCTTGTTAATAAGGGATTTTAAGTTTTCAATAATTCTAGTTTAAGAAAACTATTGTACCATACACCAACATGCATTTAGTAGATAGTTTATTTGAAAATCCATTTTTCATGTCATGTAATAAAGCCAATTTTATTACTTTGGAATAAACCATTTTATTATGTTTTAATAACCAATTATCATAATCCTTTTGGTGTTGTTAATAACCATTTATTAATGTCCTTTTGCCATTTCAATTTAACAATTTAAATTGTCATTTTGCATGTGTTTAATAACGTCTAATTTAACCAATTAAATTTTAGTTTTGTTTGTTGTTAACTTGTGTGATTAACTTGTAGCATACAAACATACAATCCACAATCATACAATAAACAACCAAGCATGCAAAACAATATGTTCACAATCAAGCCATTTTGGTAGACATTTGTTTAGCCGAAAACAAATGCCACCGGTAAAGGGTAATAACACAAAGTAGGAGATTTCAAATCTCCCACTTAACCTTGCATCTTCATTGTCTTCATCTTGCATCTTCATTTTTACAAGAAAATATATCCTAATACATTTTTCAAAAAAATGAAAATACAACCTAATATATTTTACATACCAAATATAAAATAAATTACATAACCAAAAAATAATATTACAAACCAAATTGCATGAATATTACAACCAAATGAATGAATTAATATTACATACCAAATGAATGAATTAATTCAACCAAACATGCAACCATTCAAACACAAGGTCAAGGCTTGATTGTGAACATTAACTTACAACAATTTTGAACAAAATGGAACAACCAAAAACCCATTTTGGGTCCATACAAATTCGGCCAAAAAATGAATCCCACCCAAACCCTTAAATTTTTGCATTTTACTTGCATGAATGTTCATAAAATGCAAAGATATAGTGGGTTTAAAAAATCATCTCGAAGCATATTTCAACAACTTCGGCTCTAGATACCATTGTTGGGTTTTAACAAGTTTCATAATACTTAAAACATTTTAAGAAACAAATTAAAGCGGAAGCATGTAAGTATTACCATTTTAAACTTGTAAATCTTTAACCAATTAAAGTTAAAACCCAATTAGGATCAAGTTATGAAACATGCTTACAAACTACAAGCAAGTAAAGAGATTATACCTACTCCAACCTAGGTAATGAATGTAGAAGATGATGATGGAAATGGAGCTCCAAAATGTATGAAACCTCAAGTTGTAATACCCCAAACTTATGCACCAACACCCTAGCTTTGGTTAGGATTTATGACACCAATTGTGTATTTAGTTGTAATACTCCAAAACGTATGCACCAAATAATTGTAATACCCCAAACTTATGCACCAACAACCAATTGTGTATTTAGGAACTATTTGTTAGGTTTTAACACTATTTGTTAAGTGTAATTAAATCCTAACCAAAGGCTAGGTGTTGGTGCATAAGTTTGGCGTATAACTACTTGAGGTTTCATCCATTTGAAGCTCTATTCTTCATCATCATCTTCATCACTCACTAGCAAGCTTGGAATAGGTATAAACACTTTTCTTGCTTGTAGTTTGTAAGTATGTTTCACAACTTGATCCTAATTGGGATTTAACTTAATTGGTTAAAGTATAACAAGTCTAAAATTGGTACTTACATGCTTCCGCTTTAATTTGATTCTTAAAATGTTTAAGTATATTTTGTAACTTGTTAAATCCCAACAATGGTATCTAGAGCCGAAGTTGTTGAAATATGCTTCGAGATGATTTATTAAACCCACTATATTTTTGCATTTTATGAACATGCATGATAGTAGAATGCAAAAAATTTCGGGTTTGGGTGGGTTTCCTTTTTGGCCGAATTTCATGGGTCCCAAAATGGGTTTTGGGTTGTTCCATGTTGTTCATATGTTGGTTGTATGATAATGTTCACAATCTAAGCCGTGACCTTTTGTTTGATTGAATGTTTGTTTGATTTAATTCATTCATTTGGTTTGTAATATTAATTATTCATTTAGTATGTAATATTAATTTTGGCTATTTAATTTATTTTATATTTAGTATGTAAAATAGATTAGGTTGTATTTTCATTTTCTAGATAAAAATCTATTAGGATATATTTTTGTAAAAATGAAGATGCAATATAAAGACAAGGAAGATGCAAGATTAAGTGAGATATTTGAAATCTCCTACTTTGTGTTATTACCCTTTACCGGTGGCATTTGTTTTCGGCCAAACAAATGTCTACCAAAATGGCTTGATTGTGAACACATTTGTTTTGCATGCATGGTTGTTTACTTTGTTTGTATGTTTGGTTGCTACAAGAATATCACAAGTTAACAACAATTAAGATGGAAATTTAATTGGTTAAATTTGACATTATTAACATGCAAAATGACAATTTAATTGGTTAAATTAAAAGTGGCAAAAGGACATTAATAAATGGTTATTAAGAACACTAAAAGGATCACATATATAAAATGGTTTATATCAAGTAATTGGCTTATTTACAAGACATGAAAATGGTTTTTCATAAGTACCATACACAAAATGCATGTTGGTGTATGCCGTAGAAGTTTTCTCAAACTAGAATTAATGAAAACTCAAAATCCCTTATTAACAAGGCAAACAAGTTAAGCGCCATCCTTTTGTATGACACTTAAAAATATTATGGAACTCTTAATGGGATAAAGGTCACCTAACCATTATGAACAAACTAATATGATTAAGGTGAATTTCGCACACTTGTGGGATAAAGGTCACCTAACCACTTGTATGTTAAATTTACACGTTTACACAAGTAGGACGACTTGATTTGGGAATCATGAACTTAGGGTCACCGAAGCATGAGGAACAAATAGGCGTTGATGGGATAAATATGCCATGCAAAAGGATTGCATGATCCCATAACTTAGAAGTTGCAAAAGGATTGCAATTATCATATAATGACTACCTAGCTAAATCAAATGACGGGATAAAGGTCACCTAACCGAAATTTGGTTTACCGTTGGATTCTAAAATTTAATAAATATCAATTGGATTTAAAGGGTATTGATTGTTAAATTAAAATTGATACTTAAACAACTTTGTTAAATTTTGTAGATGGCCGCCAATAACAACAACATTCCAAACGCCCCTATCAACTTTAACAACCTATCGTTAAGGTCAATCCTCGAAAAGGAAAAACTCAACCATACGAACTTCATGGATTGGTTCCGCAATCTAAGAATTGTCCTCAAACTAGAGGATAGGGCGTATGTGTTGGAAGACCCCATTCTCGATCAACTGGACGAGGATGATACGGAAGGCATGGCTTATTGGGAGAAATATTGCACCGATTCGGTGCAAGTTTCTTGCCTCATGCTTGGGACTATGATACCAGAACTCCAAAAGGATTTTGAACATCATAGTGCATATGACATGATCACACAGTTGAAGGAGATGTTCCTTCAAAAAGCTCGTGTCGAGCGCTTTGAAACGGTCCGAGAACTTCATGCATGTCGGATGGACGACTCCCAATCCGTTTCATCTTATGTCCTTAAGATGAAAAGCCTAATTGATCGAGCGAACCATCTAAACTGCAACGTGTCTAATGAATTAGCCATGGATCTTATCCTTAATTCCTTGTCAAAGAGGTTTGACACATTTGTAATGAATTACAACATGAATGGATGGGATAAGAGCATTGGCGAATTACATGCCATGCTAAAGACGATCGAAGCGAGCATGGGTAAAAGGGCTTCACCCATGTTTATGATCAATGAAGGCGGGTCCAAAAACAATAACACTTCTAAGCTGAATACGGCTAAGAGGAAAGGACCTGCCTACCAAGGCACGGACAAGGGAAAAGGGAAGATGGTTACCCCAACCAACAATAACAAGAAGCAAAAGGTTGCCGGTAAAGCTAACCCCAAGGAAGATCCGTGCTTCGGTTGTGGTGAAATGGGTCACTGGAAACGCAACTGCCCGGTCTACCTGAAGGAGTTGAAAGAAAAGAGGGATGCAGGGCAAACCTCAGTTAATGTATATATGGTATACGTTGAGCTTAGTATTACTTCTTCTAATACATGGGTATTAGACACAGGATGTGGAACTCATATTTGCAATTCTTTGCAGGGGTTCAAAAGAAGTAATCAAGATGCGGGAACAACAAGTCTCTTCATGAAAA
This sequence comes from Rutidosis leptorrhynchoides, assembly GCF_046630445.1. Classification (NCBI taxonomy): domain Eukaryota; kingdom Viridiplantae; phylum Streptophyta; class Magnoliopsida; order Asterales; family Asteraceae; genus Rutidosis; species Rutidosis leptorrhynchoides. Next base: position 170,376,497 of record NC_092341.1, read on the forward strand.
ATGGAGCAAGGGTGCATGTGAAAGCTCAAGGAGACTTTGTTTTAAAGCTTCCAAGTGGTTTGGAGCTTATTTTGAAAAATGTTTTGTATGCACCCGATTTATCACGAAACATTATTTATGTATCCCGTTTGAAACAATATGGTTTTAATCTTAATTTCATTAATGATGATATCCATGTTTATTTAGATAACGTGTTCTATTTCAAGGCTTCGCCTGTGAATGGTATTTATGAATTGGTTCATGATGACACATCATACAATAGCTCAATATACCATGCAAACACCAAGAAACTCAAAAGGGATTTGAGTGATTCCTACTTATGGCATTGTCGCCTTGGTCACATAAACAAAAATCGAATGCATACACTTCAAAAGAATGGACTTTTGAAATCAAATGAACTAGACTCGTTTGATGTATGTGAATCATGTTTACAAGGCAAAATGACTAAAGCACCTTTCAAAGGGACCTATGAAAGGGCTAAAGACTTATTGGGATTAATACATTCGGATGTATGTGGACCCTTTAAGCTCATGACTAGGAAAGGTGAAAGATACTTCGTCACATTCATTGATGACTTTAGTCGTTTCGGATATGTCTACTTGTTAAGACATAAGGACGAAACTTTTGAAGCATTCAAGGAATATCAAAACGAAGTACAAAATCAACTCAATAAGATAATCAAGGTACTTCGTACCGATAGAGGAGGTGAATACCTAAGTGATGCTTTCCAAGATCATCTTAAAAGTTGTGGGATTATCTCGCAACTAACTCCTCCTGGAACACCCCAACTTAATGGAGTTTCTGATAGGAGGAACCGAACCCTAATGGATATGGTTCGATCTATGATGGCTAGAAGCTCGTTGCCTCTATCATTTTGGGGTTATTTTCTATGCTCCGCAGCTCGTATTCTAAATATGGCCCCAACTAAGAAAGTGAAACGAACTCCTCATGAGATGTGGTTTGGAAAACCTCCATCTCTATCATACTTAAAGGTATGGGGATGTGAAGCTTATCCTAAGCATTACGTCCCTAATAAGTTGAATGCTCGATCCACGAAGTGTATCTTTATAGGATATCCCAAGGATGATATGGGATATTATTTCTATGATCCAACCGAGCAAAATGTATTTGTTGCTCGAAAGGCTGAATTTCTTGAAACTAAGTTCCTAATGGAAGGAAATAGTGAAAGGAAGATAGATCTTGAAGAGGTTCAAGATCAAGTAGATGATACGCAATTGGTTGACACTAGCACTCAACATGAAAATGTTGAGAGTGATCAAATGGATGATCAAAATACACAAGACGTTCGCAGATCTGGTAGGATTAGTAATCCTCCTAAGAGATATGGGTTTCTCATGGATGGTTGCTATGTGGTTGATTTGGATGAACCAACAAACTACCAAGATGCTTTATCAAGGATTGATAAGGATAAATGGCAGGAAGCCATGAACGCTGAGATGCAATCCATGTATGACAACCAAGTTTGGGAACTTGTTGAACAACCTACTGGCTCAAGGCAAGTTGATTGTAAATGGCTTTTCAAAATGAAAACTGACATACATGGAAACTTGGATACATATAAAGCTAGACTTGTAGCAAAAGGTTTCACTCAAACTCAAGGGGTTGACTATGATGAAACTTTTTCGCCTGTGGCAATGCTAAAGTATATTCGGATATTACTTGCCAATGCTGCTCATTATGATTATGAAATATGGCAAATGGATGTCAAAACTGCTTTTCTAAATGGACATCTTGAGGAAGATGTCTATATGGTTCAGCCTGAAGGTTTTGTTCATCCGAAATATCCTAAAAAGGTATGCAATTTAAAGAAGTCAATCTACAGATTGAAACAAGCATCTAGAATGTGGAATCATCATTTTAATGAGGAGGCCAAGAAATTTGGCTTCATTAAAAATGGTGATGAAGCTTGTGTATACAAGAAAGCTAGTGGGAGCACAATCATGTTCCTTATACTATATGTGGATGATATATTGTTATTTGGAAATGATATACTGGAAATGCAAGTGTTAAAACTTGGCTAAGTAAATGCTTCTCCATTAAGGATCTTGGAGAAGCACAATACGTGTAACGACCCTGGAATTTCCAACGTTTATTTATTAATAATTGTTATTATTAATATGTGTGATTAAACAAATGTATGTTATTACATTTACATGTTGCCATGACTAAACGTACTTGACTTTAATTGCCCGAAACGTCTTTGTGACACCCGGAACTTTCACGAATAATATTTTTAGAGTATTATTTACATTCATGATTAATTTTATTAATCATTTTAATTAACTATGGTGACTAGTTAGTTACTTGGGCTTTAATTGGTTTAACTTGTGAATTATTGAACTTGGGCTTGTTTAAAGTAAATGGACTTATGTTATTGGGCTTCCAAGCCCACCCTACCTTTTAAATGGACTTGACTAGCCCACTCTTTCATGTGTAAGTATCACTTAGGAGTGTAACTAGTTAGTTAATAGATGAAGGAATCTAGTTAACATCATCCCCATGCACATACCACCTTATTATCCAACTTTAATGAACTTTACAAGCTAGTAACCAAAGAACTACTCCCCCCATCCCTTTTTTGCTGCAGAACCGTGGCCTAGAAGGCCATGGTGGGAGTGTTTTATTCATTTTTGTATCATCTCTTCACTTGCATTCTCTCCTTCAAACACACACACAAAAATACTTCCAAGTTTTCTCTCTTTTCTCTCTAGTTGTTGTAAGTAACAAGCTTTAATTTCTCTTCTTTTTCTTTAACCAAAACCGAAACCAAACATCACTTAATCATCATCATCTTTTGTTACTTGTAGTTTGATTACTTGTTGTTGTTAGTTTGTTACATATAATTGTTAGTATATATATATATATATATATATATATATATATATATATATATATATATATATATATATATATATATTTCTTTACTAGTTACAAGATCAAACTTACTAGTTTGATTCTTCATAATATCTTGTATTTATCAAGAACACAAGAACTAAACTTACTAGTTTATGTTCTACTTATATTGTTTCAAGAGTTTGTAAGTTCATGTGTTGAAAGCATACTTGCGATTCATGAAATAAACTTTAAAGTTTACTTTCCTTAAAGATCAAGCTTAGGCTTGAATCTTTAAAGTATGCAAACCATGAACTTAATTACTTGTTTACTTAGCTATTTACTTCATTTACTTGCACTTTAATTTCATGATTTATGTTATTATTGGTCAAATGTTACTAGTTAACTTTGATCTCATTAATCTTGAACTAAAAGTTAACTTGAAAGTTCAAGAACACACAAATAAGTTTTCTTTAAAAATAACTTTCTATACTTATGCTTGATCTAGACTTTTGAGTCTTGGATCTTCAAGATCTAACTAAGAACTACGTTCTACATCTTAAGATCTTGATTAGTTAGTTTATTTTCAAGTTTAGAGTTCAATATTTCTATTATAGTTCATGTAAGTGTCAAACCTAAGACTTTGATGTAACTTTGGTTCATCAAACTACATGCAACTCTTAAGTGAGTTGTGCTTCATGTCTTAGACTTGCACTAGGGTTATGATGGTCAAGACTTGGTTAAGATGATGTAGATACATCAATGAGTTGTATACTTGAAGCTATATGCATCAAGGATGAGAACCATGATGAATATCAAGCACCAAGACCACCGGAACTCACTTAAACTTACTGTTTCTGTCCAAACCCTACTGACCTGCTGTTTATGTAACAGACCATTAGACCTGGGCGACTGAGACCATGATTTTTAGATATAACTTTTCGAGTAGATAACTTTTCATATAGGACTCATCTTAATCCGAGTTACGTTTTAGGATTTATGGCCCTCCGATCGTCACTATGTCCTTTAACGTTGTGCAGAAAATTCTGACCTACTCGCACTTAGATCGTCGCCACGGTCAAACCAAGACGAGTTTGCTTCTGTAAACTTTTCCACAACTAAAGGACTCATAGACGGAGCCATGGCCACTGGTCTCACCTTAATTCAGTAAGGGTAGAGGCCGTGGTGACTGATGGAAATCAGCCTTTGTTGTAAACTACTTTCATAAACGAAACTTACTTTATGCCTTTTTGTTTGATGATGAATGATGATGACCCTTAAGACCTTATTTACATACTTTTAAACCTATTAAGACGATTTACTGACTTAGTACTATTTGCCTTAGGTTGAGGACCTTCAGACCGATTACTTGCACACCTTTTCCGAACCGACTTTACGACTACATTATCATTGTGAGTTATAGCATTCCCTTTTTACTTTAAACTTATTTTGGGAACTGAGAATACATGCGGATTTTATGTTTTACATACTAGGCACGAGTACTTAAACTTATATATGTGTGGGTTATACAACGGCATAAACATTCCCTTTAGCTCGGTAACGTTTAATCATTGGTTTTTGAACCGTGAACGCGAATCTTAGATATGGTTCCATAGGGTTTGACATCCCCACTTGGGCTAGTAGAGCTAGCATTTAATGAGTGTTTAATACTTCGTAGACATACGCACTTGCCAAGTGTACTTCCAGGGGGTATAAACGTTAAGTTAGTTACCAAGTGCCCACGGTTAACATATACTTTATCATACTGTTTTGAAACGCTCTTTGTAGCACTGAAATCTCGTGGCCTACCTTACATACTGTTATACTTAAACTATAGCTCACCAACCTTTGTGTTGACATTTTTAAGCATGTTTTTCTCGGGTGCTTGAGGTTAGCTTCCGCTGTGTACTAGTCGTGCTGTAGACACCCGCTGCTTAGAGTTGTCATCGCATGAACTACTTTACCTTGCATTCAAACTTTAGTACTTTTGAACTATGACTTGTAACGACCATTGTGGTCACATACACTTATATTTGCTTCTACTTAGTGAAGCATGCTTTTGAAATGTAAAACATTTGATGTCGGTTATGACATCACCTTTTTATCGTGAATGCAACTTCTTTAATTACAGCATATAGTACTTAACCTTGTAATGATCCTGTTGTTGATGATTCATACACGATGGTTTTGTACGGGGCATCACATTTGGTATCAGAGCATTGGTTGTAGGGAATTAGGTTGCATTAGTGAGTCTAAGACCGACCCGAGTAGGATTCACTAATAGGACTAATCTACAACTTGCTAGTTTACTTGTTTCCGCTGAACTTACTGCATGCTGCTGCTTACTTTTACTGCTATATGCCATATGATATTACATGATTTTCACTACTGCATGATATTACTTGCTTTCGATTGCATGCTACTTCTATACGATTCGTTATTATTGCCATGCTACTTATTGTTATACATGATCTAAAACTGTTGGCCTAATACGTGCTTGCTTTATGACTTACTGACATGGAAAATTTATTTTTCCTTGTTCAGATGTCGGATGTACCACCTGCTAGCGTTTTGGGCAGTTCAGACTCAGACCCCGTCGCCCCACCTGCTGCTGCTGCCGATACACCGGTCCCGCTACCCATTAGTGATCCCGGCACTTCTACTTCCGGAGCCAGTAGTAGTACACCTGCCCCAGTGGCTGCTTCCGATGGACACGTAGGCCCTACGGAGATTCCAGCTCCGTCTGCTCCCGGACCCTCGGGGTCACAGCCCCGCATCGGTGGGATTGAGATTCCCGCGGAGTTCGGGGAAGGGCCATTTCGTAACCATATGCGCACGCCTTGTCGATGCACTCCCGACGGACGTTTAGTACCGATTCCGCCAGGCAGACACAGACAGATGTTGGCCGCCTTCGGACTGCCAGTTGAGCCACCCGTGTCGCCACCACATGATTCAGACGACGGGTCTTCCACTGATGCTCCATCAGACAACACCTCTTTGGATGACTCCAGTGACGACGAGGACCCTGCTGATATACCTATACAGGCACCCTCCACCCCGCCGAAGAAGCGGTACCGTCCTGATGGCACCGTTATTCCAGGGGTGAATGGAGGTCGTGCTTTCACTGACGCTTTTGGTCGGCGTCGGAGGGTTACTGCCCGTAAGCGGCTTGTACCGTACCCTGCCGACCCACTCATACATAAGACACCTCGTTACGTGCTGACAATTTCTCGAGCCGGGACATCTGAACCTCGTTTCGTGAGGGCTGCACCATCTGCACCACCGGCACCACCTGCACCACCGGCACCATCTGCACCGCTGACACCGCCTACCCCACCAGCTCCCACTGTCGAGGAATTGACAAGGGAGGTGGGAATCCTCCGAGCTCGGGTTACTGAGCTCGAGGAGCAGTTGGCTCAGGTTTTAGACATCCTTCACCCACCTTCACCGTAGGACTTTTGTATTTAGATTTCGTTATGTAATCTAGTTGTAGTTTATTGTATTACTCATGTATTGTACGGACTTATTCGGATATTATTATTATTAATGGAACTTTGCATTATTTAATCTTTGCACGATGTTCTATTTACATTACTGTATGATGATTCTGTGGTATTTGTACCTAGATGCGTTATTTAATAACATGTGATATTTTGATTCCATGTTGGTTACTATATACTGTATTATTACTACTTGCATACTGGATTTTGACTTGAGTCAAAAATTTTGTTTAGAACATCATGGCGAACGGTCGATCCACACCTAATGCTGCTCAAATTGAAGAGATGATCCAAGAACGTGTAGCCGCAGCACTAGTAGAAAGAAATCTCCAAGCTCCACCGCCACCACCACCAGTTATCCCACCCGTTCGAAATGGGTGTACTTACAAGGAATTCTAGAGCTGCAAACTGCATAACTTCAGTGGAACCGAGGGACCGGTTGGTCTCACCAGATGGTTCGAGAAACTTGAATCAGTATTCTAAGTTAGCAACTGTTCGGAGGACAACAAAACCAAGTTTGCATCTTGCACGCTATCTGACGGTGCACTAACGTGGTGGAACACGTTAGCTCAAGCGAAAGGTATCGATGAGGCGTATGCTACGCCATGGGAGGAATTCAAGGCGGCTATGATTGATGAATATTGTCCGAGAACCGAAATCCAGAAGATGGAAATCGAATTCATGCAGTTAAAGGCCGTTGGGAACGACCTTGATGGTTACAACAGGAGATTCTTGGAACTAGCTCTTATGTGTCCGACAATGGTCACACCGGAATTCAAGCGTATGGAGAGATACTTCTGGGGACATCCTAAGTCCATCAAAGGAAACGTCACATCGTCCAAATCACCGAATGTTCCCAAAGCAATGCGCATGGCGCATACCCTCATGAATCAGATTCTTATTGATGAGCCGGAGAAGGCTAAGTTTGAGGCTAGTAGTAGCGAAAAGAGGAAATGGGACAACAACCACAACAATGACAACAACCACAACAACCACAACAACCACAACAACAACAACAACAACAACAACAACAGGGGGAGAAACTACGATCAAACCCCCACCGAGAGGCACAACAACGGTGGAAACCCTAATCCCAACAACAACACCAACACCAACCCGAACTACAAAGGAACCTTACCACAATGCAAGCGGTGCTACAAGCACCATACTGGATATTGCAATGTTGTCTGTGAGAAGTGCCAACGGGCTGGGCATATCGGGAAAGACTGCAAGGTCACCACTTTGAATGGGAAGCTGAACACCAATGGACCGAAAAAGTGCTATGAATGCGGACAGACGGGCCATTTCAGAAATGCGTGCCCAAACAAGCAAAAAGATGGCGGGCCACCCCGTGGTAGAGCTTTTAATGTTAATGCAAGGGATGCACGCGATAACCCCGACTTGGTAACAGGTATATTCACAATCAACAATCTTTTAGCTTCTGTCTTGTTTGATACTGGTGCGGATAGAAGTTATGTATGTAGACATTTTTCCGATAAGATTAATTGGTCATTAGTCCCGTTAAAAGAGAGTATGCTTGTCGAGGTCGCCAATGGAAAACTTGAGAAAGTTGACCATATTAGTCGTGGAGCTATTATCAACATAGCTGGTGCAGATTTTGAAATTGATTTGATACCTATCAAACTGGGAAGTTTTGACGTGATCGTCGGCATGGATTGGTTGAGCAAGATAAGGGCCGATATTATCTGTGGAGATAAAGCACTTCGCATACCACAAGGAGATGGCGAACAACTGGTTATCTATGGAGAGAGATGTACCTCGAAGTTGAACCTCATTAGTTGCGCGAAAGCGCAAAATATTATGAAGAAGGGATGTTTTGCTGTCCTAACACATGTGAAAGCGGTAGAAACTGAGGTGAAAAGCGTGAACGACGTTCGAATTGTGAACGAATTTTCCGATGTCTTCCCAGAGGAATTGCCTGGATTGCCGCCGCAGAGAGCAGTAGAATTTCAGATTGATTTAGTGCCAGGAGCTGCACCTGTAGCTCGCGCACCTTATAGACTCGCACCTTCCGAGATGCAAGAATTACAAAGTCAACTACAAGAACTACTTGATCGAGGATTTATCCAACCAAGATTCTCGCCTTGGGGCGCACCTGTGTTGTTTGTGAAGAAGAAGAATGGATCCTTTCGTATGTGTATCGACAACCGTGAACTCAACAAATTGACTATCAAGAATCGGTATCCTCTTCCACGAATTGATGATCTTTTTTATCAACTACAAGGATCGAGCGTTTACTCAAAGATCGATTTGCGATCCGGATATCACCAGCTGAGGGTGAAGGAAAGTGACGTGATGAAGACTGCATTTAGAACTCGTTATGGTCATTATGAGTTTCTCGTGATGCCATTCGGATTGACCAATGCACCTGCCGTGTTCATGGACCTCATGAATCGTGTCTGCAAGCCGTACTTGGATAAGTTTGTTATCGTCTTCATAGATGATATCCTCATCTACTCTAAGAGCGAAGAAGAACATGAGCAACACCTCCGACTAGTGCTCGAGCTCCTGAGACAAGAGCAACTTTACGCCAAATTCTCCAAGTGTGAATTTTGGTTGAAGGAAGTTCAATTTCTGGGTCATGTTGTGAGCGACCAGGGTATCAAAGTTGATCCCACCAAGATTGAAGCCATCAGCAAGTGGGAGACCCCCACTACTCCGACGCATATTCGCCAATTCCTAGATCTCGCCGGTTATTACCGAAGATTTATCGAAGGATTTTCTCTGATTGTGCGTCCTTTGACCGCGCTGACTCACAAGGGCAAGAAGTTCATTTGGGAACCCGTACACGAATCAGCATTCCAAACTTCGAAGAATAAGTTGACCACCGCACCTATCCTATCACTTCCTGAGGGCAGTGATGACTTTGTTGTTTATTATGATGCATCGAAGACTGGTTTTGGTTGTGTACTGATGCAACGATCAAAGATTATTGCCTATGCCTCCCGCCAATTGAAGATTCACGAGCGGAACTACACTACTCACGATCTTGAACTTGGAGCCGTTGTCTTTGTGCTCAAATTGTGGAGACATTATTTGTATGGAACTAAGAGCACTATCTTCACCGATCACAAGAGTCTCCAGCACATCTTCGATCAGAAGCAACTGAATATGAGGCAGCGTCGATGGATCGAGATGCTCAACGACTACGATTGTGAACTCTGTTATCACCCTGGCAAGGCCAATGTTGTAGCTGACGCTTTAAGCCGAAAGGAGAGGACGGCACCTCTTCGTGTTAGGGCTCTGAACATCACCATCCATTCGAACCTCAACAGCCAGATCAGAGTAGCCCAAGATGAGGCTCTCAAGGAGGAGAATATATCTCACGAACATGTGAACATACTTGTCTCTCGATTCGAGGTTAGGGAGTCTGGACTCCGATGCTATGCCGGAAGAATTTGGGTACCTTATTATGGAGATCTACGAAACTTGATACTTGATGAAGCACACAAATCGAGATATTCGATTCACCCTGGAGCGGGCAAAATGTACCACGACCTTAAAGAACAGTATTGGTGGCCGAATCTTAAGAAGGACGTTGCGACTTATGTTGGTAAGTGTTTGACTTGCTCGAAGGTTAAAACCGAGCATCAGAGACCTTCTGGGTTGCTTCAACAACTGGAAATCCCACAATAGAAGTGGGAAAGGATAACGATGGATTTCATCACCAAGCTACCAAAGACGGTGGGTGCATACAATACTATTTGGGTTATTGTTGACCGCCTTACCAAATCTGCACACTTCCTAGCGATGAAGGAAACTGATACAATGGAGAGACTTGCTCAACTTTACATCAAGGAGGTTGTATCTCGTCATGGTGTACCTTTGCAAGAAGCCATGGGAACCCGTCTTGACATAAGTACTGCTTATCATCCTTAGACTGACGGGCAAAGTGAACGAACGATTCAGACCTTGGAGGACATGCTGCGTGCATGTGTCATTGATTTTGGAAAGGCCTGGGAAAGGCATTTGCCACTAGCCGAATTCTCGTACAACAACAGTTATCACTCTAGCATTAATGCTGCACCTTTTGAAGCATTGTATGGCCGTAAGTGCCGGTCTCCTATTTGTTGGGCCGAAGTAGGCAAAAAGAAAATCACCGGACCCGAGGTAGTCCACGAAACGATGGAGAAGATTGCTCAGATTCAAGCGAGACTTAAGACTGCTCGTGACCGTCAAAAGAGTTATGCCGATCTTAAACGTAAAGACTTTGAATTCAACGTTGGTGATCGTGTAATGTTGAAGGTTGCACCTTGGAAAGGTGTGATCCGTTTTGGAAAACGTGGAAAGTTAAACCCGCGATACATTGGTCCTTTTGAAATCTTGGAACGTGTTGGACCCGTTGCTTACCATTTGGATCTACCAGCACAATTGAGCTCAGTTCATCCTACCTTCCACGTGTCAAACTTGAAGAAGTGTCTTGCTCCACCTGAACTTATCATACCATTGGAAGAACTTACTATTGATGACAAACTCCACTTTGTGGAAGAGCCCGTCGAAATTATGGATAGTGAGATCAAAACTTTGAAACGCAACAAGATTCCGATCGTCCGAGTACGATGGAATGCCAAACGAGGACCTGAATTTACTTGGGAACGAGAGGATCAAATGATGCGTAAGTATCCTCACCTTTTCCCGAATCCTCCATCTACCTCAGCTTAAATTTCGGGACGAAATTTTCTTTAACAGGTGGGTAATGTAACGACCCTGGAATTTCCAACGTTTATTTATTAATAATTGTTATTATTAATATGTGTGATTAAACAAATGTATGTTATTACATTTACATGTTGCCATGACTAAACGTACTTGACTTTAATTGCCCGAAACGTCTTTGTGACACCCGGAACTTTCACGAATAATATTTTTAGAGTATTATTTACATTCATGATTAATTTTATTAATCATTTTAATTAACTATGGTGACTAGTTAGTTACTTGGGCTTTAATTGGTTTAACTTGTGAATTATTAAACTTGGGCTTGTTTAAAGTAAATGGACTTATGTTATTGGGCTTCCAAGCCCACCCTACCTTTTAAATGGACTTGACTAGCCCACTCTTTCATGTGTAAGTATCACTTAGGAGTGTAACTAGTTAGTTAATAGATGAAGGAATCTAGTTAACATCATCCCCATGCACATACCACCTTATTATCCAACTTTAATGAACTTTACAAGCTAGTAACCAAAGAACTACTCCCCCATCCCTTTTTTGCTGCAGAACCGTGGCCTAGAAGGCCATGGTGGGAGTGTTTTATTCATTTTTGTATCATCTCTTCACTTGCATTCTCTCCTTCAAACACACACACAAAAATACTTCCAAGTTTTCTCTCTTTTCTCTCTAGTTGTTGTAAGTAACAAGCTTTAATTTCTCTTCTTTTTCTTTAACCAAAACCGAAACCAAACATCACTTAATCATCATCATCTTTTGTTACTTGTAGTTTGATTACTTGTTGTTGTTAGTTTGTTACATATAATTGTTAGTATATATATATATATATATATATATATATATATATATATATATATATATATATATATATATATATATATATATATATATATTCTTTACTAGTTACAAGATCAAACTTACTAGTTTGATTCTTCATAATATCTTGTATTTATCAAGAACACAAGAACTAAACTTACTAGTTTATGTTCTACTTATATTGTTTCAAGAGTTTGTAAGTTCATGTGTTGAAAGCATACTTGCGATTCATGAAATAAACTTTAAAGTTTACTTTCCTTAAAGATCAAGCTTAGGCTTGAATCTTTAAAGTATGCAAACCATGAACTTAATTACTTGTTTACTTAGCTATTTACTTCATTTACTTGCACTTTAATTTCATGATTTATGTTATTATTGGTCAAATGTTACTAGTTAACTTTGATCTCATTAATCTTGAACTAAAAGTTAACTTGAAAGTTGAAGAACACACAAATAAGTTTTCTTTAAAAATAACTTTGTATACTTATGCTTGATCTAGACTTTTGAGTCTTGGATCTTCAAGATCTAACTAAGAACTATGTTCTACATCTTAAGATCTTGATTAGTTAGTTTATTTTCAAGTTTAGAGTTCAATATTTCTATTATAGTTCATGTAAGTGTCATACCTAAGACTTTGATGTAACTTTGGTTCATCAAACTACATGCAACTCTTAAGTGAGTTGTGCTTCATGTCTTAGACTTGCACTAGGGTTATGATGGTCAAGACTTGGTTAAGATGATGTAGATACATCAATGAGTTGTACACTTGAAGATATATGCGTCAAGGATGAGAACCATGATGAACATCAAACACCAAGACCACCGGAACTCACTTAAACTTACTGTTTCTGTCCAAACCCTACTGACCTGCTGTTTATGTAACATACCATTAGACCTGGACTACTGAGACCATGATTTTTAGATAGAACTTTTTGAGTAGATAACTTTTCATATAGGACTCGTCTTAATCCGAGTTACGGTTTAGGATTTATGGCCCTCCGATCGTCACTATGTCCTTTAACGTTGTGCAGAAATTTCTGACCTACTCGCACTTAGATCGTCGCCACGGTCAAACCAAGACGAGTTTGCTTCTGTAAATTTTACCACAACTAAAGGACTCATATACGGAGCCATGGCCACTGGTCTCACCTTAATTCAGTAAGGGTAGAGGCCGTGGTGACTGACGGAATTCAGCCTTTGTTGTAAACTACTTTCATAAACGAAACTTACTTTATGCCTTTTTGTTTGATGATGAATGATGATGACCCTTAAGACCTTATTTACATACTTTTAAACCTATTAATACGATTTACTGACTTAGTACTATTTGCCTTAGGTTGAGGACCTTCGGACCGATTACTTGCACACCTTTTCCGAACCGACTTTACGACTACATTATCATTGTGAGTTATAGCATTCCCTTTTTACTTTAAACTTATTTTGGGAACTGAGAATACATGCGGATTTTATGTTTTACATACTAGGCACGAGTACTTAAACTTATATATGTGTGGGTTATACAACGGCATAAACATTCCCTTTAGCTCGGTAACGTTTAATCATTGGTTTTTGAACCGTGAACGCGAATCTTAGATATAGATCCATAGGGTTTGACATCCCCACTCGGGCTAGTAGCGCTAGCATTTAATGAGTGTTTAATACTTCGTAGACATACGCACTTGCCAAGTGTACTTTCAGGGGGTATAAACGTTAAGTTAGTTACCAAGTGCCCACGGTTAACATATACTTTATCATACTGTTTTGAAACGCTCTTTGTAGCACTGAAATCTCGTGGCCTACCTTACATACTATTATACTTAAACTATAGCTCACCAACCTTTGTGTTGACGTTTTTAATCATGTTTTTCTCAGGTGCTTGAGGTTAGCTTCCGCTGTGTACTAGTCGTGCTGTAGACACCCGCTGCTTAGAGTTGTCATCGCATGAACTACTTTACCTTGCATTCAAACTTTAGTACTTTTGAACTATGACTTGTAACGACCATTGTGGTCACATACACTTATATTTGCTTCTACTTAGTGAAGCATGCTTTTGAAATGTAAAACATTTGATGTCGGTTATGACATCACCTTTTTATCGTGAATGCAACTTCTTTAATTACAGCATATAGTACTTAACCTTGTAATGATCCTGTTGTTGATGATTCGTACACGATGGTTTTGTACGGGGCATCACAATACGTTTTGAGGATTGAGATCTACAGGGATAGATCCAAGAAAATGATAGGTTTGAATCAAAGTGCATACATTGAAAAGATCTTAAAAAGGTTCAAGATGGTGAACTCTAAGAAAGGTTTGGTACCTATTCAAAAGGGAACGCTTCTCAGTTCATCTCAGTGCCCTACCATAAAAGATGAACAAGAGAGAATGAAGAAAGTCCCATACGCATTTGCTATTGGGTCAATCATGTATGCAATGATGTGCACTAGACCGGATGTGTCATGCGCTCTTAGCTTGACAAGTAGATACCAGAATAACCCAGGAAACAGTCATTGGATTGCGGTTAAAAGTATATTGAAATACCTTAGGAGGACTGAGGATATGTTTCTTATATACGGGTCTGGTGAGGAAGAACTCGCTGTAAAAGGTTACGTGGACGCGAGTTTCCAAACTGATCGAGATGATTCTCGATCATAATCCGGTTATGTCTTCACTTTAAATGGAGGTGCAGTCTCTTGGAAGAGTTCAAAACAAGATGTTGTTGCCTTATCCACTACAGAGTCAGAGTACATTGCCGCCTCATTGGCAGCTCAGGAAGCTGCATGGATGAAAAAATTCATCGACGACTTAGGAGTAGTCCCTTCCATTCAGGACCCTCTTGAGATCTTTTGTGACAACGAGGGTGCGATTGCTCAAATCAAGGAACCTCGTGCTCACCAAAAGACCCGTCACATTGAGTGGAGATTCAACTACATAAGGGATGAAGTTGAAAAGGGAAAGATATGTATTCGCAAAATTCACACAGATCTTAATATAGCGGATCCTCTCACGAAGCTCTTACATGTAGCAAAACATGCAGGACATGTTTGTGCATTAGGGCTTCTATATTCTAGTGATTGGTCATGATCTGTTTTAAGTATTGTAACGGAATGAAATTGTTCAAACTCATTAATATAATTATGGTATTAATTTATTTTGAGGCATGTTCCTATTTTGCATATTTTATCCATGAATAAGTAATTATTCTAAATTCCGTAGTCGATCATATTTGTGGGAACAAGTGTGAGGTTTAGACTATTATGAACTTGGACTGGTATGCATTCACGGGATGAATGTGGGGCAAGGTTGCAACCAAGGTTCATAGATATTTGTGGGATACAAATATTGGAAGACCCGCCCTCAAGATTTTCTAAATGGAGCCTTTGTGGTTGATCACATGTAATCTTGAGTAAATGCGAATATCATTGTATCCTCTGACCTGGGATACATATTGGGTTCTGATATTTGCTAAGTATTGTGCCTTGATTCTTTCCTTCGCTATTCTAAAATATGGTAGTTCATAAGGAAGAACTCAGGTGTGATACAAAGTATATATCTAGGACGTATGTAGTCAAGATGGAATTTATCCCTCTTATTCGTTGAGAGTCAGATGTCTAAGGCCTGATAAAGTTAAATCTATAAGAGAGTGATCACTCTGTATCTCTTGGATTTAACATGACATCTAATATGAAAGGATAAATGAAAGATTTACCTATTCATATTCGAGATGGGAACTCGAAAGGGATGATGTTATTGAATGTCACAAAGTCATAACATATTGGGGGTAATGGACGGTCGTTAGGTGGTATCCATCACTTGCATTAATTTCTTATGTTTCTCGTGCAAGTGGGAGATTGAAGGTATTTCGTGTACCCGAGAGACATATTAAATTAACGTGGCTAATATGTTTTGATCTAAGTCGGGTCATACCCAATAACAAGCTTACCGACACCTTATACGCATTTAATCTTAACGATTGGATCATTGATTAAATACGCGACACTTGAACTTTAAGAAAAATGATTTTCTGAAATATTACTTGATGTGTATATATAAATTATGGAATAATTTATATAATAAGAGTTTAATTATTTATAGGTTAAATAATTAATAATGTTATGTTACATTTTATATAATTGATTTTATATAAAATGTATATATATATACATTTAATTATGGAAGTTTATAAAAATGGTTTTATAAAAACTAATACTTTTATAAAACTAATTTTTTATAAGCAAGATGGTAGTGGCCTTGAAGTTGAAGTACACATGCTTTTGACTTAGATTCCTTGACCATGCTTTCCATATTTCCATATACTTGTGTCTTGGCTCTTGTAACAATATACACACATGCTAATACACAAGTAAACACATCAAAAAAACTGCAGAATTCTGCTCATTTTTGAGCTGTAGGTCGTGGCCTTTTTGGTGCCAAAGGAGGTTCTAAATTCAATTTTGGAAAGCTATATTCAAGTGTAATTAAATCATAACCAAAGGCTAGGTGTTGGTGCATAAGTTTGTGGTATAACTACTTGAGGTTTCATCCATTTGAAGCTCTATTCTTCATCATCATCTTCATCACTCACTACCAAGCTTGGAAACTCAAAAAAATCTTGCGAACACAACAGGACTAACTATACGCGAAATGGACACTTCTAAAAAAACGCTAAATACCTCGGATATCAAAAATCACCCGTAGCAAAACGTTTTTACTTATGTAGATACATAAGGCTCCGTTAACTATGAATACGTAACCCGAAAGGCCCCGCAGCATCGCGCGGACCCATTTTACTAGTTATTAACATATCTAAAAGTCTTCTTATCTCTTACGGAAGTACTCCGTATATCTTTTTACCTATTTCCCCTGTCCTTGTCTCATTTTTCCTTTAATGATTGCTTTTAATTAACATGAACATTTCTTGTCACCTATCTTGAACTTTAGGATAACATCTAGAATATAATAACGAATTATTTTCTTCGACTATTTTCACTTGGATGTGGATCAGGGCGTAGCCACCATAAGACCCGTCCCAACAGTCAAGTCTTAACAAAATACAGTAGACTTCAGAAAATTTCAACATCAATCTACTTTTTAATTATTTGCAGTTCTTGTATAAACTGTAGGGGATCAAACATGCGTTCAAAGACAAGTGACCAAAGTTAAAAATTAAAAATATGTATTATATTATATTTATATTTACATATTACATATGTAGATTATATGTTCAAGGATATTTATGAGGGATATTCGTATATTACCGAGATAAAGATTTTTAGTCATGTAGATAAATAAATAAATATCTTTTTGATATGAAACTTAAATTTAGACGACATAAAAAAAGAAACATTCCCTTCTATGTTTTTTCACATCAAACGTTTTGCTCATCTTGAACCAAATGGAAATGGACCAAAAGAGTTGGATTACTCAACGTAGGTCACGTAAAAGAAGGCCCAAAGAGTCTTAAACATACATCTATATATATATATATATATATATATATATATATATATATATATATATATATATATATATATATATATATATATATATATATATATATATATATATATAGATGTAAGTATGTTTCACAACTTGATCCTAATTGGGATTTAACTTCAATTGGTTAAAGTATAACAAGTCTAAAATTGGTACTTACATGCTTCCGCTTTAATTTGATTCATAAAATGTTTAAGTATATTTTGTAACTTGTTAAATCCCAACAGTAACAACGAAGAAACAAATATGAAGATGACACAACGACGGTGAAGATGATGAATGGATTTGATGTTAGTGTTGGTGATGTTATAAACGAGTTGAATGATGATGAAACGTTTGATATTGATGAAAAGAAAATGATACGATAGATGATGATGTTAATTACAGATGAGAGTTTTTAAAAGAAAACAGAAATAATGGGTTCAAATAAATAAATGTTTGAATTATATAAGAAATCGTAAGCAGTGCAATGGTTTGGGAGTGCGTTCATTAAACGGGAGGTCGTGGGTTCGAGCCTGTACAGTTGCATTTTTTTTTTGGGAAACTTGTTACTTTAAGGTAGTATTTTATTATTATTATTATTAATATTATTATTATTATTATTATTATTATTATTATTATTATTATTATTATTATTATTATTATTATTATTATTCTTATTATTATTATTATTATTATTATTATTATTATTATTATTATTATTATTATTATTATTATTATTATTATTATTATTATTATTAGTAGTACTATTAATATCATTATTATTATCGTTATAAGTAAAATTATTATTGTTCTAGCTATTATAGTTATTATTATTACTAACATTATTATTATGATTTTTATTTATAAAAATATTAAAATTATCATTTTTATTATTGTTATCACTTTTATTATTATTATCAGTATTAGAAAAATTACCATTTTTATCAAAATTATTATTATTATTATTATTTTAACATTTATATTATTATTTTAATATTATTATTATTATTATTAATATTATTATTATTAATATTATTATTATTATTATTATTATTATTATTATTATTATTAATACTAGTATTATTATTATAATCATAATAACTATTATTATTATTATAAAATGAAACAACTTTTTATTTTATCATATAACTATTAATTATATAAAACTATATTTAATACATCCATAGTAATATTTTTAGTAATTATTTATTAAAGGTATGTAAAATAAAGAAAATTAATTAAGTTATTAATAAAACTCATGATTTGAAATAACGGTTAAAACCTCTAATAATATATAAATTTGTTCAATTACCATTACATGTGTTAATATATATAAATGATATAGGTTCGTGAATTCGAGGCCAACCCTGCATTGTTCAGTTCCGTCGTATGCATATTTTTACTACAAAATATCGTATAGTGAGTTCATTTACTCCCTTTTACTCTTTACATTTTTGGGACTGAGAATACATGCGATGTTTTCATAACTGCTTTGCTAAATGCTTTTGAAATATATTATGAACTGAGAATACATGAAATGCTTTTATAAATGTTTGACGAGATAGACACAAACAAAACATTCCTCGAATGAATTATTATACAGACAGAAGTTATGTGCATTATTATTGAATTAGTTGGACGTGATACTTGCCACTAATTGTTG
Source organism: Rutidosis leptorrhynchoides (assembly GCF_046630445.1). Classification (NCBI taxonomy): domain Eukaryota; kingdom Viridiplantae; phylum Streptophyta; class Magnoliopsida; order Asterales; family Asteraceae; genus Rutidosis; species Rutidosis leptorrhynchoides. The sequence continues at coordinate 170,395,499 of NC_092341.1, forward strand.
TGAATATTTTTCCCTGATTATTATTGCTTGGTAACCTAAGAATTAGAAACGGGTATGGCCCTAATTCACGCGAATCCTAAAGGTAGCTACCGGGTTTAACACCCCCACCCAGAATGTTCACTAGACGGAAGGGCTAGTGGGCGTGGTGTTTAGTACTTCGAAGTTTATATATTATACAGACGAGATGTTCTGTTTTGGGGATATTATTGATGCGCATTATATGTTAAGGTCGGTTACCATGTTGAGCAATGAAATCAAATTGAATGTTATGTATCGAGAGAATGATTTTTATACACAGGTTATGTGTATTATTTTTGTGCACGAGATATGTGTACGGTTATTTAAAAATCGTGAGGCAACCTACGGGGGAGAAAAGGATACGAACCTACTCTGCTAAGCATTATGATAAATGGTTTTATACACGAGATAGGTGTACTGTATTTAAATCTTGTGGTCTATCAAAATGATAAATTTTATTACTTATGATAATCCTATGAACTCACCAACCTTTTGGTTGACACTTGAAAGCATGATTATTCTCATGTACGAAAGAAATCTTCCGCTGTGCATTTGCTCATCTTATAGATATTACTTGGAGTCATTCATGACATATTTCAAAAGACGTTGCATTCGAGTCATTGAGTTCATCAAGAATATTATCAAGTCATTTATAGTTTAGATATATTATGAAATGGTATGCATGCCTGTCAACTTTCGATGAAATGAAAGTTTGTCTTTTAAAAACGAATGCAATGTTTGTAAAATGTATCATATAGAGGTCAAGTACCTCACGATGTAACCAAATGTAATATATTCGTCCAGATGGATTAGGAAGAGTCGTTATAGGTGATATCAGAGCTGGTTTAAGCTTTTTAATCGACTTAATCGTAGAGGGGGTTCTCACAGTGTTACCTGTGATGAAGCATTGGCTCTTACTCCTCGCAGTCCAATTATGGTTGTCTTTGCCGAGAGGCAGGGCTGTTAAATCAGTGTCTGAGGTACACTCAGTGGTCACCAGGTGGTTAGCTGGGAAGGCACTGAGTGGGATGTATCTCCAACGTTAAAGGTGGTATCAAAGCGGTGGTCTTAGCAAACCAGGTCTTGCATTAGTGTGTCTAACTGATAGTTGTTAGGATTCATTAGTGAGTCTGGACTTCGACCGTGTCTCCATGTCAAAAGTTTTGCTTATCATTTCTAGTCAGAAATCATCTATTTATCATCTATAGGAAATTACCTACTTATCATTCTTAGTCTAGACACATCTTACTAGATTGATTGCATGAATAGTGTATAGACAAAATTCATATCTTAGCGTATCTGTTTCTGTAAACTTTTCATGACATATTTCGTAAATTCTTCCATAATCTACGAGATATTCTGTACCATATATAGGTATTCTATGTAATTAGAATATCATCTGATATCTAAAAATCATTTCATATCGAAAACCCTTTATCTAACCGTACAAGAAGGAACTCGCCACTAGTTCAAGTTCCTCGGATTCCGACAGCTATTCCGATATGGATACACACTTGAGCTTCGAAAGCAGTGTAAACGAAATGGATCAACCAATTAGTCATCTTCAATTCTGGATGAATTGGGGATGGGTTCGTAGACGACTTAACCAATGGAGACGAGAAGAAGGCGATTCTTTCTATCCACCGACTTTCCTTCTTGGCGAAGAACCGGAAGCACTTACCGGCGAACCTGTTCGAAACACCATTTTCTCTCTCATTTCTAGAGTATCTCACCAAGACTATATCGTAACTCAGATTCTAAACCTTATTCATTCGCTCGTTCCTACCGACAATTATCCCGGAGTAATAAGTCAACGAGCTTCGCGCACGAGTTATAGCCTTGGAAAATATGGTGCAAAAAGTACCAGCTTCAGCAACATCACCAGCACCAACATCCACACCAGTATCACCAACAACCTAAGTTTCAACATCACATGCCTCAACACCACAATCTATACCTCGAGCATAATCATCGTTCTACTTGACATTCTATATCATTTATCCTCGTTTGACATAGCGATTATGTAATCTCTAATGTTTTAGAGATTATATATTCTTGTTCTAACGATAAATCAAATGAGATTAATATCATATTAACTCATTAAAATCATGATTACATCTGAAGAAAGCATATATGTATATATGTTTTCATAAAGATTGTAATTAAAAATTCTTTTGTACAAACTGTTAATGATGAAAATATTTTAACTGGTAGGTAATACCCGAGGAATATTTAGATTTCAAATTAATAAGTTACACTGTACATTCTTCGAATCTGATTCAACAGTCATTTACTATCCTACTTACATCCACAGATATGCGAATCCGTTTACCACAGAATAACTATTTTCATTCAATTTCATATTTGGATTTTGACCTATCAGAATCTAACAAGTGGCATAATGAAGAAAACATTGGACAAAATAAAATTTGTTAGAAACAAAGAAATTAACTATGAGAAATTTTGTTAAGAATCCACACTAACAAAATCTTAGCTAACTGTTCATAGATAACTGTTAATTCCTTATTACATTTATTTATCGCAATTTAATTATCGCACTTTATTTATCGCAATTTTAATTCTCGCAATTTTATTTATCGTCATTTAATTTCTGTTATTTATTTTACGCAATTTAAATATCGTCGGATAAATCGGGACACATATACAATGTTTTGACATATCATATCGACGCATATATATATATATTATTTGGAATAACCGTAAGTCACTCTATATCGCGATAATGTTCGAGTTGGCATATAAAGGGTCGAGGTTGATTCTAAAATAATATATATTAATTAATTCGTATATTATATATTAAACTATATATGAATTATTGAATTACTAACTGTGGACAACTAACTGTGGACTACCAACATTGGATAATTAAAATGAATTAAAATATTGATTATAACATATGAAACTAAACATTTCTTCAAGTTTACCACTTGATTTCACCTTAAACCTTATTTGTATCTTGACGATTACAATCTGCGTTCAAATCTTTCATGAATCTTGAAAACACCTCAATCGAAAGGATGAACCAACCGCACTTCATCTATGGAAGAAAAGATTGATGCATATAGTTATGCACCTGAAAAACTCTCAGAAACTGAGTAAACGTTTAACATGTAGCTGTGCTAATTCATTTTGCGTTATTATTACCAAAAATAACTTTGCAACTCCTGTTCGAGATAGCCAGTTTTGTCACAGCTCCACCAAGTCAACTTCGACTTTTCATTCGAAACAAGCATATTATAACCTTGATATATATGCGTGCTCTTTTATTGTTACCAGGGAACTTTTTATATTCCACCATATTACCAGCAGACGTACCTAAAACCTCGTTGCTCCTTGGCTTAAATCTCTCCGACAAATCACTATATTTATCTATTGAAGCCTTATCATGAACTCATCGGCATCTTGTAACGATAATTACCATACCAAATACCGGGAGGCATCAATCGATGATTCTACGACAATAATTATATATATATATATATATATATATATATATATATATATATATATATATATATATATATATATATATAACTTCTATCTCCTGAATTTACGAACTTCAATTCTGAATTTCTGAACAGCGCTTTAGCCTATGAATCAGTTTTCTGAGTTTTGAAAAAGGCTGATGAAGCAGTGAAAACTGGAGACTGCCTTAACAGTCAAAATTTTGATAATAACGAATTGAGCAAACCACGAAGAAGACTGTGGACAAATCACAAAGACTAAACCTGCCTTTAAAGAATCCAAATGATTCAGTAACTACTAAAGTAATTAACGAATACCTTGCTCCTGACTCTAAACTGTTACGGTCACATCTTCTTCATCATCCATCGATATTAGAAATTTTAAGATATCATCTTATCTTTCATTATAAATATCCTCGATATTTCTAAAGATATTTTCATAACTATTCTTATCTGAAATCATTTATCTCAATGCGCAATCTGTATTACATCATAAAGGAAACTGTTTAGCTTCTATATTCTGTAAACCACCGAGTTTAAGTTATGAATGTTTTTGAAGTGGTGTTGGGAACTGAAGCATGAGTTAGTATAATATAATGACACTTGATCAACGTGGTTATATTATAGTAAGTCATGATGAGTTTCTAACGGAACGTGATGATTCACAGACCATAACGTCATCATGTGCCATGTTACACGACTCTTACATTCTAACTAATCTCCAAACATATCGAGAATATATTTTCCTGGTAGTTCTATCTTTTCTCTTGAATTATGGTAATTTAACCAATCAATATCGTGCTATTAAAATTTCTCTCTTAGAACATTAGCCATGTTCATAGGAAATTTCATACCTACGAATTCTAGACCATAATTCGTTTGATTTAAAGTCGGGAAGAGAAAACAAATAGGAAGGAATTCCAATATATAAAGGAAATGAAGAGGGTGGATTTAAAATGAAATATCCGACAGAGCAATCGAAACAGATTATCGCATTTAACCAAAGAGGATCCTAATTTCCTTAATTTCTGAAGAATCGAATCTTATTACAAAGATTTACTTTAAATCCCCTTGAATTCTAGAAATCCACCGCGACAACGTGAAAAGTTAAATCTCTATCTCAATCTTTTGTGAGAGCTTCACTCGTACGCTTCACATAATCTAATCCTTTTATCTATATTAATCGATAATGATAAAACTCGAATTATCAACTCATATTCGCCATGAAAACATTTTTATTGTTAGCCATGACGACCTCGATCAAATTTCGGGGACGAAATTTCTTTAACGGGTAGGTACTGTGACGACCCAAAAATTTCCCACCAAATTTAAACTTGATCTTTATATGTTTTCGACACTATAAGCAAAGTCTATAATGTTGAGTCTCGAAAATTTTGAACTGTTTCATATATTCATTTAACCTTTGACTGTTTCCCGACGATTCATGAACCACTATTTGTAAATTAATATGTGTGTATGTATATATAAATAATAATTCAAAATATAATTTGAAGTATTACATGTTGTTGTTATTAAAAATTAATAGAATAATAAAAAAGGATATTATAATAATAATTATTTAAAATATATCTCTATATATAAATAAAGTATATTAAAAATAAATAATAAATGATTTTAATACTTGTTTAATGTTTCGATTGATATTAAGCAAGTTAAATTCAAACTTATGTAATTTTAAAATAAACAGTGATACGAAAATGAGTTCTATAAATTTTAGGATTATTAAAAATGTATTTAGAAGCTATTTGTTAAGTTTTAACACTTTTTATATTTTACCCAAAAATGAGAGGGACAGTTGATGTAATTTTTATCTAATAAATTAATGATCGAATTTTATACCATAATGACCAAAATAAATAAAGATAATTACTGTAAAATTTTGAGATTTTTCTAAGATATTTTTATCCGCCACTGATGTGACAACGGGGTACGATTTAGCAGTCCGCAAAAACTGTCGGTAAGAAGATCCAAATGTTAGGCTGCTAATATTTTTTTATATTATTTAATACTACACGTTTCTTAACTTATCTCATATAATAGACTACATATATATAGTATGTGAGTGACTTATGACATAATAGAAACCCACTAGTAATCAATATTGATAATTGATATTAGAATTTCTACTGCATTTGCTTTGTTCTCTTTCTTCATCACAAGACAGATATATATATACATATGTCACTTGCTCGTTTTCTATTCATCAACGTCATAATAAACTTTGGTTCCTTGTTGATTGGAGATGTATTAACCCAAGAAAGATGATCGTTGTTTCTGTCCCAAACAAACGAACTCCAACCTCCATCGTGCTCCATCACCATAGCTCCACTTCCACCACCACTGATCACCACAACACCCACCGTTTGAACCCTCACTAACGAGACCACCATGGAACCATTCCGCCACCCTACAATCACCTTAACACCACCACTCGAGACCCTACCATCTCCCTCTCTCTCTTTCTCTCTCTCTCTTCTATTTCCGTCTTATAGAAACCACCACAGCTCACCATCATCCACCTATAGTTTGCTGCATATCTCTGTGTTAATCGAGCAAAACGAACCAAAAATCGTCACAACTCATCGTGAATGATTGTTGTTATGCCTGCTTCCTGTTTCAGTCGTTATCCCATGAACACCATATACCACCATCATTCCTTTATCCTTCTATCTCATCCTCTATCTCAATACCGTTTTGTTTCGGTACAACCACCATCATCTTCACACCACCAAGACAATCACCATCACCACACATCTATTTTTCTATTTCCCGCTTTATTCAAATTCAATCCCAAACCGCCACCAAACTGGTACGTGATATTTTTTTTTCCGTTTATAATTTCTGTTTCGAACTACACCAGACTACCATAATCGGCTGCAACGTTTCGAAACAGACCCACCAAAAATCCATAACTAATACGGAAACCCATCACTATTCATCACCACCTCAAACTTAATAATTTTTTTTTCTTTCTTCATCATTGTTCTTTCTGCGTACTGTTTCTGATCAATCGTGAAAACACCCACACCTGCTAACTTTCTGTTTGATGTTTCTGCAAGTAATTGCTTCTGTTTTGGGTTTGTCGAACCCCATTAACACCACCAAGAAGAACCACCGTACCTTTCTGTTCCAAACCATAATAAAAAGAACGACGATGATACAGCTACTGTTTAATCTTGATGCTATAATCATTATTTGTTTCTGTTAAATAATAATGATGATACTTGATAGCGACAATGAAAAAGATGATTAAACCCTGCCCACTCGCACATAATTAAGCCCATAAATGAAATCATGATAATAATCACGGAGCCCATTAGTATATTCATTAAGCCCAACTTGCGAGAGCCCAACATGCTTGGATCCGGCATCATTTTATTCTCTGGCTACGTTTACTGTTGTAACAACGAAGAAACAAATATGAAGATGACACAACGACGGCGAAGATGATGAATGGATTTGATGTTAGTGTTGATGATGTTATAAACGAGTTGAATGATGATGAAACGTATGATATTGATTACAAGAAAATGATACGATAGATGATGATGTTAATTACAAATGAGAGTTTTAAAAAGAAAACATAAATAATGGGTTAAAATAAATAAATGTTTGAATTATATAAGAAATTGTAAGCAGTGCAATGGTTTGGGAGTGCGTTCATTAAACGGGAGGTCGTGGGTTCGAGCCTGTGCAGTGGCATTTTTTTTTGGGAAACTTGTTACTTTAAGGTAGTATTTTACTTTATTATTATTATTATTATTATTATTATTATTATTATTATTATTATTAGTATTAATATCATTATTATTATCATTATAAGTAAAATTATTATTATTATAGCTATTATAGTTATTATTATTACTAACATTATTATTATCATTTTTATTTATAAAAATATTAAAATTATAATTTTTATTATTGTTATCACTTTTATTATTATTATTAGTATTAGAAAAATTACCATTTTTATCAAAATTATTATTATTATTATCATTATTATTATTATTTTGACATTTATATTATTATTATTATTATTATTATTATTATTATTATTATTATTATTATTATCATTTTTATTAATACTAGTATCATTATTATAATCATAATAACTATTATTATTATTATTATTATTATAAAATGAAACCACTTTTTATTTTATCATATAACTATTAATTATATAAAACTATATTTAATACATCTATAGTAATATTTTTAGTAATTATTTATTAAAGGTATATAAAATAAAGATAATTAATTAAGTTATTAATAAAACTCATGATTTGAAATAACGGTTAAAATCACTAATAACATATAAATTTGTTCGATTACCATTACATGTGTTAATATATATAAATGATATAGGTTCGTGAATCCGAGGCCAACCCTGCATTGTTCAATTCCGTCGTATGCATATTTTTACTACAAAATATCGTATAGTGACTTCATTTGCTCCCTTTTACTCTTTACATTTTTGGGACTGAGAATACATGCGCTGTTTTCATAACTACTTTATTAAATGCTTTTGAAATATATTTTGAACTGAGAATACATGAAATGCTTTTATAAATGTTTGACGAGATAGACACAAGCAAACCATTCCTCGAATGAATTATTATGCAGACAAGTTCTGTGAATTATTATTGAATTAGTTGGACGTGATAATTGCCACTAATTGTTGTGAATATTTTCCCCTGATTATTATTGCTTGGTAACCTAAGAAGTAGAAACGGGTATGGCCCTAATTCAAGCGAATCCTAAAGGTAGCTACCGGGTTTAACACCCCCACCCAGAATGTTCACTAGATGGAAGGACTAGTGGGCGTGGTGTTTAGTACTTCGAAGTTTATATATTATACAGACGAGATGTTCTGTTTTGGGGATATTATTGATGCGCATTATATGTTAAGGTCGGTTACCATGTTGAGCAATGAAATCAAATTGAATGTTATGTATCGAGAGAATGATTTTTATACACAGGTTATGTGTATTATTTTTGTGCACGAGATATCTGTACGGTTATTTAAAAATCGTGAGGCAACCTACGGGGGAGAAAAGGATACGAACCTACTCTGTTAAGCATTATGATAAATGGTTTTGTACACGAGATAGTTGTACTGTATTTAAATCTTGTGGTCTATCAAAATGATAAATTTTATTACTTATGATAAACCTATGAACTCACCAACCTTTTGGTTGACACTTGAAAGCATGATTATTCTCAGGTACGAAAGAAATCTTCCGCTGTGCATTTGCTCATCTTAGAGGTATTACTTGGAGTCATTCATGACATATTTCAAAAGACGTTGCATTCGAGTCATTGAGTTCGTCAAGAATATTATCAAGTCATTTATAGTTTAGATATATTATGAAATGGTATGCATGCCTGTCAACTTTCGATGAAATGAAAGTTTGTCTTTTAAAAATGAATGCAATGTTTGTAAAATGTATCATATAGAGGTCAAGTACCTCGCGATGTAATCATATGTTATTGTATTCGTCCTTATGGATTAGGACGGGTCGTCTCATGTGGCATCAGAGCTGGTATAACGCCGTCCATGTGTGGCGGATTAGTCGTAAAGGAGGTTCTCACAGTGTTACCTGTGACGAAGCATTGGCTCTTACTCCTTGAGATACCTTACGAGGGTTGGCAGTAGCCGAGAGGCAGGCCCTAAAATCAGTATCTGAGGTAAACTCAGTGGTCACCAGGCGGTTAGCTGGGAAGGCACTGGGTGGGACGGTGGTTGTCCCCACTGTATTTACAACATGGGAGCGATTCAAATCCTTACTGAAGAAATACCCTAATCGCTAGTTAGAGTGTTCAACCTAAATCTGTACCTTCTACAATGGTCTTACTGTAAACCATAGGACGACGATCGATGCAATAGCTCAGGGAAACGTGATGAACCTAAACGCGACCAAGCATGAGACCTGCTCGAGAATATGTTGATGCATCATCATGGCTGGAATAGTGGTGAACAACCTTCATCATTTGCCCCACTCTTGGCACATAATATTAAAAAAAAGCCATCAAAACCCTTACGAACAAAATGGAAACTCTTGCAAAACAACTAGGAGAACTGAAGATGCAACCACAACAAGTTAACTAGGCCCAGTCCTGTACTAACTGTACCAACCTGCCACTTATTGATAAATACCAAGTTGAGTACGAGAACCCTGAAGCTTCAGTCTGTTACGTCCAATACCCTGCTCGTAAGCAAAACCCTGGATTTAATCAGCAATCCAGAAATACCTAATTTCAAAGAAGCACCCCACCTTTTTAACCGCACTACAGATATCCACCTTATCCACAACCACAACATCAGTTAACCTACAATCAACCACTTCCACTCACTGGACCTCGAGCTGAGGAAAACACTTCAACCACTCAGATTGCAAAAGCAATCAACCCAACTGTCGGAACAGACGAACAGTTAAGTCTGTTCATTCAAGGACTACAACAATTAAAGTCAAAGAACTACAGCTAGACAAGAGCAGACAAGGATATTCATGAGAAATTAGTTGGCTCTGCTCAAAAATGTAGAAATGAAGCTCGGACAGTTATCCCAATGCCTTGAAACCCGACCACAAGGAAGATTGCCTAGCAACACTATCCAAAATCCTCACATAGAAGAAGCAAAGCAAATAGACTCCATCATCCCAAAGTGTGACGACCCAGAAATTTTCGACTAATTTTAAACCAAACTCTCGATACGATATCATATTTCTGGTACGATAAGAAAAGTCTGTTAGGTTGAGTCTTAAAAATTTTGAACTGTTTCATATATTCAATTGAACTTCGACCAATTTCAACGATTCACGAACAGATAATTGTAAATAGATTTGTGTGTATTTAAATATATATGTATATATAAATATAATAATTTAGAAATTAACTTGAAATATTATATGTTGTTGTATTAAAATTAATTAAGTAAAATAAAATAAAAATATGATATTATGATAATTATTATCTAAATCATATCTATATATATATAAATGAAGTATATTTAATATATAAATAAAGTTTTGAATTTATTTAGTAAATGATCGAAGCACTCGTTTATCATCCCATAGTTATTTAAATAAGTTAAATGTGATTTAAAATAATTATTATTAGGATTACTAAAAGTATTATTATTAACTTGATTACTAAAATTATCATGTTATTTACAATTGTTATTATCATTGTTCCCATGAGTATTATTATGATATTAATATTACTAATATTATTATTATCTCTATTATTATTATTATTGCTAAGTTTTGTTATTATTACTAAAATTAATATTAATGTTAAATATTAATGTTTCTATTATTAATAATATTATGTTTCCTTAATATGTAAAATACAGAGATAATTATATATACAAATATACAGATATACAAATTTATATATATAATTACACATACAAATATATATATATATATATATAAATATATATATAAATATATATATATATATATATATACATATACATAAATAAATATAAATACATCTGTATTCTGTTTAACATCCACATCACAAGTTAATTCCTGATCTGCTTTAGAATCTGAATCTGTTTTACGTAACAATCAACACAGTATGTGATTTGTTTTCCTGCCTCTTGTCTGATTACAAACTGGAATCCATTACAGTATAGAATCAAATTCTGTTACCCATCGATTTCTTTTTTTATCTCTTTCCTCTTGTCTGTGTGATTCTTCATGTCTTCAATTTGTTACATGTCGATCTCAGTTCACATATGCGAACGAATTCAGTTGCAAGTCTCTTTCTGCTTTTATATTTTTTTGTTTCTTCTTCCTGGCTCGAATAATTCTGACAACATTCTCCATCTATTTTCTTTTATTATTTTGTTGTTATCTCTTCAGATTGATTCTTCATGTCGATCTCAAATCACACTACAATGCAATTGTCTTTCAAATCTTGTTACACGTCGATCTCAATTCAATAGAAACCGAAAACAAACTATAATATAAAACAAAATGTGAGTAATTATTATTGCAGTGTCACCACAATATATGTATATATATATATATATACATACATATATAATTACAAATGTAGATAGAAAAGAGATACAAAAACCAAATCATAACCTCTTGAGTTAATTATACCATCTTCAATTGTTCCTTATCTTAAACAAACGATACCTTGCCACCACTTCCTTCCTCGTTAAATCACCAATACCTTGGAAACCATCGAGTCATCAACGAAGTAAAATTTACACCATTCTCATTTTTTTATCGACCATCACACTCGACCACTTTGAAATCCATCATCATCTTTGGCCTTTGTCACTACCCCAAATCAAACCCAAATCGCCACCTTGTCTCTCTCTACCCAACTCTCTCTCTCTCACCATAATAGTTTTACACTTCTGCTGCTATACGCGTGTTTCATTCATTCATCAAAGAATTGATACTGCAACTCACATACATCTATTTCAAACCAATAAAACACCACACAACTTATATATATTCAAAACACAATTGCAAATAATGATACAAAATGCTTGTGCGTATATTTTTTTCAGATATGGCTGACATATTTAAAAAAAAAACAATGATAGTCCCACAACCATTTAGTGCATCGATTTAAAAAGAAAAGAAAAGGGGACGTTCCTTTCTCCTTGGATACTAATATTCCCACTTACAAATAAAGCCTTCTCTTATAGGTAATAAAGTCCACTTTCTTTTGGAATGGGTCACTCATATTTTTTAACATATTCGCATTATATTGTTGAGCTGCCTTGTCATACAAGACCCACACACCTCACCATCTGTTTCTGCCGACATTCACCAAATCAACAACCCCACTTATATTTTAAACTTTCCAGCTGTTTGATATTCGTGATCCATGTTGAACCGTAAATCAAACCATAATTTCTACCTCCTTGTCTAATTACTTTAATCATAACCATCACTTTCAAGATACCCACTCATGTTTGTCAACTTGATTATGATTATGTATTATATTGCAATACATGTGGAGCAAAAAGGAATTTTATTTGGCAGATAAAATGAACCATATAAAAAGAAGTGGTCCTATATATGACATGATGAATTGGATAAGCTAGCACGCGTTTCCTTTTTGTTTTTCTTCTCTCGGTCGAAGTTCCATGGGACAAACCAAAACAACTCACAATCACTTTCCAACCTTTTTGTAGTAGTGGGATCAATAAAGCTTGCCTATGATTAATTAATTGCAAAAACTGAAACCCTTGTTATTTATATTGCCGACGTCTGTTTGTGAGTACCTGAATACCGAAACAAAATTTTTTCTTTTGGCTTGTGTAATGGGCTATTAAAGGAATTGATACTTGGGCTTATATAATCATGGGTTTCTATTGGGCCAAGCTTAATGGCTAACGAACTAGGAAATTAAAACCAACAATCGATGCATATTTCTTTTTCCTTTCCTCACTGGTAATTTGTCTGTTGGATGTTGAAAGTGTTACTATAACACTCAAATCATAATAATGATGATGTTTAATGGGATTTTGTTTTGAAATGGTAATAAACCATTCAAATGTTTGAAAAATAGAAATTATGGAAAACAATTTGCAAACATGGTATTTCCGGTCTTTGGAACTCCGGATTTCACCATTTCAACTAAAACCGGAGTTTGGAACTCCGGATTCTACCCTCTCTCATCAAAAAGCTGCCCCGTTAGCTGACCAGTTGCCCACCATGACTTTGCCGGAGTTTTGAACTCCGATTTTGCAGCTTTCTAACGCCTGTCGGAAACCGGAGTTTAGAACTTCGATTTTTGTTAAGTATTTATTTTTATTTTTTTCAAAAAAAGTATGTGATTCTTGTCAATACACTTTTTCCACTATAAATTAAACACTATGTTATCTTATTTCTGCACACCTAAAATTTTAATATCTCATATTATCACCATTTATTATGTCTCATTTATCTCATTCCGTTGTAATGGATGAGCTAAAATTATGCACTTCTTGGGTTATGTTTTCTCAAGATCCAAACACCGCTCAATTATCATGTGATGAGTTTTGGTCTTTAATTACGAATAATTTTAACCAACGAGGTCCAAGCGTGACTCAAACAAAGGAACAATTAAGGTCCAAATGGTCTGAATTGATGCAACCTTGTCGTAAATGGGATGCAATATGGTGAAAATCCGCTCGTATGAGTAAGAGAGCAGAAGGTTCTCACGAATTTATGGGTCGAGTTGAAAGACATTACGAACGTGAAAATGGCAAAATGTTTGAATATTTTTATGTTTGGGAATATGTTAAGCGGTTTACTACGTTTGAGCAGGAGAGTACTTTAGAGTAGGTGTTTTCATGTTTTAACTTTATGTTTTGTATGTTTGAAGTGTGTTTTGTATTTGCATTGTAGTCCATATTCAACTTCAGTTTAATAATAGTGAAACTAGATTATTATCACGCACACCAATTATTACACATAAAATAACACCGAAGTCATCAAAGATAACATAACTAACATAAATGATTGACGACATTCCAATACATGTAAACAAAACATAATAATGTAATAATCACTCAAATTACAACTTTCATCAACATAACAAAAAGATTGATACAATTAACATAACAAAAAGACATGATAAAACGGCATTCGGAAAGCAGGTTTCAATAAAAAGCTGACAAGTATCATAACATAAACCGGCCTTTGGATTTCCGGTTTAAGTTAAAGCTGTTTAACAGTAATATCTGCAAGAACAGTAAAAGCTGTAAGAAAAGTAAAATCGGCATTGGCAAATCCGGTTTTTGAAACCGGCGTTTATAACCCCGGTATACTTTATGGTTATAAAAGGGCAGGTTGCATGTTGCATAATCACAAGTAAAACATGGATCCGAAGTACGTTTCAATTGATGTATATTATGGCTACGATTTTGCTGATGAAACAAAATTTGAAGGAGGCGAGAAAACTACATTTGATAATGTTGATGTTTGTGGGTTTGATCTGCAGAAGTTGAACGAGTTCCTTCGAGAAAAGTTACCGAAAAATCCCCGTTCAATGGACATTTACTATTACAAACAAGGAATTGCCGAACCTAAAACAATTTTGTTTGATGATGATTGGTATGCATTACTAGGGAAAGCTTGTATACTTTCTGAAAAAATCGAGTTGTATGTTTTATATGGCGTTTTTGAAGACGCCCTTGAATTCAGTAGGGTATATGATATTAATGATGAATATTATAATGCATAAAATAAGTTGTAATGCATGAATTTAGTAGTGGTTTTTATTATTATTATTGTTATTATTATTATTATTATCAATGTCATTATCAGTATTAATTAAAAAAGATGTGAACAATTTTTAATGGAATACACAAATAAATACGGTTGCATCACTTTTATTATATAAAAAAGAACACAATACGGTTACAATTAATGGAATACAACCATTCAACGGTTACGTCTCGGGCGTTTTCGGTAATTTCTATGACCACTGGTTCCACAATCCACATCTCGTATAACCCTCTCACTCTTCCTGAGTGGTTGAACTCCAGGTATATCCTCATTAGTTATATCTTATATCCTTATTCTGACTCGTTTTTAATGTACTACCTAGATCCTGCATACGTATAGGATCGTTTACGTATGAATTTTGTGGAGGGCGCATCATACGGTGTGGACTGTGATGAGGGGTACTAATATCCAAGAGACTCACATTGTACTCGTCCGTAGACAAATCCCCAAACATGGATGATTGGCCATGGTCCGTTTGATGAGTACTATACTGAGTGTTATGATCTGATGTATATTGGGTCCTCGGGGTATACTGAGTTTGTGGACGACTATATTGAGACGGGTCATAGTAATTGTTCGATGGAAAATTGAAGGACTGTGTAGGATA
This sequence comes from Rutidosis leptorrhynchoides, assembly GCF_046630445.1. Taxonomy (NCBI): domain Eukaryota; kingdom Viridiplantae; phylum Streptophyta; class Magnoliopsida; order Asterales; family Asteraceae; genus Rutidosis; species Rutidosis leptorrhynchoides. The sequence continues at coordinate 170,410,879 of NC_092341.1, forward strand.
GTAGTTAAATTGACCATGTGGCATATGATGCGCGTAGCCCATCACTTGACCTGGTAAATCATAAAATGGTTGTGGGTTCGGTTGACTATCTGGCCGCATCTAAGTTGAAGCCACCTCACGTACCATATGAAGCCCCTCCTGCTGCATATTTGTTAAAAGTAAATAAATATTAGTTTAAAGGTAATTATTTAAACTATGGTACATGTTATAAAAATAAAAAAATAACAACATTGTTACTTACAAGGATACTAGTAGTTCCTGCCCAATTAGGATATGTGTTGGGGGGATAAACGTTTCCCGGGTCTGTAATGTGCACAACTGTGCGCGCATAGTACCAACTAAAGTAATCAGCAGGCGTGCCCAAGCCTTCCACACCCACATGAACCGTGTTACTTCGGTTCCTCCATTTCTGGATGTACGTAGCTTGTGGTTCATTTGTTAACAAATTAACTCCCGCTTTGGAATATAGGATTGTGTTGTGTATCCTTTCATGATCAGCCGCATTGTACAATCCATCATTATCGAGAACATATTGTATCTACCCGTACTGTCTACATACTCCATTCGGAAGATGCATCTCAATAGTAGCCCAAAAAATAATAGGGCCACGATATGCCCACAAGCCTATGTCAGCTATACACTGAGTGGGAAGTCGATCGAGATAGAATGCTGCATATGGAAGCCACTGAAACTACAATAACATAACATAATTAGACATTAAGAAAATGTTATCAAAATATCTATATATGTCCTCATTAATGTAAAAGGGTTTACGTGTTCCTCGGTTAAAGCGGTTAGTGCTGCGCGACACGTTACCAGAACATGTGCGAGCGAATTAGAGTGTGTCCGTTTACCATGCCACCTACATACCCATTAAGTAAAAATAATATATACCAATTATGTAAAAATAATTTATTTTATAATAACGCATACAATTACAATCAAGTAAAAATATTGTACCTGGCACCATACAGTTTACGAATGCCCACTCTTTCTGGGTGTACCAGTTTAATACATATATCTGAAACTAGTTGAGGTGCAAGTGTTGGAATTCTTGCATACGCCCAATGTTGTACTAAAAGCATCGCACCATTTATGCCCTTAGCTTTAGGAACTTGAGCAGTACGACACAAATTTCTATAAACATGTGCGAGAACCGCACTACCCCAACTAAGACGCGGTGCGGCTTGACTAAGGTCAAGCAAGTGATATATGTAGCTCAACGGTACATCATGGGAACTCGAGTCCAAAAATAGCAAGCCACCCATCATTGCTAACATGTATACGCGTGCTCGTTGTTGGTGACTCACTATATTGTCTACAAGGTCCCTATCCAACTCTTCTATTAAAGTTGAAATCCTAATTTTTCCTTTCTATACCCCTTTCACCAATATTTTGAGGAGTAATCCCTAAATGTTCACTAACTAATCCGACCCATTGCTGATCGGGAAATTTGTACCACGTTCCGGATACAACCTCACCGTCAATAGGTAAACCCCACATAATTTGTACATCCTGTAACGTTATAGTTGCTTCCCCTAATTGACAAATTTATATTAATAACGAAAATAATGCCAATATACATATATAAATAATAAGATTATATATATATATATATATATATATATATATATATATATATATATATATATATATATATATATATATATATATATATATATATATATATATATATATATATATATATATATATATATATATAAGATTATCTATATAAACAAAAGATTATCTATATATATAAATAAGATTATCTATATATATACATATGTTCACTAACTAATTTATCTATATATATAATCTATACATATACAATAATACATATTTTTAATAAATAAGATTACAAAACATACATATACAATATAAGGGATTATCGGGGATGATTTTTTTTACCGAAACGAAAGTGGAAAGTATGCGTTTCCGGACGCCATCGTTTAACCAAAGCTGTGATGAGAGCGTGATCCACTCTTTGTTGTCCCAGTTTGCACAAGAGACCTAAACCCTTTAAATTCAAATATTGTAAGACCCGATTATCAATTCTTTCCCTATTTAGGCGACTAATATGACCCCAAAATGTCTGATCACATCTTCTAGGTTTGATAACCTCATCCGGTTTAATCGCCCCTGAAAAAATTGCATTAAACCTATGAACGCGTTGAGATTGTAAATATAGAAGACTATCATCAACGGGGATTGATCAAGCTTGAATAAACGCCATTATATGTGAATATTTAGAGAGAATTGCATACAGAAAATTGTGAATTGTAGTGGTGGTTCGTCTGCATTTTGAAACCGAAGTATTGAAGTTCGATTTTATTCAGCAGAATCCGGAGTTTGGAACTCCGGGTTTGACACATGGAACAATTTTGGTTCGGGTGAAACAGGAAAGGCAGATAGACGCAATAAATGACAAAGTTAGGTGAATTTAATACAATCCGGCCTTTGTAACTCCGGATTTGGATTTTTTTTCTGTTATTCAAAGATTTTAATTTAGTTTATATATTTTAATTATTATTTTCACTAATTCAATTATTTTATATATTTTATTTGCATTAACACAATGGTATACAATTAAAAAACTCCATAATATAATATTTTTAATAATATTAAATCATTAACACAATACAAAACATATTATAAAAGTTAAAATATATAACAACACAGTTAACGCTTAAAACTAATTTCATCCTAAAGGACATGTATTCTTGTTGTGTTCTTCGGCTCTGCAAATGATACATTTTGGTTTATGTCTTTCGCGTTCATACATCTGATTAGGCATACGTTTAGATTTCTTCCTTCCCCTATGTCTGATAATTTTAGTTGCATCAGGCTTAATCCACCAATCTCCCAATGCCCAGTAATTCATGTCTCTGAGCGGTCTGAATGAATGTTCATATTGGCGATATTGCTCTCGCCAAATGGTAGTTGTGTACAACTTACTAGCCATTCCCTGTGCATTCCGTTGCTGATGGCTACACACAGATATGGCATGAGAGCAAGGAAGTCTTTGGTGTTGCCATCTACCACACGAACAATTTTTAGCTTCAAACTCCACTGTGTAATCAGTGCCACCTTCGCCGCTTCTTTGATAGGTCGACTGCACCTTGAACAAACCTGTCTGAAAATGATAGCATGTTGTACTGTATGTTTGTGATTTCAATTCCCGTTCGTGATATATCTTCCACATTTTCTTGCTCAGTGGTGCATTCCATTGATTAGCTTCTCGGGATTGATCGACAAAGTGTTTTACAGTGTAATCAAATGTATATTTAATACATGCTTTTATGGGCATCATACGGGCATGACGCATTACATTGTTGAAGCACTCAACAATGTTTGTCATTGTGTTACCCCAACGACTTCTTATTGGGTCCTTATAGACGGTCCACATTCGAATATCTGCTTCTTTCAAATACGCCCAAGCCTCTGGACTAGCGTGTTTGATTGCCCGAATAGCATTCAGGTATAGTATCTGGTTCGTTGGTTCACCAATTGTCCAACACAAATGCTTGAGCTGTTGGATTCTTGGACAATGCTTCAATAAATTGCTACGAATGTGACGTAGACAATACCTATGTTCCCACCCGTATTGACTTGTAAAAATCCCCATCGCATGTAGGATACTTGGGTGTCGATCTGAAATGACACAAACCTTTCTTTCTTTAACGACAAATTACTGGAACTTTTCCAAAAACCAAATCCAGCTAGCGTTAGTTTCGTTGTCTGCTATTGCGAAAGCAATTGGCAGAACTTGATTGGTGGCATTTTTTGAAATAGCTAAGAGCATCTTACCTTTGTAACTACCTTTCAAATGGGTGCCGTCGATACAAATGATCGGAACACACATGGTATATGCTCTAATAGTTGGACCAAAAGCCCAAAACACGTACTTTCATATAGGGATACCGTTGTCATCTTGGCCTTCAGTCTTTTATTTGACAATTGTTTCGAGATTGGTATAAAGTAATTCATTTAAATACCTGGGTAGCTCGGCAAAATTACTTTCCCAAGTACCATACATACGTTCAATTGCAATACGCCTAGCATTCCATGCCTTAGCGTACATAACATCAACTTGCCATGTGTTTTTAACGAAAGCTTGAATGTTTGCCACCGGAATAGCAAGGTCTACCCTCACTAAATGGTCAATATCGGTAGCAATCAAGCTTGATGTTAAACAACGGTTGTCGTTTTGCGTCACGTTTCCATAACAATTGTGGAAATCGTGCCATTTAACAAGTTTCCATACCTTGGATCTATATTTAACAGAACCGCTACAACCCCATGCACATTGTCTCTATTCTTGATAGCCTGTGTATTTTAGGATAGTTGTATAGCATTTTGCTTTCCAATAGCCCGGTCTACTATCTACCACGATGAGTTCTCTGTTGTTTTGTATATTCCATCTCCGAACATCATATAATAATTCGGATTTGTTCTGGAAAACCATTTCTTATGTAATAACATTGGAATCTTTATTCCAAACAACCCATGAGATTTTATCATCTTCAACATCGAATAAATAAGAACTAGCCTCACCAACTCTATTAACATTACCGAAATATGAAACGAGGGTATCTTGTGGTACTGGCTCTTCTCTACCATCATCATCAAAAACATTTTCTTCAATGCTATACGCATCCACTGTATGCTCACTAGCGGTTGACATACCTTCATCATCACCAGAATCTACATGTTGTTCTTCGTTTTGTTCTTCATTTTGTTCTTCATGTTGTTCTTCATGTTGTTCATCATGTTGATATTCTTCTTCAACAACTGTTGACTGGTTACGAGATGTAGATGGACCACTTTCAAAAGATTGAATCATATTCATAAAACTCACTTGCTCATACTGAATTTCAATATGAGCCTGATAGTCTTCATCCCACTGAGATAAAAAGTACATTATTCCTAAAGTGTTATCGTCAACAAGTTCATTGCTGCAACTATGATTATTGACAACATACCACAATATCATTTTCAAAGAATGTGTTCTTTGAGAGACACCTAAATAATTGTAAGCCATATTATTTAACTGCATATAATTAATGCAGTTAGACATGACAAAACTCCTTGTAAATGTTGTTTCAATGCCAGTAAGCCAACCATTTTGAAAAACAATTCTGCCACCCCAAACAAAATTAACCATAAATGGACGTATTGTTGTCATTTGGATACGTGATTTGGTGTTTTTTGAAGTTTTTAAGTGAAGATTTTATGGATTTCTGATATTCATTAACGTTTTTTTGAAGATGATTTATGTTCATTGTGATGATGTTAATGAATATACGTTAATAGGGGTATAAATAAGAGTACAAAAATACAAAAGCTGATAGTGATAAGATGGTGTTTCAGTGTTTCCAGCAATAATTTTAGCTATGTTTCCAGCAATAAAATCCGAAGTTCCAAACTCTGGATTCAGGTAAAAGCCTGAAATCTGAAGTTCCAAACTCCGGATTCAGGTAAAAGCCTGAAATCCGTAGTTCCAAACTCCGATTAGGGCTAGATGAGGTCCAGCATGCAGCAAACGGGGCAACTTTTCATGAGAGAGGTTTGAATCCGGAGTTCCAAACTTCGGCTAGGGTTCTGGTCAGTAAACGGGCATCTTTTTTATGAGAGAGGGTAGAATCCGGAGTTCCAAACTCCGGTTTTATGTGAAATGGTCAAATCCAGCATTTGAAAGTTCAGAAATACCATGTTTGCAAATTGTTTTCCAGGATTTCTATTTTACAAACATTTGAATGGTTCATTACCATTTCAAAAAAAAAAAAAAAATCGTATAATGGTCATCATTAGATGAATAATGACAATGGAGACGGTATGGTATGAAGATGATGATGATAAGTGGAGATGATGAGGATGATGTGAATTTAATTTGATGATGATGTTATAAGATTAAATATGTTTTAGAGGAATATAATGGAAACGGAAATAATCGGGTTAAATACAATTTGGTTATGAGTTAAAACAAAAATGTATAAGCAGAGGAGTGGTTAGTGATGTTTTCGGGTTAGCGGGAGGTCACGGGTTCGAACCCGGGCTGCGACATCTTTTTAGGAAGCTATTATTTAAGGTAGTATACTTATTATTATTATTATTATTATTATTATTATTATTATTATTATTATTATTATTATTATTATTATTATTATTATTATTATTATTATTATTATTATTATTATTATTATTATTATTATTATTATTATTGTTATCATTATTATTATTATTCGTATTATAATTAAACACTATTAGTATTATTATTACTAACAATATCATTACTAGTATTATCCTTATTATTAGTATAATTATCATTATTAGTATTATTATTTTAAAAATTATTATCATTATTAATATTAGTAGTAAAATTATTATTATTATAGTTATTATTATTATCAGAATTACTATTATTATAATCATTATTACTAAAAGTATCACTATTATAAATTAGATACAAACTTTAAATATATAGAAGTATATGTAATAAGTATACTACTTTTACTAACAAAATACTTTTTTTTCATTTACGTTTTAATATATCTCAAATTTATTAAAAATGTTATCATACTAAAAATTATGAGCATTTAAAAAAAATATATATTAATACTAAGTACTTATTCAAAATATTTTAATAAAGTATATAATAGATTATCATGATAATTTTATATAATATATATATAAATAAATATATTTAAGTATTTAATATTAAATTTAATATCATAAGTATATTACTAACATCAAAATATATATCTATTTGAATATTATTATATATGTTAATATACATACTTGGTATAGGTTCGTGAATCTGAGGCCAGCCCTGCATTGTTCAGTATCGTCGTATGCATATTTTTACTACAAAATATCGTATTGTGAGTTCATTTGATTCCCTTTTACTCATTACATTTTTGGGACTGAGAATACATGCGCTGTTTTTACAACTGCTTTATTAAATGCTTTTGAAATATATTTTGAACTGCGAATACATGAAATTCTTTTATAAATATTTGACGAGATAGACACTAGCAAAACATTCCTCGAATGAACTATTATGCAGGCAGAAGTTCTGCGGATTATTATTGAATTATGTGGACATGATAATTTTCACCATTGAATTATGTGGACATGATAATTGCCACCGTTGAATTATGTGGACATGATAATTGCCACCGTTGAATTATGTGGACATGATAATTTCCATCGTTGAATTATGTGGACATGATAATTGCCACCATTGAATTATGTGGACATGATAATTGCCACCAATTGATATGAATGTTATGTATCGAGAGAATGATTTTTATACACATGTTATGTGTATTAGTTTTTGTGCACGAGATATGTGTACGGTTACTAATATTTATGAAAAATGGTTTGCGTACACGAGAAAGGTGTACTGTATTTAAAAGATATCGCATGTTCATTACAGGTGGGTATAGGATTCGGGCCCATTTATACCATGTAGGATTTAAATCTTGTGGTCTATCAAAATGATGAATTTTATTGTTTTATGATAAACTTATGAACTCACCAACCTTTTGGTTGACACTTTAAAGCATGTTTATTCTCAAGTATGAAAGAAACCTTCCGCTGTGCATTTGCTCATATTACATGGAGTCATTCATGGCATATAGAGGTCAGCACCTGCAATGGGACCAACTGTTGAAGACTTTGTCCAGATGGATTAGGACGGGTCACTACACAAAGGAAGAACCAACCCCTCGAAGAAGATCAGACAATCTTAAGGAGAAAGTAGATACTATGCAGAAACCACCTCAGATAAATCCAGTTCATACACCCTACCCAGGAAGACTCAAGAACAGTCCTGAGAGACTTGGAACCCTCAAACTCAATGGAAAATTCTTGGACACCATGTCCAAAGTCCCAAACCAAAGTAGATATATACCTAAATTACTCTTTACGAAGGAAAGGATGCTAGATTCCTACAAAAATCCACTAAGCGCAGAATGCTCAGCATTACTCGTGAACTCTCTGCATAAGAAACTCGGAGATACAGATCGATTCATTCTTCCCTACTTAGTTTACCAATCTGGAACCATTCAAGCTTTAGCTTATTTAGGAGCAAGTAGCAATCTTATGACCTACTCTGTTTATAAGAGATTAGAGCTAGGAGACTTAACACCAACAAAAATGACTATCCAACTTGCCGATCACACAATTTGATATCCTAAGGGCATAGTTGAGAACGTCTTGGTGAAAGTCAAAAAATTCTTGTATCCTACGGACTTTGTAGTGATAGATATTAAGGAAGATCTAAATACACCAATTGTCTTGGGAGACCATTCATGAATACGGCTAGAACTATCATTGATGTGTACAAACAAACCTTGATTCTACGATCACATGAGGAGAGTGTTACATTCAAAATTGACAGTCCAACCTATTTTTATGAACAGTAAGAGATGTTCGCTATTTCCACTGGACGGATCACTTCTAATGACGAATCTCAGCCACCAGCTAAAGATCCTGAAATGGAAGAAGAGGATCTCGAAGAAGAAATAGAGGAAGAAGAAAAATCCGAAGATGAAATGGAAGTAGAGGAAGAGATAGAAGATGAAAAAGACATGGAGGAAGAAGGAACTGAAATATTCTCATAAACTCAGCAACATCATGAACAAATCATGCAACTAGAAGTTAAAGATCAAAGTAAAAGCATGGTTATTCGTTTCTAAAAAAATCCAAGGAACCATCCGATTTACGAGATGTCGAAATTGATCCCGCTAGCAGAGTAGCCAGACCTCATGTTACAATAGAATCTTGTTCTCAAACTGAAGTGGTCGATATTCCTGACTATTCGGATGCTGCTACGAAAGATAGCAACGAGGAGGAAGATCACTATAACAACATTCCTGTTAACACTCGCATTCTCCTGTGGTCATCAATTAAAGAAGAGCCAAACTCTAAAATCATGGTTCCCATCATAACAAACCATGCTGATATGATCTCATTCATCAATGACAATGATGAATTTGAGAAGATAATAGAAGCCATCCACCGCTCCACAATTGAATTCACACCTCGCTTAAAAGATTAGATTGAGGCTATTGATAGAGAGAATGATCGCTACCTACAAAGAGAAGATGATGATATAGAGCTATTAGAAGGTCGCATTCAAGACTTCATCAGAGCATTGCACGATCACATCTACAGAGAGGAGCAAGAAGAGAACACAATTCAGTAATTCACACTATTCAAGAAACAAGGTTCTGCCGAGATCACAAGATTCTCTACACTAAGGTATACACTGCCTTAGCTGGATCTACACTTCTTTTCTCATATAGCTAAAGGATGCTACTGAATCATATCCGCGAACATATGGACTGTTCCACCGGACGTCCATCATATTACATTGATTCAAAGATGATCGACAGTCTTCATAGCCTATTCATTCTCCTAGCGGGGGATGATTTTGAAAGCACACCAAGAAGGCTAGTGATTTATGTAACACTTGATCACCATGCTGATCTAATTATCAAAGAATTAAGATCGGCAGTATTGGAAGAAGAAAGAAGAAACAACCCTTTCTCTCATTTAGATCATACTGTCGGAAATATGTTCTCGGGTTGGCTAATAGTTTGACCGTGGTACATATGTTCTGAAGTTATGCCCATGACATTAAATAATATAAAGTCCATTTATCCTATTCGGTCACACACAAAGGCCAATCGTTAATTGTTTGATATACCTTCTAATCAGAAATTAATTTATTAATCATTTGTTAATGGTTTACTAAATTAAATAAGTTTTGAGATTAGTTTAATTAATTAGTTAATTCATTAACTAGTAATTAATTAAATAATATGTAAGTTACAACTAGCTAATGTGTCATGCATGCATGAAAACTAGCTAGCTAATGTGTTATGCATGCATGCATGCATGCAAACTAGCTAATGTGTCATGCATGCAAACTAGATAATGATATTTGTAACTTGCATGCATGCAAATGTCATCTTTAAAAGGAAGAATAGCATAAAATCTCAAGTGAACTCTCCTACTCTTTCCTCTCTTCTTGATCACTAAAAATAACTAGTTCTATAAGGTGTGTTTTGGTGATTTTGAAAGTAAGAAGAAATGAATCGTTAATGTAGAATGTATAGATCGAACAAGGTTGTAACTTTGGGTGCCGACCGTTTAGAGAAACTTTTCTTTGGTTTCTCAACTCCGATCTTCAAAAGGCTACTAAGGTTGTAATCTAAACTTATCTTGTTCATTATATTTTGTTTGCTAAAAGTTTTGTACATGGGTCCTTGGTAGAGTATGAATTTGTAATGTTTTTAAAAATGCTTCCGCTCGCTTTGTGTTTGTATCATACTCTAACAGTTGTATCTTAGCCATCTTGTACAAGTTTTAGCAAACTTTTCCTGTGATATGTACTTTTGATGGATGTGTTGTGCATGATTCGTGGAGATGATTATGCAAAACAAACATGCAAAACATATATCAATATTAATGTTTTTATGTTTTCTAAATGCTAATTTGAGTCTTGTGTTTTTGCAAAATGTTAAATGGGTTAATCTTTTCTTAAAAGTTTTTTTTTAGCAAAGACAGTCTACCTTTGGTGGAGTGTTTTGAGGTTTAAAACTTAGTATTTTCGTATGAGACCAATTGAATTTGAAAGCTAACTGAAAGAACTTATATTTGAAAAAAAAAATCATCGAAAATGGATTAGAAATGAGTAAGAGATGACCATTTAAAGTTGGATGTTGAATTTGCCAAAATCATTCCGAAAATTGGAAAAGTGACATGCATGTTGACTAAAAGAGATTCAAAGTTTGGGATAATAAAGAACATAAATTCATTTCATGTTTTTCATGAAATAAAAAAAATGAAAATTTTTTATTATAGACTTCTGAATGCAAAATCTCGAACATGTTTTAATTCACTTAATATGTTTGTTTGGATGGTTTTAGCATGAGAACCATACTTACAAAATATGAAGTGTGTTTACATACATATGTTATGTAAACAAGGATTAATTATTATAAGTTCCATTAAGTGTTGTTTAAATTAATCTTTATTGAAAGATGTTATATGAAAATGGACGGTTGGCACTCCATTTTTTTTGTGGTTGTTGTATGTATTCGGTAGTATTTGCCTCTAATAGACCCTTATGTGGATGTTTAGTTGTGTTGTTTAATTTATTATATATTCAGGATGAATGAAATAATTTATTAAATGACTTGCATGTCATATTCTATTTTTTACATTGTATTTGTAATAGCATAGAAAATAGAATAGTTATGATACGACTCCCAAACCGAATTACAATTAACTTGTAAAAATTTGACGCATATATATATTTTTTTAAACATTGATGATAACCATCACATCCACTATTAGATTACATTGATTGTTGAAAGGCTAGTACAAGTTTAGAAAATACATCAAGTTAAGTGTTTACATCACCAGGTACACAAGACCCTTAAGTTTTAACCAAAACAATCCTTTAATGAGCATGACCGTCGGGACCATTACCAAAAGTGCCTTCCAAAAATCCGCCACAAGCAAGCTAGGCCAAACTGTTACCCTTATCCTTCAATGTGCCACAATCTATAAAAAGGTAAACAATCAAGGAGTAAGCTACAAAGCTTAGTGAGTACAATACTTATATGCATACATACATAAATTACTTACTTGCGCAACTTACACATAACCGCATACAAGATAGCATCACTAAAGCAAAAATACACAACCAAGTACGAGCTCGCAAGTTAAATTACGTAAACAAGAATGTAACACACTACACTACCAAAAGGACATCATACAAACGCAAAAATGGTTAACCATTCCCAAATGTGCTAATCATCAAATGAATAGCACCAACAACCCGTGTACACGACCAACAAAGGTGCCTTGCGGATGGCACCACCATGAACACCCTAATGTGGTCAACGAAAATTGTGGTCTCAATTGGTAACACTTCCCGCATCCTCACAAGTGGCCAACAAAGAGTGGACTTCAAAGTAATCGCACTCACCACTTTTCCCAAACGCAAGGTGGCCAACAAAGAGCGAGTCATTACAAGAGACATCACTCACCACATTGCACCAAGTACCCAACAAAGAGTAAAATCCTTCACAATCGGATAGTACTCGCCACTAATGTAGTGACCCGAACTTTTCCATGTTTATATATATTAATTGAGATTGATATTTACATGATTAAATGTTTCCAACATGTTAAGCAATCAAATTTGTTAAGACTTGATTAATTGAAATATGTTTCATATAGACAATTGACCACCCAAGTTAACCGGTGATTCACGAACATTAAAACTTGTAAAAACTATATGATGACATATATATGGATATATATATAGTTAACATGATACTATGATAAGTAAACATATCATTAAGTATGTTAACAATGAACTACATATGTAAAAACAAGACTACTAACTTAATGATTTTTAAACGAGACATATATGTAACGATTATCGTTGTAAAGACATTTAATGTATATATATCATATTAAGAGATATTCATACATGATAATATCATGATAATATAATAATTTAAAATCTCATTTGATATTATAAACATTGGGTTAACAACATTTAACAAGATCGTTAACCTAAAGGTTTCAAAACAACACTTACATGTAATGACTAACGATGACTTAACGACTCAGTTAAAATGTATATATATGTAGTTTTTTAATATGTATTTATACACTTTTGAAAGACTTCAATACACTTATCAAAATACTTCTACTTAACAAAAATGCTTACAATTACATTCTCGTTCAGTTTCATCAACAATTCTACTCGTATGCACCCGTATTCGTACTCGTACAATACACAGCTTTTAGATGTATGTACTATTGGTATATACACTCCAATGATCAGCTCTTAGCAGCCCATGTGAGTAACCTAACACATGTGGGAACCATCATTTGGCAACTAGCATGAAATATCTCATAAAATTACAAAAATATGAGTAATCATTCATGACTTATTTACATGAAAACAAAATTACATATCCTTTATATCTAATCCATACACCAACGACCAAAAACACCTACAAACACTTTCATTCTTCAATTTTCTTCATCTAATTGATCTCTCTCAAGTTCTATCTTCAAGTTCTAAGTGTTCTTCATATATTCTACAAGTTCTAGTTACATAAAATCAAGAATACTTTCAAGTTTGCTAGCTCACTTCCAATCTTGTAAGGTGATCATCCAACCTCAAAAAATCTTTGTTTCTTACAGTAGGTTATCATTCTAATACAAGGTAATAATCATATTCAAACTTTGGTTCAATTTCTATAACTATAACAATCTTATTTCAAGTGATGATCTTACTTGAACTTGTTTTCGTGTCATGATTCTGCTTCAAGAACTTCGAGCCATCCAAGGATCCGTTGAAGCTAGATCCATTTTTCTCTTTTCCAGTAGGTTTATCCAAGGAACTTAAGGTAGTAATGATGTTCATAACATCATTCGATTCATACATATAAAGCTATCTTATTCGAAGGTTTAAACTTGTAATCACTAGAACATAGTTTAGTTAATTCTAAACTTGTTCGCAAACAAAAGTTAATCCTTCTAACTTGACTTTTAAAATCAACTAAACACATGTTCTATATCTATATTATATGCTAACTTAATGATTTAAAACCTGGAGACACGAAAAACACCGTAAAACCGGATTTACGCCGTCGTAGTAACACCGCGGGTTGTTTTGGGTTAGTTAATTAAAAACTATGATAAAATTTGATTTAAAAGTTGTTATTCTGAGAAAATGATTTTTATTATAAACATGAAACTATATCCAAAAATTATGGTTAAACTCAAAGTGGAAGTATGTTTTCTAAAATGGTCATCTAGACGTCGTTCTTTCGACTGAAATGACTACCTTTACAAAAACAACTTGTAACTTATTTTTCCGACTATAAACCTATACTTTTTCTGTTTAGATTCATAAAATAGAGTTCAATATGAAACCATAGCAATTTGATTCACTCAAAACGGATTTAAAATGAAGAAGTTATGGGTAAAACAAGATTGGATAATTTTTCTCATTTTAGCTACGTGAAAATTGGTAACAAATCTATTCCAACCATAACTTAATCAACTTGTATTGTATATTATGAGATACCATAGACACGTATACAATGTTTCGACCTATCATGTCGACACATCTATATATATTTCTGAACAACCATAGACACTCTATATGTGAATGTTGGAGTTAGCTATACAGGGTTGAGGTTGATTCCAAAATATATATAGTTTGAGTTGTGATCAATACTGAGATACGTATACACTGGGTCGTGGATTGATTCAAGATAATATTTATTGATTTATTTCTGTACATCTAACTGTGGACAACTAGTTGTAGGTTACTAACGAGGACAGCTGATTTAATAAACTTAAAACATCAAAATATATTAAAAGTGTTGTAAATATATTTTGAACATACTTTGATATATATGTATATATTGTTATAGGTTCGTGAATCAACCAGTGGCCAAGTCTTACTTCCCGACGAAGTAAAAATCTGTGAAAGTGAGTTATAGTCCCACTTTTAAAATCTAATATTTTTGGGATGAGAATACATGCAGGTTTTATAAATGATTTACAAAATAGACACAAGTACGTGAAACTACATTCTATGGTTGAATTATCGAAATCGAATATGCCCCTTTTTATTAAGTCTGGTAATCTAAGAATTAGGGAACAGACACCCTAATTGACGCGAATCCTAAAGATAGATCTATTGGGCCTAACAAACCCCATCCAAAGTACCGGATGTTTTAGTACTTCGAAATTTATATCATATCCAAAGGGTGTCCCGGAATGATGGGGATATTCTTATATATGCATCTTGTTAATGTCGGTTACCAGGTGTTCACCATATGAATAATTTTTATCTCTATGTATGGGATGTGTATTGAAATATGAAATCTTGTGGTCTATTATTATGATTTGATATATATAGGTTAAACCTATAACTCACCAACATTTTTGTTGACGTTTTAAGCATGTTTATTCTCAGGTGATTATTAAGAGCTTCCGCTGTCGCATACTTAAATAAGGACGAGATTTGGAGTCCATGCTTGTATGATATTGTGTAAAAACTGCATTCAAGAAACTTATTTTGTTGTAACATATTTGTATTGTAAACCATTATGTAATGGTCGTGTGTAAACGGGATATTTTAGATTATCATTATTTGATAATCTACGTAAAGCTTTTTTAACCTTTATTGATGAAATAAAGGTTTTGGTTTGTTTTAAAATGAATGTAGTCTTTGAAAAACGTCTCATATAGAGGTCAAAACCTCGCAACGAAATCAATTAATATGGAACGTTTTTAATCAATAAGAACGGGACATTTCAGTTGGTATCCGAGCGTTGGTCTTAGAGAACCAGAATTTTGCATTAGTGTGTCTTATCGAGTTTGTTAGGATGCATTAGTGAGTCTGGACTTCGACCGTGTTTACTTGAAAAATGATTGCTTAACAAATTTTGTTGGAAACTATATATTTTTAACATGTGAATATTATGTGATATATTAATCTCTTAACGCGTTTGATATTATGTGATAGATGTCTACCTCTAGAACAAGTCCCATTGACTCACCTAATAATAATGAAGAGTCAAATGTAAATTGGAATGATTCGTGGACTGATTCACAAGTTCCCGAAGAGGAACCGGAAGAAGAGTCGGAACCGGAAGAAGAATCGGAACCAGAAGAAGAATCGGAACCGGATGAAGAAATAGAACCGGTGGGGGAAATAATAAAATGGTTAAGTAAAAGAAAATCCTCAACCAACCGACCAAGGTTAATTATGGTCAATGGTGTTTCCGCCAAGGAAGCAAAATATTGGGAGGATTACCAATTCTCCGATGAATCGGATTCCGACGAGAATTCCGATGATGTTATAGAAATTACCCCAACTGAATTTAAAAAGGCAAAAGAAAATAATAAGGGAAAGGGCATAAAAATAGAGAAATCTAATTCCAACCCCGATGAACTTTATATGTATCGTCAACCCCCGAAGTCCTTAAGTTGTAACAATGACCCGGGAACCTCTAAACCACCAGGTTTTTCTAAACCGTTGTGGAAAACGACAGCTAGTATTAGGGGAACATCATATATCCCTAGAAACTTGGCAAAACGAACCAAAACCGAAGAAGAAGAAACGAGCGAGTTGGAATAAGATAGTTGTATTCGTGTGGTGTAATATATGTAATATAGTGTGCTTATGCTTTATGATATATGTAAAAATTGCTTGTATTAATAAGTATTTTTTTATGAATCTAACTCTTGTCTATTTTACAGTTTAAAAACACAAAATGGATAGACAACCCAATATTTTAAGAGACCTACCCGGAGACATGATTGATGAAATCCTGTCTAGAGTCGGTCAGAATTCCTCGGCACAACTATTTAAGGCGAGATCAGTTTGTAAGACATTCGAAGAACGTTCCAAGAATGTCTTGGTTTATAAGAGACTTTCGTTTGAAAGATGGGGGATATCACATTGGGAAACCCATAAGTTACGATGTGTTTACTTTGACGCATATATTGCGGGGAACCCAAATGCTATTTTACGCAATGGGTTAAGAAATTATTTTGACTCAATATATTCGAATATTGGACTTCGTGATTTAGAAAAAGCGGCTAACATGCAACATAAAGAAGCATGTTATGCTTACGGATTAGTAATGTTCGCTTCTCACCAAAGTGAGAACAAGAACATCGGGCTACAAATATTAAATAAAACGTTCCCACAAGTGACGGAGTCAGTAATTGGGGTAAGAAATGAGGTTTTTAGATTGTTACAGGACTATTGGACATTACGTAACCCTCGTCCCTTTGACGACGTTACAACACGATGTCTTATCAACGGCCATAACGGTTATGTTGCACAAGACCAAGGATGGGAAGTAATCCTAGTAAAACCAGAATGCATGACTTGTTTCTGGACGTATGAATTACGTGTCTTTATTGCCTTTGCTGAACGACTTGTGTACTAGCTAGAATTATCTTCACAACCATCTTGTATCAAATTTATTGTGTGCTATATTTCATGCTATATGTAAAATAAGCGGTATTGTAAGTTTGTAAAATATTGTGTAAAAGTTTGAACGCGAAATATTATTATAATCAGTTTTTTATATATAATTGTAGTAGTTGAATTGTATTATAGCTACTAAGTATGAACTTAACGGGTAGGTACTACCCGAATTTAAACTTATAAAAAGCTAATATGAAGAAAAAGCTTTTATAAATGAGTTCATATTATGCTACGAAATACTATTAACTACTCTTAATATTATGTATGATTAACTTGTTCCATTTGACTATTTTGAAGGAAATGGCACCGACTACTCGACACACCGTGAATATGAATGAAGAGGAATTCCGTACTTTTCTAGCTTCAAACATAGCCGCAGTACAGGCTGCACTACATACCAACAATAACCTTGGATCTAGCAGTACAGGAAATCGTGTAGGATGCACCTACAAAGAATTCACTGCCTGCAAACCTTTGGAATTTGATGGAACCGAAGGACCGATCGGATTGAAAAGGTGGACCGAGAAGGTCGAATCGGTGTTTGCCATAAGTAAGTGTACTGAAGAGGACAAAGTGAAGTACGCTACGTATACCTTCACAGGTTCTGCGTTAACATGGTGGAATACCTATCTAGAGCAAGTGGGACAAGACGATGCGTACGCACTACCGTGGTCAGCATTCAAGCACTTGATGAACGAGAAATACCATCCCAGAACCGAGGTCAATAAGCTCAAGACAGAACTTAGAGGGTTACGAACCCAAGGATTTGATATTACCACGTACGAAAGACGATTCACAGAATTGTGCCTATTGTGTCCGGGAGCATTCGAAGATGAGGAAAAGAATATCGACGCGTTTGTGAAAGGATTACCGGAAAGAATCCAAGAAGATATAAGTTCACACGAGCCCGCCTCTATACAACAGGCATGTAGAATGGCTCACAAACTAGTGAACCAGATTGAAGAAAGAATTAAAGAACAGACTGCTGAAGAGGCCAATGTGAAGCAAGTCAAAAGAAAGTGGGAGGAAAACGGTGATAAGAATCACCAATACAACAACAACAGCAATTACAACAATAATCGCAACAATTATCCCAACAATCGCAACATCAATTGCAACTACAACAAACGGCCGAACAACAACAACAACAACAACAACAACAAAAACAACAGCAGCGACTACAACAATCATCCCAATAACAATAATAACCACAACAACAACAACAATCAGAAGCAGCTATGCCAAAGGTGTGAAAAGTATCACTCGGGGTTCTGCACCAAATTTTGGAACAAGTGTAAAAGAAATGGTCATAGCGCGGTGAAGTGTGAGGTCTACGGACCAGGGGTTAATAGAACGAAAGGAACAAATGGTGTCGGAATGAGTAATGGTGGAGCAAGTATTGTCGGAGCAAGTTATGCCAATGTAGTTTGTTATAAATGTGGAAAACCGGGCCACATTATTAGAAATTGCCCAAACCAGGAGAACACGAATGGACAAGGCCGCGAAAGCGTTTTCAATATTAATGCGGCAGAGGCACAGGAAGACCCGGAGCTTATTACGGGTACGTTTCTTATTGACAATAAATCTGCTTACGTTTTATTTGATTCGGGTGCGGATAGAAGCTATATGAGTAGAGATTTTTGTGCTAAATTAAGTTGTCCATTGACGCCTTTGGATAGTAAATTTTTACTCGAATTAGCAAATGGTAAATTAATTTCAGCAGATAATATATGTCGGAATCGAGAAATTAAACTGGTTAGCGAAACATTTAAGATTGATTTAATACCAGTAAAGTTAGGGAGTTTTGATGTGATAATCGGTATGGACTGGTTGAAAGAAGTGAAAGCAGAGATCGTTTGTTACAAAAATGCAATTCGCATTATACGAGAAAAAGGAAAACCCTTAATGGTGTACGGAGAAAAGGGCAACACGAAGCTACATCTTATTAGTAATTTGAAGGCACAAAAACTAATAAGAAAAGGTTGCTATGCTGTTCTAGCACACGTCAAGAAAGTACAAACTGAAGAAAAGAGCATCAATGATGTTCCCATTGCAAAAGAATTTCCAGATGTATTTCCGAAAGAATTACCGGGATTACCCCCATATCGATCCGTTGAATTTCAAATAGATCTTATACCAGGAGCTGCACCAATAGCTCGTGCTCCTTACAGACTCGCACCCAGCGAGATGAAAGAACTACAAAGCCAATTACAAGAACTTTTAGAGCGTGGTTTCATTCGACCAAGCACATCACCGTGGGGAGCTCCTGTTTTGTTTGTCAAGAAGAAAGATGGTACATTCAGGTTGTGTATCGACTACCGAGAGTTGAACAAACTTACCATCAAGAACCGCTACCCACTACCGAGAATCGAAGACTTATTTGATAAACTACAAGGCTCTTCTGTTTATTCAAAGATTGACTTACGTTCCGGGTATCATCAAATGCGGGTGAAAGAAGATGATATTCCAAAGACTGCTTTCAGAGCACGTTACGGTCATTACGAGTTTATGGTCATGCCGTTTGGTTTAACTAATGCACCAGCTGTGTTCATGGACCTTATGAACCGAGTGTGTGGACCATACCTTGATAAGTTTGTCATTGTTTTCATTGATGACATACTTATTTACTCAAAGAATGACCAAGAACAAGGTGAACATTTGAGAAAGGTGTTAGAAGTATTGAGGAAGGAAGAATTGTACGCTAAGTTTTCAAAGTGTGCATTTTGGTTGGAAGAAGTTCAATTCCTCGGTCACATAGTGAACAAAGAAGGTATTAAGGTGGATCCGGCAAAGATAGAAACTGTTGAAAAGTGGGAAACCCCGAAAACTCTGAAACACATACGCCAGTTTTTAGGACTAGCTGGTTACTACAGAAGGTTCATCCAAGACTTTTCCAGAATAGCAAAACCCTTGACTGCATTAACGCATAAAGGGAAGAAATTTGAATGGAATGATGAACAAGAGAAAGCGTTTCAGTTATTGAAGAAAAAGCTAACTACAGCACCTATATTGTCATTGCCTGAAGGGAATGATGATTTTGTGATTTATTGTGACGCATCAAAGCAAGGTCTCGGTTGTGTATTAATGCAACGAACGAAGGTGATTGCTTATGCGTCTAGACAATTGAAGATTCACGAACAAAATTATACGACGCATGATTTGGAATTAGACGCGGTTGTTTTTGCATTAAAGACTTGGAGGCACTACTTATATGGGGTCAAAAGTATTATATATACCGACCACAAAAGTCTTCAACACATATTTAATCAGAAACAACTGAATATGAGGCAGCGTAGGTGGATTGAATTATTGAATGATTACGACTTTGAGATTCGTTACCATCCGGGGAAGGCAAATGTGGTAGCCGATGCCTTGAGCAGGAAGGACAGAGAACCCATTCGAGTAAAATCTATGAATATAATGATTCATAATAACCTTACTACTCAAATAAAGGAGGGGCAACAAGGAGTTTTAAAAGAGGGAAATTTAAAGGATGAAATACCCAAAGGATCGGAGAAGCATCTTAATATTCGGGAAGACGGAACCCGGTATAGGGCTGAAAGGATTTGGGTACCAAAATTTGGAGATATGAGAGAAATGGTACTTAGAGAAGCTCATAAAACCAGATACTCAATACATCCTGGAACGGGGAAGATGTACAAGGATCTCAAGAAACATTTTTGGTGGCTGGGTATGAAAGCCGATGTTGCTAAATACGTAGGAGAATGTTTGACGTGTTCTAAGGTTAAAGCTGAGCATCAGAAACCATCGGGTCTAATTCAACAACCCGAAATCCCGGAATGGAAATGGGAAAACATTACCATGGATTTCATCACTAAATTGCCAAGGACTGCAAGTGGTTTTGATACTATTTGGGTAATAGTTGATCGTCTCACCAAATCAGCACACTTCCTGCCAATAAGAGAAGATGACAAGATGGAGAAGTTAGCACGACTGTATTTGAAGGAAGTCGTCTCCAGACATGGAATACCAATCTCGATTATCTCTGATAGGGATGGTAGATTTATTTCAAGATTCTGGCAGACATTACAGCAAGCATTAGGAACTCGTCTAGACATGAGTACTGCCTATCATCCACAAACTGATGGGCAGAGCGAAAGGATGATACAAACGCTTGAAGACATGCTACGAGCATGTGTTATTGATTTCGGAAACAGTTGGGATCGACATCTACCGTTAGCAGAATTTTCCTACAACAACATCTACCATTCAAGCATTGAGATGGCGCCGTTTGAAGCACTTTATGGTAGAAAGTGCAGGTCTCCAATTTGTTGGAGTGAAGTGGGGGATAGACAGATTACGGGTCCGGAGATTATACAAGAAACTACCGAGAAGATCATCCAAATTCAACAACGGTTGAAAACCGCCCAAAGTCGACAAAAGAGCTACGCTGACATTAAAAGAAAAGATATAGAATTTGAAATTGGAGAGATGGTCATGCTTAAAGTTGCACCTTGGAAAGGCGTTGTTCGATTTGGTAAACGAGGGAAATTAAATCCAAGGTATATTGGACCATTCAAGATTATTGATCGTGTCGGACCAGTAGCTTAGAGACTTGAGTTACCTCAACAACTCGCGGCTGTACATAACACTTTCCACGTCTCGAATTTGAAGAAATGTTTTGCTAAAGAAGATCTCACTATTCCATTAGATGAAATCCAAATCAACGAAAAACTTCAATTCATCGAAGAACCCGTCGAAATAATGGATCGTGAGGTTAAAAGACTTAAGCAAAACAAGATACCAATTGTTAAGGTTCGATGGAATGATCGTAGAGGACCCGAGTTCACCTGGGAGCGTGAAGATCAGATGAAGAAGAAATACCCGCATCTATTTCCAGAAGATTCGTCAACACCTTCAACAGCTTAAAATTTCGGGACGAAATTTATTTAACGGGTAGGTACTGTAGTGACCCGAACTTTTCCATGTTTATATATATTAATTGAGATTGATATTTACATGATTAAATGTTTCCAACATGTTAAGCAATCAAATTTGTTAAGACTTGATTAATTGAAATATGTTTCATATAGACAATTGACCACCCAAGTTAACCGGTGATTCACGAACATTAAAACTTGTAAAAACTATATGATGACATATATATGGATATATATATATAGTTAACATGATACTATGATAAGTAAACATATCATTAAGTATGTTAACAATGAACTACATATGTAAAAACAAGACTACTAACTTAATGATTTTTAAACGAGACATATATGTAACGATTATCGTTGTAAAGACATTTAATGTATATATATCATAGTAAGAGATATTCATACATGATAATATCATGATAATATAATAATTTAAAATCTCATTTGATATTATAAACATTGGGTTAACAACATTTAACAAGATCGTTAACCTAAAGGTTTCAAAACAACACTTACATGTAACGACTAACGATGACTTAACGACTCAGTTAAAATGTATATACATGTAGTGTTTTAATATGTATTTATACACTTTTGAAAGACTTCAATACACTTATCAAAATACTTCTACTTAACAAAAATGCTTACAATTACATCCTCGTTCAGTTTCATCAACAATTATACTCGTATGCACCCGTATTCGTACTCGTACAATACACAGCTTTTAGATGTATGTACTATTGGTATATACACTCCAATGATCAGCTCTTAGCAGCTCATGTGAGTCACCTAACACATGTGGGAACCATCATTTGGCAACTAGCATGAAATATCTCATAAAATTACAAAAATATGAGTAATCATTCATGACTTATTTACATGAAAACAAAATTACATATCCTTTATATCTAATCCATACACCAACGACCAAAAACACCTACAAACACTTTCATTCTTCAATTTTCTTCATCTAATTGATCTATCTCAAGTTCTATCTTCAAGTTCTAAGTGTTCTTCATATATTCTACAAGTTCTAGTTACATAAAATCAAGAATACTTTCAAGTTTGCTAGCTCACTTCCAATCTTGTAAGGTGATCATCCAACCTCAAGAAATCTTTGTTTCTTACAGTAGGTTATCATTATAATACAAGGTAATAATCATATTCAAACTTTGGTTCAATTTCTATAACTATAACAATCTTATTTCAAGTGATGATCTTACTTGAACTTGTTTTCGTGTCATGATTCTGCTTCAAGAACTTCGAGCCATCCAAGGATCCGTTGAAGCTAGATCCATTTTTCTCTTTTCCAGTAGGTTTATCCAAGGAACTTAAGGTAGTAATGATGTTCATAACATCATTCGATTCATACATATAAAGCTATCTTATTCGAAGGTTTAAACTTGTAATCACTAGAACATAGTTTAGTTAATTCTAAACTTGTTCGCAAACAAAAGTTAATCCTTCTAACTTGACTTTTAAAATCAACTAAACACATGTTCTATATCTATATGATATGCTAACTTAATGATTTAAAACCTAGAGACACGAAAAACACCGTAAAACCGGATTTACGCCGTCGTAGTAACACGGCGGGCTGTTTTGGGTTAGTTAATTAAAAACTACGATAAACTTTGATTTAAAAGTTGTTATTCTGAGAAAATGATTTTTATTATAAACATGAAACTATATCCAAAAATTATGGTTAAACTCAAAGTGGAAGTATGTTTTCTAAAATGGTCATCCAGACGTCGTTCTTTCGACTGAAATGACTACCTTTACAAAAACGACTTGTAACTTATTTTTCCGACTATAAACCTATACTTTTTCTGTTTAGATTCATAAAATAGAGTTCAATATGAAACCATAGCAATTTGATTCACTCAAAACGGATTTAAAATGAAGAAGTTATGGGTAAAACAAGATTGGATAATTTTTCTCATTTTAGCTACGTGAAAATTGGTAACAAATCTATTCCAACCATAACTTAATCAACTTGTATTGTATATTATGAGATACCATAGACACGTATACAATGTTTCGACCTATCATGTCGACACATCTATATATATTTCGGAACAACCATAGACACTCTATATGTGAATGTTGGAGTTAGCTATACAGGGTTGAGGTTGATTCCAAAATATATATAGTTTGAGTTGTGATCAATACTGAGATACGTATACACTGGGTCGTGGATTGATTCAAGATAATATTTATTGATTTATTTCTGTACATCTAACTGTGGACAACTAGTTGTAGGTTACTAACGAGGACAGCTGGCTTAATAAACTTAAAACATCAAAATATATTAAAAGTGTTGTAAATATATTTTGAACATACTTTAATATATATGTATATATTGTTATAGGTTCGTGAATCAACCAGTGGCCAAGTCTTACTTCCCGACGAAGTAAAAATCTGTGAAAGTGAGTTATAGTCCCACTTTTAAAATCTAATATTTTTGGGATGAGAATACATGCAGGTTTTATAAATGATTTACAAAATAGACACAAGTACGTGAAACTACATTCTATGGTTGAATTATCGAAATCGAATATGCCCCTTTTTATTAAGTCTGGTAATCTAAGAATTAGGGAACAGACACCCTAATTGACGCGAATCCTAAAGATAGATCTATTGGGCCTAACAAACCCCATCCAAAGTACCGGATGTTTTAGTACTTCGAAATTTATATCATATCCGAAGGGTATCCCGGAATGATGGGGATATTCTTATATATGCATCTTGTTAATGTCGGTTACCAGGTGTTCACCATATGAATAATTTTTATCTCTATGTATGGGATGTGTATTGAAATATGAAATCTTGTGGTCTATTATTATGATTTGATATATATAGGTTAAACCTATAACTCACCAACATTTTTGTTGACGTTTTAAGCATGTTTATTCTCAGGTGATTATTAAGAGCTTCCGCTGTCTCATACTTAAATAAGGACGAGATTTGGAGTCCATGCTTGTATGATATTGTGTAAAAACTGCATTCAAGAAACTTATTTTGTTGTAACATATTTGTATTGTAAACCATTATGTAATGGTCGTGTGTAAACGGGATATTTTAGATTATCATTATTTGATAATCTACGTAAAGCTTTTTTAACCTTTATTGATGAAATAAAGGTTATGGTTTGTTTTAAAATGAATGCAGTCTTTGAAAAACGTCTCATATAGAGGTCAAAACCTCGCAACGAAATCAATTAATATGGAACGTTTTTAATCAATAAGAACGGGACATTTCAACTAACCCGCAAGCAAACAACTTATATACACACATATAAATACTCCCCTCACCTTGAATAACTAGATGAGTCGACAACCGAGTTAGGACTTCAAGATTTCTCCACAAGCGAGTTACCTAGCAAAATCATAACATCAAGCTATAAACTCTAGTATCTTGACCCAAAACCCACAAGGGCAACTTTGACCCAAATTGCACCCAAATTCACCAACTTGGTCAAACAAGACCAAAACTCCCCAAATCACTAAAAGCTAGTGATTTGGTCCTAAACTCAACTGCATACAACTCATGGTCAAGTGCTAAGAGCACTCCATGACCCATTTCAACCAATGACCCGTTTTGACCCAAATCGGGTTTACACCCAAAATCAAACTACCAAGAACACCCATTTGGGCTCCATTCACCAACAACATCACCAATACTTGTGATTATGCCCAAAATGCAAGTTTACACATGACTAAACATTTTCCAACCCAAAACCCACGAACAAGGGTCAATCAACACCCATACTAACTTCAAACACCCATTTGTAAGCTAGATAAGTTAAATCAAGAACATGCAATCTCAAACCCTAACCTCAATTTAAATAACAATCGGAGTTAGGACTTACCACTAGTATCAAAAGATAGCTAGGAATGAGATGAACAAGATTAACACTTGCACTTTGGTGAGATTCAACCTTCTTCCTCTCCAAATCATGCTCTCTCTCTCTAGAAAGTGGGTTTCTCTCACTAAAATGCTAGAGAGTGTTTGAGTAGGTGCAAGATGAAATTAAAGGGGATCTAAAACTGATCCATTCACAAATAGAATGTTCATGGGTGAAAAGACCCATTTGCCCCCACTTAAACCCTTTAAAAAGTCAAAAGTCAGTTTTTTGCCCCGTAGATAGGCGCGTCGCGGCTCCTTGGCCCGCGGTGCAGCTCACAGAGTAAACTGCCACTAGTAGCTTTCACAAAACAAACCATCAGCTACAAGCAAGAGACGCGGCGCGCCATTTGCCCCCGCGGCGCGGCTCCATGATATCGGCTAAAAAGTCATGTTTTCACCCCAGTATTAAGGCCCAAAAATAAGAAAGATTCGAACTTTATTGGCAATTGTCATAACCCGTCCTTAACCATAAGAACGAGTTAGATAACGTATGATTTCATTGCGAGGTATTGACCTCTATATGCGACATTTTTAAAAGAACAACTGCATTTATTTTACATTACAAACCATAACTCTTATTTTAATACAAGCTTTAGACAATAAAAAGATGATTATCGTTTAGCGATAATCTTAGACTTACAAACTTTACATGTGATGATAACAATACGATTTCTAGCATATTTTACATTACAATTCCTCGGATATGCAGTTTTATTTTTGACACAAATATGCATACTCAAGATCTTGCTTAAATTCAACATGTTGCAGCGGAAGCTTTTAGTTATCACCTGAGAATAAACATGCTTAAAACGTCAACATAAAGTTGGTGAGATATAGGTTTAATGCCGGCAGCGGTATAAATATAGACCACAAGATTTCATATGTAAACATTTTAATAAAAATATTCTAAGTGGTTGAGCACTTGGTAACCATACTTAACATTTAATCACGTCGCATATTCCCTTTATTATGAAATCTTACTACACCGTACCAAGTGTAGTCACGAAATGAAGTACTGTGCAACCGTTGAATACTGGTCGTCCAGTCCGGTTGGGGTTGTCAGGCCCGATAGATCTATCAACAGGATTCGCGTTTACAATACCGCTGTAAATAGTAGTTACCAAGCTACAGGGAAGTATGCCAGTGGTACAACTCAACGTAGAATATATTTTTCAATTACTTGTGTCCATATCGTAAAACATAAAATACATGTATTCTCATCCCGAAATATTTAGAGTTTAAAAGTGGGACTATATACTCACTTTGCCTTGAAGATATATATATTTTGACTTGGTCTCCAGTTGATATCACGAACCTATCCATATATAATATATCAATATATTTTCATTTTAAACAATCGTCACATATATATACTTATAATACTTTTAATGTCTTCTTAGTCCGTAGTTAGCAATTCAATTTTAATGGTTCATATTTAGGTGTTTAGTAAATAAATAAAACCCCCATTGAAATAAATAAAACCCCATTGTATTCATATTGGTCGGGATTAATCTTGACCCACGGTACCGGTGTTGTCAAATGACGTGTTGCGTACATAAAGTACCGGTGTTGTCAAATGACGTGTTGCGTACAATCATGGGATCTTATGATTAATCTTCTCGTATTGTTTACGGGTGATCCTGAAATATATAAAATTAAATTATGAGTACATATATATAAAATATCATGTTATTTTAAAAAGATGTGATTTTTTAAATTTTTCTCCAATTATTTTCGTGGCTAAACTAGTTTTGGATATCCGATCTTGTTTTGGTCATAGTTTCTTCGTTACAACTCCGTTTTCGTTGGTTCAACTTGCCACTTCCTTGGATCGAGTCCTTCTTTAAGAATATGAACTGTAAATACCTTAGTTTGTATTCTAAATCACAGGTCATAGGTCAAACTTTAGTGAAACTCATGAAGTTGATCATTTTCCATCATGTAAACAACCTTAAATGATTATTTTTCTAAAAATACTTATACTTTGAGTTAAATCATGAAATTTTTATGTGTTAACATATTCATAGTAAATATCAATTTTCCAGAAAATAAGCCTCCAATTCAAAGTTCAAAATAGTTTTTAATTATCCAACCCAAAACAGACCCCGGTTGCACTCCGACGTCGTAAATTCAGTTTTTTAAGGTGTTCTTTGAAAAACCAAGTTTTACCTTGTTAAGTTAGCATATATTTATGATATATTACAGGTCTTGAAGTATTTTAAAAGTTAAGTTAGAAGGATCTATTTAGTTTGCAAACAAGTTTGAAAACATTCAAACTATGTTCTTGTTGTTAAAATTTTATACCATAAAATAAGATAGCTATATATATATGAATCGAATAAGGTTATGAACAAAGTTACTACCTCAAGATACTTGGACAAGATTTCTGTAAAAGAGGAGTAAAAATCTAGAACCAAAAGAGTGATGGAGTTGGATGAAAGATTGAAAGTAAACTTGTGTTCTTGGAAGGATTCTTGAAGTGTTTTTGTAAGGGTTTTCTTATGGTGATTAAGTGATGTTTTTGAAGCTAGATCTTCATGGTAACTTTGCTGAATTGATTAAGGGTTTAAGGCTTATAAGTGTGTGGGTGTTTAACTAAGAAATGAAGATAGAATTTGAATCAAATGATGATCCCCCCCCCATGGTCTTAAAACGTGAATCAAGGGAGACAAAGACAAGTTTTCATGTTGTATTTTTATGTAATTAGTCAAGCAATCATACAAAAGTAATTACCTTATACATAAGGCATGAACAAGGGCTGGTTGGTGGTGATTTGATGTGTATGTACCAATAGTAAATACGTATAGAAGTTAGGTATGATACGGGTACATATACTCTAGATATACGTATAGAAATCTTGTGAAAACGGAACGAGGATTCAAATATAGCTATCTTTTGTGAATATACTTATATTGTTTTATGTATTTAAATCCTTAAAAAGTGATTAAATACATTACTTATACGATATATGTATAAACATTATAGGTCAGAAGTATTTATGTCAAATAACGTTACGTATGGTTATTGTTTTGAAAACTTAAGTTAGTAGTTTCAAAATATACTTATAACTTATTGTTATTAATACAAAATGAGATATTAAAACATCCATAAATCATGTTAAATATGTATATATACATATATATACACAAACGTATAATTATCATATGTTATATAGTTCGTGATATCATCGGTCAACTAGACGGTCAAACGTTGTGTAAAACTCTTTTTGAAAACATAAGTTTCAACAATTTGGATTGCTTATCATGTTGGTAAGGTTTAATTTATGTAAATATTAATCTTATAAGTATAAATTGATCGAAAAAGTCCGGGTCATTACAGTACCTACCCGTTAAATAAATTTCGTCCCGAAATTTTAAAATTGTACCTATTTTGCATCATCGGGAAACAAGTGTGGATACTTTTGTTTCATCTGATCCTCTCGTTCCCAAGTAAACTCAGGACCTCTTCGAGCATTCCAACGAACCTTAACGATCAGTATGTTGCTCTGCTTGAGTTGTTTAACTTCACGGTCCATGATTTCGACTGGTTCTTCTACGAATTGTAATTTCTCGTCAACTTGGATTTCTTCAAGAGGAATGGTGAGGTCTTCCTTTGCAAGACACTTCTTAAGGTTTGAGACGTGAAAGGTATTATGTACTCCGGCGATTTGTTGCGGTAACTCGAGTCGATAAGCTACCGGTCCAATGCGTTCGATGATCTTGAACGGGCCTACATATCTTGGGTTCAGTTTACCTCTTTTACCGAAACGTATTACACCTTTCCAAGGTGACACCTTTAGCATAACCATGTCACCGATCTGAAACTCTAATGGTTTCCTTCGGACATCGGCGTAGCTCTTTTGGCGACTACGGGCTGTTTTCAACCTCTCCTTGATTTGTACTATCTTCTCAGTCGTTTCGTGTATGATCTCGGGACCAGTTAATTGTCGATCTCCTACTTCATTCCAACAAATAGGAGATCTACACTTCCTTCCGTACAATGCTTCGAATGGCGCAGCTTTAATGCTCGCATGATAACTATTATTATACGGGAATTCTGCTAATGGTAGATATTTATCCCATCCGTTTCCAAAATCGTTCACACATGCCCTGAGCATGTCTTCAAGAGTCTGAATTGTTCTTTCACTCTGCCCGTCAGTTTGCGGATGATATGCGGTGCTCATATCCAAACGAGTTCCTAGTGCCTCCTGTAGTGATTGCCAGAACTTTGAGGTAAATCTACTATCACGATTAGATATAATGGAAATAGGTATTCCATGCCTTGAAACAATTTCCTTTATATATAATCGTAATAGTTTCTCCATTCTATCCGTTTCCTTTATAGGCAAGAAATGTGCAGATTTGGTAAGACGATCAACAATTACCCAAATGGTATCGTATCCCCAGGCAGTCTTTGGTAACTTCGTGATGAAATCCATGGTAATACCATCCCATTTCCATTTTGGGATTTCTGGTTGTTGAAGTAACCCTGACGGCTTCTGGTGTTCTGCTTTGACTTTGGAACAAGTTAAACACTCCCCAACATATGTTGCAACGTCTGTCTTTAAATTAGGCCACCAATAATGTGTCTTAAGATCTTGATACATCTTTCCAACTCCAGGATGTATCGAGTATCTTGTCTTATGTGCCTCATTCAATATCAACTTCCTTAATCCTCCCAACTTTGGTACCCAAATACGATTTGCAAAATATCGAATTCCATCTTCCCGTATAACGAGTTGCTTCTCATACTTCTTCATTATTTCATTTCCTATATTTTCTTTAGTAAGTGCTTCTAATTGAACTTCTTTGATTTGTGAGTTGAGATTCATGCGAATTTTTATGTTCATCGCTCGTACTCGAATTGGTTCTCGTTCCTTTCTGCTTAGTGCGTCAGCCACCACATTCGCTTTCCCGGGATGATAACGAATTTCACAATCATAGTCATTTATTAACTCGACCCACCTACGTTGCCTCATGTTCAGCTGTTTCTGATCAAAAATATGTTGAAGGCTTTTATGATCAGTAAACACAGTGCATTTAACCCCATACAAGTAGTGTCTCCATATCTTCAATGCAAACACGACTGCTCCCAGTTCTAGATCATGCGTCGTATAATTCCGCTCGTGAATCTTCAATTGTCGGGATGCGTATGCAATAACTTTCTTCCGTTGCATAAGAACACAACCAAAACCTTGTCGTGAAGCGTCACAATATATTTCAAAATCATCGTTCCCTTCAGGTAACGATAAAATAGGCGCCGTAGTTAATTTCTTCTTCAGTAATTGAAATGCGTTCTCCTGCTCCGAGGTCCATTCGTATTTCTTCCCTTTTTGCGTTAATGCTGTCAACGGCTTAGCTATTCAGGAAAAATCTTGAATAAACCTTCTATAATAACCGGCTAAACCCAAAAATTGGCGTATCTGCATTGGTGTTTTAGTAGTCTCCCATTTTTCAATGGCCTCAATTTTAGCTGGATCAACCTGAATTCCTTTGCTACTAACAACGTGACCAAGAAATTGCACTTCTTTCAACCAGAAAGCACACTTAGAAAATTTAGCGTATAGCTGTTCTTTTCTCAACAACTCTAATATTAACCTTAAATACTGCTCATGCTCTTGCTCACTCTTGGAATAGATAAGAATGTCATCAATGAAAACAATAACAAACTTATCTAAATATGGACTACAAACTCGATTCATGAGGTCCATGAATACAGCTGGCGCATTCGTCAATCCAAACGGCATGACCAAAAATTCGTAATGACCGTAACGTGTCCGAAAAGTAGTTTTCGGTATATCTTCTTCTTTGACGCGTAATTGATGATAGCCCGATCTTAGGTCAATTTTCGAGTACACACATGATCCTTGGAGTTGATCAAATAAGTCGTCAATTCTCGGTAGTGGATACCGATTTTTGATAGTTAACTTATTTAATTCACGATAATCTATACACATCCTAAAAGATCCATCTTTCTTTTTAACAAATAGAATCGGAGCTCCCTACGGTGAAGTACTTGGTCGTATGAATCCACGATCCAGTAATTCTTTTAACTGACTCTGAAGTTCTTTTAACTCGGACGGTGCAAGTCTATATGGAGCACGGGCAACTGGTGCAGCTCCTGGTACTAAATCTATTTGAAATTCTACAGATCTAAATGGAGGTAATCCCGGCAACTCTTCCGGAAAAACTTCAGGAAAATCTCTTGCCACAGGCACGTCGTTGATGCACTTCTCTTTTTCTTTCTTTTCGACTTTATTAACATGTGCTAGAATAGCATAACATCCCTTTTCTAAACACTTCTTGGCTTTCAAACAGTTAATGAGTTTTAGCTTTGAGTTACCCTTCTCTCCATAAATCATCACCGGCATTTTATCCTTACAAGGAATGCGAATTGCCTTCTTGGCACACACAACTTCAGCTCCTACTTTGGACATCCAGTCCATGCCGACTATTACATCAAAACTTCCTAATTCTACGGGTATCAAATCAATCTTAAATGTTTCTCCGGCTAAATTTATTTTACAATCACGGCAAATTTTATCGGCTTTAATTAGTTCACCATTAGCTAACTCAATCATATACTTAGCATCTAGAGGTAATGATGAACAATTCAATTTAGCGTGAAAGTCTCTACACACGTAACTTCTATCAGCACCAGTATCAAATATAATAGATGCGGATAAGTTATTAATGGTAAACGTACCTGTAACAAGCTCCGGGTCTTCACACGCCTCTCTAGCATTAATAACAAATGCTCTCCCACGTGCAGGTCCGATATTCTTCTCTGGATTCGGGCACTGGCTCTTATAGTGACCTTTTTTCCACACCCATAACAAGTAATGGTAGCCAAAGCAGTTCTATTTGCATTGGTGGCAGGAGTCTTGGTACCATTTGTATTTGTAACGAGAGCCCTACAATCTTCAGCAAGATGACCCTTTCGATTACATTTGTTGCATACCACATTACAGTAGCCAGAGTGATGTTTGTGGAATCGGTTACATAAAGGATTTTGTCCTTTATAACCAAAGCTTAAACCACTACCCGCACCTTGCGTGATTTCTTGTTTCTTAAAAGATTGTTGTTGGTTACCTCGATCATAATTTCCATTCCACTTTCTTTTGTTACCTGATACCTTCACATCAGTATTGGATACTTTCTTATCCATGATGACCTGATCCATTAGCTCGTTTGCCATGGTTATAGCTTCATGAATTGTCTTAGGTTTCGATGCTGTAACATTTGCCTTGACCTTTTTGGGCAAACCATCTTTGTACATTTCAATCTTCCGTTCTTCGGTTGGAACCAATTCAGGACATAGCAAAACTAATTCCATGAATCGCTGATTGTAGTTGGTGATTTCAGTACCAACAACCTTCAGGCTTCGTAATTCATCTTCCAACTTCCTAACCTCGTTCCTTGGACAATACTCGTTGATTAACATTATTTTGAATTCTTTCCATGGAGTATCATAAGCTACATCTCCTCCTACAGCCTTCACATAATTTTTCCACCACGTGAGTGCACTATCTTGTAAAGTGCACGATGCATACTTGGTCATGTCCTTTTCAACACAACCACTGATTTTAAACACAGTCTCCATCTTTTCTATCCACCGGGTTAAACCGATCGGTCCTTCTGTTCCACTGAATGATGAGGGCTTGCAAGCTTGAAAAGTTTTGTAGGTGCATCCTACACGAGGATT
The DNA here is from genome assembly GCF_046630445.1 of Rutidosis leptorrhynchoides. NCBI lineage: Eukaryota > Viridiplantae > Streptophyta > Magnoliopsida > Asterales > Asteraceae > Rutidosis > Rutidosis leptorrhynchoides. The sequence continues at coordinate 170,444,461 of NC_092341.1, forward strand.
TGGGTTAACTGCAGCAGCTCTTGTAGCCTCGACCCATAACATTCTGTCGTTCACTCGCTGGTTGATGAATTCCTCGACTTCTTGTTCCGTCATTCGATTCAATCGCGCCATATTCTTCTATAAGAATGAAAAGAAAATAATTATTCACATTGAATATTATAGATGTAGTGTATATTTACAGTACATTATAGCTTATTAATAATATGAACCAGGTATTATTATAAAAGCCTTTTCTTCTTATTAGCGTTTTATAATTATATCTAGGGTAGTACCTACCCGTTAATGTCCATACTTAATAGCTTAGTACAGAACCAATTACTACCATCTAAATAATACTTAACCATGGAAAATTATTGCATTTCATACTTCACTATTTTACATATGCTTATCTTACATCGAACATTAAGCAAATCACACTAATAATATTATACAAAACATTATATGATCCCATGGTTTAATACGGCAGCGCATCGTTTGGTCTATTTTCTAGGACGTTTAGGTTCAATGAATCGCCTAACGCTTATCCTAGCTGTCTGCCTATATTTTGGCTGTGGGACTGAAGAACTGGATGCCGGGATAGAACGAATAGGAATAGCGGGAATAGGGGTGGTAGTGTCTAGTGGAGTTGGTGCCACATCATCCTTACTAAACTCGGGATTTGAATTTTCTAATTCATTAGCCTTTCGTTTCTTTCCTAGTTCGAACTTGTCTTTTGTAATTTCCTGTATTTCTTCCTCGGGTTCACTTTCCTCCTCGGGTTCACTTTCCTCCTCGGGTTCACTTTCCGGGTTCTCTATAGTCGGTTCATCCGGAATTTGTGAGTCTTCCCCAAAGATATTATTTTCATCATCGGATAGGTTAATGACTGGAACACCATCTGAAGATTCTGGTTCGGAGTCGCTGAATGTGATAACAAGTTTTGAGCCCGACATCTATCACACAACAACTAACCCATTAGTACTACATAATATTTACATATAAATTTTAACCAACAATGATAAGCAATGGTTTTTAAATCAGACCCGGTCAAAGTCCAGACTTACTAATGTATCCTAACGACTTATCAGTTAGACACACTAATGCAAACCTGGTTCGCTAAGACCACCGCTCTGATACCACATGTCATAACCCGTCCTTAACCATAAGAACGAGTTAGATAATGTATGATTTTATTGCGAGGTATTGACCTCTATATGCGACATTTTTAAAAGAACAAATGCATTTATTTTACATTACAAACCATAACTCTTATTTTAATACAAGCTTTAGACAATAAAAAGATGATTATCGTTTAGCGATAATCTTAGACTTACAAACTTTACATGTGATGATAACAATACAATTTCTAGCATATTTTACATTACAATTCCTCGGATATGCAGTTTTATTTTTGACATAAATATGCATACTCAAGATCTTGCTTAAATTCAACATGTTGCAGCGGAAGCTTTTAGTTATCACCTGAGAATAAACATGCTTAAAACGTCAACATAAAGTTGGTGAGATATAGGTTTAATGCCGGCAGCGGTATAAATATAGACCACAAGATTTCATATGTAAACATTTTAATAAAAATATTCTAAGTGGTTGAGCACTTGGTAACCATACTTAACATTTAATCACGTCGCATATTCCCTTTATTATGAAATCTTACTACACCATACCAAGTGTAGTCACGAAATGAAGTACTGTGCAACCGTTGAATACTGGTCGTCCAGTCCGGTTGGGGTTGTCAGGCCCGATAGATCTATCAAAAGGATTCGCGTTTACAATACCGCTGTAAATAGTAGTTACCAAGCTACAGGGAAGTATGCCAGTGGTACAACTCAACGGAGAATATATTTTTCAGTTACTTGTGTCCATATCGTAAAACATAAAATACATGTATTCTCATCCTGAAATATTTAGAGTTTAAAAGTGGGACTATATACTCACTTTGCCTTGAAGATATATATATTTTGACTTGGTCTCCGGTTGATATCACGAACCTATCCATATATAATATATCAATATATTTTCATTTTAAACAATCGTCACATATATATACTTATAATACTTTTAATGTCTTCTTAGTCCGTAGTTAGCAATTCAATTTTAATGGTTCATATTTAGGTGTTTAGTAAATAAATAAAACCCCCATTGAAATAAATAAAACCCCATTGTATTCATATTGGTCGGGATTAATCTTGACCCACGGTACCAGTGTTGTCAAATGACGTGTTGCGTACATAAAGTACCGGTGTTGTCAAATGACGTGTTGCGTATAATCATGGGATCTTATGATTAATCTTCTCGTATTGTTTACGGGTGATCCTGAAATATATAAAATTAAATTATGAGTACATATATATAAAATATCATGTTATTTTAAAAAGATGTGATTTATTAAATTTTTCTCCAATTATTTTCGTGGCTAAACTAGTTTTGGATATCCGATCTTGTTTTGGTCATAGTTTCTTCGTTACAACTCCGTTTTCGTTGGTTCAACTTGCCACTTCCTTGGATCGAGTCCTTCTTTAAGAATATGAACTGTAAATACCTTAGTTTGTATTCGAAATCACAGGTCATAGGTCAAACTTTAGTGAAACTCATGAAGTTGATCATTTTCCATCATGTAAACAACCTTAAATGATTATTTTTCTAAAAATACTTATACTTTGAGTTAAATCATTAAATTTTTATGTGTTAACATATTCATAGTAAATATCAATTTTCCAGAAAATAAGCCTCCAATTCAAAGTGCAAAATAGTTTTAATTATCCAACCCAAAACAGCCCCCGGTTGCACTCCGACGTCGTAAATTCAGTTTTTTAAGGTGTTCTTTGAAAAACCAAGTTTTACCTTGTTAAGTTAGCATATATTTATGATATATTACAGGTCTTGAAGTATTTTAAAAGTTAAGTTAGAAGGATCTATTTAGTTTGCAAACAAGTTTGAAAACATTCAAACTATGTTCTTGTTGTTAAAATTTTATACCATAAAATAAGATAGCTATATATATATGAATCGAATAAGGTTATGAACAAAGTTACTACCTCAAGTTACTTGGACAAGATTGCTGTAAAAGAGGAGTAAAAATCTAGAACCAAAAGAGTGATGGAGTTGGATGAAAGATTGAAAGTAAACTTGTGTTCTTGGAAGGATTCTTGAAGTGTTTTTGTAAGGGTTTTCTTATGGTGATTAAGTGATGTTTTTGAAGCTAGATCTTCATGGTAACTTTGCTGAATTGATTAAGGGTTTAAGGCTTATAAGTGTGTGGGTGTTTAACTAAGAAATGAAGATAGAATTTGAATCAAATGATGATCCCCCCCATGGTCTTAAAAACGTGAATCAAGGGAGACAAAGACAAGTTTTCATGTTGTATTTTTATGTAATTAGTCAAGCAATCATACAAAAGTAATTACCTTATACATAAGGCATGAACAAGGGCTGGTTGGTGATGATTTGATGTGTATGTACCAATAGTAAATACGTATAGAAGTTAGGTATGATACGGGTACATATACTCTAGATATACGTATAGAAATCTTGTGAAAACAGAACGAGGATTCAAATATAGCTATCTTTTGTGAATATACTTATATTGTTTTATGTATTTAAATCCTTAAAAAGTGATTAAATACATTACTTATACGATATATGTATAAACATTATAGGTCATAAGTATTTATGTCAAATAACGTTACGTATGGTTATTGTTTTGAAAACTTAAGTTAGTAGTTTCAAAATATACTTATAACTTATTGTTATTAATACAAAATGAGATATTAAAACATCCATAAATCATGTTAAATATGTATATATACATATATATACACAAACGTATAATTATCATATGTTATATAGTTCGTGATATCATCGGTCAACTAGACGGTCAAACGTTGTGTAAAACTCTTTTCGAAAACATAAGTTTCAACAATTTGGATTGCTTATCATGTTGGTAAGGTTTAATTTATGTAAATATTAATCTTATAAGTATAAATTGATCGAAAAAGTCCGGGTCATTACAGCAATATACCCACTTCTTCGGTTAGAATTGAAGAACAAGTAATCACGAAGACGATGCAAAAAGAATTAAGAGAATCGGAGCTAAAACGAAGATTCTAGAGCGAAAACGGTGAAAGACAAGAAATCAAGTTATGATCCAGGGAATCAGCATGCCAAACGGCCTGCCAAACGGCCTGCCAATGTGAAAAATGGTCTGCCAAATAGCCAGATCAAACGGCCTCAGCAAACGGGCTGCCTCTGCAAACGGGCTGGCCAAACGGCCTGCCAAACGGGCTGTCAAACGACCTGCCAGCCATTTGCAGGCAAAAATCAAGCTTATTTAAAGGGCACTTGTCATTCATTTTCATAACACACTTAAATTCACTTCTTTCTCTCTCTTGTACAATATTAGTCATACTCTCAAGGCCTTCGACTCCGTGCGGGAAACCTAGTACCCGGAGAAGAACGCCGAAGATTGTATTAGGAGCGGTCTGGAGTCTTGAAGTTGTCACTTTTGTATTCAGAACTCGTTTAATCTACTGTGTAATGACCCGTCCTAATCCATCTGGACGAATACATTACATTTGGTTACATCGTGAGGTACTTGACCTCTATATGATACATTTTACAAACATTGGATTCGTTTTTGAAAGACAAACTTTCATTACATCGAAAGTTGACAGCATGCATAACATTTCATAATATATCCAATTATAATTGACTTAATAATAATCTTGATGAACTCAACGACTTTAATGCAACGTCTTTTGAAATATGTCATGAATGACTCCAAGTAGTATCTCTAAAATGAGCAAATGCACAGCGGAAAATTTCTTTCATACCTGAGAATAAACATGCTTTAAAGTGTCAACCAAAAGGTTGGTGAGTTCATTAGTTTATCGTAATCAATCATTTCCATAATTTTAATAGACCACAAGATTTCCTTTATTCAATAATCATACACTCGCAAGTGTTTAAAAATCATTCATATGGATTGAACACCTGGTAACCGACATTAACATAATGCATATAGAATATCCCCAAAACAGAAATCCATCTGTATAATATAAACTCGAAGTACTAAAGCATACCATTTTCCAGTAGGGGAGTTAGTGCCCGTAGATCTACCTTTAGGATTCACGTCAATTAGGGTGTCTGTTCCCTAATTCTTAGGTTACCAAGCTAAAAGGGTGATATTCGATTTCGATAATCCAACCATAGAATGTAGTTTCAATTACTTGTGTCTATTCCATAAAACATATATAAAAGCAGCGCATGTATTCTCAGTCCCAAAAATATATATTGCAAAAGCATTTAAAAAGGGAGCAAATGAAACTCACAATACTGTATTTTGTAGTAAAAATACATATGACGACATTGAACAATTGTAGGGTTGGCCTCGGATTCACGAACCTATATCATTTGTATATATATATATATATATATATATATATATATTAAAATATATACTCGTAAACGACTAAATCTTTATAGTTATTGATGTATTTGTTATATTTATAATTTATAAGTTTCATTATTCATTTATATATATATATATATATATATATATATATATATATATATATATATATATATATATATATATATATATATATATATATATATATATATATATATATATATATATATATATATATTAAAATATATACTCGTAAACGACTAAATCTTTATAGCTATTAATGTATTTGTTATATTTATAATTTATAAGTTTCATTATTCATTTATATATATTCATTTTATATATATATATATATATATATATATATATATATATATATATATATAGAAATATTAATATAGTTAAGTTATGTAATTTACATATATTTTTGTATATCTAATTTTTATTTTTATACCTATAACCTTAACAACATTTTTAAAACTTTTACTTTTATAGTCATAATTATTTTAATAATATTGATATAGATAATACTGATACTAATATTAACAATAAAAATAATAATTTTTATAGTTATTGATGTATTTGTTATATATATAATTTATAAGTTTCATTATTCATTTATATATATTCATTATATATATATATATATATATATATATATATATATATATATATATATATATATATATATATATATATATATATATATATATATATATATATATATATATATATAGAAATATTAATATAGTTTAGTTATGTAATTTACATATATTTTTGTATATCTAATTTTTATTTTTATACCTATAACCTTAACAACATTTTTAAAACTTTTACTTTTATAGTCATAATTATTTTAATAATATTGATATAGATAATACTGATACTAATATTAACAATAAAAATAATAATTTTACCCACTAGTTAAAATAATGATCTTATTATTAGTATAATGATAATGATACTCATGATATTATTAGTAACAATACTTATAATGATTTGGTAATATTAATAACAATGATAATAATAATGATATTAATAATACTAATACTTATAATAATAATGATAATAATAGTACTATTAACAATTAACAATAATGATAATAATAAAATGATAATTTTAATAAAAATGATCTTCTTAATAAATATGATAATTTAAATAATAATGATAAAAATATTTATTAGTAATGATAATATTAATAATAATAGTTTTTAATAATAATAATAAAAATAATAATTAATATTAAAACTAATAATAATAAATTGAATTATATCATTATCATTATCATTATCATGTTTATATCTTAACTTCTTTCTAAATTCATCTAAATTTCATAATATTATCTTTTATCAATACTTATATTTATACTTATGTTTATATCATACTATAAACTAAATCATACTTATTATTATATTTTATCAATTCATACTTAAACATATTCGTAATCATAACCATATTCATTTTCATTTTCGTACATATTTATTCATATAAATATATTTGTATGTAATCAAAATTTTAGTTATATTAATAATAATTGTATTAATAGTGCTTAATTATAATTATATATCAATAAAGATAATATTAGTAATTATATCAATAATTCAATTAAATTACAAGGTAATTATAATTTAATCATAATCCTAACAAAGTTTTAATCAAATAATAATAATAATAATAATAATAATAATAATAATAATAATAATAATAATAATAATAATAATAATAATAATAATAATAATAATAATAATAATAATAATAATAACAATAATGGAAATGAGAATAAAGTGTATACCCTTAAAAAAATGATCCAAACGGGACTCGAACCCGTGACCTCCCGCTCATACCCCAACACCTCAAACCAATCGACTGCTCCTGCTTTTCTGAAGTGTTCCAGTTTTAAATTTATATTACCCGTAATAAATTCTGTGTTTATAACCCTTCTTCTTCTTCACTATAACGAATCCAAAAAAATAAAATCATAACCACGAATTACACTTTCAATTTAAGACTTATTATCTAACTTATAAACACTGATTTTGTGATAAATTGGTTTGAAAAAAAAAAGAGAGAGCAAAACAGCTGGTGCTGTTCGTCGAACATCTAAAAAAAAATGTGCTTTTCGATTTTAATTACATTATAGCTAAAGACTATAACGAAATAGTTTACTCATCACATATAGAAACTATAGGAATCATCAATTTAACTTAAAATTTAAAAATGAATTCGAATTTGATTCAAGAACAATTGTTGACTTTTTTGTAAAATAAGTTTGACTTCAAAATTTACAATCGATTGGAAAAATGGAACCTTCAAATCTTGCAGATAGATTATTTGAATGATTCCTAATAACTTTTCTTTACTAGATTTTAACAATAATTTGATTTCGTAGTTTGAAAAAAAAAAGAAACAGAGGTACCGAACCTGTTTTCTCCAAAATTTTTGTATTTTCAGTGAGATTCTTCAAGTAATAACTACTAATATTACATAATTGATACTGATGATAGTAATTGGTTAATTATTAACAATGATTATAGATGATCAATTTTTATTGATTGAGTGGGTGTCGACAGACGGTCACGGACAAACAGAAAAGCAAATAAATAAATAAAAAATTGATAACAGATATTGACTAAAAAAAATGCGTAAGAATCTGTATTTACATTGTCTGCATATATTTATATTTATATTTTAATTAATCTTATTCACTAATAAATATAACAATAAATAATAATAATACACTTAATATTATAATTATACTAATAATATAATAGTAATAATAATATTATTATTAATGATAATGATAATAATAATTATAAATCTATATCAATAATATTATTAACAATAATAATAATACAAATTATAATTATACTAATAATAATAATAATAATAATAATAATAATAATAATAATAATAATAATAATAATAATAATATAATTTATAATAATAAATAATACTGATATTATATATATAAAAAAATACTGTTAGCTTTAATAATAATCATCATACTAATAATTTAAGAAAGGGCGAAGCTAGTTGAATTATGGGATATTACGGAAGAAGCCGGGCACTGGCTTAAAGAAAAAGTCACAGATAGGCAAGTTGATTATGGACCAAGAGAAATTGACAATGAAGTTAATCACAATTTCAACACCACAGCTACCTAAGTGTGGGGAGATTCGAATGTTCTAAAAAGATAATGCTGTCTAAAGTTATTTGTTCTGTTCTCGTGTAGTTCCGAGAATGGAATCCGATTGGTCTTTTCCGCTAGCAGACACTAAAGAACTAGTTTTCTCCCTCCATTCTGAATTTTTATTTTTTTTAGGTTTTATTTGAAATTAATATGCATTTTAATTTATGTTTTATTGTGATTTTAAAAAACAAAATTTACTTTATTTCATTAAGTTAAAAATATGATTTTTAAAATTCGTCGTGAGTTGAAGACTAGGTCGTTGAGCCGAAATTACTTTACCCGAGGGCGGGGCGACAAATTTTGTTATCATTATTTTTAATTTTATTGATTTAAAGTATGCCAAAAATATTATACTTTATAAATTTTTGAAAAGTGGGGTTATAAACCAAACTTCAAAAATATATATATATATATATATATATATATATATATATATATATATATATATATATATATATATATATATATATATATATATATATATATATATATATATATATGTTTGTATTTTATCTTATGTACAAAACAGGGTAAAACAGCGCACTTTCAAAGACTGTCATGAAGTTCAGCAAAAGCTACTGATTTTGACAAGACGCAAAAAATCAAATGTGAAATAACAATATGTTTGCAAACTCGGTATTTTTAATCACTTTTCTACGCTAATCACCCTCATGAATTTAAATTATAGTCTGATTTCATGCAAATGAGGGCATTGCATGATCTTAAGTGTGGGGAAGGGTTATAAATTCTCTCAGGTTTATACTTGGTTTATTTGCCAAATTTTGTGAAAATTTGAAAAATTTTCAACTAAATGAACTCAAAATCATGTTTATACATATTTATGAACGATGAAAACTAGGTGTTAATACCGAAATTATCGTTACCTCGGAAAGGACATAAATTGAGAAACAACCTAAAATGCTTGAATTCATTTAAAATGGAATAAAGGAGAATAAAAAGGCAAAGAAAGAAACTAAGTGTGGGGAGAATGTACCAAGTTATTCAATTAAAAATTATCTATCACATATCTTTGTACAAGATTATTGCAGGTACTTTTGTTTTGGATGATACTAATCAGTTTTACCCGGTTTACTGTAATATATTTGAAAGAAAGATGGATCTACACGATGAATCAATTCCATCATTAAAAGGAAGTAAAGTCTTCCGAAAAAGACACGCGCTTCTTGATTTAGGTCAAGAAGTTGTCGTCCAGACCAGCTGTAGGTTGACGAAAAATCTAGAAAAGTCATCTCTAAAATCAGCAGGAAATCCACGGACCTCAGCATCAAACAGGGTCGCCAAGTGGTCAGATTTATCCTAACCATGAGAAGGATTTATCTCGTACAATGGGGAGGCACCGTGCAAATTAGCTTGATAAGACTAATGAATCAGATCCCCAGAAAGGATAATCTCCTTAAAGATTAAAAATCAGCTTTTAAGACTGATATTACTCAATCCTTGAGATTGACCTTAAAGATTGAGAATTCAAACTCATGGAATTCAATGATATCTAAACTCGAGATTGAACGAGAAAATATTTTGATCAAAAATACAAACCGATTTGTTTTCTGAAAACCCATTTTCAATGCGTTCATTACCATTGAACGTAAAATCCTAGGAATTCACCTGGAATTCATTAGGTCACCTGAACCAAATCGGGTGTCAACCGTAAGAACGGTGGTTGCATAGCATGGTCGGAGACAGGACCTTGTGCCAGACCGAAAAATCATAGGATGATCTTTACTATCGCTCCTACCAAGGATAGTTCTAGCATCCGACACGTTAAAAGACCATAATCATCTGCATGTCACGGGACATTGCCTTAACAGTTTCTTGTTCATCGCTTTCCTTTACAACCGGACGGTAGTTTACCGAAAGATAATATACGGAACAAGTAAACTGGATGTGTACTTTCCGATACCGGGATAGCAGTGGATTACACGAACCTAAAAGTTTTAGCCAAAATATTGATCCACAAATATATTTTGCAACACCGATGATGGATCAAATCAGAAAACTTGTCTAGGGTAAAATCTAGCTTGAATTTTCAAAAGATCAAATGTTTTCATAAAGATCCAATTTCCTTAAAGGATCTAAATTTTTATAGTCATGTGGGACTGTAAACCGCCTTTCAAATGTGCACTTTGCTTTGGAAACCGAAAGTAAATCGGCTATTTGATTGCAAGTGTCGTTGTCCTAAACCCAAGGCAACTGTGGATGACACACCCACCTTTAACCATATCGTTACTATCATTGTTTATACCGCTCTATCAAAATCACTGATGTACAAAGTGTGAAGAATAAAGAAGTGATTCGTGTGATGTATTATATTATTTCAAGACTGTATTGCTTGAGGACAAGCAACGCTCAAGTGTGGGGATATTGATAAGGCTAAAAAGGAACATATATTTCATAGCAAAATCCCCCAAGAAAGACAAGATTTTAGTTGCAATTGTTCCATTTTCAAGTAATATTCGTTTATTTTAAATAAGTGCGAAGACAAAAGGCGAAAACGACGAATTGAAGACACAAAGGTCCAAAAAGCTCAAAAGTACAAGATACAATCAAAAAGGTTCAAATTATTGATGAGGAACGTCTAAAAATGACAAGAGTACAAGTTACAAAACGCAAAGTACAAAATATAAAATTGTACGCAAGGACGTTCGAAAATCCGGAACCGGGACCAGAGTCAACTCTCAACGCTCGACGCAACGGTGTAAAAATTACGAGTCAACTATGCACAAGAATAAAATATAATATTTAAATAATTCATAATAAGAATAATATTAAATAATAAAAAGTTGTTAATTGAGCATAGTTCAGGGGTCATAAGTGAAAATTCAATTTCTAAATTCGCCTATAAAAGGCTTTGTAATCGTAATGTAAAAACACACCTTTTTCTATCTTTTTCTTATTTATCAATATCAATTATCAATATCTATATTCTATATCTCTATCATAATGTTAATGTAATAAGATATAACAATAATCTTAATTTTAATTTTAAATTATGATAATAATAAGATTTATGATAGAGATCGTTTGAGTGTGTAAGTCGAAATTATGTCCGTGTAACGCTACGCTATTTTTAATCATTGTAAGTTATGTTCAACCTTTTTATATTAATGTCTCGTAGCTAAGTAATTATTATGCTTATTTAAAATGAAGTAATCATGATGTTGGGCTAATTACTAAAATTGGGTAATTGGGCTTTGTACCATAATTAAGGTTTGGGCAAAAGACCGACACTTGTGGAAATTGGACTATTGACTATTAATAGATGGGGGGTATTGTCTAATTGAGTGACAACTCATTGGAGTCTGTCGAACCTATCTTCAAATTAATTATCCTAATAATTAATAATGATTATGGTTGTCCTATTTAGTGACGTTCATATGGAATCTATTATAATCATTTAATTAATTATTCGGGTTGGGTAATTGATTATTCAAACTGATCAAGTGGGTAAATTAATATTCATATCTAATCAAAACAGGGGTAGATTACATACAGTGATAACTGGTGTAATTGTTGACAGAAGTGATAACTGCGTCACAGTTTAAATCCTTAATTAGTTGGAATATTTGACTTCGGGTATAAGGGTAATTTGACGAGGACACTCGCACTTTATATGACCGATGGACTATTATGGATAAAAACCAGATAGGTATCAAATAAACCATGACAAAGGACAATTAACCCGAGTAACAATTAATTAAAATCAAAACGTCAAACATCATGATTACGGAAGTTTAAATAAGCATAATCCTTTTATTTCATATTCTATCGCAATTTTATTTATTGTTATTTTATTTATCGTCATTTATTTATTTTACGCACTTTAATTATTGTCATTTATCTTTACGCTTAAAAATATAAAATCGACAAACCGGTCATTAAACGGTAAAAACCCCCCTTTTATAATAATATTACTACTTATATATATATATATATATATATATATTTATATAAATATAGTTTTATAAAAATATAGTACGTAATCACTAGCTCCCTGTGGAACGAACCGGACTTACTAAAAACTACACTACTCTACGATTAGGTACACTGCCTATAGTGTTGTAGCATGGTTTAGGTATATCCCATCCGTAAATTAATAAAACTTGTGTCATATTTTGTAGTATTTCCTAGTAAAAATAATATTATTTCGTACACCCCGCTGCACACATCACGTAGTCACGATTGATTTCTTGAATTCAAGGGATTTAAAGAAAATTTTTCAAAATCTAAAAGATTTGATTCTTCGGCGAATAAGAAAATTAAGATCTTTATAATTAAATATGGTGATCTGCTTCGATTACTCTTTATGATATTCCCATTATAAATTAAACTCTTCCATTTCATTATCCTCACCATTCCTATACTTTCTTAGTTCATACATCCACAAGATTGTGAAAATGCTTAATCCCGTTCTAATCCTTGATATTTTTTCTAATTATCATTTCTGTCATCCATCTTTTCAATCTTCTACCAGAAAAATCTGTTTACTTCTACTATTACCTTGGGTGATACTATTCTTAATTATACCGTGTCTTTATATTGCTATTCGTATTAACATCCACAGTTTGTAACTTATGTGTTGTTATCGGGCTATATATTTTCTCTTATATTTTGGAGCTCTTTGCCTTTTTATTATCCACTTGACCTCTAGTAAAGCGAGTAATGGTCCAGAATTCGTAAGTATGGAATTTCGAATGAACTTAATGTTCTAAGAAAGAAACGGTAATAGTACAATCTGACTTGTCAAATTACCAGAATTCAAGAGAAAGATAGAACTATCAAGAAAATACGTTCTTGATATGTTTGGAGATGAGGTAGAATGTAAGAGTCGTATAACATGACACATGATGACGTTATGATCTGTGAATCATCACATTCCATTAGAAACTCAGCATGACTTACTGTAATATAATCAAGTTGATCTAGTGTCATTATATTATACTAACTTATGCTTCAGTTCCCAACACTACTTCAAAAACATTCATATTTTAAATTCGAATTTTCAGAATAAACTGAAACAGTTTCCTTTCTGATGTAACACTGATATCGCGAAGAGATAAATGATTTCAGATAAGAATAGTTATGAAAATATCTTCAGAAATATCGAGGATATTTATAATGAAAGATACGATGATATATTAGAATTTTCTAATATCGATGGATGATGAAGAAGATTTGTCCGTAAGGGTTTAAAGTTAGGAGCAAGGTATTCATTAATAACTTTAGCAGATACTGAATCATTCAAATTATTTAAAGGCAGGTTTAGTCTTTGTGATTTGTCCACAGCCTCGTTCATGGTTTGCTTAATCCATTTTCCAGTTTCAAATTCTTCTGAGCTTTGTCAACATACTATTCTTTATCATCAAACTTTTGGCTGTTAAGGTTGTTTACGGTTGTCTATAGTTTCTGTTTGCTTTATCCAGCTTTTTCAACATTCAGAGTATTGATTCGCAGACTAGGTGCTATTCAAAATTTCAGAATGAAAGATCATAATTCTAAGAAGTAAAGGTTATATGTATACTTATAACTCTTGATGAAGGCGTGCTGCGAGATTTCAAAATACTGTTTGCCGATTCTTGGTAATTGGTATGGCTATTCTCATTGTAAGATGTGGATGAGTACATGAATAATTTTTAACGAAAAATATATTATGGTTCTTCAGAGAGACTTAAGCCAATGAGTAATGAAGTTGTCGTTAAGTTTACTGTTAATGTGGTGGGATATAAAAGGTTCCCTGATAACAACGACGAAAGGCAAACTTATATATCAAAGTTATATTAGGGCTAATCCGAATGAAAGTCGAAGTTGATTTGCTGGAGTTGTGACAAAATTGGCTAATCTGAAAAAGAATTGCAATGTTATTTTTGGTAATAGCAATGCCAAAGGAGTTAACACAGATATGTGTTAAACGTTTACTCAGGTTCTGAGTGTTTATAGGTGCATAACTATATGTATCAATCTTTTCTTCCGTAGATAAAGTGCGGTTGGTTCATCCTCTCGATTAAGGTGTTTTCAAGAATCATGAAAGGTTTAAACGCAGATTGTAATCGTCGAGATACAATGAGGTTTAAGATGAAATAAAGTGGCAAACTTGAAGATTTTTTTTTTAGTTTCATATGTTATAATCAATATTTTAATTCATTTTAATTGTCCAATGTTGGTAGTCCACAATTAATAGTCCACAGTTAGCAATTCAATAATTCAATAATTCATATATAGTTTAATATATAATATTCGAATTAATTAATACGTATCGTGACCCATTGTATACATGTCTCAGACTCGATCACAACTCAAAGTATATATTATTGTAGAATAAACCTCAACCCTGTATAGCTAACTCAAGCATTACTGCATATAGAGTGTCTATGGTTATTCCAAATAATATATATAGATGCGTCGATATGATATATCAAAACTTTGTATACGTGTCCCGATATTTAAAGTGCATAAATTAAATAACAAAAATTAAATAACAATAAATAAAATTGCGAGAATTAAATTGCGATAACATAAATTGCGATAATTAAAATGTAACAAGGAATTAGCAGTTAGCTAGGAACAAAAACAATTTTGCAAACACCGGTGAAGGGTTATTCCTGAAAACTTATCTAGGATAAAAGCTAGATTTAATTTTCAAAAGATCAAATGTTTTCATAAAGATCCAATTTCCTAAAGGATCTAAATTTTTATAGTCATGTGGGACTGTAAACCACAACGTTACTACCATTGTTCATACCGCCATATAGAAATCACTGATGTACAAAGTGTGAAGAATAAAGAAGTGATTTAAGTATGTTTTTATTTCAAGACTATATTGCTTGAGGAGAAGCAACGCTCAAGTGTGGGAATATTTGATAATGCTAAAAACGAACATATATTTCATAGAATTATCCCTCAAGAAAGACAAGCTTTTAGTTGCAATTGTTCTATTTACAAGTGATATTCATTTAAATAATAAAAGGAGAAGACAAAAGACAGATTCGACGATTTGAAGACGCAAACGACCAAAAAGCTAAAAAGTACAAAGTACAATCAAAGTGGTTCAAATTATTGATGAGAAACGTCTCAAAATTACAAGAGTACAAAAAGCAAAACGCAAAGTACAAGATATTAAAAAGTACGCAAGGACGTTCAAAAATCCAGAACCGAGACATGAACCAACTTTCAGTGCGCGACGCAACGGACCAAAAATTACAAGTCAACTATGCATAAGAATAAAATATGATATATAATTAATTATATATATTATTATATAATATAATTTTACGCAGCCCACGTTTTGGATTTAATATGTGAGCTGGATTCAAACCTCTGCACTCGCGGAGCTTTTATGAAGGAAATATCCGCACTCGTGGAGCTCTACAGTACAACGTGGGCTTATAAAAGGCATCGTATTCTGCACGAAAAATCACATCTTTTTCTAATCTATCTCTCACTCTCTACGTAATATATATATATATATATATATATATATATATATATATATATATATATAATTTTAATTTTAATTTTAATTTAATAATAATAAGGGTATGTTAGCAAATGTTGTAAGTGTGTAAGTCGATATTCTGTCCGTGTAACGCTACGCTATTATTAATCATTGTAAGTTATGTTCAACCTTTTTAAATTAATGTCTCGTAGCTAGGTTATTATTATGCTTATTTAAATTGAAGTAATCGTGATGTTGGGCTAAATATTAAAGATGGGGTAATTGGGCTTTGTACCATAATTGGGGTTTGAACAAAAGAATGACACTTGTGGAAATTAGACTATGGGCTATTAATGGGCTTTATATTTGTTTAATTGAATGATAGTTCGTTAATTTAATATAAAGATTTACAATTGGACGTACCTATAAATAACTACATACACTCGTTCGGACACGATGGGCGGGATATTTATAAGTACTAATAATCGTTCATATAACCGGGCACGGGAATGGATTATTAGTCAATGGACTTATTAAAACAGGGGTGAATTATATACAAGGAAAATTGGTATAATTATAGTTTAAGTACCCAATTAGTTAGAATATTTGACTTCGGATATAAGGATAATTTGACGAGGACACTCGCACTTTATATTTATGACTGATGGACTGTTAAGAACAAAAACCAGATGGACATATTGAATAATCCAGGACAAAGGACAATTAACCCATGGTAATAAACTAAAATCAACACGTCAAACATCATGATTACGGAAGTTTAAATAAGCATAATTCCTTTATTTCATATTTCATCACACTTTTATTTACTGTCACTTTATTTAATTGCACTTTTAATTATCGTACTTTTTAATTATCGCAATATTATTTATTGTCATTTTATTTATCGCACTTTAATTTATCGCATTTTAATTATTGTCATTTACTTTACGCTTTAAATTAAGTCTTTTATATATTTAATATTTTCATTAGGTTTTAACTGCGACTAAAGTTTTAAAATTGACAAACCGGTCATTAAACGGTAAAAAACCCCCTCTTATAATAATAATATTACTTATATATATATATATATATATATATATATATATATATATATATATATATATATATATATATATATATATATATATTTATATTTATATAAATATAGTTTTAAAAATATAGCATCAAACTTGGCTAGTTCCCTGTGGACGAACCGGACTTACTAAAAACTACACTGCTGTACGATTAGGTACACTGCCTATAAGTGTTGTAGCAAGGTTTAGGTATATCCACTCTATAAATAAATAAATAACTTGTGTAAAATTGTATCGTATTTAATAGTATTTCATAATAAATATATAACTATTTCGTATACACCTCTATGCACATCAAGTATTTTTGGCGCCGCTGCCGGGGAAAGTTCAACGCCGAATGCGCAACGCTATAAAAAAAAGATTTTTATTAATCATAATCTATTTCTGTAAAAATACAAGAAAAAGAAAAATATATCTATATATTTTAAGTTTAGTTAAATTAAAAACTTTATATTTTATTATTTATTGTGAAAAAGTTATAAAAAAAGTAATAAGTTATATTTATATTTTATATATATTAAAAACAGAAAAATTAAAAAGTAAAAAAATAAAAAAAATAATGAACCTGCATAAATTCGACCTGCACCTCAGCTGAGTCTGCATAATCCGCACTCCCGGTACTTTTTGCCAGCTGGGATCCGCACTCGCGGAGGTTTCTGACAGGTCAAAGATTGGACAGTAATTATTACGATTTAGGGTTTAATTTAATAAATATTATTATTATTAAACCCTAATTAGGGTTAGTTATTTTATTAATTAGTTTTAATTTTATTTAATTTGTAATATTTAGTTTAAATTAGTTTTATTATTTATAAAATTAATACTTTTATAAAAATAATATTTTTATAAAAATTAGTAATTTTATCAATTTTTTTTATAAATTGTATATTTTTATTATTTAGTACGTAATTTGTATTTTTATCGCTCGTAACTAGTTTTAAGATATAGTATTTGCCGTAGTTATTTTTATTTCTAGATTTTTAGGCTTTGTCGTAAAATCCCTTAAGTGCTTTTTCTTTAGACTAAGATTTAAGTGCTTTAGAATTTTGCGACGCCGTTTTAATATATTTTAGTACCTTTTTAAGTTATTGCCGTTTTGGATATAGTATTCCTTTTAAGCTTTAATACTCTTAGACGCAACTTTTAATTCTTAGTTTTTAGACTTATAAGTTTTGACGCGCTACGTTCTTTTTATTATTTTTCGACCTTTTATTTTTCGACGTTTTTTCGACGCGCTCTTTTTCTTTCTTATTTCTCGACGCTCTAGTTTTTAGGACTTAGAATTTTTTTTTTCTATTTCTTCTCTAAAATTACTTTAAATTTCAACGAAAAATTATTTTAAGAGGTTAAATCGATAGGCATCCAAAATTTTCTGGTTCATAGAAATAGTTGGATTTGTTAGTGGCGAGTTGTGGGCTTCCGATTTAAAGGGTCCTGGCTACCTGCTGCATCTATTGGCTATTCAAAACGTGGGCAAAATCAAAAAAGTGTATTAATTTGATAACTTATATAATTTTTATCTTTTATAACTAATAGGATATTCAGTGAATGCACCGAGCAAAACGTTCACAACCTTTTATACGTTCACCACCTGTAACTCGATCAAGACATCTAGCCAATATTGTTGCCGTTGATTTTTCTTTAGAATCATCATCCAGTCGACCAAGTACTTCAATTCAAATTTCCGATAATCCATTTTTTGAACCCGACCTCACAATTGAGAATCCGGAGGATATTCAGGGATAATTCAGAGATCCTGAACCATTAATCTTTCCTCCGGAACCACCAATCATTCAAACAGAGATTGTCGAGGAACAAACCATTAAATCAGAATCCTCTAGTGATTCAGATTCAACAAATTCAATCATGAAAAATCTGGAACCTCTAAGTATGGAAGACCGAATGAGAGCTAGACGCACTGGCCAAAGTCATGCAATTACTCAACCAGACATTAATGCGCCAGATTATAAAATCAAAGGACAAATCCTACACATGGTAACTAATCAATGCCAATTTAGTGGTGCACCGAAGGAAGATCTAAATGAACATCTTCGTACCTTTAATAGGATCTGTAATCTATTTAAAATACGAGAAGTGGAGGATGAACATATATATCTCATGCTATTTCCCTGGACTTTAAAGGGAGAAGCCAAAGATTGGTTAGAATCATTACCTGAAGGGGCGATTGATACATGGGACGTTTTAGTTGAAAAATTTCTTAAACAATTCTTTCCGGCATCTAAAGCTGTTAGACTTCAAGGAGAAATTGTTACGTTCACGCAGAAGCCAAATGAAACTCTATATGAGGCGTGGACAAGATTTGGAAAGTTATTGAGAGGATGTCCACAATATGGTTTAGACACTTATCAAATAGTACAAATATTCTACCAAGGATGCGACATCACTACAAGAAAAGACATCGATATAGCAGCTGGTGGTTCCATTATGAAGAAAACCGCAACTGAAGCTTACAAAATTATTGATAACACTGCTTTCCACTCACATGAGTGGCACCAAGAAAAAGATATCGTTAGATCATCTAAAGCGGCTAGAGCCAATTCTAGCCATGACTTTGATTCCATTTTCGCAAAGATAGATGCTGTCGAGAGACGAATGGAAAAGATGACTAAAAATATTCACTCAATACGAATTAGTTGTGAGCAGTGTGGAGGACCACATTTTACAAAAGATTATCTCAGTATTGAACAAACAATGGAACAAAGAGAGAATGTTTCATACATGAACCAAAGGCCTGGAAATAATTATCAGAATAATTATCAACCGTCAAGACCAATTTACAATCAAAACCAAAATTATAACCGAAATGTTCCATACAACAACCAGCAAGGACCTAGCAATCAGCAAGTATCTAATAATACTTACAATCAGTAAAGACCTATTTTTCAAAACAAACCACCACAAACCGATGATAAAAAGCCAAATTTTGAAGACATGATGTCAAAGTTAGTTGAATCTCAAACTCAATTTTTCACATCTCAGAAACAAACGAATGAACAAAACGCTCAAACATTTAGAAATCAACAAGCTTCTATTCAAAATTTGGAACAAGAAGTAAGTAACCTAGCAAGGTTGATAGGTGAAAGAAAACCGGGAAGTCTACCTAGCGATACAAATGCTAACCCCCGAAATGAAACAGCTAATGCCATTACTACGAGAAGTGGTATTACACTTAAACCACCTGAAATACCTGTAATTTCTGATGACGCTATTCCTAATCAACAAGAACCACAACCTGATCAAGATAAGGAAACAGAACCGGTAGTTGAAAAGGTTAATGAAGATAACACAGTTAAGGCTAAACCTTATGTTAAACTATACCACCACCACTTCCTTACCCGAGTAAAATGAGAAAAGAAAGACTTGAAGCCGAGCAATCCAAATTCTTGGATATGTTTAAACAAATAAATGTCAATCTTCCTTTCATTGATGTGATTTTAGGAATGCCAAGATATGCTAAATTCCTAAAAGATCTAATCACAAATAGAAAGAAAATGGAAGAACTCTCGGCTGTTACTATGAATGCTAATTGTTCTGCAGCGCTGTTGAATAAGATACCAGAAAAATTATCAGATCCAGGAAGTTTCACAATTCCATGTTTTCTGGGTAGTCTTAGTTCAATAGAAGCATTGGCAGACTTAGGTGCTAGAATAAATTTAATTCCGTATTCACTATACGCTAAACTAGACCTCGGAGAATTGAAACCAACACGAATAAGCATACAACTAGCCGATCGATCACTAAAATATCCTAGAGGGATAATGGAAAACATGCTAGTTAAAGTTGGTACTTTAGTATTTCCAGTAGATTTTGTTATTCTGGACATGGAAGAAGATTCTCGAGTTCCTCTCATATTAGGAAGACCATTCTTAAACACGGCTAAAGCAATAATAGACGTGTTCAGTAAGAAACTGACCCTAAGTATAGAGGACGAGAGTGTTATCTTTTCTGTAGATAGAGCCATGCAACAACCGCAATCTGCAGATGATACATGTTATTATATTCAAACTATAGATTCACATGCAGAATCGTTAGAAGAATTTCCAGAATTACAAGGAACAGGAGAATGTTCTTTAGGAGAAGGAACTGAACCAATTGATGAAACTGAAATGTTACCTACACTTATGGCTAATGGATATGAACCAACAACAGAAGAAATTCAAATGCTAAAAGAGGAAGACAGATATCGATATAAATCACCGATAGAAGAACCACCGACATTAGAGTTAAAGCCACTTCCAAACCATTTGGAATACGCTTATTTACATGGTGAAACTGAATTACCTGTAATAATATAGTCTTCTCTTACGGAAAATGAAAAATCTCAACTCATTGCTGTGCTAAAAGCTCAAAAACAAGCTATTGCATGGAAGATTCATGATATTAAAGGAATAAGTCCTTCGTATTGCACACATAAAATCCTTATGGAAGAAGGTCATAAAACGTATGTGCAACGCCAACGAAGACTAAATCCTAATATGCAAGATATTGTTACGAAAGAAATTATTAAACTGCTTGATGCAGGTTTAATTTATCCAATCTCTGATAGTCCATGGGTAAGCCCAGTTTAATGCGTACCTAAGAAGGGTGGCATGACTGTCATCACAAATGAAAAAAATGAGCTTATTCCTACTAGGACTGTAACAGGATGGCCTGTTTGTATTGATTATAGAAAATTAAATGACGCCACCAGAAAAGTTCACTTTCCCTTACCTTTCATTGATCAAATGTTGGAAAGATTAGCCGGAAATAGTTACTATTATTTTTTTGATGGTTTCTTCGGATACTTTCAAATTCCAATAGCACCCGAGGACCAAGAGAAAACCACATTCACGTGCCCTTATGGTACTTTTGCTTACAAACGCATGCCATTTGGACTTTGCAACGCCCCTGCAACCTTTCAAAGGTGCGTGATGGCGATTTTTCACGACATGATAGAAGAATGCATGGAAGTTTTCATGGATGACTTTTCAGTCTTCAGTGATACATTTGAATCATGTCTAGTCAATCTTGAACGAATGATTATTAGATGCAAACAATCAAATCTAGTTCTTAATTGGGAGAAATGCCATTTCATGGTTAAAGAAGGCATCGTTCTTGGTCATAAAATTTCAAAGGAAGGAATTGAAGTGGATAGAGCTAAAGTAGATGTAATTGCTAAACATCCACATCCCACCAATGTTAGAGGAGTTAGGAGTTTTCTAGGGCATGCCGGTTTTTACCGACATTTCATAAAAGATTTTTCTAAAATTGCCACTCATATGAATAAACTCCTAGAAAAGGATGCTCCATTCATCTTTTCGTATGAATGCATCAAATCTTTTAATATTCTTAAAGAAAAACTCACTAATGCGCCGATCATGTTAGGGTGCAAAATCAATCATGTATAAAAAGAAGATAAAAATAAATTTTAAAGGTAATATATAAGGTTAAAATGGGTTATTTTCTTTATCACGAATTGATTTTAAAGTAGAATCTGATTACCTTATATTATATAAAAATAGTTATTTTATTTAAACAATTTGATGGAGAGGGACTGTTTGTAATTCCTAGTCAATCAAGGGTTTATTTATGAACTCTTGGTTAATATGAACGAAATTTGTCAAAAGCAAAGTCAATAGCAAGGAGTTCTTTTTCAGTAGTTGTGTAATTCGTTTGTGCTCCTTGTAATGTCTTACTAGCGTAATAAATATTATTATTATTATTATTATTATTATTATTATTATTATTAATATAATTTACGATAAGACTATTATTAATATTAGTACTTGGTATCAATTTATAATTATTAGTATTATTACTATTATTATAATTAATAACCATAATGATAATATTACTAATTAGTTTAATGATAATGATAATTATATTAATATTAATAATAATAATAATAATAATAATAATAATAATAATAATAATAATAATAATAATAATAATAATAATAATAATAGTGTTAATAATATTACTTGCCAAACCACGATTAATCTGTTGGTTCTTACTCTTACAAGAGTTCGATATTGAAATCCGACATAAAAAGGGAGCAGAAAATCTCGCCGCTGATCATCTTTCTCGTCTTGAAAATCTCAAATTAGAAGTTCTAAATGAATCGGCCATACAAGATAACTTTCCTGATGAATATCTATTGAAGATAGATTATAATGAAATTCCATGGTTTGCAGACTATGCAAACTACTTAGTATGTGGATTCCTTGAAAAAGGGTTGTCGTACCAAAAACGAAAGAAATTCTTTAGTGATATAAAACACTATTTTTGGGAAGATCCACATTTGTTTAAAAGTTGTCCTGATGGAATAATACGCCGATGCATATTTAGAGATGAAGCTAGTCAAATCTTAAACCATTGTCACACAGGACCAACAGGAGGGCATTATGGGCCTCAACTTACATCAAGAAAAGTTTACGATGCTGGTTTCTATTGGCCTATAATTTTCAAAGACGCACACCTTCTTTGCAAATCTTGTGATGCTTGTCAAAGGGCCGGAAAAATAAGTCAACGTGATGAAATGCCACAAAATGTCATTCAAGTATGTTGTGTATTTGACGTTTGGGGTATTGACTTTATGGGTCCATTTCCAAAATCTCATAATAATCTCTACATTCTCGTTGCCATTGATTATGTATCTAAATGGGCAGAAGCACAAGCTCTCCCAACTAACGATGCACGAGTTGTAGTCAACTTCTTAAAACGTCTTTTTGCAAGGTTCGGAACACCGAAAGCTTTAATAAGTGATCGGGGTACTCATTTCTGTAATAATCAACTTGAGAAAGTTCTCAAAAGATATGGAGTAACTCATAAAATCTCTACTTCTTATCATCCACAAACAAGTAGACAAGTTGAAAATACCAACCGAGCTTTAAAATATATTCTAGAGAAAACCGTAGGATTAAATCCGAAGGAATGGTCCATGAAATTGGAGGATGCACTCTGGGCTTTTAGAACAGCCTACAAAACTCCAATTGGAACCACACCTTTTAAACTCGTTTACAGAAAAGCATGTCATCTTCCAGTAGAAATTGAGCACAAAGCATTTTGGGCTTTGAAGACATGTAATCTTGATTTACATGAAGCCGGACGTCTACGGTTAAGCCAATTAAATGAATTAGAAGAATTAAGACATGAAGCATACGAAAATTCGTTAATCTATAAGGAAAGAACGAAGAAATGGCATGATAAAAGAATCAGAAGTTCAAAAGAATTTAAAGAAGGAGAAAGAGTTCTTCTTTTCAATTCACTATTCAAGCTATTTCCTGGAAAATTGAAATCAAGATGGTCTGGACCATTCATAGTTAAAAGAGTTTTTCCATATGGAACAGTAGAATTAATAAATTCAAATGGAATTGAATTTAAAGTTAATGGTCACAGAGTTAAACATTACATAGATAATCCAATGGAAGTTGAAGATGAAGTAAATGACAATTTCGACACCACAGCTAACTAAGTGTGGGAAGGTTCGAATCTTTTTAGGGTAATATATATTTCTGTTAGAGTTAGATATTCTGTTTTCGTGTAGTTTCTGAGAATGGAATCCGAATGGTCTTTCCCTAGCAGACCCTAAAGAACTAGTCTTCTCCCTCCATTCTGAATTTTTATTTTTTTTTGGTCTTATGAGATGAAGAATTCCATTGATCTGAACCATGGTCTAATGCTACATGCTATGATTACTAAACGTAATAATGACACACTTTCGAGTGAGCTGGTATCATTCATAAGAGACAAAATGGACGGAGTAAGAAAAGAACTCAAGAAAGATCATCATAAGATACATTTTGGTAAAGGAAAATCAAAATCCGCAACAAAAAGAAGAGCACGACACCTTGAAAGATGTTATAAATGCGGAAAATGGTCACACGAAGGTAAATGTTCAAATAATCAAACATATTCAAATACCAAATTTGTTACTCTATGCAGAGAAGGACCGTTCATATGTTTAGAAGAAAAGATATTGAAGAGTCGAGGTTATGCTTACGTAGCTATGGAAAACCAAATCACACGACTCTCCTATGAGTCGGCTAAAGCAGGTCTCTAAGAATTCTATCTCACAGGTAAGTATGTACAGTTTTTATTTTTATTTTTATTGCTTTTAACCTTTTGATAATAAACGCTGAATCGTCCGCTATAAAGTATTAATTTGGTATTCAATAAAATTAGGTATGCGTAACCGAAATTATTGATATCATACAAAAATTTATTACATCACTGCGAAATTTACCGTTTATTCTTAAGGTATAAATATCTTTAATCAATCAACCCAAAATATTTCAAAAATTCGTCAGGAGTAAAACTAAGTAATATAGCCGAAATTACTTTACCGAAAAGAGGGGCGTATATTTTTCATAATATTTGATTGATTAAAGTGGGATAAAAGACCAAAAAGATTTTTAATTTTTACCTTGTTTTTTAAAATTAATATATAAATATTAAAAACTTTTTAAAATAAAAATATTTAAATTTGTAAATATTTGAAAAATTAATATTTTTAATATAAGTTTGTATGTATAAAAATATTAATAATATGAATTTTTAATTTTATGCATATTAAATTTAAGTTTGGTGTGAATTTAAAAACAAAAATTTACTTTATTTCATTAAGTTAAAAATGTGATTTCTAAAAATTCGTCATGAGTTGAAAACTAGGTCGTTGAACCGAAATTGCTTTACCCGAGGGCGGGACGAGAACTTTTATTATCATTATTTTTAATCTTATTAAATTAAAGTATGCCAAAAACATTAAAAAAAAAAACCCAAAATCTTTGCTTTTAAAACAACGCTTTGAAATGACAAATTTTTAAAATTTTGTCGAGAGACGGACTAGAACAACGATCCGAAACGCCCTCACTCCTAAAAAGAAACAAAAGTTTTAAAATTTATTAATCTATGTTTTATTAGTTAAAGGTTTTTATAAAAAAAAGGCACTCGCGGTACTTTAAAGGGACCCATATCCGCACTCGCGGAGGTAGCAAAACCCAGATGGGTTAACTGGTCGAACAGACCAGTCCCCAACACACACACACACACACTTATTTTTCTACGAAAAAACCACAAAAACCCTCTAAAAATCGCGATTTTTCACCGTTAAACATCAAATTGTTTGCTAAAATCATGTTAAGAAGGATCCTACCAAGAAGTTACTCAAGGAGATCGGTAATTTCTACATCTAAACACTCTTTAATTCGGATTTTTAGTGTTCTTGAATAAATTTATACCTAATTTGATTTTGATAATTTCTAGTTTAATTATGCTTAAATTGTTTGTGTATTATGCTTGTATAACCTAGATTGATGCTATTTAACATGATTAGAAGCCTTAAACTTCAAATTTTGAGTAATCTAGGGTTTGTGTTCTTGAGCAAAATTGGGGCTTTTTGATATAAACAGGTTATGGCCGAATTTTTTTGTTAGTTTATACTAAATTGAGTAGTGTAACATGTTTAGGTTGCTAAATGATCAAAACTTTGATCCTAAACATGATTTTCAAGTATTAAAGTGGACTTTTTGAATAAAAAATTGCATGAACTCGATTTAATTGATTTGAATGCCATTTGGAACTTGTTTAATTATTAGTAATGATTATTTTGACATGTTATTTGAGATCAAAGATAAAGAACATTGTATAGATTTTCATATATGTTTATTTGTAAAAGTGTAGAATTGTTAATATTATGAAAATGCGTATAAAGTTTAATATGAATTAAACATGTCATTATGATTGTTTTGATTTATGATTTTGTTAACACTAATGCATATTTGGATACACAAAAATTGTGTTTAATGTGTTTTGCAGACTGAAAGGGGTGAATCTTCATCCGCATCTCAGGCTCACAATGCTCCTCCTGAGAATGCAGAAGAACAGGAGATTAACGACCAATATAGACAAAATCTACCGTATAAATTTATTTCATATTCAAATATAGAGTTGGAAGATTTGCATCCTAATTTAAGGTTTAACCAACATTGGATAGATTATCCAAAATACCAGAGGAACTTGCACACTCTTCAGTCTAATGTTGTTGAAGTACCCAGAGTAATAGATTGGGAACCGTTAGAAACAGTGAGATTGGCCGGTCTAATCAGAGAATTACTTACACAAAGGTATAGTAATTCTACTTTTACTGATTGGGAACATTTGTTTAATATACGTAGGCGTGTATATAGAGAATGGTGTGTGAAATTATTATGTAGTGTTGAAATAAATGCTCGGGTAGCTACCTTAACCGATCGTAGTTTTATTAGATTTTTATTAGGAGGTGTGATGCGCCATATGTCTCTACTAGACATGGCTCAGGCTTTGTGTATATATACGCCTGAGGAACTAGCATCTACTAATTGTCAAAGGTTGATAGTTAATGGTAGGAGGGTTGATGAAAATTTTGATATGAATGGAATATGGAGTAGAATGACTAGGCATAACCGATTTCATGGGGGGAATAACTCTTATACTGATATTGATAGAGCTGAGCTAAGAGTAATCCATAGGTTCTTAGCAAACTCGATTACACAGCGAGGTAAGAACAAAGAGAAAGTAAATGAGAATGATTTATTTTATCTCATGTGTATTCGAGACCCACAGAGCGCTGTGAGTATACCTTATTGTGTGGGTTATTATTTATCAGCTATAGTTAAGAGTATACGGCCTAATGGCATAATAGGAGGTGGTATCTTTGTTACTTTAATTACTGAGCATCTCGATGTCGATAGAAGTCAGGGGGATTAATATTTCCAGCACCAGAACCCCGTGATACAATTGGTTTGAAAGTATATCATGGTGCCAAGGTTTTAAAGAAACGACATAACGCTGCAGCACCATATGATGGCCCGCATCCACAGGTCGAAAGAGATCAGCAGCAAGGTAATGCGGGAGGGGGGAATCAGATGACAGAAATGCAACTTTTTATGGCTCATCATGAGTATGAAATGGCTAGACAACGAGCATTTCAAGATTGGCAGTATCATCAAAACCAAATCATAAGTCATTGTGCACACATAAATGCAAATTGCATTGCTACTCCAATGCCCGTATTTTCTCCCTGGACTATACAGACCCGACCACCATACCCTACATATGACCCAGCTCAAGCATTCTACAGCACATACGGCTATGAATGGGATCCCTACTGGCACCATCCTT
The DNA here is from genome assembly GCF_046630445.1 of Rutidosis leptorrhynchoides. NCBI lineage: Eukaryota > Viridiplantae > Streptophyta > Magnoliopsida > Asterales > Asteraceae > Rutidosis > Rutidosis leptorrhynchoides. The sequence goes on from NC_092341.1 coordinate 170,472,762, forward strand.
ATCAACCCTGATTTTCTTTTATGCTTATTTTTATTTATTTGGTAACTTGTAATTTTATACTTTTAATATTTCTTTTGATACTATAATAGTTTTTATAATTTTCTAACTTTTATTATTAGATTTTAATAATTTTTGAATGTGGGGTGATATACCCAACTTCAAAAATATGTATATATATGTTTGTAGTTTATCTCATGTACAAAACAGGGTAAAACAGTGCATTTTCAAAAACTGGCATTAAGTTCAGCAAAAGCAACTAATTTTGATGACACGGTGCAAAATATATGTGAAATAACAACTGCAGGAATGAACAAATGATGTGCACCATTTATCATTCAACAAACAAACGCCAATATGTTTGGAAACTTTGATAAAATTTAATCATTTTTCTACACTAATCACCCTCAATAATTTAAATTGTACCGATTTCTTGCAAATGAGGGAATTGCAAGATCTTAAGTGTGGGAAGGGGTTAAATTCTTTCGGATATTTAAAAATTTTTGACTTATACACTTGGTTACCATTAAAAATACTAGTAACGCAGTAGTTGTATTAGAATCTAGTGCTCTCTGATAATAAAGGACAGCCCTAGTCTTATATACTGACTACCTAATTCTAGTAAAATTTTTCAAAATTTTCAAATAAATGAATTCAAAATCATGTTTATACATATTTATGAACGATAAAACTAGGTGTTAACACCGAAATTATTGTTACCTCGGAAAGGACATAAATTGAGAAACAACCCAAAAATGTTAGAATTCATTTAAAATAGAATAGAGGACAATAAAAAGGCAAAGAAAGGAAAATAAAAGCCAAGTGTGGGAAAAATTTACCAAGTTATTTAGAACATGTCACATATTTTTGTACAAAATAATTGAAGATACTTTTGTTTTGGACAATTTTAATTAGTTTTACCTAGTTTATTGTAATATAAATTAAATTTAAAAGGAAGTAAAGTCTTCCGAGAGAAAAAGAAACGCGCTTCTTGATTTAGGTCAGGAAGTTGTCGTCCAGACCAGTTGTAGAGTCTACGAAAAACCTTGGAAAGTTTTCTCGAAAATCAGCTGGAAATCCACGGACCTCAGCATCAAACAGGGTTGCCAAGTGGTCAGACTTATCTTAACAATGAGAGGATCTTTCTCGTATAATGTGGGGGAACCGTGAAAATTAGCTGATAAGACTAATGAATCAGATCCCCAGAAAGGATAATCTCCTTGAAAGATTAAAAATCAGCTTTTAAGCCTGATATTACTCAATCCTTAAGGTTGACTTTAAAGATTGAGAATTACAAACTCATGGAATTCGATGATATCTAAACTCGAGCTTGAACGAGAAAATATTTTCATCAAATTAACACCGATTTGTTTTCTGAAAACCCATTTTCAATGCGTTCATTACCATTGAACGTAAAATCCTAAGAATTCACCTGGAATTCATTAGGTCACCTGAACCAAATCGGGAATCAACCGTAAGAACGGTGGTTGCATAGCATGGTCAAAGACAGGACCTTGTGCCAGACCAAAAAACTATAGGGTGATCTTTACTATTTGAAGCGACCCGTCCTAATCCATCTGGACGAAGTCACTAACATCTGGTTCCATTGCGATGATCGACTCCAAATAATGTCTTTAAAATGAGCAAATGCACAGCGGAATGTTTCTTTCATACCTGAGAATAAACATGCTTTCAAGTGTCAACCAAAAAGTTGGTGAGTTCATTAGTTTATCATAAATAATCATTTCATAATTTTAATAGATCACAAGATTTCATATTTCCATTTCTCATAAACATACGTCCCATGCATAGAGACAAAAATATCATTCATATGGATTGAACACCTGGTAACCGACATTCACAATATACATATAAGAATATCCCCATCATTCCGGGATCCTCCTTCGGACATGATATAAATTTCGAAGTACTAAAGCATCCTGTACTTTGGATAGGGCTTGTTGGGCCCGATAGATCTATCTTTAGGATTCGCGTCAATTAGGGTGTCTGTTCCCTAATTCTTAGAATACCAGACTAAAAAGTGGCATATTCGGTTTAATAATCCAGCCATAGAATGTAGTTTCATGTACTTGTGTCTATTTCGTAAAACATTTATAAAAGTAGCGCATGTATTCTCAGCCCAAAAATATAACGGGTAAAAAGGCAAATGAAACTCACGCATATAAATATTGTAAAAACAGTTAATAAAGCATTTGCATGTATTCTTAGCCCAAAAAGGTAATGAGTAAAAAGGGAGCAAATGAAACTCACCATACTGTATTTTGTAGTAAAAATACATATGACGTCATTGAACAAGTATAGGGTTAGCCTCGGATTCACGAACCTATATCATTTGTATATTTATTAATACATATAATTGTAATCAAACAAGCCTTTATATATATTATTATTATTATTGATATGGTTTATATATCAATACTTAGATATTTTATTATTTAACTAAATAACTCCATTTTATATATAAAAATATTAATATAGTTAAGTTATATATATTAAATATCTTTTTATATGAAGATCATTTGTTTGTGAAGTTAATAATTTTGGTATTACTAATATTAATAATAATAATAATAATACTATATAATAATAATGATAAAAGTAGTAATAATAATATTGTTATTATGGATAATGATATTTATAATGATAATGATACTTAGTTGAATTATAATAACTATAATAACAATAATTATAATAATTTTAACGATTCCTCTTAATTAAAATTTTAATCATTTTCTTAATAATATCACAACTCCTATATTTGTAATCTTAATCGTATCACTAAAAATCTTTATTTTCATATTCATAGTAATCATAATCTCCGCGTTTAATTTCTACACTAGTAACTAAAGTTTCTATAACGTCAATTTGTGATCCTAATAATAATAATAATAATAATAGTCATACTCAAATGGTAAAAATAACAATAATAAGTGTGTTAATAATACTTATAAGAATGATAATAATCATAATGGTTATAATACCTATAATTATGATAATAATAATAATGATAATAATAATAATAATAATAATAATAATAATAATAATAATAATAATAATAATAATAATAATAATAATAATAATAATAATAATTTTAACCATTTTATTACTACTAATGATATTATTATTAATACTTATGTTTATAATAATAATTCTAATATTTATAATGATACTAGGTTTAATATTAATCAATATGATAATTAATTTCATTAGGTTAATAATAAGAATAACAATAATCCTAAATAATAATACTTATTAATGATAATAATATTAGTAAAAAATGTTAATATTAATTATAATTATTATAATTGTAATAATCATAATAAGTGATAAATAACAATGATAATAATTTTAAGACTAATAATAATAACCATAATAATAATAATAATAATTTTGATAGAAAGACTACCTCAAAAGAAGCCTAAAAAAAATATTGTCCGAACGAGACTCGAACCTGCGACCACTCGCTTCTCATTCACTCCACCAAACCATTCCTCCATTAGTTTCATATCTGTTATATAATCCAGAAAAAAAAAATAACCCGTACTGTCTGTTTATCTTCCTCTTCAAATTAACCCGGGCCATCCAAAGTCACGGCCCAAATTAATCTCTAGTAATCCTACGGCCCAACTAGGAATTTCATCTCAGCCCAACGTACAGATAGAAATGCGAACGGTTTTAAGAGGGTTTGTTAAGAGTTTTAACTGCCGAATTATTTTAATCACAAGTGGGTTATAACTTGTTAAAGGTGTCGGTTGAAAACGGAATAAACGAGTAGCATATAATTTATCATCATCGATCAACTATTCATCATCATCATCAATATCATCATCATCTTCATCATTATCATTTACTCGTGCATCATACTACCGTATCATCAATGAAGCAAATACAGGAGCTGTAATAGTAGCTTGAACGAAACAATTTATGAAAACAGTTGCAGGTTTTGGCGATGAGTTGAGTAGGTTTGATGATTGTAACAGTGATGGTTGTTTGATTATAAAACTATGTATATGCAAACGGGTATAAGCAGCTATCTTTGATGGTTTTAATGGCGATGAAGTGGTGGTTTATGAAGGTTAAATAACAAAAAGAGACAGCCATTAAAACGTTGGTAATCCTCAAATGGGTTTTGGTTTTGATGATGATTACTGTAATTCGATCGAGCCACTGGGTGTCATCATTAATATAATATATGTACTTGTATCCACCTTTAATTTTCACAACTTTATTAACATTATACCTTGTTACTGTTTTCGCATCAATATCACGTTATCATACATCATTCATCATCACTCTTCTCTCATCCTTCATGTATATATTGTCCCACTTGATTAATATAATACACCATGCATTGGAATCCTAACCAAATTGATAAAATAGGTCGGCTATTTATATGAAAGTAGTCCCACTTTGCAAAGCAATTTGCAATATAAATAAACTGACCCATCATCCTAAATATATGTTAGTTATTATTATTCTCATCCCTTTTGGCTAGGATCGAAACACAATTAGTTGGTGGCATTTGGAGTATAAACGGAAGTATAACGGCAGTATAGGATACGAGTTTATGCTGGTTGAAACAAAGAAAAACACACGCGTATAGTGGGAATGAGGTGTTTGTTGTGGTGGGTCTGATTTCCAAAGTATGCGAGTGTAAACAGAAACATAGCAGTTACAGCTATTTAGTCCTGTGGTGGTTCGGTTTGTGTTTGATAATGGTGAAGGTGGTGATTGGTTTATGGGTTTAATCAAACAAGAAGGTGAGTAGAGATGTAAAAGGTGATGGTTCATGGGGTGTTTAAACAAAAGGTGGTGAGTTCTCGCTCATATACAGAAACGAAACAATGGATAATGGATGGTGGTTTCCGAATGGTTTCATGGTGTGCTCACGTTGGAACAAATAGAGAAGAAGGATAATACCGAAGGTGGTTTGGTGGTGAAAAGCTTATGGTGGTGGTGGTGCCTTTGTGTTGGGGACGGTGGTGATCAAGGTGGAGTTGAGGGTTGGTTCACGAAACAATGTAGGAAGAAGATCGTTCGTTATTGATTGATATATAAATTGCTATGTGAAATATACATATAATTTATGTATATAGAGATATTTTAGATAGAGATTTGGATAGATGGCAGACAAAAGAAAAACATACTTTAATAATTAATATAAAATAATAAATCACAAATCAATTTCATAAGAATTGAATCGTGATCAAACAGTACACTAGTTGGAATTCTTGTTTTTTTCTACCGACAGTTTTCAAGGACTGTGTATCGTGCCCCGTTGTTCACTCAGTGGCGAATAAAAAGTCTCCAGAAAAATCTCATATTCTTAAATTAACTATATTTATTTATTTTAGTCATTATGACATAAAATTTGGTCATTAGTTATTAAATAAAAATTACATCAACTATCCCTCTCATTTTTTGGGTAAAATATAAAAAGTGTTAAAATTATATAACTAGATCCTAAATACATTTTTAGTAAGCCTAAAATTTATAGAACTCATTTTTGAATCACCGTTTATTTTAAAATTATATAAGTTTAAATTTAACTTGCTTAATATCAATTGAAACATCAAACGAGTATTACAATCATTTAATATTTATTTTTAATATACTTTATTTATATATAGAGATATATTTTAAATAATAATTATTATAATATCATATTTTTATTTTATTAATCTTTAATAACAACAACATATAATACTTCAAATTATATTTCGAATTATTATTTATCTATACATACACACATATCTGTTTACAATTAATTGTTCGTGAATTGTCGAGCTCAGTCAAAGGTCAAATAAATATATGAATATAGTTTCAAAACTTTCGAGACTCAACATTACAAATTTTGCTTATCGTGTCCGATACATATAAAGATTAAAGTTTAAATTTTATCGTAAATTTCTGGGTCATCACAGTACCTACCCGTTAAAGAAATTTCGTCCCAAAATTTGATCGAGGTTGTCATGGCTAACTATAAGAATGTTATTATGACGAATATAAGCTGATACATAGAGTTTTATCATGATTAAGAAATACGAATAAAATAATTCGATTTCTCGAAGCGTATGAGTGAAGCTATCGTAAAAGAGAGAAATGAGTAAATGTAGAATCGTTTTAACTGATGACGTAGTTATGATTGATTTCCGAAATTTAAGGGATTAAAAAAAATCTCCGTAATAAGATTTGGTTCTTCGACGATTAAGGAGATTAGGATTCGCTTTAAATGCGATCATCTGTTCTGATTGCTCTGTCGGATATTTTACTATAATTCAACACCCTTCGTTTCCTTACAACTCACACCTTTTATTCTTTCTCCCTTGATTCATACTTTAAAGCATTCATCAATATGCTCCATCCCGTTCTGGTTCTCGATATACTTCTAACCATCATATCTGTCATTCTTCTCTTTCATCTACCACCGGAGGATTTTATTTACTTTTACTATTACCTTGGGGTTATAGTGTTTTTAATTCTCCCGTGCCTTTACGTGGCAATACGTATCGATATGCACGGTTTGTAATTTCGGTGTTTTCATTGGGTTTTATATCTTCCCTTATATTTTGAATTTCTTTGCCTTTTTATTCTACTCTCGATCTCTAGTAAAGCAAGTAATGGTACATAATTCATAGGTATGAAGTTTTGGAAGAACATAGTTAATGGTATAAGAATGAAATCGAAATGGCACGATTTTGATTTGCTAAATTACCAGAATATCCGACAAGATAGAACTATCAAGAAAATATGTTCTTTCTATATTTGGAAATTTGGTAGAATGTAAGAGTCGTGTAAATGGCACATGATGACGGTACTGTGAATCATCACGTTCCATTAGAAACTCAGCATGAATTACTGTAATATAATCACGTTGATCAAGTGTCATTATATTATACTAACTCATGCATCAGTTTCCAACACTACTTCAAAAACATTCACATTTTAAATTCAAGGGTTCGCAGAATATAGAAACTAAAACAGTTTCCTTTTATGATATAATACGGATAGCGCAGAGAGATAATTAATATCGAACGAGAATATTTATGAAGATATCTTCGAAAATATTGAGGATATTAATAAAGAAAGGTACAATGATATCTTAGGATTTCAGAATCAAATTATGATGAAGAAATTCATTCACGATGATTTAGAGTGGTTAAGGAGTAAGGTATTCGCTAAAGATTTCATCAGAAACAGAATCATCTGGATTCTTTATGTACAAGTTTAGTCCTTGTAATTTGTTCAGAGTCTCCTTCATGGTTAGCTCAATCCATTTCTTAATACCAAATTTTCTATCGAGCGTTCCCAACACTCAATTCTTTATCATCAACTCTTGGCCATTTAGGCCATCTACAATTTTACTGTTTTCTCTGCATTTAATGCAGCCATATTTGTATCGTCGGTTATCAATCCGAGGTGGTTTCAGAAGAATGGTGTTTTTAGATGATTAAACGCTGATGGTAATATGGTGGAATATAAAAGGTTCCCCGGTAAAAATAAAAGAGCACGTAGTTATATCAAGATTATAATAAGGTTGTTTCGAACGAAAAGTCGAAGTTGACTTGTTGGAGCTGTGACAAAATTGGCTAATTTGGAAAGGGATTGCAAAGTTATTTTCGGTAATAACAACGCTAAAGGGATTAGCATAGCTATGCGTTAAACGTTTACTCAGTTTCCGAGAGTTTTCTGGTGCATAACTATACTTATCAATCTTTTCTTCCGTAGATGAAGTGCGGTTGGTTCATCCTCTTGATTGAGGTGTTTCCAAGATTCGTGAAAGGTTTGAACGCATATTATAATCATCAAGATACAAATGAGGTTTAAGATGAAAATCAAGTGGCAAACTTGAAGTATTGTTTAGTTTCATATGTTATAATCAATATTTTAATTCATTTTAATTGTCCACGGTTGGTAGTCCTTAGTTGATTAGTCCACAGTTAGCTAGGAACAGTTAGCTAGGATTCTTAACAAAATTTCTTATAGTTAATTTGTTTGTTTCTAACAAATTTTATTTCGTCAAATGTTTTCATCATTATGCCACTTGTTGAATTCTGATAAATCAAAATCCAAATATGAAATTGGATAAAAATGGTTATTCTACGGTGAACGGATTCGTATATCTGTAGATGTAAGTGGGATGGTAAATGACTGTTGAATCAGATTCGAAGAACGTACAATGTAACTTATTAATGTGAAATCTAAATATTCCTCGAGTATTACCTACCCGTTAAAATATTTTCACCATTAACAGTTTGTACAAAAGAATTTTCAATTACAATCTTTATGAAAACATATATACATATATATTTTCTTCAGATGTAATCATGAATTTAATGAGCTAATATGATATTAATCTCATTTGATTTTTCGTTAGAACTAGAATGAATAATCCCTAAAACTTTAGAGATTAGATAATCGCCGTGAAGAACGAAGATAATTGATGTAGAACAATACGTAGAACGATGATTATACTCGAGGTATAGAATGAGATATTGAGGCATGGATTGTTGATGGTACTGTTGGTGCCGGTGATGTTGCTGAAGCTGGTAAATTTTGCACCATATTTTCCAAATTAATTACTCGTGTGCGAAGTTCGTTGACTCTTCTATTATTCCGGGATGATTGTCGATAGGAACGAGCGAATGAATAAGGTTTAGAATCTGAGTTATGATATAGTCGTGGTGAGATACTCTGGAATTGAGTGTGAAAATGATGTTTCGAATGAGTTTGCCGGTAAGTGCTTCAGGTTCTTAGCCAAGAGGGCAATGTGGTGGAAGGAAGGGGTCACCTTCTTCTTGTCTCCAATGATTGAGGAGACTAAGAACCCATCAGATGAATTGGGGATGGCTGATTGAGTGATTCATTCTGGTGACGCTGCTTTCGGTGCTGGAGTGGGACTCCATATCGGAATCCGAGGGACTTGAACTAGTGGTGAGTTCCATTGCGTACGATTGAATAAAGGATTTTTCGATATGAATTGATTTTCGGATATCGGATGATATTCTAATTTCATAGAATACCTATACATAGTACAGAAGATCCCGTAGATTACGAAGGGAATTAAGGAAACGTGTCAGATTAAGTCTACGGTAACAGATACGCTAAGATATGAATTAGCAGATACGCTAAGATATGAATTTTGTCTGTACACCATCTATGCAATAAATGCCATAAGATGTGTCGAGACTGAAAATGATAAGTAGATATTTTTCGACAAATGGTGGTAAGCAAAAACTTTTAACATGCAGACCAGGTTCAAGTCCAAACTTAATAATATAACCTAACAACTACTAGGTCGAAGTCCAGACTAACTAATGCATCCTAACGACTATCAGTTAGACACACTAATGCAAGACCTAGTTCGCTAAGACCACCGCTCTGATACCAATTGAAGCGACCCGTCCTAATCCATCTGGACGAAGTCACAAACATCTGGTTCCATTGCGATGATCGACTCCAAATAATGTCTTTAAAATGAGCAAATGCACAGCGAAAAGTTTCTTTCATACCTGAGAATAAACATGCTTTCAAGTGTCAACCAAAAAGTTGGTGAGTTCATTAGTTTATCATAAATAATCATTTCATAATTTTAATAGACCACAAGATTTCATATTTCCATTTCTCATAAACATACGTCCCATGCATAGAGACAAAAATATCATTCATATGGATTGAACACCTGGTAACCGACATTCACAATATACATATACGAATATCCCCATCATTCCGGGATCCTCCTTCGGACATGATATAAATTTCGAAGTACTAAAGCATCCGGTACTTTGGATGGGGCTTGTTGGGCCCGATAGATCTATCTTTAGGATTCGCGTCAATTAGGGTGTCTGTTCCCTAATTGTTAGATTACCAGACTAAAAAGGGGCATATTCGGTTTAATAATCCAGCCATAGAATGTAGTTTCATGTACTTGTGTCTATTTCGTAAAACATTTATAAAAGTAGCGCATGTATTCTCAGCCCAAAAATATAACGGGTAAAAAGGCAAATGAAACTCACGCATATAAATATTGTAAAAACAGTTAATAAAGCATTTGCATGTATTCTCAGCCCAAAAAGGTAATGAGTAAAAAGGGAGCAAATGAAACTCACCATACTATATTTTGTAGTAAAAATACATATGACGTCATTGAACAAGTATAGGGTTGGCCTCGGATTCACGAACCTATATCATTTGTATATTTATTAATACATATAATTGTAATCAAACAAGCCTTTATATATATTATTATAATTATTGATATGGTTTTTATATCAATACTTAGATATTTTATTATTTAACTAAATAACTCCATTTTATATATAAAAATATTAATATAGTTAAGTTATATATATTAAATATCTTTTTATATGAAGATCATTTATTTGTGAAGTTAATAATTTTGGTATTACTAATAATAATAATAATAATAATACTATATAATAATAATGATAAAAGTAGTAATAATAATATTGTTATTATGGATAATGATATTCATAATGATAATGATACTTAGTTGAATTATAATAACTATAATAACAATAATTATTATAATTTTAACGATTCCTCTTAATTAAAATTTTAATCATTTTCTTAATAATATCACAACTCCTATATTTGTAATCTTAATCGTATCGCTAAAAATCTTTATTTTCATATTCATTGTAATCATAATCTCCGCGTTTAATTTCTACACTAGTAACTAAAGTTTCTATAACGTCAATTTGTGATCCTAATCATAATAATAATAATAATAATAATAGTCATACTCAAATTGTAAAAATAACAATAATAAGTGTGTTAATAATACTTATAAGAATGATAATAATCATAATGGTTATAATACCTATAATTATGATAATAATAATAATGATGATAATAATAATAATAATAATAATAATAATAATAATAATAATAATAATAATAATAATAATAATAATAATAATAATAATAATAATAATAATAATAATTTTAACCATTTTATTACTACTAATGATATTATTATTAATACTTATGTTTATAATAATAATTCTAATATTTATAATGATACTAGGTTTAATATTAATCAATATGATAATTAATTTCATTAGGTTAATAATAATAATAACAATAATCCTAAATAATAATACTTATTAATGATAATAATATTAGTAAAAAATGTTAATATTAATTATAATTACTATAATTGTAATAATGATAATAAGTGATAAATAACAATGATAATAATTTTAAGACTAATAATAATAACCATAATAATAATAATAATAATAATAATAATAATAATTTTGATAGAAAGACTACCTCAAAAGAAGCCTAAAAAAAATATTGTCCGAACGAGACTCGAACCTACGACCACTCGCTTCTCATTCACTCCACCAAACCATTCCTCCATTAGTTTCATATCTGTTATATAATCCAAAAAAAATTAATAACCCGTACTGTCTGTTTATCTTCCTCTTCAAATTAACCCGGGCCATCCAAAGTCACGGCCCAAATTAATCTCTAGTAATCCTACGGCCCAACTAGGAATTTCATCTCAGCCCAATGTACAGATAGAAATGCGAACGGTTTTAAGAGGGTTTGTTAAGAGTTTTAACTGCCGAATTATTTTAATCACAAGTAGGTTATAACTTGTTAAAGGTGTCGGCTGAAAACGGAATAAATGAGTAGCACATAATTTATCATCATCGATCAACTATTCATCATCATCATCAATATCATCACAACATCATCATCATCTTCATCATTATCATTTACTCGTGCATCATACTAACGTATCATCAATGAAGCAAATACAGGAGCTGTAATAGTAGCTTGGACGAAACAATTTATGAAAACAGTTGCAGGTTTTGGCGATGAGTTGAGTAGGTTTGGTGATTGTAACAGTGATGGTTGTTTGATTGTAAAACTATGTATATGCAAACGGGTATAAGCAGCTATCTTTGATGGTTTTAATGGCGATGAAGTGGTGGTTTACGAAGGTTAAATAACAGAAAGAGACAGCCATTAAAACGATTGTAATCCTCAAATGGGTTTTGGTTTTGATGATGATTACTGTAATTCGATCGAGCCACTGGGTGTCATCATCATTAATATAATATATGTACTTGTATCCACCTTTAATTTTCACAACTTTATTAACATTATACCTTGTTACTGTTTTCGCATCAATATCACGTTATCATACATCATTCATCATCACTCTTCTCTCATCCTTCATGTGCATATTGGCCCACTTGATTAATATAATACACCATGCATTGGAATCCTAACCAAATTGATAAAATGGGTCGGCTATTTATATGAAAGTAGTCCCACTTTGCAAAGCAAGTTGCAATATAAATAAACTGACCCGTCATCCTAAATATATGTTAGTTATTATTATTCTCATCCCTTTTGGCTAGGATCGAAACACAATTAGGTGGTAGCTTTTGGAGTATAAACGGAAATATAACAGTAGCATAGGATACGAGTTTATGCTGGTTGAAACAAAGAAAAACACACGCGTATAGTAGGAATGAGGTGTTTGTTGTGGTGGGTCTGATTTCCAAAGTATGCGAGTGTAAACAGAAACATAGCAGTTACAGCTATTTAGTCCTGTGGTGGTTCGGTTTGTGTTTGATAATGGTGAAGGTGGTGATTGGTTTATGGGTTTAATTAAACAAGAAGGCGAGTAGAGATGTAAAAGGTGATGGTTCATGGGGTGTTTAAACAAAAGGTGGTGAGTTCTCGCTCATATACAGAAACGAAACAATGGATAATGGATGGTGGTTTCCGAATGGTTTCATGGTGTGCTCACGTTGGAACAAAAAGAGAAGAAGGATAATACCGAAGGTGGTTTGGTGGTGAAAAGCTTATGGTGGTGGTGGTGCCTTTGTGTTGGAGACGGTGGTGATCAAGGTGGAGTTGAGGGTTGGTTCACGAAACAATGTAGGAAGAAGATCGTTCGTTATTGATTGATATATAAATTGCTATGTGAAATATACATATAATTTATGTATATAGAGATATTTTAGATAGAGATTTGGATAGATGACAGACAAAAGAAAAACATAATTTAATAATTAATATATAATAATAAATCATAAATCAATTTCATAAGAATTGAATCGTGATCAAACAGTACACTAGTTGGAATTCTTGTTTTATTCTACCGACAGTTTTCAAGGACTGTGTATCGTGCCCCGTTGTTCACTCAGTGGCGAATAAAAAGTCTCCAGAAAAATCTCATATTCTTAAATTAACTATATTTATTTATTTTAGTCACTATGACATAAAATTTGGTCATTAGTTATTAAATAAAAATTACATCAATTGTCCCTCTCATTTTTTGGGTAAAATATAAAAAGTGTTAAAATTATATAACTAGATCCTAAATACATTTTTAGTAAGCCTAAAATTTATAGAACTCATTTTCGAATCACCGTTTATTTTAAAATTACATAACTTTAAATTTAACTTGCTTAATATCAATCGAAACATCAAACGAGTATTACAATCATTTAATATTTATTTTTAATATACTTTATTTATATATAGAGATATATTTTAAATAATAATTATTATAATATCATATTTTTATTTTATTAATCTTTAATAACAACAACATATAATACTTCAAATTATATTTCGAATTATTATTTATCTATACATACACACATATCTCTTTACAATTAATTGTTTGTGAATCGTTGAGCACAGTCAAAGGTCAAATGAATATATGAATATAGTTTCAAAGCTTTCGAGACTTAACATTACAAATTTTGCTTATCGTGTCGGATACATATAAAGATTAAAGTTTAAATTTGATCGTAAATTTCCTGGTCATCACACTATTGCTCCTACAAAGGATAGTAATTGCATCCGACATGTTATAGACCATAATCAAAAGCATGTCATGGGAAATTGCCTTAACGGTTACTTGTTCAACGCTTTCCTTTACAACCGGACGGTAGTTTACCGAAAGGTAATATACGGAGAAAGTATACTGGACGTGTTGCTTTCCCAATACAAGGTTAGCAAGTGGGTGACACAAAACCGCAAGTTTTAAGCTAAAATTTTCAAATCTGAAACCCACAAAACCCACAAAAAAAATTTCGCAAACAACGGTGAATGGTTATTCCGGAAAACTTATCTAGGGTAAAAGCTAGATTTAATTTTCAAAAGATCAAATGTTTTCATAAAGATCCAATTTCCTAAAGGATCTAAATTTTTATAGTCATGTGGGACTGTAAACCACAATGTTACTACCATTGTTCATACCGCCGTATAGAAATCACTTATGTACAAAGTGTGAAGAATAAAGAAGTGATTCAAGTATGTTTTTATTTCAAGACTATATTGCTTGAGGAAAAGCAACGCTCAAGTGTGGGAATATTTGATAATGCTAAAAACGAACATATATTTCATAGCATTATCCCTCAAGAAAGACAAGCTTTTAGTTGCAATTGTTCTATTTACAAGTGATATTCATTTAAATAATAAAAGGAGAAGACAAAAGACAGATTCGATGATTTGAAGATGCAAACGACCAAAAAGCTAAAAAGTACAAAGTACAATCAAAGTGGTTCAAATTATTGATGAGAAACGTCTCAAAGTTATAAGAGTACAAGATGCAAAACGTAAAGTACAAGATATTAAATAGTACGCAAGGACATTCGAAAATCCAGAACCGAGACATGAACCAACTTTCAGTGCGCGACGCAACGGACCAAAAATTACAAGTCAACGATGCATAAGAATAAAATATAATATATAATTAATTATATATATTATTATATAATATAATTTTACGCAGCCCACGTTTTGGATTTAATATGGGAGCTGGATTCCAAACCTCCGCACTCTCGGAGCTTTTATGAAGGAAATATCCGCACTCGCGGATCTCTACAGTACAACGTGGGCCTATAAAAGGCATCGAATTCTGCACGAAAAATCACATCTTTTTCTAATCTATCTCTCACTCTCTAAGTAATATATATATATATATATATATATATATATATATATATATATATATATATATATATATATATAATTTATAATTTTAATTTTAATTTTAATTTAATAATAATAAGGGTATGTTAGCGAATGTTGTCAGTGTGTAAGTTGAAATTATGTCCGTGTAACGCTAAGCTATTACTAATCATTGTAAGTTATGTTCAACCTTTTTAAATTAATGTCTCGTAGCTAAGTTATTATTATGCTTATTTAAATTGAAGTAATCCTGATGTTGGGCTAAATATTAAAGACAGGGTAATTGGGCTTTGTACCATAATTGAGGTTTGAACAAAAGAACGACACTTGTGGAAATTAGACTATGGGCTATTAATGGGCTTTATATTTGTTTAATTGAATGATAGTTCGTTAATTTAATATAAAGATTTATAATTGGACGTACCTATAAATAACCACATACACTCGATCGAACACGATGGGCGGGATATTTATAAGTACTAATAATCGTTCATTTAATCGGACACGGGAATGGATTATTAGTCAATGGACTTATTAAAATAGGGGGGAATTATATACAAGGAAAATTGGTATAATTATAGTTTAAGTCCCCAATTAGTTGGAATATTTGATTTCGAATATAAGGATAATTTGACGAGGACACTCATACTTTATATTTATGAATGATGGACTGTTATGGACAAAAACCAGATGGACATATTGAATAATCCAGGACAAAGGACAATTAACCCATGGTAATAAACTAAAATCAACACGTCAAACATCATGATTACGGAAGTTTAAATAAGCATAATTCCTTTATTTCATATTTCATTGGACTTTTATTTACTGTCACTTTATTTAATTGCACTTTTAATTATCGTACTTTTTAATTATCGCAATTTTATTTATTGACATTTTATTTATCGCACTTTAATTTATCGCATTTTAATTATTGTCATTTACTTTACGCTTTAAATTAAGTCTTTTATATATTTAATATTTTACATTAGCTTTTAACTGCGACTAAAGTTTTAAAATCGACAAACCGGTCATTAAACGGTAAAAACGCCCCTCTTATAATAATAATATTACTTATATATATATATATATATATATATATATATATATATATATATATATATATATATACAAATATAGTTTTAAAAATATAGCGTCAAACTTGGCTAGTTCCCTGTGGACGAACTGGACTTACTAAAAACTACACTACTGTACGATTAGGTACACTGCCTATAAGTGTTGTAGCAAAGTTTAGGTATATCCACTCTATAAATAAATAAATAACTTGTGTAAAATTGTATCGTATTTAATAGTATTTCATAATAAATATATAACTATTTCGTATACATCTCTACGCACATCAGTGCGTATGATGTTGATGTTCGTGGGAAAGATTGTGAAATTGAGGTTTGCGGTGCAGATGTGGTTGTTGGTGGTGGTGATGGCAATGTTGGTGTCGGTGCTGTTGTTGAAGCTGGTAAATTTTGCACCATATTCTCCAATTTTATTACTCGAGCGCGAAGTTCGTTGAATTCTTCTATTATTCCGGGATAATTGTCGGTCAGAACGAGCGGATGAATAAGGTTCAGAATTTGAGATAGTATATAATCATGACAAGATACTCTGGAAATGAGAGAGAAAATAGTGTCTCAGACAGGTTTGTCGGTAAGTGCTTCAGGTTCTTCACCAAGAGGTGAATTTGGTTGATGGAAGGGATCACCATTTTTTTGTCTCCAATGATTAAGTTAGCTATGAACCTATGACAACCCGGAAATTTCCGACTAAATTCAAACCTAACTGTTATAAAATTTTGACGATTCACGAATAAGCTATTATAAAAAGATATGTAAATATATATGTGTGTATATATATATCATTTACAACCATTATTATTATTATCAAGTATTATTATTACAACTATTACTAATGTTATTATTATTAATAATTATTATTAACATTAATGTTATTAGTATTATCACTTTTAAGATTATTATAAATATCATTATTAGTATTAATACAACTTATTATTAATAATAATAATATTATTATTAATAGTGTTAATAAGATTTATAATGATTATTATCATTATTATAAATTATAATTAAAATTATCATTTTTATTATTATTGTCATTACGAACATTGTTATCATTACAAATATTATTATTATTAGTATTATTACTTTTATTATTATTAATAATATTATAAAATTTCTATTATTAATATCAATTACAAATAAATTAAAAGTCAAAAGATATGTACTAAATTTTTATATTTTTTTTAAAAAAAACGTGATCCTGATCCCAGCTTATTTTTATATATTTTTTTATTTTTTTAAGCCTCCTGTTCTTGACTTCTACATTTTTATTTATTTACCTGCTTTTATTTTTTTTGTTTGCGTGATATATTTTTAATTATTGCTACTGGTCACAAATTTTGTTTTCAGTCGACTATATTCAATATAAATCAATCTATATCTGTCTGTTTTGTAAAAAAAAAAAAAGAATATATGCTTCTCTACATTCTGTTCATGAACTCAATATTGAAAAGCTCGAATTCGTTTTAAATTTCAAAATCTGTAATTGCAGTTTTGTTAGGAATAATTCAATCAAACTTCCTGCAAAATTTCATATTCCAATTCCTTAAAACGAATTCGAATTTCGGAGTCAAAGTTATTTTTTTAAAAGTCAACTAACGTTCTTCAATCAAATTCATGTTATCTGTTATGATTTCAGTTAAATTGAGGTTTGAGATAGTTTCTAGGTATGATTTAAAACATATTTCATTTTATAAGCTTCATCTAAAATGTCCTCTAAATCAAAAATCAATATTTTTTTAACCTTCGACGGCATCAGCAGCAATGCTGTTACTTTTATTTTTTTTTTCTTTGCGCTTTCATTTAAATCAAGTCCTGATATGGATAAATTATATTTGGTTTAAAAGTCCTAAAATCGTTTTGATAATTAATTGGATTCGTTCCTGGGTTATTTTGATTCATGAAGAAGGAGAAGAAGCTAAAACATAAATACATACGGGTTATATTATTTAGGGTAGTGTTATAAATCAGAAAAACTGATATGGAGCCATGGTTATGAGTGTTTGCGATTTAGCGAGAGGTCACGGGTTCGAGCCCGGGTGTTGGCATATTTTTAGGAAAGCTCCTAAGGTAGTTCCTTAATATTTATTATTATTATTATTATTATTATTATTATTATTATTATTATTATTATTATTATTATTATTATTATTATTATTATTATTATTATTATTATTATTATTATTATTATTATTATTATCACCAATATTATGATTATTAATTATTATCATTATTATCACTAAGTATTAATGTCATTATTATTATTATTATTATTATTATTATTATTATTATTATTATTATTATTATTATTATTATTATTATTATTATTATTATTACTAGTACGTATTAGTTACCATTTTTATAATTACAATTATGATTATTATTATTATTACTAAAAAGATTATTATTACTAATATTATCATTAATAGTATTATTATTATTATTATTGTATTACTACTATTATTATCATTTTCAGTAAAATTATCATTTTTACTATCATTAAAACTATATCATTATTATTATTAACATTTAATTACCAGTATCATTATCATTATTATTGTTATTACAAAACAATACAACACTTTATACATTATCAGTATTAAAGATCATTTTATCAAACAAATACTTATATATATAGAATATATATAAAAATATATATACAGAAATATATAACAAGTGAAACAATATATATATAAACTTATTCGATTACGAGTATATGTGTTAATATATATACTTGATATAGGTTCGTGAATCTGAGGACAACTCTGCACTTGTTCAGTGCCATCATACTCGTAAAATACGAAATACAGTATCGTGAGTTTATAGATCCCTTTTACTCTTTACATTTTTGGGCTGAGAATACATGCACAACTTTTATAACTGTTTTACATGCTAGACACAAGTACCAACTTTAAACTATGCTATACCCGGCTATGTCCGACTAAGTCCCTAACCGACAAGTATAAACATAACTTGTCTTTGGGGGCAAACTATTAACAACTTTTAGATTTACGTGATCTACTAATTGGTCCCTGCGAGACCAAGCTTATGAATAACTTTTGGATCTGCGTGATCTACTAATTGGTCCATGTGAGACCAAGCTTATGAACAACTTTTGGATCTGCGAGATCTACTAATTGGTCCCTGCGAGACCAAGCCTATGAAAAACTTTTGGATCTACGTGATCTACTAATTAGTCCATGTGAGACCAAGCTTATGAACAACTTTTGGATCTGCGTGATCTACTAATTGGTTCCTGCGAGACCAAGCTTATGAACAACTTTTGGATCTACGTGATCTACTAATTGGTCCATGTGAGACCAAGCTTATGAACAACTTTTGGATCTGCGAGATCTACTAATTGGTCCCTGCGATGCCAAGCTTATGAACTACTTTTGGATCTACGTGATCTACTAATTGGTCCATGTGAGACCAAGCTTATGAACAACTTTTAGATCTGCGAGATCTACTAATTGGTCCCTGCGAGACCAAGCTTATGAAAAAAAATCTTGTGGTCTAACACTATTTATGAAATCATTATTTATGACAAACCTATGAACTCACTCAACCTCGTGTTGAAACTTTAAAGCATGTTTATTCTCAGGTACTTAAGTATTGCTTTCGCTGTGTATTTGCTAATTGAAAGCAACATTTTAATATTCATGGATAATTTGAAGGACTTGCATTTGCTAAACTGATGATAATTACTTGCTATGCTTGGAGTCTTCATCACATATCATATCAATTAAAGACATTTAATGTATTGTTCATTAAATACAATGTAATCTATTTATCTTCCGCTGCAAAACTCAATAAAACATCTCATATAGAGTCGTTCTCGTTTATACAATTGTGATTTGATATATTTAGTGACGTTATTCTTCCAGCCCTATCTGGAGGACGTTACAGATTGGTATCAGAGCAGTTTGTTGTAGAGAACCAGGATTGCATTTTATGTGTGCCTTATACAATTAGGTACCTTAGCAATGTAGGACTACAACTTTCCTTGACCATAGTGCCTTTACTTGTTGCCTTTAACTGATAAATGCTACACTATACTTTAGAAATTTTACTTATCTTAAAATGTCGAGTCAATCTAAGAACTCTGCTCACTTTCCTAAGTACTATCCAATTACGCCATCGCATTTAAATGCAACACCATGATTTCAGAAATTCTTGACATTCCTATGTCATTTATCATGGTTTTGTGTATTACATATGTATTACATGAAACATTATCCATGATTTTTGAAACTCCTATAATTATTACTATTCATACTCAAACGTATATAACTCCCAGTTATATATCGCGTACCTATATGCCTTATACATTTATGCATCGGTTTGCGAACCAGAAAATATCATTGGGTTATCACAGTATACGAATTGAAAGTCTATAATCGAAAGATTATTAGATTACATACTTATCATTTTATGATCTCGACACGTCATACTGCCATTATTGGAGTATAGACAAATCATATCTTATCATATCTTATCATATCTATCCCAATAGACTTTGTCTAACACTTTTCCTAAAATTTCCCTATAAATTACGAAAATCTTTTGCTATATATACATATTCAAGGAGACAAATATATCATTCAGTATTCAACAACTCATCTCATATCGAAACCCTTATCCGATAACATAATATGGATTTCTCATCTGATTCCTCAAGCTTAAACGTTAGCGTAATCGGAATGAACCAACCACTTAGCCATAATCTATTTTGGATGAATTGGGGATGGGTTCGTAGTCTACTTAATCAATGGAGAATTGAAGAAGGTGATCCTTTTCACCCACCACATTGCCCTAGTGGCGAAGAACCTGAAGCGCTTACCGGCGAACCAATCCGGAACACCATTTTCACCCTCATTTCTAGGATATCCCATCACGATTATATAATATCTAGAATTCTAGATCTTATTCATCCTCTTGTTCTAACCACCAATCATCCCAGAATAATGGAAGAAGTCAATGAGCTTTGCGCTCGAATAGTGGCTCCGGAGAATATGGTGCAATATCTACAAGCATCAACAGCACCAGCAGCATAATCAGCACCACCAGTACCATCAGCATCACCACCAACGGAAACAGTACCAACAACAACATCCGCATCTCACACCTCAACATCACACTCAGTACCTCGAACATCAACATCATACGCCCCATAGATACCAAGAAATATTAGTAATAATAAGTTAAGATGTATTGACTCATTCTTCCTAAAGAATTATATATGTATACTTATATATATATATATATATATATATATATATATATATATATATATATATATATATATATATATATATATGGTTTGGAACAATAATAAATCTTTTTGTACAAAGCTATTATGTGTGAATCTTAACTAGTATGTACTACTTGGTTAATTCATATCACTAATATGCTATGATGTACATCCTTCGTTAATGACTTAACAATTATTAATCACTGCTTCAACACCATGAACTCCATTTCATAATAAACCACGTGTATTATTCAAATACATGTTTGATTTTCTATTTTCGATGTACTCGAAACTTTCTAGAAAACATTACTCTTGCCTTGTAAATTTCACAAGAAATCTACGAGCACCAACATCATATACCGAGATATATCAATAACAATGAATGATGAAGTATTGATTCATAACTTCATTAGAGAAATATTCCCCTACGATTATGTAATCTCTCAAGTCTTGACGATTATTTATTCTCGTTACAACCGCAAATCAAATGAGTTTAATATTATATTAACTCATTAAATCTATATTATATCTAAAGAATACATATATGAACGTATATCTTCATAAAGATTGTAATTAAAAATTCTTTTGTACAAACTGTTAATTGTGAAAATATTTTAAATGGTAGGTAATACCCGAGAAATATTTCTATCTCACATTAATATGTTACATTGTACATTCTTCAATTCTGATTCAATAATCAGTAACTATACTACTTACATCCACAGATATATCCGTTCACTAAAGAACAACCATTTTCAATTACATATTCTGATTTTGACATATCAGAATCTAAGTAAAACTTTAGCAGGTGTTATCTTCCTAAAGATAACTACATTCACGAATTATATTCATTAGTATTTTATGATGAATTATCACATCAAACCACCAAAATTATCATTCATTACTTTTGAAATCAACAACACCTATTCGTCAACCATTAGATCCATTGACGATCACAATCAGCGTTTAATCATCTAAAAACGAAATTTCTTGAAACCATCTCGGATTGATAATCAATGATTCAGATTCGTTAACCTTGAGAATATTGACGAAGCAGCAAAAGCTATAGATGGTCTTAATGGCCAAAAGTTTGATGATAAAGAATGACGTATTGAAAAAGCTCAGATTTGGAACTGGAAAATGGATTGAGCAAACCATAAAGGAAGCTGTGGACAAATCACAAGGACTAAACCTGTAATCAAAGAATCTAGATGATTCGATTTCTGATGAAAACCACAGAAGATTTTTTTACGCATTCTAAATCTTTACAGAAGAATTTTCCTCATTATCATTTGATCTTAGAAATTCTAAGATATCATCATATCTTTCGTTATAAATATCCTCTATATTTCTGAAGATATCTTCATAACGATTCTTGTCCGCAATTAATTATCTCTTTGCGATATCTTTATTTCATCATAAAGGAAACTGTATTAGTTTCTATATTCTGTAAAATTCAAGTTTAAATTATAAATGTTTTGAAGAAGTGTTGGGAATTGAAGCATGAGTTAGTATAATATAATGACGTCAGGCCAACGTGATTATATTACAGTAAGTTATGCTAAGTTTTTAATGGAAGATGATGATTCATAGATTTTATAATCATCATTTGCCATGTTACACGACTTTACATTCTATTTAACCTCTAAACATATCAAGAAAATATTTTTCTTGATGATTCGGTCTTTTTCGGATATTCTGGTAATTTGACAAATCAAATCGTGCTATTACCTTTCCTTTCTACTTTGTAGATTATGATAATTCGAAAATTCATACCTACGAATTCTGGACCATTACTCGCTTTACTTAGAGTCGAGAGGAGAATAAAAAAGCAAAGAGCTCCGATATATAAGGGAAAATATAAAGCCCTATAACGATACCGAAATTACAAACCGTGTATATCAATACGTATTGCAATGTAAAGACACGAGAGAATTAAAAACATTATAACCCCAAGGGCATAGTAGAAGTAAACATATTCCTCTGGTGGTAAATTAAAAAGAAGAATGACTGCATATATGGTCAATATAATAACAAGTATCAATACGGGATTGAACATATGAACAACTCTTTTTGGAAATATGAATTGAGGAAGAAAGTATAGAAGTGGTGAAGATAACGAAATGGAAGAAGTTAACTTATAGCAAAATATCCGACATAGAAATCAAGATAGATTACCACATTTAATTAAAGAGAATCATAATTTCCTTAATTATCGGAAAATCAAATCTTATAGATTACGAAGATTTCCTTTAATTCCTTGAATTTCGGAAATCAACTTTAACTATATCAAAAGTTAAAGTGAACATTTAATTTACTCAACTCACTCTTTTACGATAGCTTCGTTTATACTCTTTCTATAATCGAATCGTTTTATCCATATTATTCAAAGGAGATAAAACTCTATTTTTCAACTCTATTCGTCATTTCAATATTCTTGTTGTAAACAATGAAGATCTCTATCAAATTTCATGACCGTGATTTTCACGAACTCCTCTCTGTTTGTCTGCCCTAATATTGTGGCATAAACGCTCAAGATTTTGAATGAGCTCAATACTATTCATAACACATTTCATGTATCCAATTTACTGAAATGACTTGTATAACATCATCATTTTGAATGATCTCCGCATTAATAATAAAATTCACTTCGTAGAAGAACCTGTAGAAATTATGGTTCGTATGATTTAAACTCTTGAAACAAAACAATAATCTATCGGTTGAAATTTACACAAGGCCCCGAATATACCTGGGAACGTGAAGACCAAATAAAACGTAAATATCCTCGTCTATGTACGAACAACGCCGATTGATGGCAACAACTAAATTTCGGGACGAAATTTCTTTTAACGGGTAGGTACTATGACAACCCGGAAATTTCCGACTAAATTCAAACCTAACTGTTATTATAAAATGATATGTGAATTCCCTTTCTCCACTTTCGGTTTCATTAGTTTTCCTTTATACCGATTTATTAAACCCTACCAAAAACAACTGCCACGTGAAATTACATAAAGATTTGGATAATATGTTGTATGTGTAACTCCAGTTAAACAGAATGGTTAATTGGCAGTGATTATCACCACATACTCCACCACCACTCTCTGCCACCGCATACGCCACCACATAATCCCCACCACTCTCTGTCGCTATGCTAAATTATCGCCATCTCAACAGTAGCAACTGAAATTGAAATTAAAACTGCTTTTAGACATCCTGACGTGTACCGGATCTAAATCGTTTCCAATTTCTATATCTAAAATCAACAAGACTAAAAGTGCGAAGAAGGCGAAATTGACCGAAAATCTGCTATTGTTGTCGGAGCGTTGCCGGAAATCGACCGAAAGTATGCTACTGTGCACAGATCATCGGTGGTATCTTTCATTATTTTTTAAGAATTACACTACTGTTCTGTTATTAAGTCTTATTTATTATTCCTTCACTCGGTATTCTTTTGGGGACCAGATTAAAGATCTCTTCATTAATTATTTCATCTGGAATTGTTGGGGTTTTTGTTATGCACGCGATGTGTTTGTTTAAATGCCTGAATGAGATATGACTGAAGATGATGTAATCCCTATGTCGAAGCCAAATGGCTTTTCACCTACAAAGTCGAATGATAGTCGTGTTACATCATTTTTGATTTTCAACTTTCCGGATTCTTGGTCTCGTGATGATTGTCGGAGAGTTTTCGAGAATTATGGGGCTCTCAAAGACGTGTACTTTGCTCGTAATAGATTGTCGAGTGGCCAACGCTTCGGGTACGTCCGATTCGATGGCATTTCCGACATCAATTCCTTCACGAAAGTTTTAAACAACATACATGTCAACGGGAGGTAGATTCGTGCCTATAAAGCTTTAGTGAGAAATGTAACCAAACGAGTACCGCATAAAGGTCGTGTTTCTAACCTGAATGCTGATGTTTACGGTCGTGCTACCAATCTAAATGTCGATGATTATGATGAATTTCCATATGCTCCTTGGAGTCGTGCTTCGTCAAACCCGTCAAATCGAATTAGTCGGGAAGGTAAATCCTTCGCAGATTCTGTTGTTGGGTCTAACCAACAACCCAATGTGTCTCAGCATAATAATTCAAATCATATCAAGATAAAAGTCGGAGGTAAATGGATCGATTTTGATCTTCCGGAATCGGTGAGCAATCATAATCTTGTTTTTAGTTTTAATAAGGATCAGATTTCGTGGTCTCTAATCGAAGTAAATAAGTTCCAATTCTAAGATGCTGATAGTGGGATTCAATCGAAGCAGGCCAAGGGTTATAATTTGGGTGATAATAAATCGTCAGATATGGATTCAGTTTCGTCACATGAGCTTAATGTAACGGCAGAGGGGGATGTGCATTGTGAAGAAGTTAAGATGGAAGTTCACGGTGATAATCTTACTGTGAATGTCGATGTTGTCTTTGATGATGAGGTTGAAGAGGGAGAGACAACTATGATGACCCGGGAATTTCCGACCAAATTTAAACTTGATCTTTATATGTTTCCGACACGATGAACAAAGTCTGTAATGTTGAGTCACAAATATTTTGAACTGTTTCATATATTCATTTGACTTTCGACCATTCCCGACGATTCACGAACAACTATTTGTAAATAGATAACACATATATTTAAATAGGTATAGGTATTTATAATTTGAAATATAATTTAGAATATTATGATTATTAAGATTTATATTGTAATAAATAAAATAAAATGCGATTAATGGAAACTATAGATTATAATATATATATATATATATATATATATATATATATATATATATATATATATATATATATATATATATATATATATATATATATATATATATATATATATAAATATTACTTGTAAATATATAATATTATATTTAGTTGTTTAAAAGAATATAATCAATATATTTATTTACTTAAACTTGTTAATTAAGATTTGATATATATATATATATATATATATATATATATATATATATATATATATATATATATATATATATAAAATGTGTATATTGAAAATGAATGATTTCGAGCTTAAATAGTAAACGTCAGTAAAACTCAGTTGGCATTTTGCCAGTGTTCATATAGTTCTAATACGTGTTTAAGAAGATTGAAAATAAAAATTGAACTGTAAATTGATTACGATGATTTTAGGTTTGATAAAAATATTTTTACCTTTTTAAGTTTAAATATTAGTACTCCGTATATATTAATTGGAACAGAAAATAAATATTTATTGAACATTTTTGATCAGGTTTCAAATAGTTAATGAGTGAAATAATTAAATATATTTAATCTAAAAGTTTGGGATTTTTAGGGACACTTTTATACGTTAACTGTTTAGCAATGGACACGATATAGCCATCCGGGGAAAAGCGTAGGCAGAAATTTTTTTGATGGCTTTGCTATTTCAATTCACTTATTGACTACTTTTATTATATTATAAATTATAATTATATTATTATATAATAATATTAATTCTTATTCTTATCTGTAATATATGTACATGTAAGATTATATATAGATATATATTTTGTGACTTGCTTGATCAACCTTTGCATCTCACACCTTTCTCTCCTTCTACCACCGTCATCTCACCACCTTGTTGATCACTATCACCACCTTCATCTCACTTCTAAGGAGACCATCGACAAACCCACCATAATCTCACTTGATCACACTATCAATGAAACCCAGTTACTACTCTTTGTTAATACACGTTACTGCATACTTTGTGTTACTACTCATCGGGTTCTGTTGAGAACGAAACCCATATTGTCACCACTCCATCGTAAACCAGTACACCACAGCTCAATCATTAAGTCACCGCCTTGCAACCTTCAATTATGATAAACTGCTATCACAACCGTCACACCATCAACACTACAATTCTTCTTTTCTCTCGTCACCTTTGTTGTTACTCCTACTGCTGTTACCATCACTCTTTTGTAACCTGCAACAGTGAAATGTTTGTGAAGATGATGAACTATGACATAAAATAACGAGGGTAATGATGAAGATACTATATGACGCTGCTTCCTCGTTTACTATTCTGATTCCATGATATAAATACCATTAACAAACCTGCTATTGATTCTATTTCAAATACAAATTTATAAAACGAAACCCACTTGGTGTTTCATCGAACCTACTGGTTTCTTTTTTTTTTGTTGCTTGCCACCATCCTACTACCAATCACCCTCTACGATTACAACCCAATCGATCACCACTATGATTCAAACCAACAACCACCATCTCGTTATATTTTCCTATTTGTTTCTGTTTCTAATTGATACCTTAGTGAACCACCTTCGAAAGAACCACCAATCACCACCACAACATCATTTTTTTTGTCGCTGAATAGCTGCACCTGCAGCTGAATTTTTTCTGTTTTGTTCGACTTTAAAAGTAACAAAGGTGTGGATGTCATGTTTACTTTAGCATAAACTAGTGAAGAAAAGGATAAACTAATCCTCTTATCTTCATATTGTCGGCCCCTACTTTCTGTAAGTGTTTATGTGAAGGAGCTTTTGTTTAATTGATAGAACTTGGGCTGCTATTCCTGACTTCACATGGATTTCGGTTTCTTTCAAATAAATGGGTTATACATGGGTTTGTAACCTTGATTAATTGGTTAGGGCCTTGTTAATTTATTTGGTTTTTAAAGTTGGGCCGAGACTTGCAAAACCATCGGTTCCTTTTTGTGTTCTTCTGTTGAGGTATTAAATAATGGTATACGATATTGATTTGGGTTTATTGATAAATAAATGAAGTGATAAAGGAAAACGTTAAGATGTTAATTATGATGTTACGGGATATATAATGATGATATTAGATGATTATGATAATGATGATGATACACTCGATTAAGTATGATGATGATGTTGTTATGGTGATCGTATGATATAGCTGATGAGATATTATGATTTCAATTATAGAGATGATGAATTAGGTTTTAAATCCATGAAGAAAGATGAAACAGAAAATATATTAAGTATGATTAGATTATAGACTAAATCAGGAAAATGGAATTGGAAGAGTGGCTAGGGAGTCTTTGTGTTTAACTAAGAGATCATGGGTTCAAAACTAAGCTTTGGCAACTGCATTTAAAAAAAAAAAAAAGAAACGGGCTGTTGTCAAGCTTGAGGTGTTGGGCCGAGGTTCACCTTCTTATATTGGGTCGAATTGTTGATTAACGAATTTGAAACAGGAAACGAGGATTAAATATAAATGGGTTAGTTCTTTAGTCAAGAAGTGAACGAATAGTTGGATGGTTTAGGGATGTTACTGGTTTAGCGAGAGGTCTTGGGTTTGAGCCTGGGTTAAGGCAGTTTATTTTCTTTTTTTGGAGCTTTTCCTCTTAAGGTAGTCTTTTTATTATTAATATTATTATTATTATTATTATTATTATTATTATTATTATTATTATTATTATTATTATTATTATTATTATTATTATTATTATTATTATTATTGTTATTATTATTATTATTATTATGTCAATAAAAAAATATAAATATTAGTATCATTATTATTATTAGTAAGATCATTATTTTTATAGTTATTATTATTAGTATTCATTATTATTAAAATTATCATTTTTATTTAAGTTATCATTTTTTATCATTAATATTACAAGTATCATTTTTAACTCTATTATCATTAATATTTTTTTTTTATCATTACTAGTATTAATTTAATATCGTTATAATTTTAACAAACAAACGATATATATACATATATACACAAAGTTATATTTAATACACCTAACATAACAAAAGTAATATTTTTAATTATTTTAAATATATAAAAAGAATATATGAAACGTATAAGTTATTCATATAGGAATGATATAACTAATAAATGTACATATATATATATAAATTTGTACGATTACTATTATGTGTTTTAATATACATAATTGAATATAGGTTCGTGAATCCAAGGCCAACCCTACACTTGTTTAATGTCGTCATATGTATTTTTACTACAAAATACAGTATGGTGAGTTCATTTGCTCCCTTTTACTCTTTATATTTTTGGGACTGAGAATACATGCGCTGTTTTTACAACTGCTTTATTAAATGCTTTTGAAATATGTTTTGAACTACGAATACATGAAATGCTTTTATAAATGTTTGACGAGATAGACACGAGCAAAACATTCCTCGAATGAATTATTATGCAGACAGGAGTTCTGCGGATTATTATTGAATTATGTGGACATGATAATTGCCACTATTGAATTATGAGGACATGATAATTGCCACCATTAAATTATGTGGACATGATGATTGCCACCGTTGAATTATGTGGACATGATAATTGCCACCAATTGAAGTGAATGTTATATATCAAGAGAATGATTTTATACACAGGTTATGTGTATGATATTTTGTACACAAGATATGTGTACGGTTACAAAGATTTGTTAAAATGGTTTCGTACACTAGAAAGGTGTACTGTATTTAAAAGATATAGCATGTACATTACAGGTGGGTATAGGATTCGGGCCCATTTGTACCATGCAGCATTTAAATTTTGTGGTCTATCAAAATGATAATTTTTTTTTAAGATAAACTTATGAACTCACCAACCTTTTGGTTGACACTTGAAAGCATGTTTATTCTCAGGTATGAAAGAAATCTTCCGCTGTGCATTTGCTCATTTTAAGGACACTACTTGGAGTCGATCATTGCTCTGGAATCAAATGTTGATGACTTCGTCCAGATGGATTAGGACGGGGCATTTCAATCACGACGGTTGATTTTGGTGATAATGTAGTTCCGCCACAATCCGACGACCCTCTAGCCTCGACATCCACACCAGATTTCAAATTAGGCGGCGACTCTCTGCCCAAAAACTTACAGTCGCCGAGGTCTTCTGATGCAATTTCCAACATTGAGGGTGCTGTGTTTGAGGAAAGCAAGGGCATACTTGTGCCTGTTTATCTGATTCCCCATTTGTACAGTTCCCAAAATCAACATCAAACTGGGCCAGTTCCTCATACTTGGCCAGTTCCTCATGTTGGGCCAAACTCTTCATGTGAATTTGCTATGGACAATCAGACCCTAAACGGGCTGGACCTGGGCTTAGATGAACGTGACGTGGGTGACCCTAGCTCAATAGGAAGTGTTCATGCCAACTTGCAGGACGTACCCCTTTGTCATGCTTTTACCGCGGTAGCTCGGTTTCGTGTTAAAAGGAAAAAAGCTCCTCCTTTGATCAAAAGTCATTTTATTAAACATGTGTGGGGTAGGAATAATATGAAGCGTAACTGACGTCAAGATAATTTTCAGTGGCACGATAGAGATTTTATCGAGAATGTGATGAATGACTCGGAAGAGGATATTGGATGTTGCTCGTGTTGCTCTTCTTGCGCGTCATCGGACTCGGAAGCCTAGTTTTTTAGTTGTCGTGTCTTGTCCTCGTGATTGTATGTCTTCTTTAATTTCGTGCATTTGTGTGTGCGTGCGTCCTTTTTTGCGGTTGTGTGTTGGTTCGTGTAATTGTCTAGCTCCTTGCTAGTCTTTTTTCGTGTACTGTTTTATTCTTAATAATAAAATCTGCTTGCCTTTAAAAAAAAATTATAAAATGATATGTAAATATATATGTGTGTATATATATATATATCATTTACAACCATTATTATTATTATCAAGTATTATTATTACAACTATTACTAATGTTATTATTATTAATAATTATTAATAACCTTAATGTTATTAGTATTATCACTTTTAAGATTATTATAAATATCATTATTATTATTAATACAACTTATTATTAATAATAATAATATTATTATTAATAGTATTAATAACATTTATAATGATTATTATCATTATTATAAATTATAATTAAAATTATCATTTTTATTATTATTGTCATTACTAACATTGTTATCATTAAAAATATTATTATTATTAGTATTATTATTATTATTAATTTTATTATTATTAATAATATTATAAAATTTCTATTTTTAATATCAATTACAAATAAATTAAAAGTCAAAAGATATGTACTAAATTTTTATATTTTTTATTAAAAAACGTGATCCTGATCCCAGCTTATTTTTATATATTTTTTTATTTTTTTAAGCCTCCTGTTCTTGACTTCTGCATTTTTATTTATTTATCATCTTTTATTTAATTTTTTTGTTAGCGTGATATATTTTCAATTATTGCTACTGGTCAAAAATTTTGTTTTCAGTCGACTATATTTAATATAAATCAATCTATATCTGTCTGTTTTGTAAAAAAAAAAAAAGAATATATGCTTCGCTACATTCTGTTCATGAACTCAATATTGAAAAGCTCGAATTCATTTTAAATTTCAAAATCTGTAATTGCGATTTTGTTAGGAATAATTCAATCAAACTTCCTGCAAAATTTCATATTCCAATTCCTCAAAACGAATTCGAATTTCGGAGTCAAAGTTATATTTTTTAAAAGTCAACTAATGTTCTTCAATCAAATTCGTGTTTATTGTTATGATTTCAGTTAAATTGAGGTTTGAGATAGTTTCTAGGTATGATTTAAAACATATTTCATTTTATAAGTTTCATCTAAAATGTCCTCTAAATCAAAAATCAATATTTTTTTAACCTTCGACGGCATCAGCAGCAATGCTGTTACTTTTATTTTTTTCTTTTTCTTTTCGCTTTCAATTAAATCAAGTCCTGATATGGATAAATTATATTTGGTTTAAAAGTCCTAAAATCGTTTTGATAATTAATTGGATTCGTTCCTGGGTTGTTTTGATTCATGAAGAAGGAGAAGAAGATAAAACATAAATACATACGGGTTATATTATTTAGGGTAGTGTTATAAATCAGAAAAACTGATATGGAGCCATGGTTATGAGTGTTTGCGATTTAGCGAGAGGTCACGGGTTCGAGCTCGGGCGTTGGCATTTTTTTAGGAAAGCTCCTAAGGTAGTTCCTTAATATTTATTATTATTATTATTATTATTACTATTATTATTATTATTATTATTATTATTATTATTATTATTATTATTATTATTATTATCACCAATATTATGATTATTATTATTATCACCAATATTATGATTATTAATTATTTTCATTATTATCACTAAGTATTAAAGTCATTATTATTATTATTATTACTAGTAAGTATTAGTTACCATTTTTATAACTATAATTATGATTATTATTATTATTATTATTTTTATTACTAAAATGATTATTATTACTAATATTATCATTAATAGTATTATTATTATTGTATTACTAGTATTATTATCATTTTTAGTAAAATTATCATTTTTACTATCATTAAAACTATATCATTATTATTATTAACATTTAATTACCAGTATCATTATCATTATTGTAATGACCCGTCTTAATCCATAAGAACGAATACAATAACATATGATTACATCGCGAGGTACTTGACCTCTATATGATACACTTTACAAACATTGCATTCGTTTTTAAAAGACAAACTTTCATTTACATCAAAAGTTGAAGGCATGCATACCCTTTCAATATATATCCATCTATAATTGACTTAATAATAATCTTGATGAACTCGACGACTTGAATGCAACGTCTTTTAAAATATGTCATGAATGACTCCAAGTAATATCTCTAATATGAACAAATGTACAATGGAAGATTTCTTTCATACCTGAGAATAAATATGCTTTAAAGTGTCAACTAAAAGGTTAGTGAGTTCATTAGTTTATCATAAATAATCACTTTTCAATAATATAATAGACCACAAGATACTCATATTTAGAAAACAATCTGTGCAGGTCTGCTCACTGCTGGAAAATCATTCATACTTGGTACTAATTATAATGGTAATAATACCAATTGTATTAATGGTAGTAATAATAATAATAATAATAACATTATAACACTAACTAATAACAATATTACTAATAACAATAACAATAATATATAATAACCATAATAATAATAATAATAATAATAATAATAATAATAATAATAATAATAATAATAATAATAATAATAATAATAATAATAATAATAATAATAATAATAATAATAATAATAATAATAATAATAATAATAATAATAATAATAATAATAATAATAATAATAATAATAAAGACTACCTTTAAAAAAGCCATTTTAAAAAGAATTGCACCAAGCAGGGTTTGAACCCAAGACCTCTCGAAACCCGACACACTCATCAAACCATGGAACCATTACTGCTTTTCTGTTTAACTACTAATCTGATATTTATTAAACCCGTTACTGTGTGTTCTTCTTCTTCCTCAATAAATTAAATTGATTAGAGGTCAAGATACATTAATAATGAATTACATATTAAGTTTTAGTGTTTAAACCTTATACAGAAGCGACTAGCAGGGATTTAAATTAATTGAAAACCACCAAAAATATATTAACACCCACGCTGCTATGCAGGTCACGGTTTAAAAAAAATAATATAGTGATTTTGATTTTGAAAACGTTTTGGAAAAATGTTACAACACAAAGTAAGTTTCAAATCACTCATAAAATCTATTGGAGTCGTCAATTTGACTGAAATCATAACAGAAGACACGAATTTGATTATAGAACATTAGTTGACTTTTAGAAACTCAAAACTTTGAATCAGGAATTCGTTCTTATTTTGAAGAATTAGAATTGAATACTTTGCAGTTAGTTTGAGTGAAGGAATCCTAACGACTCTACATTTGCACATTTTGAAATAACGTTTGAAATATACTTATGGTGAAAAAGTAAGAAGAACATAGCCGACTCCTTTCTGTTCTATCTTTTCTGTTTTTTTTTCATTCTGAATTTGCAAGAGTAGATATTAATTATGTGATTTAGGACGATTTCTTACAGCTTCAATATTCGATTGCCCTTGTTTTCTAGTTAAGATTAGTCGACAGGTTGTACAATCTATAACAGATGGGGAAGAAAAAAATAAACAGACACACTTTTATGATTGGATTCGTACACTAAGTGATTTGGTTATATAACAACACTAGGTATAAAACTAAAATCACAGATAATGGATGCGGATTGTGAATCAAATTCAGTATCTCCTGTATTTGTTCAACTAATTAAGGAATGATAATAATAATAAATAATATTACAAAAATAATAATAATAATTTCTGTTAATAAGAAAAAAATGATAATAATATTATTTATAATCCTAACAATAACATTAGTTATAATACTTTTAATATTATTGATGATAACAATAATACATATCAAATTTCATATATATATAATAATATTAATAATATTACAAATATTAATATTTATTTTAACATTAATAATAATAATAATAATAATAATAATGAAAGTAATGATAATAATATTATACAACATTTATGTTTTAACTTGTAATTAAATGTATTAGTATTACATGTTATTGATTATGTAATATTTATATTTGTATGCTATATATAATAATATTATTAATATAGATATTACTATTAATATTGGAAGTAATATAGAAATTATATTTTTATTTGCAATTATGTTGATATTATATCTTATTGGCTATGTAATATTTAATAATTATATTATATATCCTATGATAACATTTATTGGATATTGCATCATAAATATACATATAGATAATAGTATCATGTATCTATTTGTATATATTCTTTTTAATTATACTTAAATTCTGTTTGTTATTTTACATTTTTTAATTCTATTTAATTGAAGTGTAACTTCATTATTCAAAATATTATATTCTTATATTTATATTTATGTATATATACTTACATATTATTTACAGACAATAATTCGTGAATCGTTGGGAACAGTCAAAGGTCAAATATATACATGAACATAGTTCAAAGATTTTGAGACTTTAACATTACAGACTTCACTTATCGTGTCGAACTTATGTAAAGATTAAGTTTAAATTTGGTTGGAAAATTCCAGGTCATCACAGTACCTACCCGTTAAAGAAATTTCGTCCCGAAATTTGATCGAGGTCGTCATGGCTAACAATAAAAATGTTTTCATGACGATTATGAGTTGATAAATAGAGTTTTATCATTATTGAGTAATGTAGACAAAATGATTCGATTATATGAAGTGTACGAGTGAAACTGTCACAAAAGAGCGAGATGAGTAAATGTAGATTCATCATATCTTTTGACATAGATAGGATTGATTTCCGGAATTCAAGGAATTTAAAGAGGATCTTCAAAATCTAAAAGATTTGATTCTTCGGCGAGTAAGGAAATTAAGATCTCTATAATTAAATACGGTGATCTGCCTCGATTACTCTGTCTGATATTTCCATTATAAATTAAACTCTTCCGCTCTAATATTCTCACCATTCTTATTCTTTATTTCTTAGTTCATGCATCCAAAAGATTGTGAAAATACTTAATCCAGTTCTAATCCTTGATATTTTCCTAATTATCATTTCTGTCATCCTTCTTTTCAATCTTCCACCAGAAGAATCTCTTTACTTCTACTATTACCTTGGGGTGATACTATTCTTAATTCTACCGTGTCTTTATATTGCTATTCGTATTAATATCCACGATTTGTAACTTCTGAGTTGTTGTTGGGTTTTATATCTTCTCTTATATTTTGATGTCTCTGCTTCTAGCCTTCTGTAATTATTGACATCCACAATCAATACTCTCACCAATTTACTGTGATTTATACCCCAATTTACACTTCGAAGCTTTATGCTCTGTTTTCTCTTCTATCCATTAAGCACATCAAGTAATGGTCCAGAATTTGTGGGTATGGAGTTTCGAATGAACAAGGTTAATCTTCTAAGAAGGAAATCGTAATGGCACGATCTTGATTTGTCAAATTACCAGAATTACTGAGAATAGAACTATTAAGAATATATTTTCTTGATGTGTTCAGAAGTTAAGCAGAATGAAAGAGTTATGTAACATGGCACATGATGATGTTATGATCTGTGAATCATCACATTCCATTAGAAACTCAGCATGACTTACTGTAATATAATCACATTGATCAAGTGTCATTATATTATACTAGCTCATGCATCAATTTCCAACACTACTTCAAAATCATTCATAATTCAAACTCGAATTTTAAAGAAATTTAGAAACTAAAGTAGTTTCTTTTGTGATTTAATATAGATAGCACTAAAAGATAAATAATTTCGGACGAGAATATTTATGAAAATATCTTCAGAAATATCGAAGATATTTATGATGATATTTTGGAATTTCTAAGTTCGAAGGTTGATGAAGAAAAGTTTTCCGCAAGATTTTAACATGAGTTCGGAGCAGGATATTCTCTAAATATTTCATTGGATTCAGAATTACCTAGATTCTCTGAATATAGGGTTTGGTCCTTGTATTTGTCATTGGTCTCCTTCATGGTTAGCTCAATCTGTTTTTCAGTACCAAATTTTCTATCGAGCGTTCCCAACATTCCATTCTTTATTATCAAAACTTTTGGCCGTTTAGACCATCTACAATTTTGCTGTTTCCTCTGCATTTAATGCTACCATATCTGAATCATCGGTTATCAATCCGAGGTGGTTTCAAGAGAATTGTGTTTTTAGATGATTAAATGCTGATAGTAATATAGTGGAATATAAAAGGTTCTCTGGTAACGATGATGAAAGGCAAACTTATATATCAAGCTTATAATAAGGTTGCTTCGAACGAAAAGTCGAAGTTGACTTGCTGGAGCTGTGAAAAAATTTGCTACTTTGAAAGTGATTACCAAGTTATTTTGGGTAAAAATAACACTAAGGAATTAGCACAGCTACGTGTTAAACGTTTACTCAGTTTTCGAGTGTTTTCAGGTGTATAACTACGTGCATTAATCTTTTCTTCCATCGACGAAGTGCGGTTGGTTCATCCTCTGGATTGAGGTGTTTTCAAGAATCGTGAAAAGTTTGAATGCAGATTGTAATCGTCAAGATACAAATGAGGTTTAAGATGAAATCAAGTGGCAAACTTGAAGAATTGTTTAGTTTCATATGTTATAATCAATATTTTAATTCAAGATTTCCCTAATGACAAAGCTTTTAATTGTCCAATGTTATTAGTCCACAGTCCACAGTAACAGTCCAATAATTCATATATAGTTTAATATATAATATTCGAATTAATTAATACGTATCGTAACCTGTGTACATGTCTTAGACTCGATCACAACTCAAAGTATATATATTATTATAGAATCAACCTCAACCCTGTATAGAGAACTCGATCATTACTGCATATAGAGTGTCTATGGTTATTCCAAATAATATATATAGATGCGTCGATATGATATGTCAAAACCTTGTATATGTGTCCTGATATTTAAAGTGCATAAAATAAATAACAGAAATTAAATGACAATAAATAAAATTGCAAGAATTTAAATTGCGATGAATAAATTACGATAATTAAATTGCGATAAATAAATGTAATAAGGAATTAACAGTTAGCTAGGAACAGTTAGCTAGGATTTTGTTAGCGTGGATTCTTAACAAAATTTCTCATAGTTAATTTGTTTGTTTCTAACAAATTTTATTTTATCCAATGTTTTCTTCATTATGCCACTTGTTGGATTCTGATAGATCAAAATCCAAATATGAAATTGAATGAAAAGGGTTATTCTGCGGTGAACGGATACGTATATCGGTGGTTGTAAATAGGATAGTAAATGACTGTTGAATTAGATTTGAAAGAATGTACAGTGTATTTATTAATGTGAAATCTAAATATTCCTCGGGTATTACCTACCCGTTAAATATTTTCACCATTAACAGTTTGTACGAAAGAATTTTTAATTACAATCTTTATGAAAATATATATACATATATATTTTCTTCATATGTAATCATGGATTTAATGAGTCAATATGATATTAAACTCATTTGATTTACCGTTAGAACAAGAATATATAATCTCTAAAACATTAGAGATTACATAATCGCCATGTCGAACGAAGATAAATAATGTAGAACGATTCTTAGAACGTTGATTATGCTCGAGGTACATAATGAGATGTTGAGGCATGGATTGTTGATGGTACTGGTGCTGTTGCTGATGGTATTGTTAGTGCCGATGATGTTGATGAAGCTGGTAAATTTTGCACCATATTCTCCAAATTGATTACTCGAGCGCGAAGTTCGTTGACTTCTTCTATTATTTCGGGATGATTGTCGGTCGAAAAGAGCGGATGAATAAGGTTTAGAATCTTAGATAGAATATAATTGTGGCGAGATATTCGGAAAATGAGGGTGAAAATGGTGTCTCGGACTAGTTCACCGGTAAGTGCTTCAGGTTCTTTATCAAGAGTGCAGGTTGGTGGGTGGAAAGGATCACCTTTTTCTCATCTCCATCGGTTAAGTAGGCTACGAACCCATCAAATGAATTGGTTGATTCATTCTGGTGACACTGCTTTTGGAGCTTAGGTGAAACTCCATATCCGAATAGCTGTCAGAATCCGAGGAATTCGAACTGGTTGAGGGATATATCTCGTACGATCAGATGAAGGATTTTCGATAAGAAATAGATTATAGGATGTAGATTAGTACCCTGCAATACATAATTTACTTATGCATATATAATACTAAAATCCCATAAGTTACGGAGGAATCTACGGAAGCTGTCAGGCAAAGGTAACAATAACAGATACGTTAAGATATGAATTTATCTATACACTGTCTATGCAATAGAGGCAGTAAGACGTGTCTAGACCTTAAGGATGATAAGCAAATAATTTTTGACACTAAATGATAAGCAAAACTTTTGACATGCAGACACGGTCTAAGTCCAGACTCACTAATGCATCCTAACGACGTATCAGTTAGACACACTAATGCAAACCTGGTTCGCTAAGACCACCGCTCTGATACCACATGTAATGACCCGTCCTAATCCATAAGAATGAATACAATAACATATGATTACATCAAGAGGTACTTGACCTCTATATGATACACTTTACAAACATTGCATTCGTTTTTAAAAGACAAACTTTCATTTACATCAAAAGTTGATGACATGCATACCCTTTCAATATATATCCATCTATAATTGACTTAATAATAATCTTGATGAACTCGACAACTTGAATGCAACGTCTTTTAAAATATGTCATGAATGACTCCAAGTAATATCTCTAATATGAACAAATGCACAGCGGAAGATTTCTTTCATACCTGAGAATAAACATGCTTTAAAGTGTCAACCAAAAGGTTGGTGAGTTCATTAGTTTATCATAAATAATCACTTTTCAATAATATAATAGACCACAAGATACTCATATTTAGAAAACAATCTGTGCAGGTCTGCTCACTGCTGGAAAATCATTCATATGAAGAACACTGGAACCTTTCAAACAACTCACCAACGGTAGCTAATGCATAGTGCAATGACAAAATCATCTCACCGTGGTAGTTAATACAATATAATTCTTACAACGAGGTCTAATGCTTTCGCAATGCAAAATCATCCCTCCGAAGGTAGCTGAAACGGGGGCTAATGCGTACGCAATGCAAAATCATCCCTCCGTTACCAACTACAAAGTCGACAATAATACAATACAATACATCGGTAGCTAACGCGTAGTGCAATGACAAAATCATCTCACTGATGGTAGTTAAAACGGTAGCTAACGCGTAGTGCAATGACGAAATCATCTCACCGTTACTAACTACTAAATCAAACCTTTGAATCCATATAATTCTATCATATAATGTAGTTTTGAATATTTGTATCTATTTCATCAATCATTTATAAAAGCAGTTCATATATTCTCAGTTCAAAAATCTATCTCAAAAGCATTTAGGAAACAGTTATAAAAACAGCGCATGTATTCTCAGTCCTAAAAATGTAAAGAGTATAAGGGAATCAAATGAACTCAACTAATATATTTTGTAGTAAAAATACATATGACTATATTGAACAACTGAACAATGCAGGGTTAGCCTCGGATTCACGAACCTATATCATTTGTATATATATTAAAACAAATAATCGAAATCAAACAAGTGTATACCTATTGTTTTATGTTTTAAGATTAATATTCTTATATATGTAATTTTATTAATACTTACTTTACATTATGATATTTAATTTGATATTTAATTAAGGTTATTGATTAAAACGAAATTTTATGTAGTATTTATATATATATATATATATATATATATATATATATATATATATATATATATATATATATATATATATTGTTTTGTAAGATTATTAATTTTAGTGATACTAGTTTAAGAATAATAATAATTCTGATAATAGTAATTTTAATAAAAATGGTAATTTTACTAATAATGATAAAGTAAAAATAATACTTTTAGCAAAAAAAGTATTTTTAATAGTAATGGTAAGTTTAATAATAAATATCATTTTAATAGAAATTTTAATGTTCGTATAATTAATAATACTAAAATTAATGATAATGATACTTAATCTCCTTATTAATAATAATAACTATATATATGACAAGAATGCTAATATTAATGATGATTATAATTTACATATTAGTACTATTAATATAAAATGATCATACTTGGTACTAATTATAATGGTAATAATATCAATTGTATTAATGGTAGTAATAATAATAATAATAACATTATAACACTAACTAATAACAATATTACCAATAACAATAACAATAATTTATAATAACCATAATAATAATAATAATAATAATAATAATAATAATAATAATAATAATAATAATAATAATAATAATAATAATAATAATAATAATAATAATAATAATAATAATAATAATAATAATAATAATAATAATAAAGACTACCTTTAAAAAAGCCATTTTAAAAAGAATTGTAGCAAGCAGGGTTTGAACCCAAGACCTCTCGAAACCCGAAAGACTCATCAAACCATGGAACCATTACTGCTTTTCTGTTTAAATACTAATCTGATATTTATTAAACCCGTTACTGTATGTTCTTCTTCTTCCTCATTAAATTAAATTGATTAGAGGTCAAGATACATTAACAACGAATTACTTATTAAGTTTTAGTGTTTAAACCTAATACAGAAGCGACTAGTAGGGATTTAAATTAATTGAAAACCACCAAAAATATATGAACACCCACGCTGCTGTGCAGGTCACGGTTTAAAAAATTAATATAGTGATTTTGATTTTGAAAACGTTTTGGAAAAATGTTACAACACAAAGTAAGTTTCAAATCACTCATAAAATCTATTGGAGTCGTCAATTTGACTGAAATCATAACAAAAGACACGAATTTGATTATAGAACATTAGTTGACTTTTAGAAACTCAAAACTTTGACTCAGGAATTCGTTCTTGTTTTGAAGAATTGGAATTGGATACATTGCAGTTAGTTTGAGTGAAGGAATCCTAACGACTCTACATTTACACATTTTGAAATAACATTTGAAATATAATTATGGTGAAAAGTAAGATGAACAGAGCCGACTCCTTTCTGTTCTATCTTTTCTGTTTTTTTTTTCGATTCTGAATTTGCAAGAGTATATATAAATTATGTGATTTAGGACGATTTCTTACAGCATCAATATTCGATTGCCCTTGTTTTCTAGTTAAGATTAGTCGACAGGTTGTACAATCTGTAACAGAAGGGGAAGAAAAAAAATAAATAGACAAACTTTTCTGATTGGATTCATACACTAAGTGATTTGGTTATATAACAACACTTGGTAGAAAACAAAAATCACAGATAATGGATGTGGATTGTGAATCGAATTCAGCATCTCCTGTATTTGTTCAACTAATTAAGGAATGATAATAATAAATAATATTACAAAAAAAAATACTGTTAATAAGAAAAAAAAATGATAATAATATTATTTGTAATCCTAATAATAACATTAGTTATAATAATTTTAATATATATAATAATATTACAAGTATTAATATTTATTTTAACATTAATAATAATAATAATAATGAAAGTAATGATAATAATATTATACAACATTTATGTTTTAACTTGTAATTACATGTATTTGTATTACATGTTATTGATTATGTAATATTTATATTTATACGCTATATATAATAATATTATTAATACAGATATTACTATTAATATTGGAAGTAATATAGAAATTATATTTTTATTTGCAATTATGTTGATATTATATCTTATTGGCTATGTAATTTTTAATAATTATATTATATATCCTATGATAATATTTATTGGATATTGCATCATAAATATACATATAGATAATAGTATCATGTATTTGTTTGTATATATTCTTTTTAATTATACTTAATTTCTGTTTGTTATTTTACATTTTTTAATTCTATTTAATTAAAGTGTAACTTGATTATTCAAAATATTATATATATATATATATATATATATATATATATATATATATATATATATATATATATATATATATATTCTTATATTTATATTTATGTATATATACTTACATATTATTTACAGACAATAATTCGTGAATCGTTGGGAACAGTCAAAGGTCAAATATATACATGAACATAGTTCAAAGATTTTGAGACTTTAACGTTACAGACTTCACTTATCGTGTCGAACTTATGTAAAGATTAAGTTTAAATTTGGTTGGAAAATTCCGGGTCGTCACAATTATTATTGTTATTACAAAACAATACAACACTTTATACATTATCAGTATTAAAGATCATTTTATCAAACAAATACTTATATATATAGAATATATATATATATATATATATATATATATATATATATATATATATATATATATATATATATATATATATAACTTATTCGATTACGAGTATATGTGTTAATATATATACTTGATATCGGTTCGTGAATCCAAGGACAACTCTGCACTTGTTCAGTGCCATCATACTCGTAAAATACGAAATACAGTATCGTGAGTTTATAGA
This sequence comes from Rutidosis leptorrhynchoides, assembly GCF_046630445.1. NCBI lineage: Eukaryota > Viridiplantae > Streptophyta > Magnoliopsida > Asterales > Asteraceae > Rutidosis > Rutidosis leptorrhynchoides. Next base: position 170,515,962 of record NC_092341.1, read on the forward strand.
TCCCTTTTACTATTTATATTTTTGGGCTGTGAATACATGCACAACTTTTATAGCTGTTTTACACGCTAGACACAAGTACCAACTTTAAACATTATTTATGACAAACCTATGAACTCACTCAACCTCGTGTTGACACTTTAAAGCATGTTTATTCTCAGGTACTTAAGTATTGCTTCTGCTGTGTATTTGCTAATTAAAAGCAACATTTCACCGAGTCATTCATTGATAATTTGAAGGACTTGCATTTGCTAAACTGATGATAATTGCTTGCTATGCTTGGAGTCTTCATCACATATCATATCAACTAAAGACATTTAATGCATTGTTCATTAAATACAATGTAATCTATTTATCTTCCGCTGCAAAATTCAATAAAACGTCTCATATAGAGTCGTTCTCGTTTATACAATTGTGATTTAATATATTTAGTGACGTTATTCTTCCAGGCGCTATCTGGAGGACATCACATCAAATGAATTGGGGATGAATGATTGGTTGATTCATTCTAGTGACACTGCTTTCGGAGCTTAGGTGAAACTCCATATCGGAATAGCTGTCAGAATCCAAGGAATTCGAACTGGTTGAGGGATTCATCTCGTACGCTCAGGTGAAGAATTTTCGATAAGAAATAGATTATAGGATGTAGATTAGTACCCTGTAATACATAATTTATATATGCATATATAATACTAAAATCCCATAAGTTACGGAGGAATCTACAGAAGCTGTCAGGCAAAGGTAACAATAACAGATACGCTAAGATATTAATTTATCTATACACTGTCTATGCAATAGAGGTAGTAAGACGTGTCTAGACTTTAAGGATGATAAGCAAATAATTTTTGACACTAAATGATAAGCAAAGCTTTTGACATGCAGACACGGTTGAAGTCAAGACCCACTAATGCATCTAAACAACTATCAGTTAGACACACTAATGCAAGACCTGGTTCGCTAAGACCACTGCTCTGATACCAACTCTAATGACCCGTCCTAATCTATCGGGACGAATACATTACATTTGGTTACATCGCGAGGTACTTGACCTCTATATGATACATTTTACAAACATTGCATTCGTTTTTGAAAGACAAACTTTCATTACATCGAAAGTTGACAGCATGCATAACATTTCATAACATATCCAATTATAATTGACTTAATAATAATCTTGATGAACTCAACGAATCGAATGCAACGTCTTTTGAAATATGTCACGAATGACTCCATGTAGTATCTCTAAAATGAGCAAATGCACAGCAGAAAATTTCTTTCATACCTGAGAATAAACATGCTTTAAAGTTTCAACCAAAAGGTTGGTGAGTTCATTAGTTTATCGTAATCAATCATTTCCATAATTTTAAAAGACCACAAGATTTCCTTTATTCAATAATCATACACTCGCAAGTGTTTAAAAATCATTCATATGGATTGAACACCTGGTAACCGACATTAACATAATGCATATAGAATATCCCCTAAACAGAAATCCATCTGTATAATATAAACTCGAAGTACTAAAGCATACCATTTTCCAGTATGGGGGGAGTTAGTACCCGTAGATCTACCTTTAGGTTTCACGTCAATTAGGGTGTCTGTTCCCTAATTCTTAGGTTACCAAGCTAAAAGGGTGATATTCGATTTCGATAATCCAACCATAGAAGGTAGTTTCAATTACTTGTGTCTATTTCGTAAAACATATATAAAAGCAGCGCATGTATTCTCAGTCCTAAAAATATATATTGCAAAAGAATTTAAAAAGGGAGCAAATGAAACTCACAATACTGCATTTTGTAGTAAAAATACATATGACGACATTGAACAAGTGTAGGGTTGGCCTCGGATTCACGAACATATATCATTTGTATATATATATATATTAAAACATATACTCGTAAACGACTAAATCTTTATAGTTATTGATGTATTTGTAATATTTATAATTTATAAGTTTCATTATTCATTTATATATATTAATTTTATATATATAGAAATATTAATATAGTTAAGTTATGTAATTTACATATATTTTTGTATATCTAATTTTTATTTTTATACCTATAACCTTAACAACATTTTTAAAACTTTTACTTTTATAGTCATAATTATTTTAATAATATTGATATAGATAATACTGATACTAATATTAACTATAAAAATAATAATTTTATTGCTACCACTAGTTAAAATAACGATCCTATTATTAGTATAATGATAATGATACCCATGATATTATTAGTAATAATACTTATAATGATTTGGTAATATTAATAACAATGATAATAATAATGATATTAATAATACTAATAGTTATAATAATAATGATAATAATTGTACTATTAACAATAATGATAATAATAAAATGATAATTTTAATAAAAATGATATTCTTAATAAATATGATTAAATATGATAATTTAAATAATAATGATAAAAATATTTATTAGTAATGATAATATTAATAATAATAGTTTTTAATAATAATAACAATAATAATTAATATTAAAACTAATAATAATAAATTGAATTATATCATTATCATTATCATGTTTATATCTTAACTTCTTTCAAAATTCATCTAAATTTCATAATATTATCTTTTATCAATACTTATATTTATACTTATGTTTATATCATACTATAAACTAAATCATACTTATTATTATAATTTATCAATTCGTACTTAAACATATTCGTAATCATAACCATAGTCATTTTCATTTTCGTACATATTTATTCATATAAATATATTTGTATGTAATCAAAATTTAAGTTATATTAATAACAATTGTATTAATAGTGCTTAATAATAATAATTATATATCAATAAAGATAATAATAGTAATTATATCAATAATTCAATTAAATCACAAGGTAATTATAATTTAATCATAATCCTAACAAAGTTTTAATCAAATAATAATAATAATAATAATAATAATAATAATAATAATAATAATAATAATAATAATAATAATAATAATAATAATAATAATAATAATAATAATAATGGAAATGAGAATAAAGTGTATACCCTTAAAAAAATGATCCAAACGAGACTCGAACCCATGACCTCCCGCTCACACCCCAACACCTCAAACCAATCGACTGCTCCTGCTTTTCTGAAGTGTTCCAGTTTTAAATTTATATTACCCGTAATAAATTCTGTATTTATAACCCTTCTTCTTCTTCTTCACTATAACGAATCCAAAAAATAAAAATAACCACAAATTACACTTTCGATTTAAGACTTATTATATAACTTATAAACACTGATTTTGTGATAAATTGGTTTGAAAAAAAAAGAGAGCAAAACAGCTGGTGCTGTTCGTCGAACATCTAAAAAAAATGTGCTTTTCGATTTTAATTGCATTATAGCTAAAGACTATAACACAAAATAGTTTACTAATCACATAGAGAAACTATAGGAATCGTCAATTTAACTTAAAATTTAAAAATGAATTCGAATTCTATTCAAGAACAATTGTTGACTTTTTTGTAAAATAAGTTTGACTTCAAAATTTACAATCGATAGAAAAAATGGAACCTTCAAATCTTGTAGAAAGATTATTTGAATGATTCCTAATAACTTTGCTTTACTAGATTTTAACAATAATTTGATTTCGTAGTTTGAAAAAAAAAAATGAAACAGAGGTACCGAACCTGTTTTCCCCAAAATTTCTTTGTTTTCAGTGTGATTCTTCAAGTAATAACTACTAATATTACATAATTGATACTGATGATTGTAATTGGTTAATTATTAACAATGATTATAGATGATCGATTTTTATTGATTGAGTGGGTGTCGATAGAGGGTCACGGACAAACAGAAAAGCAAATAAATAAAAAAAATTGATATCAGATATTGACTAAAAAAATGCGTAAGATTCTGTATTTACATTGTCTGCATATATTTATATTTATATTTTAATTAATCTTATTCACTAATAAATATAACAATAAATAATAATAATACCCTTAATATTATAATTATACTAATAATATAATAGTAATAATAATAATATTATTAATGATAATGATAATAATAATTATAAATCTATATCAATAATATTATAATTAATAATAATAATACTAATTATAATTATACTAATAATAATAATAATAATATAATTTAAAATAATAAATAATACTGATATTATATATATATAAAAAATACTGTTAGCTTTAATAATAATCATCATACTAATAATTTAAGAATAATGATAACAATAATTGTTAATAATAATGTTAATAATAATGTTATTAATGATAATATTAATGAATTATATTACTTTTATAATAATAATAATGTTGATAATCTCTAATAATAATAATAATAATAATGATAACATCTAATAATAATACTAATATTAATCATAATAACTAAAATTATAATTTTACTGCTAGTTATAATAAGAATGATATTAATAATGATAATAATAATAATAATATAATAATAATAATAATAATATTGATAATAATAAAGATGATAATAATGATCTTAATGATAAGTTCTTTTATAATTATAACAATTTTATTAATTTTAGGAATAATGATAACAATAATGTTAATAACAATAATATTACAATAAATCAAATGTATCAAATTTCACATATATATATATATATATATATATATATATATATATATATATATATATATATATATATATATATATATATATATATATATATATATATATATAGTAATAATATTAACAATACTTATATTAATGTTAATATTTCTAAAATTAATAACTTTAATATAACAACTAAATTATAACTTGTATTATATTATTAATTATGTAGTATTTATGTACTACATTATATAATAACTTTTATCGAATATTTATAATTTTTTTATAAACTTTATATGTATTACAATATACACATAATAATAATTATACACAGAAATCATATATATTTTTATATATATAGATTCATTTTAAATTACACTTATTTATTTTATATCTTATTTTACATATTTAATTCTAATGTTTATATTTTATAATTTCACTTTATTATATATATACTTACATTTATAAATGTATAAGTATTTATTTACAAACAATTGTTCGTGAATCGTCGGGGTAATGTCAAAGGTCAAATGCATTCATGAAATAAATAATTCAAACACTTTGGGACTCGGTTTAATAGACTTTGCTTATCGTGTCAGCATCTTATAAAGATCAAGTTTAAATTTGGTCAGAAATTTTCGGGTCGTCACCTACTGGTAATTCTATCCCTTGTCTTTTTATAATGTCTTCCATTATTATGCTTTGCGATATTTTTGCCATGATTAGCGAGTAGTTATCTTTAGTGTATGTTATGACATAATCAGTTATAATGCCGAAATTATATTATGGCTTGTGTATGCTATTAAAATGCTTTTCGATTATGCTTTGAACACAATCGCTTTTCCAACTAATAGAACATAGTTATTGGCTTTGTTATTGGGAAGTCGCGAACCCTGATTCAGAGTACACTATCTGTGTCACCCCTTGGTAAGAGAAGTCTATCGGATATAACGTGAGTTTGACTGAGGCACACCGATTGTAGTAAGTCCACCGAGCCTTTTATTCCAACTGAGGACTTTTTCGTAGTGAAACATCTTACTAGACCCCTAGTACATTGTCGGTCCTAGACCATGCTAGTGTAGTCACCAAGCATATAAACTTCGTACGTGTACGCTGAAGCACAACGGTTGTTGTAAGTTGTACCTCTGCTAAGTAAGGCCATGGAACACGGTTAGTGTTGACTAGTACACTTCACCATAATGCGATCTCAAGCATTGCACCCCGCTTGAGGGATTCTTAGTTAATTAAGGAACTGTTTGTTCGAACACATAAAGGATTTGAACGTTAGGTTAACTAAACGTTTCCTAGAAGTCAGCTTGACTTGGCCATGGTGTTCTTTATGGTTAAACTCTTTTAAGGGCCTAACTATCTTCTAAACCAATCATTAATGAAAGCATTGTAACCCAACACGTCTCTCGGATATGGAAAACCATGTATTACATTATACTTAAGAAAGTTTAGACCATTTCGAAATGTTAATACGTCACCCAACCGAGTCGCTTAATTGGATGAGCCGTCTGAACGTGTATGCCTGTAGTCAGACTGCACGGGCATCGGGGGTAAGGGACGTTGCTGTCTATTCAGAATCTTCAAGCCCAGTGCATTACCCAGTGACATGTCTTACGACAGGGGCATTTAGGACTAGTGTAGTAAATACAAGGTCACTGCCTATCCATGAGCCAACATTCCATAATACCGACAAAGTAACTGATGAAATCATAGCATGCACTTGTTTTATCCTAATCTGAATTACAAATTTTATCGTATTTACTTTACTTTGCTTTAATCTAGAAACCCAAAATTAGGTAATAATCAACTACTCCTGCACTTTGTAATTATCTTAAGTTTTAGATATAGGTTCGATTCTAATGATATCTCAAAAATACGACTCTAGGTAATACTTCCCTTACTCATAATAAGGAGTAGTACTATTTAGGCCCCGCTAAATATAAATTTAAAACGACTACCTCCCCCTGAGTGGCTGACTCTGGCGCGCCGCAGCCCGACGTGAAAGGACCCGTTCATATACATTATAAACTATTCACAATAGTTGATTACATTGCGAGGTATTTGACCACTATATGATACATTTTACAAACATTGCTTTTGTTTTTAAAAGACAATCTTTCTTTACATCAAAAATTGACAGGCATGCATACCATTTCATAATATCCACTATCCACTATAAATTGATTTAATAATAATCTTTTATGAACTCAATGACTCGAATGCAACGTTCTTCGAAATATGCTATGAAAGACTCCAAGTAATATCTTTAAAATGAGCCAATGCACAGCGGAAGATTTCTTTAACACCTGAGAATAAACATGCTTTAAAGTGTCAACCAAAAGGTTGGTGAGTTCATTAGTTTATCATAATCACTTATTTCCATCATTTTAATAGACCACAAGAATTTCATTTCCAGTTCTCATAAATATACGTCCCATGCATAGAGACAAAAATAATCATTCATATGGTGAACACCTGGTAATCGACATTAACTAGATACATATAAGAATATCCCCTATCATTCCGGGATCCTCCTTCGGACATGATATAAATTTTGAAGTACTAAAGCATTCGGTACTTTAGATTGGGTTTGTTAGGCCCAATAGATCTATCTTTAGGATTCGCATCAATTAGGGTGTCTGTTCCCTAATTCTTAGATTACCAGACTAAAAAGGGTCATATTCGGTTTAATAATCCAACCATAGAATGTAGTTTTGATCACTTGTGTCTATTTCGTAAAGCATTTATAAAAGCAGCGCTTGTATTCTCAGTCTCAAAAATATATATTACAAAAGCATTTAAAAGGGGAGCAAATGAAACTCACGCATATAAATATTGTAAAACAGTTATTAAAACATTTCATGTATTCTCAGCCCAAAAATGTAATGAGTAAAAGGGAGCAAATGAAACTCACCATACTGTATTTTGTAGTAAAAATACATATAACGTCATTGAACAAGTGCAAGGTTGGCCTCGGATTCACGAACCTAAATTAATTATATATATTTATGTGTTGGTCAATATTTGTCTAACAAATTAGTTCAAGTCATAGTGTACCACAATCCTAATGCTCGAGACTAATATGCAAAAGTCAACAAAAGTAAATTTGACTCAAAATAATTTCCAAAAATCTATACATGATTAATATATAGTTTAAATATTGTCGTTTTATATTTTTAAATATTTTTAAAAGATTTATTAGAGTAAATAATATAATTTATTTATTAATAAATAAAATTTTATATTATATTTATATAATAAAATATACTTTTATATATATTAAGTAATAAAATTTATAGGGTTCATTTAATATTATAAAGATAATATGATAGGTATTATTAAAGTAAGTTATTACACGTAGTAAAATATGTTTGTATCAAATATTTATTTGATAAAATAATATCTATAATGATAGTAAGTAAAAGTTGTATTATTTTGTAATAATAATTATTATTATAAAAATATCAATATTTATAATTACTAAGATGACATTATGATAAAACAATAATTCTAATTATGATAACTTTAATATTTACGATAATTTTTAATATTATCTTTAAAATAATAATTCTATTTAAAATAATAATAATAATGATATTTTATAGTAACAATGCCATTTCTATTAAAATGATAATTTTTGTTAAAATGATAGTTTTAATACTAACGATAATTTTAATAATAATAGTAATGATAAAAATAATAAGAACGATAATTTTATCTAAATCAATATCTTATAATATTTTAATTTCATCATGATACTCTTACCCATTATTTCCTAATCGTTTCATTTAATAGCTTTTAATCGTCTTTTATATCGTGTTCGTAATAATGATAATAATAGTAATCAAAATAATTAGGTGTTACAAATATTTGTTTTAATTACACTAATATTAATAATGATAGTTACTATAACATTATTAACGATAATACTAATAATTATCTTAATGATAATATAGTAATAATAATAATAACAATAACAATAACTATTTTTAAATAATGATATATATATATATATATATATATATATTAATAATGATAATAATAATAATAATAATACCAATAATAATAATAATAATAATAATTAGATAATAATAATAATACTAATTATAACTTTAACGATAATAACGATAGTAATAATAAAAAAAATTAACAATTTTTAATGATAAATCCTTTTATTGATAAAGATAATAATAATAATAATAATAATAATAATAATAAGATAAAACTAGAACGACTATAATAACGACGATAATAATAATCATTTTTAATAATAATACAAAAATTCGATGGACTATAACTTCAAATCCGTTCATCGAAATCATTCGATATCTAAATGAAAAGTTCTTAATTTTTCGTAGCTTTCCAACGACATGCATATCTTATACCTTATCTCAGTCGCATATATAACTAATTCAGGATTCAACATAACCTAACTAAAGGCAATATCAAAAGTACAAACATGCATAATCCTATATACTCGAGCACTAGTCAGGGATACACTATTAGTATGTAAAAGTTAAATTTTGAGTACTCACGTATCAATATTGAGATTCAATATTACAGGAAGGGTATGTAGGCGCAACGGAGATGATAAACACTATATTGACCTCACGAGCATACCCATGAACCATACCCAATCACTTCCATAGCTATAACCCATAATTTCCTTAATCCAATCCCACTCGAAAAACAATTTCGAAATCACTCGAACAGCACTCTGACGTAATATTTTATGTATACTAATAATTTCTTGAAATAATACGGAGTAAATATATATATGTAAATCGATTGAGAGAGTTTAGAGAAAAATATTTTCAAGTTTCTATGAAATAATGAAACCTATTGAATTCTATTTATAATAGATTTTTGAATTATTAAAGTAAATTATTAAAGTATGAATTATTAAAATGAATTATTAAAGTATGAATTATTAAAGTGAATTATTAAAGTATGAATTATTAAAGTGAATTATTAAAGTTAAAGTAAAGTAAAAATAAAGTAAAGGTAAAGTTTAAGTATAGTAAAAGTATAAAAATATGTACGTATAATACGCGTATAAATATATATAATACTAATTTAAATCGTTATATATATTTAATAAAATAAAATATAAATATCGTTATCTTTATCATACTGGTTAAGTAATGAGTTGTCAAAAGTGGTTCTAGATATTTATAAAAGTTATATACGTTTTAATAATAAAGTTCTTTTTAAACTGAAAGCGTTTTTGTACGTTTGAAACTAAATCAAATAAATATAATAATTTTGTTTTCCAAAACCAAATATATTTTTAAGAATTATTTTGTTTAAAGGTTAAAATAATGGAAATCGTTATATCATAAAATGTTTTAGAAAAGTAGAATCATATATATTCATAATAGGTTTCAAGTTTTTAAATTACAGTTTGTTGGTGAAGCATGGGATAAAGTTCAAAGGTTAAATAAACGTATGAAATCATCTTAATGAAAAATGTCGAGTTACTTAACTTGTCGATATCCAACATCTAAGTTATTTACACTTCACGTTCTTACTTATAAATCACTTTACCATTTTCCGAATGTTGTCAAAAAGAATAGATTTCTTAAATCACAGTGGACCTCATAACATAGACCCGTAATCATATCATAATGTATCTGATAAATCAATCATTTGATATTATCTTCTAATTCCATCGATAAACATATTGAAACAAATACGTTCATGTAAAGTATTATACGTTTAATACTTTATTAATATTCTCAAGTTATAATATATATATACATATATATATACATATTTATTTATATATAACGGTTCGTGAATTGTCGGAATTTGGTCGAGGTTATAATGAATGTATGAACACAATTTAAAATTCTTGAGATTTAACTTAACAAACTTTGCTTATCGTGTCGGAATAATATAAAGATAAAGTTTAAATTTGGTTGAAAATTTCCGGGTTGTCACAGTACCTACCCGTAAAAGAAATTTCGTCCCGAAATTTGAGTGGAAAGGTCGTGAATGATAATAAGTATGTTTTCATGATGCATACAGGCTGAAAATTAGAGTTTTATCATCAGCGAATAATTTGGATAAACAATTCATTTATATGAAGAGTACGAATGAAGCTAACATAGAAGAGTGAAATGAGTAAGTGTAGATTCATCTTATCATTTGACGTAGATATGATTGATTTCCAGATTTCAAGGGATTTGAAGAAAATCTTTGTAATAAGATTTGATTCTCTGGTAACAAAAGGAATTAGGATCCTCTTTAAATGCGATCATCCATTTTAATTGTTCTGTCGAAGATTTTCTTATAAATTCACCTCCTTCATTTTCTTACAACTCACACCTTCTGTTGATGCATTTTATGCAAGTCCCTAGACATCTACCCACGTCCATTGCAGGTACAACAGTTTACAGGCCACAATGATCGTTCGTTATTATCCTATCCGTGTTTGTATGTGGTTACAGCAACTGCAGGAATGAGATTTGGATGTTTGACTATGTTAGACTTAGTCAGATGTCCGAGTGAAGCCTCACTCGTACAGCTGACAGGCTCATACGCACAGTTGATGCTGAGCTAAGTCACAATTACAACCTAAATGAGAAGACACGAGTGAGTGATCACCCGTACGGCTGATGAAGCTAACTCGTATGTGAGATGGATGAATCGTACGGGTGAGTCAACAGCAGGGGTATATAAAGTCTTATGTTCTTCATTTTAGGTTAAGCTTCTCATTTGTTACACACACTCAGATCTGGTGAGCTCCTCCGATTCTCTCTCAACCCAAATCACCCAGGTGGTGAATAATAGCTCTAGGTGTTGATCTAATCACACTTGATTTAGTTGTGGTATGACTAAATTAATCCCAAAAAGCTTAACCTATTCACTAGAGGGTTTGATTCACTTATTCCGTCATTGTGTGAGTTAAATCTGTTGATTTCTAAGTTCCTAGTCATGTTTCATCACCTTCTATTCTTTCCCCCTCAACTCATATTTTAAAGTATTCATCAATATGCTCCATCCAGTTCTGATTCTCGATATACTTATAACTTTCATATCGGTCATTCTTGTTTTTCATCTACCGCCGGAAGAATCTATTTACTTCTACTATACTCTTGGGTTTATAGTGTTTCTAGTTCTCCCGTGTCTTTATATTGCTATATGCATCGATATATATGGTTTATAATTTTTGGTTTATCGTTGGGCTTTATATCTTCCCTTATATTTCAAAGTCTCTGTTTCTATCTTCTATAATCATTGTCATCCACAGTTAATGCTCTCTTTTATTTGCTGCAATTTATACCCCAATTTCTATTTCGGAGTTTTGTCCTTTCGTTTCTTCTTCTTGCGATTAAGCACCGCTTGTAATGGTCCAGAATTTACAGATATGAATTTCGGAATGAAATTGTTAATGTTCTAGGAAGGAAATTGTGATGGCACGATCTTGACTTGTCAAATTACTAGAATACCTTGGAAAAGGCCGAATCATCAAGAAATATTTTCTTGATATTTTAGAGGTTAAATAGAATACAAGAGTCGTATAACATGGCACATGATGATTTTATGATCTGTGAATCATCACGTTCCATTTAGAAACTCAGCGTGAATTACTGTAATATAATCACGTTGATCAAGTGTCATTATATTATACTAACTCATGCTTCAGTTTCCAACACTACTTCAAAAACATTCATATTTTAAACTCAGAGGTTTACAGAGTATAGGAACTAAACAGTATCCTTTTTGATGTAATACAGATAGCGCAAAGATATAAATGATTCCAGATAAGAATAGTTATGGAAATATCTTCAGAAATATGGAGGATATTTATAATGAAAGATACGATGATATCTTAGAATTTCTAATATCAGAGGATGATGAAGAATATTGTCTGTAAGGGTTTAGTGTCAGGAGCAAGGTATTCGTTAATGACTTCAACAGATACTGAATCATTTGGATTCTTTGAAGGCAGGTTCAGTCTTTGTGATTTGTCCACAGCCTCCTTCATACTTTGCTCAATCCGTTTTCCAGTTTCAAAACTTCTCTATTTCTGAGCTTTGTTAATACACTAATCTTTATCATCAAACTTTTTACTGCTAAGGTCGTTTACAGTTTTTGTTGCTTCATCAGCATTTCGAGAACTAGTTCGCGGTTCAGAGTGTTTTTCAGAAACTTCACATTCGAAGTATGTAAGCCTTGGAAATAGACGTTATGTATAACTGTTGGCGTCAACATGCTGTGAGATTTCAAAATACTGATTGCTAATTCCCTATGATTCATATGGCAATTCTTGTTACAAGAGGCAGATGAGTAAATGATGAGGTTTCGATAAATATAAAGATTCTTAAGAATGCCCAAGATCAGTTAAGTTGTTGGTAAGTTTATTGCTAATGTGGTGGAATATGAAAGGTTCTCCGGTAACAAAAGGGTAATCACATATATCAAAATTATGATAAGGCTACTCCGAATGAAAAAATCGAAGTTGTCTTGCTGGAGCTGTGATATAATTTGCTACTTTGCAAAGGAATTGCAAGGTTATTTTTGCTAATAAATGCCAAAATATCTGACACAGATATGTGTTGAATTATGACTTTGGTTTCAAGAGCTTTTTAAGTACATAACTGTGGGTAATATGTGGTTGGATCATCATCTTGATTGCTCATTATTTAAAGTGTCTTCAGAGATTTTCGAAGGGTTTGAACACAGATTGTAATCGTTTGTATAAATTTGATGTTCTAACACACTTTTGAAGTCAAAGTATAGCTTTGAAAGATGTAGGAATCTAAAAGTGATGGTACCGGTTATATCTCGAATTGAATTCTGAGATTTTAAAATCAGAATATGTAATTGGGTTTGAATGAGTATGGTTGTTTTGATTTCTATGAAAGAATGTATATTATTGTGAAAGTAGGAAGTATAATTGATAATTTTCTTAATCTGATTCGAAGAATGTAACATATTAATTATGAATTTATATATATCTCTCGGGTATTACCTACCCGTTAAAAAATATTCACAATTAATATTTTGTACATAAGAATTTTATTACAGTCTTTATGAAAATATATATGTATATATTCTCCTCAGATGTAACATAGATTTTAATGAGTTAATACTAAATTAAACTCATTCGATCTACGGTTGGAACTAGAATTGAATAATTCCTTGAAGGCTTTAGAGGTTACATAAGTATTTCTTCAAAAATATTGAAATTATGAATCAATACTTCGTTATTTGTTGAGATGTGATGTTGGTTTTCATTAAATTCTTGTGAACTTCGCAAAGTACGAATGATGTTAGCTGAAAAGTTTCGGTTACATCAATGATGAAGTGTAAAATCAAATATATACTTGATTTATTAGGAATTGGAATTTGTTGAATTGAGACAGAGATTGTAGTTAATGATGGTTATTGTAGTTAATGATGGTTAAGTCGCGGGCGAGGGACGTACATTATTGCATATTTGTAATATGAATTAACCGAGTAGTTAAGATTCACATACAATAGCTTAGCACGGAAAGATTTATTTTTTATTTCAATATATATATATATATATATATATATATATATATATATATATATATATATATATATATATATATATATATATAATTTCTTCAGAGGGAATGAGTTAATTCTTCATAACTTGTTGATACAATATACACGTTATTGATTCGTAATGATGTCCACAGTGATTCTTGAACTGACGGAGTTTGTGATGTTATAGGTGTTGTTGATTCTGATGTTGACTGTACTGACGATACTGGTGACGTTGACGGTACTGTTGATGCTGTTGGTAAAACAAGTTTAACTTGTTAATCACACACCATTTTTGTCAGGGTTTCTACTCTTCCTTCTATCATTTTGGTTCGCTTAACTGATTTATGGTTAGGGCTATATTAGATAATCTCTAAGACTTTAGAGATTATATAATCGCCGCGGAATGTTTCTCCAATGAAGTTATGAATTAATACTTCGTCAGTTATTGTTGTTGGTACTCCTTGGTATCTATGGTGCGTATGACGTTGATGCTCGTGGGACAGATTGTGAAGTTGAGGATTACGACGCGGTTGTGGTTGGAGGTGGTAATGGTAATGTTGGCGTTGATGATGGTGGTACTGGTTATGCTGCTGATGCTGCTGCTGGTGTTTGTTATCTCTGCACCATATTCTCCAAAGCCACTACCCGAGCGCGAAGCTCGTTGACTTCTTCTATTACACTGGGGTGATTGTCGGTTCGGACGAGTGGATAAATAAAATTTAAAATTTGATGTAATATATAATCGTGACGAGATACTCTGGAAATGAGCGAGAAAATGGTGTTTCGAACAGGTTCGCCGGTAAGTGCTTCAGGTTCTTCGCCAAGAGGGCAATGTGGTGGATGGAAAGGATCGCCTTCTTCTTGTTTCCAATGATTGAGGAGGCTACGAACCCATCCCCAATTCATCCAGAATAGGTGATGACTGATTGGTTGATCCATTCCGGTCACACTGCTTTCGGAGCTTGAGTGAGATTCCATTTCGGAATCCGAGTGAGTTGAACTGATGACAAATTCCATTTTGTACGACTGGATAAAGGATTTTCGATATAAAATGATTTTTCGGCTATCGGGTGGTATTCTATTTACATAGGATATCTATATATAGAGATCAAAATATTTCATAGATTACGGAGGAATTTGAAGGATATGTCAGGCAAAGTTTAAAGTAATAGATACGATAAGATATGATTTAGCAGATATGCTAAGATATGAATTTTTGTCTATACACTATTCTTGCAATCAATGCAGCAAGACTTGTCTTAGACTAAAAATGATAAGCAGGTAATTTCCTGAGGATGATAAGTAGTTAATTTTCGACACAAAATGATAAGCAAAACTTTTGACATGCAGACACGGTCGAAGTCCAGACTCACTAATGCATCCTATCGACTTATCAGTTAGACACACTAATGCAGACCTGGTTCACTAAGACCACCGCTCTGATACCAACTGAAAGGACCCATTCATATACATTATAAACGATTCACAATAGTTGATTACATTGCGAGATATTTGACCTCTATATGATACATTTTACAAACATTGCATTCGTTTTTAAAAGACAATCTTTCTTTACATCAAAAATTGATAGGCATGCATACCATTTCATAATATCCACTATCCACTATAAATTGATTTAATAATAATCTTTGATGAACTCAATGACTCGAATGCAACGTTCTTCGAAATATGCTATGAAAGACTCCAAGTAATATCTTTAAAATGAGCCAATGTACAGCGGAAGATTTCTTTAACACCTAAGAATAAACATGCTTTAAAGTGTCAACCAAAAGGTTGGTGAGTTCATTAGTTTATCATAATCATTTATTTCCATCATTTTAATAGACCACAAGAATTACATTTCCAGTTCTCATAAACATACGTCCCATGCATAGAGACAAAAATAATCATTCATATGGTGAACACCTGGTAACCGACATTAACTAGATACATATAAGAATATCCCCTATCATTCCAGGATCCTCCTTCGGACATGATATAAATTTTGAAGTACTAAAGCATCCGGTACTTTGGATGGGGTTTGTTAGGCCCAATAGATCTATCTTTAGGATTCGCGTCAATTAGGGTGTTTGTTCCCTAATTCTTAGATTACCAGACTAAAAAGGGGCATATTCGGTTTAATAATCTAACCATAGAATGTAGTTTCGATCACTTGTGTCTATTTCGTAAAGCATTTATAAAAGCAGCACATGTATTCTCAGTCCCAAAAATATATATTACAAAAGTATTTAAAAGGGGAGCAAATGAAACTCACGCATATAATTATTGTAAAACAGTTATTAAAACATTTCATGTATTCTCAGCCCAAAAATGTAATGAGTAAAAGGGAGCAAATGAAACTCACCATACTGTATTTCGTAGTAAAAATACATATAACGTCATTGAACAAGTGCAAGGTTGGCCTCGGATTCACGAACCTAAATTAATTATATATATTTATGTGTTGGTCAATATTTGTCTAACAAATTAGTTCAAGTCATAGTGTACCACAATCCTAATGCTCGAGACTAATATGCAAAAGTCAACAAAAGTAAATTTGACTCAAAATAATTTCCAAAAATCTATACATGATTAATATATAGTTTAAATATCGTCGTTTTATATTTTTAAATATTTTTAAAAGATTTATTAGAGTAAATAATATAATTTATTTATTAATAAATAAAATTTTATATTATATTTATATAATAAAATATACTTTTATATATATTAAGTAATAAAATTTATAGGGTTCATTTAATATTGTAAAGATAATATGATAGGTATTATTAAAGTAAGTTATTACACGTAGTAAAATATATTTGTATCAAATATTTATTTGATAAAATAATATCTATAATGATAGTAAGTAAAAGTTGTATTATTTTGTAATAATAATAATTATTATAAAAATATCAATATTTATAATTACTAAGATGACATTCTGATAAAACGATAATTCTAATTATGATAACTTTAATATTTACGATAATTTTTAATATTATCTTTAAAATAATAATTCTATTTAAAATAATAATAATAATGATATTTTATAGTAACAATGCCATTTCTATTAAAATGATAATTTTTGTTAAAATGATAGTTTTAATACTAACGATAATTTTAATAATAATAGTAATGATAAAAATAATAAGAACGATAATTTTATCTAAATCAATATCTTATAATATTTTAATTTCATCATGATACTCTTACCTATTATTTCCTAATCGTTTCGTTTAATAGCTTTTAATCGTCTTTTATATCGTGTTCGTAATAATGATAATAATAGTAATCAAAATAATTAGGTGTTACAAATATTTGTTTTAATTACACTAATATTAATAATGATAGTTACTATAACATTATTAACGATAATACTAATAATTATCTTAATGATAATATAGTAATAATAATAATAACAATAACAATAACTATTTTTAAATAATGATATATATATTAATAATGATAATAATAATAATACCAATAATAATAATAATAATAATAATTGGATAATAATAATAATAATACTAATTATAACTTTAACGATAATAACGATAGTAATAATAAAAAAATTAACAATTTTTAATGATAAATCCTTTTATTGATAAAGATAATAATAATACTAATAAGATAAAACTAGAATGACGATAATAACGACGATAATAATAATCATTTTTAATAATAATACAAAATTTCGATGGACTATAACTTCAAATCCGTTCATCAAAATCATTCGATATCTAAATGAAAAGTTCTTAATTTTTCGCTAGCTTTCCAACAACATGCATATCTTATACCTTATCTCAATTGCATATATAACTAATTCAGGATTCAACATAACCTAACTAAAGGCAATATCAAAAGTACAAACATGCATAATCCTATATACACGAGCACTAGTCTGGGATACACTATTAGTAAGTAAAAGTTAAATTATGAGTACTCACGTATCAATATTGAGATTCAATATTACAGGAAAGGTACGTAGACGCAACGGAGATGATAAACACTATATTAACCTCACGAGCATACCCATGAACCATACCCAATCACCTCCATAGCTATAACCCATAATTTCCTTAATCCAATCCCACTCGAAAACAATTTCAAAATCACTTGGACAGCACTCTGACGTAATATTTTATGTATACTAATAATGTCTTGAAATAATACGGAGTAAATATATATATGTAAATCGATTGAGAGAGTTTAGAGAAAAATATTTTCAAGTTTCTATGAAATAATGAAACCTATTGAATTCTATTTATAATAGATTTTTGAATTATTAAAGTAAATTATTAAAGTATGAATTATTAAAGTGAATTATTAAAGTATGAATTATTAAAGTGAATTATTAAAGTATGAATTATTAAAGTGAATTATTAAAGTATGAATTATTAAAGTGAATTATTAAAGTTAAAGTAAAGTAAAAATAAAGTAAAGGTAAAGTTTAAGTATAGTAAAAGTATAAAACTATGTACGTATAATACGCGTATAAATATATATAATATTAATTTAAATCGTTATATATATTTAATAAAATAAACTATAAATATCGTTATCTTTATCATACTGGTTAAGTAATGAGTTGTCAAAAGTGGTTCTAGATATTTATAAAAGTTATATACGTTTTAATAATAAAGTTCTTTTTAAACTGAAATCGTTTTTGTACGTTTGAAACTAAATCAAATAAATATAATAATTTTGTTTTCCAAAACCAAATATATTTTTATGAATTATTTTGTTTAAAGGTTAAAATAATGGAAATCGTTATATCATAAAATGTTTTAGAAAAGTAGAATCATATATATTCATAATAGGTTTCAAGTTTTTAAATTACAGTTTGTTGGTGAAGCATGGGATAAAGTTCAAAGGTTAAATAAACGTATGAAATCATCTTAATGAAAAATGTCGAGTTACTTAACTTGTCGATATCCAACATCTAAGTTATTTACACTTCACGTTCTTATTTATAAATCGCTTTACCATTTTCCGAATGTTGTCAAAAAGAATAGATTTCTTAAATCACAGTGGACCTCATAACATAGACCCGTAATCATATCATAATGTATCTGATAAATCAATCATTTGATATTATCTTCTAATTCCATCGATAAACATATTGAAACAAATACGTTCATGTAAAGTATTATACGTTTAATACTTTATTAATATTCTCAAGTTATAATATATATATACATATTTATTTATATATAACGGTTCGTGAATCGTCGGAATTTGGTCGAGGTTATAATGAATGTATGAACACAATTTAAAATTCTTGAGATTTAACTTAACAAACTTTGCTTATCGTGTCGGAATAATATAAAGATAAAGTTTAAATTTGGTTGGAAATTTCCGGGTTGTCACACGACGACACCGCGCGAATAAAAACCGTCCGTTTCGGCCATATCACGGAGAGAACTAAGTTTTTGGCGCTACTGCCGGGGAACTGGTATCAGACAATACTGCTCTCTATCAAACTCATTCACAAACAGTGTCCAATTATACACGGACTTGGTTGTTGGATTTTCCGAACAGTCTCCAATTATATTGGAACCAAAAGGATCCTGCCTCTCCGTAGTCGGCCTGGCCACTTGGTTTGTTGAATAGTTCGTGCGAAGCTCTATTATCAAAATACCAGGGAATCAGTAGCAAGAGCCAAAAACACATCTATAATTAGGATAATTAGAATACCTTAGCCTAGAATACCTTAGACTACTTTAGAATAAGATTGCCTTAGACTATAATTAGAATACCTTAGATTACTTTAGATTAGCTTACCTTAGAGTAAATTAGGAACTTAGTTTATCTATATAAAAATTAAAACGACAAGAGGCATACCCAGTGTATGACCCAAACCCGATCTAGACCAGGGCCGTTGTTATTCGTACCTGATCCAGACACCATAATCTCTAAAGCACACAAGGAAACACGAATCAGAAATCAAATGGCATTACGCGTTACTTTAGCAGAAAACACTAAACCCTCGATTGAAGGTCGAAGAGGACCGATCAGATTTACAAAGATTCAAGGACACTCGTTTGAGTTAAAACATCACATCATCCAGCTCATTCAGAACAACTGTCAGTTTCATGGATTACCGAATGACGATCCTAATTCTTACCTTGATAAATTTTTATCTCTTTCGAACTCCTACAAGCAGCCAGGGATAGGACAAGATATAGTCCGGCCATACTTTTTCACCTATTCTCTCACTCATCATGCTTAAACATAGTTTGAAGGACTGGAAAAAGATTCCATCACGTCATGGACGGAGATGGCTACTAAATTCCTAACCAAATATTTCCCTCCTTCTAAACAAAGCAAGCTGAAGAATGACATCATTAACTTCAAACAAAGTTATGATGAATCTCTTTACACTGCATGGGAGCGATTCAAAACCCTGCTGAAGAAATACCCTAATCACCAGCTAGAACGGTCAGCCCAAATATGTACCTTCTACAATGGTCTTACGGTAAATCATTGGACAATGATCGATGCAGCAGCTCAAGGGAATCTGATGAACTAAACTGCAGACGAAGCATGGGAGTTGCTCGAGAACATGACAATGCATCATCATGACTGAAACAGTGGTGAAACAACTGCTTCATCTGCCCCACTCTCTGCACTCAACAATCAAACGGAGGCCATCAAATCCCTCACAGATAAGATGGAATCTCTTGCTAAACAACTCGGAGAATTAAAGACGCAGCCGCAGCAGGTCAACCAAGCTCAGGCTTGTGTAAATTGTACCAACCCGTAACCCACTGAAGAATATTAAGTTGAGTACGAAAACCCCGATGGTTCGGTCTGTTACGTTCAATACCCAGCTCGTCCACCAAATCCTGGATTCAATCAACAACCTAGGGTTAATCAATTTCAGCGAAGCAATCAACCTTTTCGCTATCGCTATCCACCTTATCTAGCCCAACAATCTTAATTGACCTACAATCAACCACTTCCACTCACTGGTACCCCAGTTGAGGAAAATTCCCCTACCACCCAGATTACGAAAGTAACTAACCCCACTCTCGGAGCTGATGATCAGTTTACTCAGTTCATTCAAGGACAACAACAGGTAAATTAGAGAACTATAGCCAGACAAGATCAGACGGAGATACTAATAAGAAATCAATTGGCTCTACTTAAAAGTTTGGAAACGCAGCTCGGACAGTTATCACAACGCCTTGAAACCCGACCGCAGGAAGATTGCCAAGTAATACTATCCAAAATCCCCACATAGAAGAATCAAAACAAATGGATTCCGTAATCCTAGAGGAAGAACCACGGAGAAGGTCAGCCAGGCTTAAGAACAAATCAACATATACTCATAAGCTGGCACCGGAAACTCCAGTTCGTGTACCCTATCCTAGAAGGCTACAAGAAGAACCATCCAAGCTTGATTCCTTCAAACTTGATGGAAGATTCCTGGACACTATGTCCAAAGTCCCCAACAGAAGAGATACATCCGAAGGCTTCTCTCTACAAAGGAGAGGATACCAGACTCTAACAAAATTTCACTGAGTGAAGAATGCTCTGCATTACTCAGGAACTCTCTACCTCCAAAGCTAGGAGATACGGGCCGATTCATTTTCTCGAGTTCAATCTACCAATCTGGAACCATTCATGCGCTAACCGATTTAGGAGCAAGTATCAACCTGATCCCCTACTATCTCTACAAGAGATTAGAGTTAGGAGACTTTTCACAAACCAAAATGACAATCCAACTTGCCGATCACATAATTCGATATCCTAAGGGCATAGTTGAGAACGTCTTGGTGAAAGTCGACAAATTCTTGTATCCTACGGATTTCGTAGTAATGGATATTAAGGAAGACCTACACACACCATGTAGTGACCCGAACTTTTCCATGATTATATATTAAATGAAAACTATATTTTCATGATTAATGTTTCCAACATGCTAAGCAATCAAACTTGTTAAGACTTGATTAATTGAAATGAGTGTCATGTAGACAATTGACCACCCAAGTTGACTGGCGATTCACGAACGTTAAAAACTTGTAAAAACTACATGATGTTATATATATATGGATATATATGGTTAACATAAGATTATGATAAGTAAGCATCTTACTAAGAGTATTAACAATGAGTGATATACATAAAAATGAGATTATTGAATTAAGAAACTCGAAACGATATATATAACGATTATCGTTATAACAACGTCTTACTAAATACATATGAATCATATTAAGATATAGATACACTATGTTTAACATGATAAAATGATAATTAAGTATATCATTAAGTGTGTTAACAATGAACTACATATGTAAAAACAAGACTACTAACTTAAGGATTTGGAAACGAGACATATATGTAATGATTATCGTTGTAACGACATTTCAATGTATATATATCATATTAAGATATATTCATACATCATAATATCATTATAATGTAATATTTTAACATCTCATTAGATATAATAAACAATGGGTTAACAACATTAAATGAGATAGTTAACTTAAAGATTTCAAAACAACACTTACATGTAACGACTAACGAAGAATTAACGACTCAGTTAAAATGTATATACATGTAGTGTAATAAGATGTATTTGTACACTTTTGAAAGACTTCAAGACACATATCAAAGTACTTCTACTTAACAAAAATGCTTACAATTACATTCTCATTCATTTTCGTCAACAATTCTACTCGTATGCACTCGTATTCATACTCTTACAATACACAGCTTCTAGATGTATATACTATTGGTATATACACTTCAATGATCAGCTTCTTAGCAGCCCATGTGAGTCATTAAACATGTGAGAACCATCATTTGGCAACTAGCATGAAATATCTCACAAAATTACAAAAAATATTATAAATCATTCATGAATTATTTACATGAAAACAAATTTACACATCCTTTATATCTAATCCATATACCAACGACCAAAAACACCTATAAACACTTTTATTCTTCAATATTCTTCATCTAATTGATCTCTCTCAAGTTCTATCTTCAAGTTCTAAGTGTTCTTCATAAATTCTATAAGTTCTAGTTTCATAAAATCAAGAATACTCTCAAGTTTACAAGTCTACTTCCAAGCTTTCTAATCCATTTAAAGTGATCATCCAATCTCAAGAATCTTTCTTATTTAGAGTAATATATCTTTCTAATTAAAGGTAATACTCATATTCAAACTTTGGTTCAATTTCTATAACTATAACAATCTTATTTCGAGTGATAATCTTACTTGAACTTGTTTTCGTGTCATGATTCTACTTCAAGAACTTTCAAGCCATCCAAGAATCCTTTGAAGCTAGATCAATTTTTGTCACTTCCAATATCTTTACCTACTAAACTTGAGGTAGTAATTATATTCATAACATTATTCGATTCATATATATAAAACTATCTTATTCGAAGATTTGAACATGTAATCACTAGAACACAGTTTAGTTAACTCTAAACTTGTTCGCAAATAAAGTTAATCCTTCTAACTTAACTTTTAAAATCAACTAAACACATGTTCTATATCTATAGTATATTCTAACTTAATGATTTAAAACCTGGAAACACGAAAAACACCGTAAAACCGGACATACGCCGTCGTAGTAACACCGCAGGCTGTTTTGGGTTAGTTAATTAAAAACTGTGATAAACTTTGATTTAAAAGTTGTTCTTCTGGGAAAATGATTTTTATTATGAACATGAAACTATATCCAAAAATTATGGTTAAACTCAAAGTGGAAGTATGTTTTTCAAAATGGTCATCAAGATGTCGTTCTTTCAACGGAAATGACTACCTCTTTAAAAAATGACTTGTAACCTGCATTTCTGACTATAAACTTATACTTTTTCTGTTTAGTTTCATAAATTTAAGTTCATTATGAAACCATAGCAACTTGAATCACTCAAAATTGATTTGAAACGAAGAAATGACGGGTAAAACAAAATTGGATAAATTTGCTAGTTTTAGCTACGAAAATTTTGTAACAAATCTAGACTAAACATATCCTAACTAATTTATATTGTATTATACATATTATGTAATCTTGGGATACCATATACACGTATACAATATTTTGACATATCATATCGACCCATCTATATATATATATTTCAGAACAACCATAGACACTCTATATGTAGTAATGTTTGAGTTAGCTATACAGGGTTGAGGTTGATTCCAAAATAATATTTATACTTTGAGTTATGATCTAGCCTGAGACTTGTATACACTAGGTCGTGGATTGATTCGAGATAATATATATTGATTTATTTCAGTACATCTAACTGTGGACAACTAGTTGTAGGTTACTAACGAGGACTGCTGACTTAACAAACTCAAATCATAAAAATGTAATAAAAAAAATGTTGTAAACATATTTTGAACATACTTTGATATATATGTACATATTTGTTATAGGTTTGTGAATCGACTAGTGGCCAAGACTTACTTCCCGACGAAGTAAAAATCTGTGAAAGTGAGTTATAGTCCCACTTTTAAAATCTGATATTTTTGTGATGAGAATACATGAAATTTTATAAATGTTTTACGAAATATACACAAGTAATCGAAACTACATTCTATGGTTGAATTATTAAACCGAATATGCCCCTTTTAGCTTGGTAGCCTAGGAATTAGGGAACTGGCCCCTAATTGACGCGAATCCTAAAGGTAGATCTACGGGAACTAACAACCCCCATTCTGGAATTTGGAATGCTTTAGTACTTCGAGTTTATCATGTCCGATGGGTGTCCCGGAATGATGGGGATATTCTATATGCATCTTGTTAATGTCGGTTATCAGGTGTTCACCATATGAATGATTTTTATCTCTATGCAGTTTGCGAAATGCCTGATATGAGATGTGTTATAAAAATGAAATCTTGTGATCTATTATTATGATTTGATAATATATAGGTTAAACCTATAACTCACCAACATTTTTGTTGACGTTTTAAGCATGTTTATTCTCAGGTGATTATTAAGAGCTTCCGCTGTTGCATACTAAAATAAGGACAGGATTTGGAGTCCATGCTTGTATGATATTGTGTAAAAACTGCATTCAAGAAACTTATTTTGATGTAATATATTTTTATTGTAAACCATTATGTAATGGTCGTGTGTAAACGGTATATTTTAGATTATCATTATTTGATAATCTACGAAATGTTTTAAAAAAAAACCTTTATCGATAAAATAAAGGTTATGGTTGTTTTAAAAATGAATGCAGTCTTTGAAAAACGTCTCATATAGAGGTTAAAACCTCGCGACGAAATCAATTAATATGGAACATTTATAATCAATATGAACGGGACATTTCAGTTGGTATCCGAGCGTTGGTCTTAGGGAACCAGAAAATTTGTATTAGTGTATCTTATCGAGTTTGTTAGGATGCATTAGTGAATCTGGACTTCGACCACATTTTCTTTAAAAATGATTGCTTAATATTTTTTTATTGGAAACTACAAATTGTAACATGTAAATATTATATGATATATTAATCTCTTAACATGTTTGATATTGTGTGATAGATGTCTACCTCTAGTACAAATCCCATCGACTCACCTAATAATAATGAAGAGTCGAATATATATTGGGAAGATTTACAAATTTCCAAAGAGAAACCGGAAGAAGAGGAACCGGAAGAAGAGGAACCGGAAGAAGAAGAGGTTTTGGGGGAGGAAATATTAGGAACCACAGAAAAACATATAAGTAAAAGAAAACCCTCAATGAATGGACCAAAATTAATAATGGTCAATGGTGTTTCCACCGAGGAAGCAAAATATTGGGAAGATTACCAATTTTCCAATGAATCGGATCCCGATGAACCTCTAAGCAACCAGGTTTTTCTAAACCATTTGTGAAAAAAATAGCTCGTATTAGAGGAACATCATATATCCCTAGAAAATTAGCAAAACGAGACAGGTCCGAAGAGGAAGAAACTAGTGAGTCGGAATAAAGAGTTGTAATCATGAGGTGTAAAATATGTAAAATAAGTGTGCTTGTACTTTTCTTGTTGTATGTGAAAATTGCTTGTATTATTTGATAATTATCTTTTACGAATCTAATTCTCGCCTGTTTTACAGTATAAAAACACAATGGACGTTAAGGATAGACAACCAAAAATTTTAGAAGACCTACCCGGGGACATGATTGATGAAATCTTGTCTAAAGTCGGTCAGAATTCGTCGGTACAATTATTTATGGCAAAATTAGTTTGTAGAACATTTGATGAACATTTCAGGCATGCCTTAGTTTATAAAAGGCTTTCATTTGAAAGATGGGGTATATCACATTGGGGAGACCGAAAGTTACGCCGTGTTTTCTTTAAAGCGTTAAATGCGGGGAACCCAAATGCAATTTTACTCTACGGGTTAGAAACCTATTTTGACTCAACATATCCCAACGTAGGGCTTCGTGAGTTAGAAAGAGCTTCTAACATTCAATATAAAGAAGCATGTTATTCCTACGGGTTAGTGATGTTCGCTTCTCACCAAAGTGAGAAAAAGAACACCGGATTAAACCTATTAAATAAAACATTTCCACAAGTGACGAATTCAGTAGTTGGGGTGAGAAACAAGGTTTTTAGATTATTACGGGGCTGTTGGGCATTACGAAACCCTCATCCTTTTGACGATGTTACAACATGCTGCCTAGCCAACTGATAATGCTAAAAACGAACATATATTTCATAGCATTATCCCTCAAGAAAGACAAGCTTTTAGTTGCAATTGTTCTATTTACAAGTGATATTCGTTTAAATAATAAAAGGTGAAGACAAAAGACAGATTCGACGAATTGAAAACGCAAATGACCAAAAAGCTAAAAAGTACAAAGTACAATCCAAGAGGTTCAATTTATTGATGAGAAACATCTCAAAATCACAAGAGTACAAGCCGCAAAACGCAAAGTACAAGATATTAAATAGTACGAAAGGACATTCGAAAATCCGGAATCGGGACCAGAGTCAACTCTCAACGTGCGATGCAACGGAGCTAAAATTACAAGTCAACTATACACATAAATATAATATAATATATAAATAATTCTTAAAATTATATATATATTATATATATTTAATAAAACCATCGGCAAACTAGCAAACAAGTGCATGTGGTGAGATCCATCTGGCCAAGCGATCGCATGGCCTGGAAGCTTTAAAACCATGCGATCGCATGGCTTCCTGTAGCATGCCACATTCTATAAAAAGCAACATTTTCTGTCGATTTACATACACTTAATTCAATCACTCTCACTCTCTTATATATATATATATATATATATATATATATATATATATATATATATATATATATATATATAATTATAATTATAATTTTAATTTAATAATAATAAGGTTATGTTAGCGAATGTTGTAAGTGTGTAAGTCGAAATTCTGTCCGTGTAACGCTACGCTATTATTAATCATTGTAAGTTATGTTCAACCTTTTTAAATTAATGTCTCGTAGCTAAGTTATTATTATGCTTATTTAAGCCGAAGTAATCGTGATGTTGGGCTAAATATTAAAAACGGGGTTATTGGGCTTTGTACCATAATTGGGATTTGGACAAAAGAACGACACTTGTGGAAATTGGACTATGGGCTATTAATGGGCTTTATATTAACTAAACGATACCTCGTTAATTTAATATAAAGGTTACAATTTGACGTATCTATATATAACCGCATACGCTTAATCGGGTACGGTGGGCGGGATATCTATAAATACGAATTATCGTTCATTTTACCGGATACGGGGATGGATTAATAGTTAATGGACTCATTAAAATAGGGGTGGATTACATGAAATGTCCCGTTCTTATTGATTAAAAACGTTCCATATTAATTGATTTCGTTGCGAGGTTTTGACCTCTATATGAGACGTTTTTCAAAGACTGCATTCATTTTAAAACAAACCATAACCTTTATTTCATCAATAAAGGTTTAAAAAGCTTTACGTAGATTATCAAATAATGATAATCTAAAATATCCTGTTTACACACGACCATTACATAATGGTTTACAATACAAATATGTTACAACAAAATAAGTTTCTTGAATGCAGTTTTTACACAATATCATACAAGCATGGACTCCAAATCTCGTCCTTATTTAAGTATGCGACAGCGGAAGCTCTTAATAATCACCTGAGAATAAACATGCTTAAAACGTCAACAAAAATGTTGGTGAGTTATAGGTTTAACCTATATATATCAAATCATAATAATAGACCACAAGATTTCATATTTCAATACACATCCCATACATAGAGATAAAAATCATTCATATGGTGAACACCTGGTAACCGACATTAACAAGATGCATATATAAGAATATCCCCATCATTCCGGGATACCCTTCGGATATGATATAAATTTCGAAGTACTAAAGCATCTGGTACTTTGGATGGGGCTTGTTGGGCCCAATAGATCTATCTTTAGGATTCGCGTCAATTAGGGTGTCTGTTCCCTAATTCTTAGATTACCAGACTTAATAAAAAAGGGGCATATTCGATTTCGATAATTCAACCATAGAATGTAGTTTCACGTACTTGTGTCTATTTTGTAAATCATTTATAAAACCTGCATGTATTCTCATCCCAAAAATATTAGATTTTAAAAGTGGGACTATAACTCACATTCACAGATTTTTACTTCGTCGGGAAGTAAGACTTGACCACTGGTTAATTCACGAACCTATAACAATATATACATATATATCAAAGTGTGTTCAAAATATATTTATAACACTTTTAATATATTTTGATGTTTTAAGTTTATTAAGTCAGCTGTCCTCGTTAGTAACCTACAACTAGTTGTCCACAGTTAGATGTACAGAAATAAATCGATAAATATTATCTTGAATCAATCCACGACCCAGTGTATACGTATCTCAGTATTGATCACAACTCAAACTATATATATTTTGGAATCAACCTCAACCCTGTATAGCTAACTCCAACATTCATATATAGAGTGTCTATGGTTGTTCCGAAATATATATAGATGTGTCGACATGATAGGTCGAAACATTGTATACGTGTCTATGGTATCTCAAGATTACATAATATACAATACAAGTTGATTAAGTTATGGTTGGAATAGATTTGTTACCAATTTTCACGAAGCTAAAATGAGAAAAATTATCCAATCTTGTTTTACCCATAACTTCTTCATTTTAAATCCGTTTTGAGTGAATCAAATTGCTATGGTTTCATATTGAACTCTATTTTATGAATCTAAATAGAAAAAGTATAGGTTTATAGTCAGAAACATAAGTTACAACTCGTTTTTGTAAAGGTAGTCATTTCAGTCGAAAGAACGACGTCTAGATGACCATTTTAGAAAACATACTTCCACTTGGAGTTTAACCATAATTTTTGGATATAGTTTCATATTCATAATAAAAATCATTTTCACAGAATAACAACTTTTAAATCAAAGTTTATCATAGTTTTTAATTAACTAACCCAAAACAGCCCGCGGTGTTACTACGACGGCGTAAATCCAGTTTTACGGTGTTTTTCGTGTTTCCAGGTTTTAAATCATTAAGTTAGCATATCATACAGATATAGAACATGTGTTTAGTTGATTTTAAAAGTCAAGTTAGAAGGATTAACTTTTGTTTGCGAACAAGTTTAGAATTAACTAAACTATGTTCTAGTGATTACAAGTTTAAACCTTCGAATAAGATAGCTTTATATGTATGAATCGAATGATGTTATGAAAATCATTACTACCTTAAGTTCCTTGGATAAACCTACTGGAAAAGAGAAAAATGGATCTAGCTTCAATGGATCCTTGGATGGCTCGAAGTTCTTGAAGCAGAATCATGACACGAAAACAAGTTCAAGTAAGATCATCACTTGAAATAAGATTGTTATAGTTATAGAAATTGAACCAAAGTTTGAATATGATTATTACCTTGTATTAGAATGATAACCTACTGTAAGAAACAAAGATTTCTTGAGGTTGAATGATCACCTTACAAGATTGGAAGTGAGCTAGCAAACTTGAAAGTATTCTTGATTTTATGAAACTAGAACTTTTGGAATTTATGAAGAACACTTGGAACTTGAAGATAGAACTTGAGAGAGATCAATTAGATGAAGAAAATTGAAGAATGAAAGTGTTTGTAGGTGTTTTTGGTCGTTGGTGTATGGATTAGATATAAAGGATATGTAATTTTGTTTTCATGTAAATAAGTCATGAATGATTACTCATATTTTTGTAATTTTATGAGATATTTCATGTTAGTTGCCAAATGATGGTTCCCACATGTGTTAGGTGACTCAAATGGGGTGCTAAGAGCTGATCATTGGAGTGTATATACCAATAGTACATACATCTCAAAGCTGTGTATTGTACGAGTACGAATACGGGTGTATACGAGTAGAATTGTTGATGAAACTGAACGAGGATGTAATTTTAAGCATTTTTTGTTAAGTAGAAGTATTTTGATAAGTGTCTTGAAGTCTTTCAAAAGTGTATAAATACATATTAAAACACTACATGTATATACATTTTAACTGAGTCGTTAAGTCATCGTTAGTCGTTACATGTAAGTGTTGTTTTGAAACCTTTAGGTTAACGATCTTGTTAAATGTTGTTAACCCAATGTTTATAATATCAAATGAGATTTTAAATTATTATATTATCATGATATTATCATGTATGAATATCTCTTAATATGATATATATACATTAAATGTCTTTACAACGATAATCGTTACATATATGTCTCGTTTAAAAATCATTAAGTTAGTAGACTTGTTTTTACATATGTAGTTCATTGTTAATATACTTAATGATATGTTTACTTATCATAGTATCATGTTAACTATATATATATATCCATATATATGTCATCATATAGTTTTTACAAGTTTTAACGTTCGTGAATCACCGGTCAACTTGGGTGGTCAATTGTCTATATGAAACATATTTCAATTAATCAAGTCTTAACAAGTTTGATTGCTTAACATGTTGGAAACATTTAATCATGTAAATATCAATCTCAATTAATATATATAAACATGGAAAAGTTCGGGTCACTACAGTACCTACCCGTTAAATAAATTTCGTCCCGAAATTTTAAGCTGTTGAAGGTGTTGACGAATCTTCTGGAAATAGATGCGGGTATTTTTTCTTCATCTGATCTTCACGCTCCCAGGTGAACTCGGGTCCTCTACGAGCATTCCATCGAACCTTAACAATTGGTATCTTGTTTTGCTTAAGTCTTTTAACCTCACGATCCATTATTTCGACGGGTTCTTCGATGAATTGAAGTTTTTCGTTGATTTGGATTTCATCTAACGGAATAGTGAGATCTTCTTTAGCAAAACATTTCTTCAAATTCGAGACGTGGAAAGTGTTATGTACAGCCGCGAGTTATTGAGGTAACTCAAGTCGGTAAGCTACTGGTCCGACACGATCAATAATCTTGAATGGTCCGATATACCTTGGATTTAATTTCCCTCGTTTACCAAATCGAACAACACCTTTCCAAGGTGTAACTTTAAGCATGACCATCTCTCCAATTTCAAACTCTATATCTTTTCTTTTAATGTCAGCGTAGCTCTTTTGTCGACTTTGGGCGGTTTTCAACCGTTGTTGAATTTGGATGATCTTCTCGGTAGTTTCTTGTATAATCTCCGGACCCGTAATCTGTCTATCCCCCACTTCACTCCAACAAATCGGAGACCTGCACTTTCTACCATAAAGTGCTTTAAACGGCGCCATCTCAATGCTTGAATGGTAGCTGTTGTTGTAGGAAAATTCTGCTAACGGTAGATGTCGATCCCAACTGTTTCTGAAATCAATAACACATGCTCGTAGCATGTCTTCAAGCGTTTGTATCGTCCTTTCACTCTGCCCATCAGTTTGTGGATGATAGGCAGTACTCATGTCTAGACGAGTTCCTAATGCTTGCTGTAATGTCTGCCAGAATCTTGAAATAAATCTGCCATCCCTATCAGAGATAATAGAGATTGGTATTCCATGTCTGGAGACGACTTCCTTCAAATACAGTCGTGCTAACTGCTCCATCTTGTCATCTTCTCTTATTGGTAGGAAGTGTGCTGATTTGGTGAGACGATCAACTATTACCCAAATAGTATCAAAACCACTTGCAGTCCTTGGCAATTTAGTGATGAAATCCATGGTAATGTTTTCCCATTTCCATTCCGGGATTTCGGGTTGTTGAAGTAGACCTGATGGTTTCTGATGCTCAGCTTTGACCTTAGAACACGTCAAACATTCTCCTACGTATTTAGCAACATCGGCTTTCATACCCGGCCACCAAAAATGTTTCTTGAGATCCTTGTACATCTTCCCCGTTCCAGGATGTATTGAGTATCTGGTTTTATGAGCTTCTCTAAGTACCATTTCTCTCATATCTCCAAATTTTGGTACCCAAATACTTTCAGCCCTATACCGGGTTCCGTCTTCCCGAATATTAAGATGCTTCTCCGATCCTTTGGGTATTTCATCCTTTAAATTTCCCTCTTTTAAAACTCCTTGTTGCGCCTCCTTTATTTGAGTAGTAATGTTATTATGAATCATTATATTCATAGATTTTACTCGAATGGGTTCTCTGTCCTTCCTGCTCAAGGCATCGGCTACCACATTTGCCTTCCCCGGGTGGTAACGAATCTCAAAGTCGTAATCATTCAATAATTCAATCCACCTACGCTGCCTCATATTCAGTTGTTTCTGATTAAATATGTGTTGAAGACTTTTGTGGTCGGTATATATAATACTTTTGACCCCATATAAGTAGTGCCTCCAAGTCTTTAATGCAAAAACAACCGCGCCTAATTCCAAATCATGCGTCGTATAATTTTGTTCGTGAATCTTCAATTGTCTAGACGCATAAGCAATCACCTTCGTTCGTTGCATTAATACACAACCGAGACCTTGCTTTGATGCATCACAATAAATCACAAAATCATCATTCCCTTCAGGCAATGACAATATAGGTGCCGTAGTTAGCTTTTTCTTCAATAACTGAAACGCTTTCTCTTGTTCATCATTCCATTCAAATTTCTTCCCTTTATGCGTTAATGCAGTTAAGGGTTTTGCTATTCTGGAAAAGTCTTGGATGAACCTTCTGTAGTAACCAGCTAGTCCTAAAAACTGGCGTATGTGTTTCGGAGTTTTCGGGGTTTCCCACTTTTCAACAGTTTCTATCTTTGTCGGATCCACCTTAATACCTCCTTTGTTCACTATGTGACCGAGGAATTGAACTTCTTCCAACCAAAATGCACACTTTGAAAACTTAGCGTACAATTCTTCCTTCCTCAATACTTCTAACACCTTTCTCAAATGTTCACCGTGTTCTTGGTCATTCTTTGAGTAAATAAGTATGTCATCAATGAAAACAATGACAAACTTGTCAAGGTATGGTCCACACACTCGGTTCATAAGGTCCATGAACACAGCTGGTGCATTAGTTAAACCAAATGGCATGACCATAAACTCGTAATGACCGTAACGTGTTCTGAAAGCAGTCTTTGGAATATTATCTTCTTTCACCCGCATTTGATGATACCCGGAACGTAAGTCAATCTTTGAATAAACAGACGAGCCTTGTAGTTGATCAAATAAGTCGTCGATTCTCGGTAGTGGGTAGCGATTCTTGATGGTAAGTTTGTTCAACTCTCGGTAGTCGATACACAACCTGAATGTACCATCTTTCTTCTTGACAAACAAAACAGGAGCTCCCCACGGTGATGTGCTTGGTCGAATGAAACCACGCTCTAAAAGTTCTTGTAATTGGCTTTGTAGTTCTTTCATCTCGCTGGGTGCGAGTCTGTAAGGAGCACGAGCTATTGGTGCAGCTCCTGGTACAAGATCTATTTGAAATTCAACGGATCGATGTGGGGGTAATCCCGGTAATTCTTTCGGAAATACATCGGGAAATTCTTTTGCAATGGGAACATCATTGATGCTCTTTTCTTCAGTTTGTACTTTCTCGACGTGTGCTAAAACAGCATAGCAACCTTTTCTTATTAGTTTGTGTGCCTTCAAATTACTAATAAGATGTAGCTTCGTGTTGCCCTTTTCTCCGTACACCATTAAGGGTTTTCCTTTTTCTCGTATAATGTGAATTGCATTTTTGTAACAAACGATCTCTGCTTTCACTTTTTTCAACCAGTCCATACCGATTATCACATCAAAACTCCCTAACTCTACTGGTATCAAATCAATCTTAAATGTTTCGCTAACCAGTTTAATTTCTCGATTCCGACATATATTATCTGCTGAAATTAATTTACCATTTGCTAATTCGAGTAAAAATTTACTATCCGAAGGCGTCAATGGACAACTTAATTTAGCACAAAAATCTCTACTCATATAGCTTCTATCCGCACCCGAATCAAATAAAACGTAAGCAGATTTATTGTCAATAAGAAACGTACCCGTAACAAGCTCCGGGTCTTCCTGTGCCTCTGCCGCATTAATATTGAAAACTCTTCCACGGCCTTGTCCATTTGTGTTCTCCTGGTTCGGGCAATTTCTAATAATGTGGCCCGGTTTTCCACATTTATAACAAACTACATTGGCATAACTTGCTCCGACACTACTTGCTCCACCATTACTCGTTCCGATACCATTTGTTCCTTTCGTTCTGTTAACCCCTGGTCCGTAGACATCACACTTCGCCGCGCTATGACCATTTCTTTTACACTTGTTGCAAAATTTGGTGCAGAACCCCGAGTGATACTTTTCACACCTTTGGCATAGCTGCTTCTGATTGCTGTTGTTGTTGCGGTTATTATTGTTGTTGGGATGATTGTTGTAGTTGCTGTTGTTGTTGTTGTTGTTGTTGTTGGGCCGTTTGTTGTAGTTGCGATTGATTTTACGATTATTGTTGTAATTGCTGTTGTTGTTGTATTGGTGATTCTTATCACCGTTTTCCTCCCACTTTCTTTTGACTTGCTTCACATTGGCCTCTTCAGCAGTCTGTTCTTTAATTCTTTCTTCAATCTGGTTCACTAGTTTGTGAGCCATTCTACATGCCTGTTGTATGGAGGCGGGCTCGTGTGAACTTATATCTTCTTGGATTCTTTCCGGTAATCCTTTCACAAACGCGTCGATCTTCTCTTCCTCATCTTCGAATGCTCCCGGACACAATAGGCACAATTCTGTGAATCGTCTTTCGTATGTGGTAATATCAAATCCTTGGGTTCGTAACCCTCTAAGTTCTGTCTTGAGCTTATTGACCTCAGTTCTGGGACGGTACTTCTCGTTCATCAAGTGCTTGAATGCTGACCACGGTAGTGCGTACGCATCGTCTTGTCCCACTTGCTCTAGATAGGTATTCCACCATGTTAACGCAGAACTTGTGAAGGTATGCGTAGCGTACTTCACTTTGTCCTCTTCAATACACTTACTTATGGCAAACACCGATTCAACCTTCTCGGTCCATCGTTTCAATCAGATCGGTCCTTCGGTTCCATCAAATTCCAAAGGTTTGCAGGCAGTAAATTCTTTGTAGGTGCATCCTACACGATTTCCTGTACTGCTAGATCCAAGGTTATTGTTGGTATGTAGCGCAGCCTGTACTGCGGCTATGTTTGAAGATAGAAAAGTACGGAATTCCTCTTCATTCATATTCACGGTGTGTCGAGTAGTCGGTGCCATTTCCTTCAAAATAGTCAAATGGAACAAGTTAATCATACAGAATATTAAGAGTAGTTAATAGTATTTCGTAGCATAATATGAACTCATTTATAAAAGCTTTTTCTTCATATTAGCGTTTTATAAGTTTAAATTCGGGTAGTACCTACCCGTTAAGTTCATACTTAGTAGCTAATATACAATTCAACTACTACAATTCTATATGAAAAACTGATTATAATAATATTTCGCGTTCAAACTTTTATACAATATTTTACAAACTTACAATACCGCTTATTTTACACAAAGCATGAAATATAGCATACAATAACTTTGATACAAGATAGTTGTGAAGATAATTCTAGCTAGTACACAAGTCGTTCAGCAAAGGCAATAAAGACACGTTATTCATACGTCCAGAAACAAGTCATGCATTCTGGTTTTACTAGGACTACTTCCCATCCTTGGTCTTGTGGAACATAACCGTTATGGCCGTTGATAAGACAGCGTGTTGTAACGTCGTCAAAGGGACGAGGGTTACGTAATGTCCAACAGTCCCGTAACAATCTAAAAACCTCATTTCTTACCCCAATTACCGACTCCGTCACTTGTGGAAATGTTTTGTTTAATAGTTGTAGCCCGATGTTCTTGTTCTCACATTGGTGAGAAGCGAACATTACTAATCCGTAAGCATAACATGCTTCTTTATGTTGCATGTTAGCCGCTTTTTCTAAATCACGAAGTCCAATATTCGGATATATTGAGTCAAAATAATTTCTTAACCCGTTGCGTAAAATAGCATTTGGGTTCCCCGCAATATATGCGTCAAAGTAAACACATCGTAACTTATGGGTTTCCCAATGTGTTTCCCAATGTGATATCCCCCATCTTTCAAAAGAAAGTCTCTTATAAACCAAGACATTCTTGGAACGTTCTTCGAATGTCTTACAAACTGATCTCGCCTTAAATAGTTGTGCCGAGGAATTCTGACCGACTCTAGACAAGATTTCATCAATCATGTCTCCGGGTAGGTCTCTTAAAATATTGGGTTGTCTATCCATTTTGTGTTTTTAAACTGTAAAATAGACAAGAGTTAGATTCATAAAAAAAAATACTTATTAATACAAGCAATTTTTTACATATATCATAAAGCATAAGCACACTATATTACATATATTACACCACACGAATACAACTATCTTATTCCGACTCGCTCGTTTCTTCTTCTTCAGTTTTGGTTCGTTTTGCCAGGTTTCTAGGGATATATGATGTTCCCCTAATACGAGCCGTAATTTTCCACATTGGTTTAGAAAAACCTGGTGGTTTAGAGGTTCCCGGGTCATTGTTACAACTTAAGGACTTCGGGGGTTGACGATACATATAAAGTTCATCGGGGTTGGAATTAGATTTCTCTATTTTTATGCCCTTTCCCTTATTATTTTCTTTTGCCTTTTTAAATTCAGTTGGGGTAATTTCTATAACATCATCGGAATTCTCGTCGGAATCCGATTCATCGGAGAATTGGTAATCCTCCCAATATTTTGCTTCCTTGGCGGAAACACCATTGACCATAATTAACCTTGGTCGGTTGGTTGAGGATTTTCTTTTACTTAACCGTTTTATTATTTCCCCCACCGGTTCTATTTCTTCATCCGGTTCCTCCTCTTCCGGTTCTGATTCTTCTTCCGGTTCCGACTCTTCTTCCGGTTCCTCTTCGGGAACTTGTGAATCAGTCCACGAATCATTCCAATTTACATTTGACTCTTCATTATTATTAGGTGAGTCAATGGGACTTGTTCTAGAGGTAGACATCTATCACATAATATCAAACACGTTAAGAGATTAATATATCACATAATATTCACATGTTAAAAATATATAGTTTCCAATAAAATTTGTTAAGCAATCATTTTTCAAGTAAACACGGTCGAAATCCAGACTCACTAATGCATCCTAAAAAACTCGATAAGACACACTAATGCAAAATTCTGGTTCTCTAAGACCAACACTCAGATACCAACTGAAATGTCCCGTTCTTATTGATTAAAAAAGTTCCATATTAATTGATTTCGTTGCGAGGTTTTGACCTCTATATGAGACGTTTTTCAAAGACTGCATTCATTTTAAAACAAACCATAACCTTTATTTCATCAATAAAGGTTTAAAAAGCTTTACGTAGATTATCAAATAATGATAATTTAAAATATCCTGTTTACACACGACCATTACATAATGGTTTACAATACAAATATGTTACAACAAAATAAGTTTCTTGAATGCAGTTTTTACACAATATCATACAAGCATGGACTCCAAATCTCGTCCTTATTTAAGTATGCGACAGCGGAAGCTCTTAATAATCACCTGAGAATAAACATGCTTAAAACGTCAACAAAAATGTTGGTGAGTTATAGGTTTAACCTATATATATCAAATCATAATAATAGACCACAAGATTTCATATTTCAATACACATCCCATACATAGAGATAAAAATCATTCATATGGTGAACACCTGGTAACCGACATTAACAAGATGCATATATAAGAATATCCCCATCATTCCGGGACACCCTTCGGATATGATATAAATTTCGAAGTACTAAAGCATCCGGTACTTTGGATGGGGCTTGTTGGGCCCAATAGATCTATCTTTAGGATTCGCGTCAATTAGGGTGTCTGTTCCCTAATTCTTAGATTACCAGACTTAATAAAAAGGGGCATATTCAATTTCGATAATTCAACCATAGAATGTAGTTTCACGTACTTGTGTATATTTTGTAAATCATTTATAAAACCTGCATGTATTCTCATCCCAAAAATATTAGATTTTAAAAGTGGGACTATAACTCACATTCACAGATTTTTACTTCGTCGGGAAGTATGACTTGACCACTGGTTGATTCACGAACCTATAACAATATATACATATATATCAAAGTATGTTCAAAATATATTTATAACACTTTTAATATATTTTGATGTTTTAAGTTTATTAAGTCAGCTGTCCTCGTTAGTAACCTACAACTAGTTGTCCACAGTTAGATGTACAGAAATAAATCGATAAATATTATCTTGAATCAATCCACGACCCAGTGTATACGTATCTCAGTATTGATCACAACTCAAACTATATATATTTTGGAATCAACCTCAACCCTGTATAGCTAACTCCAACATTCACATATAGAGTGTCAATGGTTGTTCCGAAATATATATAGATGTGTCGACATGATAGGTCGAAACATTGTATACGTGTCTATGGTATCTCAAGATTACATAATATACAATACAAGTTGATTAAGTTATGGTTGGAATAGATTTGTTACCAATTTTCACGTAGCTAAAATGAGAAAAATTATCCAATCTTGTTTTACCCATAACTTCTTCATTTTAAATCCGTTTTGAGTGAATCAAATTGCTATGGTTTCATATTGAACTCTATTTTATGAATCTAAACAGAAAAATAATAGGTTTATAGTCGGAAACATAAGTTACAAGTCATTTTTGTAAAGGTAGTCATTTCAGTCGAAAGAACGACATCTAGATGACCATTTTAGAAAACATACTTCCACTTGGAGTTTAACCATAATTTTTGGATATAGTTTCATATTCATAATAAAAATCATTTTCTCAGAATAACAACTTTTAAATCAAAGTTTATCATAGTTTTTAATTAACTAACCCAAAACAGCCCGCGGTGTTACTACGACGGCGTAAATCCGGTTTTACGGTGTTTTTCGTGTTTCCAGGTTTTAAATCATTAAGTTAGCATATCATACAGATATAGAACATGTGTTTAGTTGATTTTAAAAGTCAAGTTAGAAGGATTAACTTTTGTTTGCGAACAAGTTTAGAATTAACTAAACTATGTTCTAGTGATTACAAGTTTAAACCTTCGAATAAGATACTTTATATGTATGAATCGAATGATGTTATGAACATCATTACTACCTTAAGTTCCTTGGATAAACCTACTGGAAAAGAGAAAAATGGATCTAGCTTCAATGGATCCTTGGATGGCTCGAAGTTCTTAAAGCAGAATCATGACACGAAAACAAGTTCAAGTAAGATCATCACTTGAAATAAGATTGTTATAGTTATAGAAATTGAACCAAAGTTTGAATATGATTATTACCTTGTATTAGAATGATAACCTACTGTAAGAAACAAAGATTTCTTGAGGTTGGATGATCACCTTACAAGATTGGAAGTGAGCTAGCAAACTTGAAAGTATTCTTGATTTTATGAAACTAGAACTTTTGGAATTTATGAAGAACACTTGGAACTTGAAGATAGAACTTGAGAGAGATCAATTAGATGAAGAAAATTGAAGAATGAAAGTGTTTGTAGGTGTTTTAGGTCGTTGGTGTATGGATTAGATATAAAGGATATGTAATTTTGTTTTCATGTAAATAAGTCATGAATGATTACTCATATTTTTGTAATTTTATGAGATATTTCATGTTAGTTGCCAAATGATGGTTCCCACATGTGTTAGGTGACTCACATGGGCTGCTAAGAGCTGATCATTGGAGTGTATATACCAATAGTACATACATCTCAAAGCTGTGTATTGTACGAGTACGAATACGGGTGCATACGAGTAGAATTGTTGATGAAACTGAACGAGGATGTAATTGTAAGCATTTTTTGTTAAGTAGAAGTATTTTGATAAGTGTCTTGAAGTCTTTCAAAAGTGTATAAATACATATTAAAACACTACATGTATATACATTTTAACTGAGTCGTTAAGTCATCGTTAGTCGTTACATGTAAGTGTTGTTTTGAAACCTTTAGGTTAACGATCTTGGTAAATGTTGTTAACCCAATGTTTATAATATCAAATGAGATTTTAAATTATTATATTATCATGATATTATCATGTATGAATATCTCTTAATATGATATATATACATTAAATGTCTTTACAACGATAATCGTTACATATATGTCTCGTTTAAAAATCATTAAGTTAGTTGTCTTGTTTTTACATATGTAGTTCATTGTTAATATACTTAATGATATGTTTACTTAACATAGTATCATGTTAACTATATATATATATCCATATATATGTCATCATATAGTTTTTACAAGTTTTAACGTTCGTGAATCACCGGTCAACTTGGGTGGTCAATTGTCTATATGAAACATATTTCAATTAATCAAGTCTTAACAAGTTTGATTGCTTAACATGTTGGAAACATTTAATCATGTAAATATCAATCTCAATTAATATATATAAACATGGAAAAGTTCGGGTCACTACATTACATTCAAGGGTAATTGGTGTAATTGTTAACAAAGTATTAAAACCTTGGACTACATGCAGTCGATAACCTGGTGTATTCATTAAACAAAGTATTAAGACCTTGTTATGGCTCGAATCCCCAATTAGTTGGAATATTTGACTTCGGGTATAAGGATAATTTGACGAAGACTCTCGCACTTTATATTTATAACTGATGGACTATTATGGACAAAACCGTATGGACATATCGAATAAGCCAGGACAAAGGACAATTAACCTATGGTAATAAACTAAAATCAACACGTCGAACATCATGATTATGGAAGTTTAAATAAGCATAATTCCTTTATTTTATATCTTATCACACTTTTAATTATCGCACTTTTAATTATCGCAATTTTATTTATTTATCGTCATTTACTTTACACTTTAAATTAAGTTATTTGTATATTTAATATTTTACATTAGGTTTTAATTGTGACTAAAGACATAAAATTGACAAACCGGTCATTAAATGGTAAAAACCCCCTTTATATAATAATAATATTACATATATAAATATATATATATATATATATATATATATATATATATATATATATATATATATATATATATATATATATATATATATATATATATATATATACATATACAAATATAGTTAAAAAAATATAGCGTTAAACTTGGCTAGCTCCATGTGGACGAACCGGACTTACTAAAAACTGCACTACTTTACGATTAGGTACACTGCCTATAAGTGTTGTAGCAAGGTTTAGGTATATCCACTCTATAAATAAATAAATAACTTGTGTAAAATTGTATCAGATTTAATAATATTTCGCAATAAAAATATAACTATTTCGTATACGCTGCTGCACACATCAAATATTTTTGGCGCCGCTCCCGGGGAACTCAACAACGTCGAAGCGAAACGCTATAAAAAAGATTTTTATTAAGTCATAATTTACTTTTGTAAAAATACGTTTTAAATATTAAAAATACAAAAACATAAAAAGAAAATAATAATATATATCTATTAAAGTGTTTTTTTAAAAAAAAAGAAAAATATCTTTTATAAAAAGTATAAAAGTATATTTTCTTATTTAGTTCTTAAAAATATAATTTATATAATTATTTTGTAAAATTAAAAATCAAATTATAAATTAAAAACATAAAAAAAATTAATAAAATAGAAATCGGGCCAAGTACTGTAGCGGCCCAAACATTCAGCCTGTATTCGAAGCCATGCGATCGCATGAGCACAAGGCAGCAAACCCATGCGACCGCATGGGTTGACTAGACATGTCTGAATCCTTAAATCATAATTACGCAGTAGGTTATTATTATTAATTATTATTATTATTAAACCTTAATTTGGGTTTAGTTATTTATTAATTAGTTTTAGTTTTATTTAATTTGTATTTTTAAGTTTAATTAGTTTTATTAATATATAAAAATTAATACTTTTATAATATAAATAATATAAAAATAATATTTTTATAAAAATTGTATTTTTATAATTTAAGTTTTATTTTTATACTTTGTATCTTTTTTATTAGTTTAATTTGTAATTTATATTTCTATCGTTCGTAATTAGTTTTAAGTTTAGTATTTTTGCCGTAGTTATTTTTATTTCTAAATTTTAAGACTTTGCCGTAAAATCCCTTAAGTGCTTTTTCTTTAAACTAAGATTTAGGTGCTTTAGAATTTTGCGATGCCGTTTTAAGATTTTAGTACTTTTTAAGTTATTGCCGTTTTGGATATAGAATTCCTTTAAGCTTTAATACCTTTAGACGCAACTTTTAATATTTAGTTTTTAGAATACTAAGTTTCGCCGCGCTATTTTCTTATTATTTTTTGACGCTTATTTTTTGACATTTTTCGACGCACTCTTTTTTTTATTTTTTATTTTTCGACGCTCTAGTTTTTAGGACATAGAATTTTTCTATTTCTTCTTTAAATTTCAAAACGAAAAATTATTTTAAGTGGTTAAATTGATAGACATCCAAAATTTTCTAGTTCGTAGTAATAGTTGGATTTGTTAGTGGCGAGTTGTGGGCTTCCAATTTAAAGGGTCCTGGCTACCTGCTGCATCTATTGGCTATTCGAAACGTGGGCAAAATCAGAAAAGTCTATTAATTTGATAACTTATATAATTTTTATCTTTTATAACTAATAGGACATTCAGTGAATACACCGAGCAAAACGTTCACCACCTTTCATACGTTCACCACCTGTAACTCGATCAAGACATCTAGCCAACATTGTCGCCGTTGATTTTTCTTTAGAATCGTCATCTAGTCGACCAAGTACTCCAATTCAAATTTCCGATAATCCATTTTTTGAACCTGACCGCACAATTGAGAACCCGGAGGATATTCAGGGACAATTCAGAGATCCTAAACCACTAATCATTCCTCCTGAACCACAAATCACTCATCCAGAGATTGTCGAGGAAGAAACCATTAAGTCAGAATCCTGTAGCAATTCAGATTCAACAAACTCAATCATGGAAAATCTGGAACCTCTAAGTATGGAAGATCGAATGAGGGCTAAACGCACTGGCCAAGGTCATGCAATTACTCAACCAGACATTAATGCGCCAGATTATGAAATCAAAGGACAAATCCTACACATGGTAACTAATCAATGCCAATTTAGTGGTGCACCGAAGGAAGATCCAAACGAACATCTTCGAACCTTTAATAGGATCTGTACTATATTTAAAATCAGAGAAGTGGAGGATGAACAGATATATCTCATGTTATTTCCCTGGACTTTAAAGGA
The DNA here is from genome assembly GCF_046630445.1 of Rutidosis leptorrhynchoides. Classification (NCBI taxonomy): domain Eukaryota; kingdom Viridiplantae; phylum Streptophyta; class Magnoliopsida; order Asterales; family Asteraceae; genus Rutidosis; species Rutidosis leptorrhynchoides. Next base: position 170,559,736 of record NC_092341.1, read on the forward strand.
AGAAGCCAAAGATTGGTTAGAATCGTTACCTGAAGGGGCGATTGATACATGGGATGTTTTAGTTGAAAATTTTCTTAAACAATTCTTTCTGGCATCTAAAGCCGTGAGACTTCAAGGAGAAATAGTTACGTTCACACAAAAGCCAAATGAAACTCTATATGAGGCATGGACAAGATTTGGAAAGTTGTTAAGAGGATGTCCGTAACATGGTTTAGACACTTATCAAATAGTACAAATATTCTACCAAGGATGCGACATCACTACACGAAAAGACATCGATATAGCAGCTGGTGGTTCCATTATGAAGAAAACCACAACTGAAGCTTACAAAATTATTGATAACACTGCTTCCCACTCACATGAGTGGCATCAAGAAAAAGACATCGTTAGATCATCTAAAGCAGCTAGAGACGATTCTAGCCATGACTTTGATTCCATGTCCGCAAAGATAGATGCTTTCGAGAGACGAATGGAAAAGATGACTAAAGATATTCACTCAATACAAATTAGTTGTGAGCAGTGTGGAGGACCACATTTGACAAAAGATTGTTTCAGCATTGAACAAACTATGGAACAACGAGAGAATATTTCATACATGAACCAAAGGCCTGGAAATAATTATCAGAATAATTATCAACCGCCAAGACCAATCTACAATCAAAATCAGAATTATAACCAAAATGTTCCATACAACAATCAACAAGGTCCTAGCAATCAACAAGTATCCAACAATACTTACAATCAGCAAAGACCTATTTTTCCAAATAAATCACCACAAACCGATGATAAAAAGCCAAATTTAGATGATATGATGTTGAAGCTAGTTGAATCTCAAATGCATTTTTTCACATCTCAGAAACAAACTAATGAACAAAATGCTCAAGCATTTAGAAATCAACAAGCTTCTATTCAAAATCTGGAATAAGAAGTAAGCAACCTAGCAAGGTTAATAGGTGAAAGAAAATCGGGAAGTCTACCTAGCGATACAAATGCTAACCCCTGGAATGAAACAGCTAAAGCTATTACCACGAGAAGTGGTATTACACTTAAACCACCTGAAATTCCTGTAATTTCTGATGACGCTATTCCTACTACACAGGCACCACAGCCTGAGCAAGAGAAGGAAACATAACCGGTAGTTGAAAAGGTTAATGAAGATAATACAGTTAAGGCTAAACCTTATGTTAAACCATACCAACCACCACTTCCTTACCCGAGTAAAATGAGAAAAGAAAGACTTGAAGCCGAGCAATCCAAATTTTTGGATATGTTTAAACAAATAAATGTAAATCTTCCTTTCATTGATGTGATTTCAGGAATGCCTAGATACGCTAAATTCTTGAAAGATCTAATCATAAATAGAAAGAAAATGGAAGAACTCTCGGCTGTTACTATGAATGCTAATTGTTCTATAGTGCTGTTGAATAAGATACCAGAAAAACTCTCTGATCCAGGAAGTTTCACAATTCCATGTTTTCTGGGTAGTCTTAGTTCAATAGAAGCATTGGCAGATTTAGGTGCTAGTATAAATCTAATGCCGTATTCATTATACGCTAAACTAGACCTTGGAGAATTGAAACCAACACGAATAAGCATACAACTAGCCGATCGATCAGTAAAATATCCTAGAGGGATAATGGATAATATGCTAGTTAAAGTTGGTACTTTAGTATTTCTAGTAGAATTTGTTATTCTGTACATGGAAGAAGATTCTCGAGTTCCTCTTATATTAGGAAGACCATTCTTAAACACGGCTAAAGCAATAATAGATGTGTTCGGTAAGAAACTGACCCTAAGTATAGAGGACGAGAGTGTTACCTTTTCTGTTGATAGAGCCATGCAACAACCGCAATCTGCAGATGATACATGTTATTACATTCAAATTATAGATTCACATGTAGAATTGTTAGAAGAATTTCTAGAATTATAAGGAACGGGAGAATGTTCTTTAGGAGAAGGAACTGAACCAATTGATGAAGCTGAAATGTTAGCCGCACTCATGGCTAATAATTAAGAACCAACAATAGAAGAACTTCAAATGCTAAAAGAGGAAGACAGATATCGATACAAATCATCGATAGAAGAACCACCGACATTAGAGTTAAAGCCACTTCCAAACCATTTGGAATATGCTTATTTACATGGTGAATCTGAATTACCTGTAATAATATCGTCTTCTCTTACGAAAAATGAAAAATCTCAACTCATTTCTGTACTAAAAGCTCATAAACCAGCTATTGCATGGAAGATTCATGATATTAAAGGAATAAGTCCTTCGTATTGCACACATAAAATCCTTATGGAAGAAGGTCATAAAACCTATGTGCAACGCCAACGAAGACTAAATCCTAATATGCAAGATGTTGTTAAGAAAGAAATTATTAAACTGCTTGACGCAGGTTTAATTTATCCAATCTCTGATAGTTCATGGGTAAGCCCAGTTCAATGTGTACCTAAGAAGGGTGGCATGACTGTCATTACAAATGAAAAAAATGAGCTTATTCCTACTAGGACTGTAACAGGATGGCGTCTTTATATTGATTATAGAAAATTAAATGACGCCACCAGAAAAGATCACTTTCCCTTACCTTTCATTGATCAAATGTTGAAAAGATTAGCCGGGAATAGTTACTATTGTTTTCTTGACGGTTTTTCCAGATACTTTCAAATTCCAATAGCACCCGAGGACCAAGAGAAATCTACATTCACGTGCCCTTATGGTACTTTTGCTTACAAATGCATGCCATTTGGACTTTGCAACGCCCCTGCAACCTTTCAAAGGTGCATGATGGTGATTTTTCATGACATGATAAAAGAATGCATGGAAGTTTTCATGGATGACTTTTCAGTCTTCGGTGATACTTTTGAAACATGTTTAGTTAATCTTGAACGAATGCTTATTAGATGCGAGCAATCAAATCTAGTTCTTAATTGGGAGAAATGTCATTTCATGGTTAAAGAAGGCATTGTTCTTGGTCATAAAATTTCAAAGGAAGGAATTGAAGTGGATAGAGCTAAAGTAGATGTAATTGCTAAACTTCCACATCCCACCAATGTTAGTGGAGTTAGGAGTTTTCTAGGGCATGCCGATTTGTACTGACGTTTCATAAAAGATTTTTCTAAAATTGCCACTCCTATGAATAAACTCCTAGAAAAGGATGCTCCATTCATCTTTTCGGATGAATGCATCAAATCTTTTAATATTCTTAAAGAAAAACTCACTAATACGCCGATCATGATAACTCCAAATTGGAATTTACCATTTGAACTTATGTGCGATGCAAGTGATTTTGCAATGGGAGACGTTTTAGGACAAAGGATCGAAAAATGATTTCAACCTATTTATTATGCTAGTAAGACGTTACAAGGAGCACAAACGAATTACACAACTACTGAAAAAGAACTCCTTGCTATTGTCTTTGCTTTTGATAAATTTCGTTCATATCTAGTTTTAGCTAAAACGGTGGTCTATACCGACCATTCTACTCTTAGATACCTATTTTCAAAACAAGATGCTAAACCACGATTAATCCGTTAGATCTTACTCTTACAAGAGTTCGATATTGAAATCCGAGACAAAAAGGGAGCAGAAAGTCTCACCGCTGATCATCTTTCTCGTCTTGAAAATCCTGAATTTGAAGTTCTAAATGAATCGGCAATACAAGATAACTTTCCTGATGAATATCTATTGAAGATAGATTATAATGAAATTCCATGGTTTGCAGACTATGCAAACTACTTAGTATGTGGATTCCTTGAAAAAGGGTTGTCGTACCAAAAACGAAAGAAATTCTTTAGTGATATAAAACACTATTTCTGGGAAGATCCACATTTGTTTAAAAGTTGTCCCGATGGAATAATACGCCGATGTATATTTGGAGATGAAGCTAGTCAAATCTTAAACCATTGTTACACAGGACCAACAGGAGGGCATTATGGGCCTCAACTCACAGCAAGAAAAGTTTACGACGCTGGATTCTATTGGCCTACAATTTTCAAAGACGCACACCTTCTTTGTAAATCCTGTGATGCTTGTCAAAGGGCCGGAAAATAATTCAACGTGATGAAATGCCACAAAATGTCATTCAAGTATGTGAAGTATTTGACATTTGGGGTATTGACTTTATGTGTCCATTTCCAAAATCTCATAATAATCTCTACATTCTCGTTGCCATTGATTATGTATCTAAATAGGCGAAAGCACAAGCTCTCCCAACTAACGATGCACGAGTTGTAGTCAACTTCTTAAAACGTCTTTTTGCAAGGTTCGGAACACCGAGAGCTTTAATAAGTGATCGGGGTACTCATTTTTGTAACAATCAACTTGATAAAGTTCTCAAAAGATATGGAGTAACTCATAAAATCTCAACCGCTTATCATCCACAAACAAGTGGACAAGTTGAAAATACCAATCGAGCTTTAAAACGTATTCTAGAGAAAACCGTAGGATCAAATTCGGAGGATTGGTCCATGAAATTAGAGGATGCACTCTGGGCTTTTAGAACAGCCAACAAAACTCCAATTGGAACCACACCTTTTAAACTCGTTTACGGAAAAGCATGTCTCCTTCTAGTAGAAATTGAGCACAAAGCATTTTGGTCTTTGAAGACATGTAATCTTGATTTACATGAAGCCGGACGTCTACGGTTAAGTCAACTAAACGAATTAGAAGAATTAAGACATGAAGCATATGAAAATTCGTTAATCTATAAAGAAAGAATAAAGAAATGGCATGATAAAAGAATCTGAAGTTTAAAAGAATTTAAAGAAGGAGACAGAGTTCTTCTTTTCAATTCACGATTCAAGCTATTTCCTAAAAAATTAAAACCAAGATGGTCTGGACCATTCATAGTCAAAAGAGTTTTCCCATACGGAACAGTAGAGTTAATAAATTCAAATGGGATTGAATTTAAGGTTAATGGTCACAGAGTTAAACATTACATACATGGTCCGATGAAAGTTGACAATGAAGTTAATCACAATTTCGACACCACAGCTAACTAAGTGTGGGAAGATTCGAGTCTTTTAAGTATAATATATATTTCTGTTAAAGTTAGATATTCTGTTTTCGTGTAGTTTTCGAGAATGGAATCCGAATGGTCTTTCACAAGCAGACCCTAAAGAACTAGTCTTCTCCCTCCATTCTGAATTTTTATTTTTTTAGGTTTTACGAGATGAAGAATTCCTTTGATCTGAACCATGGTCTACTTCTACACGCTATGATTACTAAACATAATAATAACACTTTCCCGAGTGAACTGGTATCCCTCATAAGAGGAAAAATGGACGAAGTGAGGAAAGAACTCATGAAAGATCATCATAAGATACATTTTGGTAAAGGAAAATCAAAATCCGCAACAAAAAGAAGAGCACGACACCTTGAAAGATGTCATAAATGCGTAAAATGGTCACACGAAGGTAAATGTTCGAACAATCAAACATATTCAAATACAGATTTTGTTACTCTATGCAGAGAAGGACCGTTCATGTTTTTAAAAGAAAAGTTATTGAAGAATCGAGGTTATGCTTATGTAGATATGGAAAATCAAATCACACGACTCTCCTATGAGTCAGCTAAAGCAGGTCTCTGAGAATTCTATCTCACAGGTAAGTATGTACAGTTTTTATTTTATTTTATTACTTTTAAACTTTTGATAATAAACGCTGAATCATTCGCTATACCGTATTAAATTGGTATTCAATAAAATTAGGTATGCGAAACTGAAATTATTGATATCATACAAAAATTTATTACATCACTGCGAAATTTACCTTTTATTCTTAAGGTATAAATATCTTTAATCAATCAATCCAAAAATATTTCAGAAATTCGTCAGGAGTAAAACTAGGTAAAATAGCCGAAATTACTTTACCCAAAAGAGGGGCGTATATTTTTGATAATATTCGATTGATTAAAGTGGGATAAAAGACCAAAAAGATTTTTAATTTTTACCTTATTTTTAAATTAATATTAAATTATTATTGTAAATTTTTAAAACCAATATATTTAAGTTTTTAAATATTTTAAAAAATTAATATTTTCAATATAAGTTTGTAAAATTAATATATAAAAATATTAATGATATTAATTTGAATTTTTAATTTTATGCATTTTAAATTTAAATTTGGTGTGAATTTAAAAATAAAAATATACTTTATTTCATTAAGTTAAAAATATGATTTCTAAAATTCGTCGTGAATTGAAGACTAGGTCGTTGAACCGAAATTGCTTTACCCGAGGGCGGGACGAGAAATTTTGTTATCATTTTTTTTAATCTTATTGATCTAAAGTATGCCAAAAATATTAAAAAAACCCAAAAATCTATGCTTTTAAAACGACGCTTAAAAAGTGACAAATTTTAAAATTTTGTCGAGAGACGGACTAGAACAACGATCCGAAATGCCCTCATTCTTAAAAGAAACAAATTTTTAAAATTTATTAATTTATGTTTTATTAGTTAAAGGTTTTTATATATAAAAAAAAAGAAAATAACCCCATGCGATCGCATGGGGTTTGTACTAGAAATCCATGCGATCGCATGGAGCCTAAAAACTGGCCAGAAACAAAAGGCAGCGAGCTGTTCTGCTTATGTCTCATAACAAACACACACATACACGAACACATTCATAAACCCTCTCAAAAATTTGCCATTTTTCACCAAAATCAACCAAATTTCTCACAATATTCCGCTATAATCATGCCTATATTCAGATGGGGAGGCAGGAAGGTAAAGATTTTACCCATAAAACTCTTTAAATTCGAATGTTAGTGTTCTTGAGCTAATTTTTACCTAATTTGATTTTGTTAATTTATAGTGTAATTAGAGTTAAATTGTTAGTATATTATGCATGTATAACCTAGATTGATGCTATTTAACATGATTTGAAGCCAAAAACTTCAAAATTTTTAGAAATCTAGGGTTTGTGTTCTTGAGCAATTTGGGGCTTTTTGATATAAACAGGTTATGGCCAATTTTTGTCATGAATTATTGCTAAATTAAGTAGTGTAACATTTTAGGTAGCTAAATGATCCAAACTTTGATCCTAAACATGATTTTTGAGAATTAAAGTGGACTTTTTAAGTCTAAAATTCATGAACTTGATTAAATTGATGTAAATGCCATTTGAAACTTGTTTAATTGCTAGTAATGGTTATTTTAACATGTTATTTGAGTTGAATGCTTATGAACTTTGTAAACATTTTCATATATGCTTATTTGAAAAAGTGTAGAATTGATAAAAATATGAAAATGAGTATAAGTTTAATATGGATTAAACATGTTATTGTAATTATTTTAATTTGTTATTTTGCTAACACTAATGCATATTTGGATGCACAAATTTTGTGTTTAATGTGTTTTGCAGAAATATACCGAATCTGGTGGTGCATCATCATCTAGACAACCTGAAAACGAACCACAGCCAGAAATGTAATATGAGCCACAATATGAACCAGAACATGAACAGGAACAACAACAAGAACAACAATATCATAATGATCAACACATACCATATTATGATCCGCAACAAGAAAATGTTAATGCCTACGTACAATTTCCGATTCATCCAATAATAGAACACCCAACGATTCATTAAGAGCTTTTGCATCCCAATTTGAGATTTGATCAACGTTGGAGAGATTACCCGACGTACCAAAGTAACAAATATAAACTGGTAACGAAAAATGTTGAATTACCGAGGGTAATCGATTGGGAGCCTTTGGAAAAGGGTCCAACTAGCTAACTCAGTTAGGCATCATCTGATCCAAAGGTATGGGAACTATTCTTTTCCCGATTGGGAATGTTTATTCACCATTCGTAGGCATGTATACAAGGAATAGTGTGTTGAGCTTATGAGTACTATATCACTTGATACGGATGTAGTTAGGTTAGACGATAGGAATTTTCTTAGATTTTTACTTGGCCGTAGGATGTACAGAATGTCCATGCTGGACATGGCCAGGGCTTTACATATTTACACTCCCGCTGAATTACTACTACCTGATTATACAAATTTGATTTATCATGGTGAAAGGGTAGATAGAAATTTTGACGCTGACGCCATCTGGAGGCGTATGTCAAAATATAATGTTTTTACGCGGGGAGGAAGACACTCCTATTTAGATATTAACAAAGTAGAGCTTCGTATTATACATATACTTTTAGCTAATTCGATTACACAAAGAGGTAATAACAAGGAGAAAATGACTCTACACGATTTATTTTACCTTAAGTGTATTCGAAACACTAGAAGCTTTGTTAATATTCCCTAATGTGTTGGTTTTTATCTGTCCAAAATGGTGGAAGGAATACAGGACGGGGGAATAATAGGAAGGGGTATTTTTGTTACTCTCATTGGAGAGTATTTAGGCGTAGATAGGGATCAAGGGGGTCCACTGATGGTGTGTAGGGAACAAGTTGAGACTTTAGGATTGCGGGTCTATCAGGGTGCAAAGGTATTAAAGAGCAGACGCAATCAGGCAGTACCATATCAGGGCCCTCATCCACAGGTAGAGAGAGGTTCAAATGAGGAAATGGAGGAAGCGGATGACATTAGGGATGTCATTAGGGAGGCTGTTACTGATGTTTACCAGCGTATAGATGAGGTAGAAATGACAAACGAGGCTAGAAATAGTCAGTAGCAGCAGTGGCATGCCGAGAATGTGTACGAGCATTCCAGACAACGACAACATGATAGATGGCACTATCATCAGCATCAGATCATGAGCCAGCTATCACCTCAGGTACCAAATAACTACGTACCGACCCGACCTACTTACTATCCGCCACACCAGCCCGATATGCGACCACCATTTACTCTTTACGACCCCAACCAAGCCTATCAGTACACCTATAACCAATCGTGGAACCCGACCGATGATATGAACTGGAACCCCTATGCAGATTGATACAGTTCCCGTTGGTGATTTTTATCTTTTATTATTTTTATTTACTTATGTTTAAAACATATAATATTGTGATACTTTTATGTAATTTTTAACATTTTTTTTTATTTTGTTACTAATATTTCGTATTTATAATTTAAAAGTGGGATGTTAAGTCTCATTTCAAATTACCATGCATGTTATTATTTGTATGTATGTATATTGTCAATTGTACACAACATGGTAAAATAGCGAACTTTCAAAGACTGGCATTAAGTTCAGCAAAAGCTACTAATTTTGACAATAAAACGAAAAACAAATGTGATGTAACAACAAGATGGAATGAACAAATGATGTGCACCATTTATCATTCAACAAACAAACGCCAATATATTTGGAAACTTTGGTAAAATTTAATCATTTTTCTATGCTACTCACCCTCAATAATTTAAATTGCTACCGATTTCTTGCAAATGAGGGCATTGCAAGATCTTAAGTGTGGGAAGGGGTTAAATTCTTTCGGATTTTTAAAATTTTTTATTTATACACTTGGTTACCATTAAAAATACTAGTAACGCAGTAGTTGTATTAGAATCTAGTGCTCTCTGATAATAAAGAACAGCTCTAGTCTTATATACTGACTACCCAATTCTAGTAAATTTTTTTAAAATTTTCAAATAAATGAATTCAAAATCATGTTTGTACATATTTATGAAAGATAAAACTAGGTGTTAACACCGAAATTATTGTTACCTCGTAAAGGACATAAATTGAGAAACAACCCAAAATGTTAGAATTCATTTAAAATGGAATAGAGGAAAATAAAAAGGCAAAGAAAGGAAAATAAAAGCCAAGTGTGGGAAAAATTTACCAAGTTATTTAGAACATATGTCACATATTTTGTACAAGCTTATTGTAGGTACTTTTGTTTTGGACAATACTAATAAGTTTTACCCGATTTACTATATTATATTTGAAAGAAAGATGGATCTACACGATGAATCAATTCCATCATTAAAAGGAAGTAAAGTATTCCGAAAAAGACATGCGCTTCTTGATTTAGGTCAGGAAGTTGTCATCCAGACCAGATATAGAGTCTACAAAAAACCTTGAAAAGTTTTCTCGAAAATCAGCTGGAAATCCACGGACCTCAGCATCAAATAGGGTCGCCAAGTGGTCAGACTTATCCTAACCATGAGAGGATCTGTCTCGTACAATGGGAGGGCACCGTGCAAATTAGCTTATAAGACTAATGAATCAGATCCCCAGAAAGGATAATCTCCTTAAAGATCAAAAATCAGCTTTTAAGCCTGATATTACTAAATCCTTGAGATTGACCTTAAAGATTGAGAATTCAAACTCATGGAATTCAATGATATCTAAACTCGAGCTTGAACGAGAAAATATTTTGATCAAATTACAAACCGATTTGTTTTCTGAAACCCTATTTTCAATGCGTTCATTACCATTGAACGTAAAATCCTAAGAATTCACCGAAAATTCATTAGGTCACCTGAACCAAATCAGGTGTCAACCGTAAGGACGGTGGTTGCATAGCATGGTCGAAGATAGGACCTTGTACCAGATTGAAAAACTATAGGGTGATCTTTACTATTGCTCCTACAAAGGATAGTAATTGCATCTGACACGATATAGACTAGAATTATCAGCATGTCACGGGACATTGCCTTAACAGTTGCTTGTTCAACGCTTTCCTTTACAATCGAATGGTAGTTTACTGAAAGGTAATATACGGAGCAAGTAAACTGGACGTGTTGCTTTCCCAATACAAAGTTAGCAAGTAGGTTTTGCAAACACCGGTGAAGGGTTATTCCAGAAAACTTATCTAGGGTAAAAGCTAGATTGAATTTTCAAAAAGATCAAATGTTTTCATAAAAGATCCAATTTCCTTAAAGGATCTAAATTTTCATAGTCATGTGGGACTGTAAACCACAATGTTACTACCGTTGTTCATACCGCCGTATGGAAATCACTGATGTTCAAAGTGTGAAGAATAAAGAAGTGATTCTAGTATTTTTATTTCAAGACTATATTGCTTGAGGACAAGCAACGCTCAAGTGTGGGAATATTTGATAATGCTAAAAACAAACATATATTTCATAGCATTATCCCTCAATAAAGACAAGTTTTTAGTTGCAATTGTTCTATTTACAAGTGATATTCGTTTAAATAATAAAAGGTGAAGACAAAAGACAGATTCGACGAATTGAAGCCGCAAATGACCAAAAAGCTAAAAAGTACAAAGTACAATCCAAGAGGTTCAATTTATTGATGAGAAACGTCTCAAAATCACAAGAGTACAAGCCGCAAAATGCAAAGTAAAAGATATTAAATAGTACGAAAGGACGTTCGAAAATCCGGAACCGTGACCAGAGTCACCTCTCAATGTGCGACGCAACGGAGCTAAAATTACAAGTCAACTATGCACATAAATATAATATAATATATAAATAATTCTTAAAATTATATATATATTATATATATTTAATAAAACCGTTGTCAAACTAGCAAACAAGTGCATGTGGTGAGATCCAGCTGGCCATGCGATCGCATGGCCTGGAAGCTTTAAAACCATGCGATCGCATGGCTTCCTGTAGCATGCCACATTCTATAAAAAGCAACGTTTTCTGCCGATTTACATACACATAATTCAATCTCTCTCACTCTCTGATATATATATATATATATAATATATATATATATATATATATATATATATATATATATATATATATATATATATATATATATATATATATATATATATATTAATTATAATTTTAATTTTAATTTTAATTTAATAATAATAAGGTTATGTTAGCGAATATTGTAAGTGTGTAAGTCGAAATTCTGTCGTGTAACACTACGCTATTATTAATCATTGTAAGTTATGTTCAACCTTTTTAAATTAATGTCTCGTAGCTAAGTTATTATTATGCTTATTTAAGCTAAATTAATCGTGATGTTGGGATAAATATTAAAAACGGGGTTATTGGACTTTGTACCATAATTGGGGTTTGGACAAAAGAACGACACTTGTGAAAATTGGACTATGGGCTATTAATGAGCTTTATATTAACTAATCGATACCTCGTTAATTTAATATAAAAGTTACAATTTGACGTATCTATATATGACCACATACGCTTAATTGGGTACGGTGGGCGGGATATCTATAAATACGAATTATCGTTCATTTTACCAGACACGGGGATGAATTAATAGTTAATGGACTCATTAAAACAGGGGTGGATTACATTCAAGGGTAATTGGTGTAATTGTTAACAAAGTATTAAAACCTTGGACTACATGCAGTCGATAACTTGGTGTATTCATTAAACAAAGTATTAAGACCTTGTTACAGTTCGAATCCCCAATTAGTTAGAATATTTGACTTCGGGTATAAGGATAATTTGACGAAGACTCTCATACTTTATATTTATGACTGATGGACTATTATGGACAAAACCGTATGGACATATCGAATAATCCAGGACAAAGTACAATTAACCCATGGTAATAAACTAAAATCAACACATCGAACATCATGATTACGGAAGTTTAAATAAGCATAATTCCTTTATTTTATATCTTATCGCACTTTTAATTATCGCAATTTAATTTATTTATCGTCATTTACTTTACGCTTTAAATTAAGTTATTATTTGTATATTTAATATTTTACATTAGGTTTTAATTGTGACTAAAGACATAAAATCGACAAACCGGTCATTAAACGGTAAAAACCCCCTTTTTATAATAATAGTATTACTTATATATATATATATATATATATATATATATATATATATATATATATATATATATATATATATATATATATATATATATATATATATATATAATATATATATATATATATATATATATATATATATATATATATATATATATATATATATATACAAATATAGTTAAAAAAAAATATAGCGTTAAACTTGGCTAGCTCCCTGTGGACGAACCGGACTTACTAAAAACTACACTACTTTATGATTAGGTACACTACCTATAAGTGTTGTAGCAAGGTTTAGGCATATCCACTTTATAAATAAATAAATAACTTGTGTAAAATTGTATATATTTAATAGTATTTCGCAATAAAAATATAACTATTTCGTATACACTGCTGCACACATCACCAACGGCCATAACGGTTATTTTCCACAAGACCAAGGATGGGAAGTAGTCTTTGTAGTGACCCGAGAATTTTCGACCAAATTTAAACTTTAATCTTTATATGTTTCCAACACGATAAGCAAAGTCTGTAATATTGAATCTCAAAAATTTTGAAGTATTTTTCTTTATGCAATTACCCTTTGACTATTCTTGATGATTCACGAACAATTATTTGTAAATAAATATATATATATATATATATATAAATGTAAGTATATGTATCTTAATTTGGAATTTATAAAATATAATTTAAGCATTTAAAATTAAATATGTAAAATAATATACAAGATAAGGAAGTTGTTACTAAAATAAATCTATGTATAGATATATATGAATTTTATATAAAATTATTAGTTGTATATTGAGATATATAAAAATTATAGATATTATGTAATTATTCAATATTATAAATAATATGAAATATTTATATATTAGATATAATCACAAATTAAGAAATATAGTATCATAATATTATTATTACTTTCATTTAATAATACTAATATCAATGATAGTATTAATTATATTATTATTATTGTTATAATTGTGATTAATAAATTCTAATAGTTTTAAGGTTATCATAATGAAGATTTCTATTATAAATATTTTTATGAGAAAGATTGAAATTACAAATTGGTTATGATTTAAATAATTTGTTGGTTATTATTATCTTTAAAAATTATAATTCTTATTATTATACTTATCATTATTATTATTAAATATTATTAATATTATTATTAATATTAGTATTCTGATTCTTATTAAAAATAAATGATATTCTCAAAATTAATAATAGATTTATGTTGTTAAGTAATATTATAAAAGTTAATATGATATATACCCATATATATATATATATACAGATATATATATCAGATCAGATATCAGATATATAATTAAAATACAAATAATGTTATATAGATAAAAACAAATATACATATATATTATTACATATACAAATTTTAGTTATATACATAAATAAAGAGAGAGATAGAAAATCTGATATATATATATATATATATATATACATATAAATAACAAATAAATATATATTTACATGATTATATACAGATATATAAAGATATATATATATATATATATATATGCATATACAGAAATATATAAAAAAAATAGATATAAAGATATATAAATATGATAGAATATAGATAAACAAGAAGTAGAGTCCAAAAACGTGTTGCCTATCGTTATCAAACTATTTTGATTTGTGTTTTTATCTCTCAAGTTGAATAACAACATATTCGATCGTACCAATCAGTTGTGTATCTCAATCTCTCCTATTATTTTTATTATTTATTTCTTTTCCTGATTATTTGCCTGTCGACTTCAAAATCACTTTAAAGACGATCGAATTTAGTTGTAAACGATACTAGCCAACCTACATTATCACTTAACAATTATAGTTACAAATCACAGCCTTTAAATAGATGGAATTAAATCAAAAAAATTGAAGAACATAGGTACTGCCCTGTTATTTAATTAATTTTTCAAACACATCGATTTCTTAATGAATTCCAAAATCCTTAAATGTAAAGTTGTTAGGAATCTTTTAATAAAACTTTCTGCAAAGTTTCATATCCTAATTCGTTATATCAAGCTCTAATTTTGAAGTCAAAGTTCAAATTTCAAAAGTCAATTATTTTGTTCATCAAGAAATTTGAATTCGTTTCGATGTTTTTAGTCGAATTGATTATTCAGAAAGTTTCCAATAACGATTTAGAATCTTTTTCATGAAGGAATCGGGGTCTAAAACATTATAAAAAGTCGATTTTGATGATGGAGTTCCTGAACTTGATAACGTGACTGGAAGAGTTTTTTTTTTATTTTTTCTGTTATACAATCCAAATTCAAATGGAACCTAAACGTTTCTGTTTTGTTTAAGAATTCTAAAACCAAAGGAATTAAGTATTATTAGCTGTGGATGATCTGCGATTAAAGTTTAAGTTGAGGAAGAAGAAGGAGACAGAAAGAATAGGTTATAACGATTTAGAAACGGTCTAAAACAGATAAACAAGCCAGCCCCGCTGGTTAAGTATGTGCCGAGTGATCGGGAGGTCGGGGGTTCGAGTCTGGTTGCTGCCATTCTTTTTGGAAAACATTTAAGGTAGCCTCCTTAATTATTATTATTATTAATATTATCATTTTTATTATTAATATGATTATTATTGTTATGTTTATTATTAGTAATTGTTATTATTACAAGTATTATTATTATTATTATTATTACTATTATTATTATTATTATTATTATTATTATTATTATTATTATTATTATTATTATTATTATTATTATTATTTTAGTATTATCCTTAATTATTATTATTATTGTTATCATTACCATGATAATTGTTATTACTCTTAATAATTAGAAGTATCATCCTCATTAATCAAATTAAGAATATTATCATTATCAATATGATTATTATTAGTATATGTATTATAATCATAATTAGGATTATTATTATTATTATTATTATTATTATTATTATTATTATTATTATTATTATTATTATTATTATTATTATTATTATTATTATTATCATTATTATCATTATTATCATTATTATTATTATTATTATGATAGTTACAAATTTGACAAATATTGCTAAGTTAATTATTATTATTATTAACATAAGACGATTTATTATTATTATCATTAACTATTAATATTACTACATGTACAATTGTTGGTATCATTATTATAGTTATTATTATTATAGATATTAAAATTATTACTAGTATTACTGTTATTATTAAAATTACTAACAATCATTATCGTAACTAACATTAACTGTAAAACTAATATTTTTACAAGTACTATTATCATTAACATCATGGTTATTATCACTGATAGAGTTATTATTAACACAAACTTATTATTAAAGTTATAATCATTATGTTATTAATATTAACTTAGTAGAATTAGAACTACTGTTTTGATAAACAAATGAATTACGCAAATATATATATATATATATATATATATATATATATATATATATATATATATATATATATATATATATATATAACACACATACTATAACAAAATTTAATATTTTTATATACAAAAATGAACATATAAAAACATATATATATATTATTAACATAAAAAGGATATACCTAATACATTTATATATAAAAGTGTTCAATTACAATCATGAATATTGATATATATATATATATATATATATATATATATATATATATATATATATATATATATATATATATATATATATATATATATACAAATGATATAGGTTCGTGAATCCGAGGCCAACCCTGCATTGTTCAATGTCGTCTTATGTATTTTTACTACAAAATACATTTCTGTGAGTTTCATTTGCCTTTTTACCCTTTATATTATTGGGCTGAGAATACATGCGTAATTTTTACAAATGTTTTACGGGATAGACACAAGTACGTGAAACTACATACTATGGTTGAATTATCGCAATCGAATATGCCCTTTTTTATTAAGTCTGGTAATCTAAGAATTAGAGAACAGACACCCTAATTGATGTGAATCCTAAAGATAGATCTTGTGGGCCTAACAAGCCCCATCCAAAGTACCGGATGCTTTAGTACTTCAAAATTTATATCATGTCCGAAGGAGGATCCCGGAATGATGGGGATATTCTATGTGCATCTTGTTAAGGTCGGTTACCAGGTGTTCAAACCATATGAATGATTATTTTTGTCTCTATGCATGGGAGGTATATTTATGAGAAATGAAAATCTTGTGGTCTATTAAATGATGGAAATGATTATTTATGTTAAACTAATGAACTGACCAACCTTTTGGTTGACACTTTAAAGCATGTTTATTCTCAGGTATGAAAGAAATCTTCCGCTGTGCAATTGCTCATTTTAAAGATATTATTTTGAATCATTCATGACATATTTCAAAAGACGTTGCATTCGAGTCGTTGAATTCATCAAGATTGTTAAGTCAATTAAAGTTAGATATATTATAAAATGGTATGCATGCCGTCAACTTTCGATGTAATGAAAGATTGTCTTATCAAAAACGAATGCAATGTTTGTAAAATGTATCATATAGAGGTCAAGTACCTCGCGATGTAATCAATTGTTGTGAATCGTTTATAATCAATATGGACTTCGTTCGGATGGATTAGGACGGGTCTCTACAGTTGGTATCAGAGCGGTGGTCTTAGTGAATCAGGTCTGCATTAGTGTGTCTAACTGATAAGTCGTTAGGATGCATTAGTGAGTCTGGACTTCGGCCGTGTCTGCATGTCAAAAGTTTTGCTTATTGTTTCTAGTCGGAAATCATCTGCTTATCATCCTTAGGAAATTACCTGCTTATCATTCTTAGTCTAGACACTTTTTACTGCATTGACTGCATGAATAGTGTATAGACAAAATTCATATCTTAGCCTATCTGTTACTGTAGACTTTGCCTGACAGCTTCCGTAGATTCCTGCATAACTTATGGGATTTTAGTATTATATATGAATATGTAAATTATGTATTGCAGGGTACTAATCTACATCCTATAATCTATTTCTTATCGAAAATACTTCATTTAATCGTACGAGATGAATCCCTCAACCAGTTCGAGTCCCTCAGATTTCGATAGCTATTCCGATAGTTATTCCGACAGCTATTACGATATGGATTTCCACTCGTGCTCCGAAAGCAGTATAACCGGAATGAATCAACCAATTAGCCATCATTTATTCTGGATGAATTGGAGATGGGTTCGTAGTCGACTTAAACAATGGAGACGGGAAGAAGGCGATCTTTTCCACCAACCAAATTGCCCTCTTGACGAATAACCCGAAGCACTTACCGGTGAATCAATCCGAAACACCATTTTCACTAACATTTTCAGAGTAGCTCGACATGATTATATTCTATCCACAATTCTAAACCTTATTCATCTGCTCGTTCTGACCGGCAATCATCCCGGAATAATAGAAGAAGTCAACGAACTTCGCGCTCGAGTAATCAGTTTGGAGAATATGGTGCAAAATTTACCAGCTTCAACAACATCACTGGCATCAACCGTACCATCAGTAACAGCACCAGTACAATCAACATCACACACCTCAACATCTCATTATGTATCTCGAGTATAATCATCATTCTACGTATCGTTCTACATCAATTACATTCGTTCCTCATGGCGATTATGTAATCTCTAATGTTTTAGAGATTATGTACTCTAGATCAAATGATAAATCAAATGAGATTAATATCATATTGACTCATTAAATCCATGATTGCATCTGAAGAAAATATATATGTATATATGTTTTCATAAAGATTATAATTAAAAATTCGTTTGTACAAACTGTTAATGGTGAAAATATTTTAACGGGTAGGTAATACCCGAGGAATATTTAGATTTCACATTAATAAGTTACATTGTACGTTCTTCGAATCTGATTCAACAGTCATTTACAATCCTACTTACATCCACATATATACATATCCGTTTACCGCAGAATAACAATTTTCATTCAATTTCATATTTAGATTTTGACCTATCAGAATCCAACAAGTGGCATAATGAAGAAAACATTTGACAAAATAAAATTTGTTAGAAACAAACGAATTAACTAATTGAAATATTGTTAAGAATCCACGCTAACTGTTCCTAGCTAACTGTTCCTAGCTAACTGGTTACGTTTTATTTATCGCAATTTAATTATCGCAAATTATATTCTCGCAATTTTATTTATCGTCATTTAAATTCTGTATTTATTTTACGCACTTTAAATATCGAGACACGTATACAAGGTTTTGACATATCATATCGACGCATCTATATATATTATTTGGAATCACCATAGACACTCTTTATGCAGTAATGATCGAGTTCTCTATACAGGGTTGAGGTTGATTCTACAATAATATATATAGTTTGAGTTGTGATCGAGTCTGAGACATGTACACGGGTCACGATACGTATTAATTAATTAAAATATTATATACTAAATTATATATGAATTATTGGACTGTCAACTGTGGACTATCGACTGTGGACTAATAACATTGGACAATTAAAATGAATTAAAATATTGAATATAACATATGAAACTAAATAACTCTTCAAGTTTGCCACTTGATTTCATCTCCAACCTCATTTGTATCTTGACGATTACAATCTGCGTTCAAACCTTTCATAATTCTTGAAAACACTTCAATCGATAGGATGAACCAACCGCACTCCATCTACGAAAGAAGAGATTGATGCATATAGTTATGCACCTGAAAACACTCAGAACCTGAGTAAATGTTTAACACGTATCTGTGCTAGCTCCTTTGGCGTTGTTATTACCGAAAATAACTTTGCAATTCCTTTTCAAATTAGCCAATCTTGTCACAGCTCCAGCAAGACAACTTTGACTTTTCGTTCGAAACAACCTTATTATAACCTTGATATATATGCGTGCTCTTTTATTGTTACCGGGGAACCTTTCATATTCCACCACATTACCAGCAGACGTACCAGTATCCTCGTTGCTTCTTGGTTTAAATCTCTCCGATAAATCATTATATTTATTCATTGAAACCTTATCATATACTCGTCCGCATCTTGTAACGAGAACTACCATACCAATTATCGAGAGTCAGCAATCAGTACTTTGAAAATACACAGCATATCTACATCAACAGTTATATGTATAACATTTATCTTTTAGAATTATGGTCTTTTATTCTGAAATTCTGAACAATACTCAGTCTACAATCAATACTCTGAATGTTGAAAAAGCTGAATGAAGCAGCAGAAACTGTAGACAACCGTAAACGAACTTAATCGTCGGAAGTTTAATGATAAAGAATAGTATGTTGGAAAAGTTCAGAAAAGTTGGAACTGGAAAACGGATTTAGCTAACTACGAAGGAGACCAAGGACAAATACAAGGACCAAACTCTGTATTTAAAGAATCTGATAATTCTGTTTCTGATGAAATCTTTAGCGAATACCTTGCTTCTGAATCTAAACCCTTACGGATAAATCTTCTTCATCATCCATCGATATTAGAAATTCCAAGATATCATCATATCTTTCATTATAAATATCCTTCATATTTCTGAAGATATTTTCATAACTGTTCTTATCTGAAATCATTAATCTCTTCGTGCTATCAGTGTAACATCATATAGAAACTGTTAGTTTCCATATTCTGTAAACTTTTGAGCTTAAAATAAGAATGTTATTGAAGTAATGTTGGGAACTGATGCATGAGCTAGTATAATATAATGACACCTGATCAACGTGATTATATTACAGTAAGTCATGCTGAGTTTCTAATGAAATATGATGATTCACAGACTCTAACGTCATCATGTGCCATGTTACACAACTCTTACATTTTATCTGATATATAAACATATCAAGAACATATTTTCTTGATAGTTCTATCTTTCCCGGATATTCTGATAATTTGACGAATCAAGATCATGTTATTACCATTTCTTTCTTAGAACATTAACTATGTTCATTTCGAAATTCATATCTATGAATTCTGGACCGTTGCTTGCTTTAATAGAGATCGAGAGGATAATAAAAGACAAAGAGATCCAAAATATAAGAGAAAATATAAAGCCCAATGACAACACCGAAATTACAAACCGTGGATATCAGTAAGTATAGCAATATAAAGACACAGGAGAATTATAAATACAATAATCCCTAAAGCATAATAGAAATAAACAGATTCTTCTGGTAGGAGTTGGAAAAGTAGAACGATCATTGCGATAGTTAGAATAAGAACAAGGATCAGAACAGGGTTAAGCATTTTCATAAATCTTTTGAATTTGGGAATTGAGTATAGAAGTGGTGAAAAAAAATGGAACGGAAAAGGTAAATTTATAAAGGAAATATCAGACGTAGTAATCAGGGCAGATCACCGTATTTAATTAAAGAGATCTTAATTTCCATAAATCTCGAAGAATCAGATCTTATAGATCTTCAAGATTTTCTTTTAAATCTCTTGAGTTCCGGAATTCAAACCAGACTACGTCAAAAGTTAAAAACAAATCTTTGTTTCTCATTTCATTCTTTTGTGAATAGCTTCACTCGTGCTCTTCGAATAATCAAATTGTTTTATCCATATTACTCAATGATGATAAAACTCTATTTATCAACTCATATTCATCATGAAAACATTTTTATAGTTAGCCATAACGACCTCACTCAAATTTCGGGACGAAATTTCTTTAACGGGTAGGTACTGTAGTGACTCGGGAATTTCCGACCAAATTTAAACTTTAATCTTTATATGTTTCCAACACGATAAGCAAAGTCTGTAATATTGAATCTCAAAAATTTTGAAGTATTTTTCTTTATGCAATTACCCTTTGACTATTCTCGATGATTCACGAACAATTATTTGTAAATATATATATATATATATATATATATATATATATATATATATATATATATATATATATATATATATATATATATATATATATATATATATATATATATATATATATATATATAAATGTAAGTATATGTATCTTAATTTGGAATTTATAAAATATAATTTAAGCATTTATAATTAATTATGTAAAATAATATACAAGATAAGGAAGTTGTTACTAAAATAAATCTACGTATAGATATATATGAATTTTATATAAAATTATTAGATGTATGTTGAGATATATAAAAATTATAGATATTATGTAATTATTCAATATTATAAATAATATGAAATATTTATATATTAGATATAATCACAAATTAAGAATATAGTATCATAATATTATTATTACTTTCATTTAATAATACTAATATCAATGATAGTATTAATTATATTATTATTATTGTTATAATTGTGATTAATAAATTCTAATAGTTTTAAGGTTATCATAATGAAGATTTCTATTATAAATATTTTTATGAGTAAGATTGAAATTACAAATTTGTTATGATTTAAATAAATTGTTGGTTATTATTATCTTTAAAAATTATAATTCTTATTATTATGCTTATCATTATTATTATTAAATATTATTAATATTATTATTAATATTAGTATTCTGATTCTTATTAAAGATAAATGATATTCTCAAAATTAATAATAGATTTATGTTATTAAGTAATATTATAAAAGTTAATATGATATATACCCATATATATACAAATATATATTTCAGATCAGATATATAATTAAAATACAAATAATGTTATATAGATAAAAACAAATATATACATATATATAATTACATATACAAATTTTAGTTATATACATAAATAAAGAGAGAGATAGAAAATCTGATATATATATATATATATATATATATATATATATATATATATATATATAACAAATAAATATATATTTATATGATTATATACAGATACATAAAGATATATATATATATGCATATACAGAAATATATATATAAAAATAGATATAAAGATACATAAATATGATAGAATATAGATAAACAAGAAGTAGAGTCCAAAAATCTTTTGCCTATCGTTATCTAACTATTTTTTATTTGTGTTTTTATCTCTCAAGTTGATTAACAACAGATTCGATCGTACCAATCAGTTGTGTATCTCAATCTCTCCAATTATTTTTATTATTTATTTCTTTTCCTGATTATTTTCCTGTTGACTTCAAAATCACTTTAAAGACGATCGAATTTAGTTGTAAACGAGACTAGCCAACCTACATTATCACTTAACAATTATAGTTACAAATCACAGCCTTTAAATAGATGGAATTAAATCAAAAAAATTGAAGAACACAGGTACTGCCCTGTTATTCAATTAATTTTTCAAACACACCGATTTCTTAATGAATTCCAAAATCCTTAAATGTAAAGTTGTTAGGAATCTTATAATAAAACTTTCTGCAAAGTTTCATATCCCAATTCGTTATATCAAGCTCTAATTTTGAAGTCAAAGTTCAAATTTCAAAAGTCAAATATTTTGTTCATCAAGAAATTTGAATTCGTTTCGATGTTTTCAGTCAAATTGATTATTTAGAAAGTTTCCAATAATGATTTAGAATCTTTTTCATGAAGGAATTGGGGTCTAAAACATAATAAAAAGTCAATTTTGATGATGGAGTTCCTGAACTTGATAACGTGACTGGAAGAGTTTTTTTTTTTTTTTTCTGTTATACAATCCAAATTCAAATGGAACATAAACGTTTCTGTTTTGTTTAAGAATTCTAAAACCGAAGGAATTAAGTATTATTAGCTGTGGATGATCTCTGATTAAAGTTTAAGTTGAGGAAGAAGAAGGAGACAGAAAGAATAGGTTATAACGATTTAGAAATGATCTCAAACAGATAAACAAGCCAGCCCAGCTGGTTAAGTATGTGTCGAGTGATTGGGAGGTCGGGGGTTCGAGTCTGGTTTGTAGTGACCCGAACTTTTCCGAACCTTTCTATGATTATATGTTTAATGAAAACTATATTTACATGATTAAATGTTTCCAACATGTTAACCAATCAAACTTGTTAAGACTTGGTTAATTGAAACGGAAATTTTGTAAACGTCCGATTACCCAGTTTGACCAATGATTCACGAACGCTATAAGTTGTATATGACATGATGATACATAAATGAATAAATATATATGTTTAACATGATATAATGATCATCAAGTATCTCATTAAAAATAGTAACAATAAGTTATATACTTAAAAAGGAGACTATTGACGTATGAAACTCGAAACGATACATATAACGATTATCGTTATAACCACGTCTTACTAAATATATATGAAGTATATTAATACATTGTTATATTATATATAAAATGATAATATGATAATTAAATATATCATTAAGTGTATTAACAATGAACTACATAAGTAAAAACAAGACTACTAACTTAAGGATTTCGAAACGAGACATATATGTAACGATTATCGTTGTAACGACATTTAAATGTATATATCATATTAAGATATATTAATATATCATAATATCATGATAATATAATAATTTAAAATCTCATTTGATATTATAAACTTTGGGTTAACAACATTTAACAAGATTGTTAACCTAAAGGTCTCAAAACAACACTTACATGTAACGACCAACGATGACTTAACGACTCAGTTAAAATGTATATACATGTAGTGTTTTAATATGTATTCATACACTTTTGAAAGACTACAAGAGACTTATCAAAATACTTCTACTTAACAAAAATGCTTACAATTACATCCTCGTTCAGTTTCATCAATAATTCTACTCGTATGCACCCGTATTCGTACTCGTACAATACACAGCTTTTAGATGTATATACTATTGGTATATACACTCCAATGATCAGCTCTTAGCAGCCCATGTGAGTCACCTAACACATGTGGGAACCATCATTTGGAAACTAGCATGAAATATCTCATAAAATTACAAAAATATGAGTAATCATTCATGACTTATTTACATGAAAACAAAATTACATATCCTTTATATCTAATCCATACACCAACGACCAAAAACACCTACAAACACTTTCATTCTTTAATTTTCTTCATCTAATTAATCTCTCTCAAGTTCTAACTTCAAGTTCTAAGTGTTCTTCATAAATTCTACAAGTTCTAGTTACATAAAATCAAGAATACTTTCAAGTTTGCTAGCTCACTTCCAATCTTGTAAACCTCAAGAAATCTTTGTTTCTTACAGTAGGTTATCATTCTAATACAAGGTAATAATCATATTCAAACTTTGGTTCAATTTCTATAACTATAACAATCTTATTTCAAGTGATGATCTTACTTGAACTTGTTTTCGTGTCATGATTCTGCTTCAAGAACTTCGAGCCATCCAAGGATCCGTTGAAGCTAGATCCATTTTTCTCTTTTCCAGTAGGTTTATCCAAGGAAATTAAGGTAGTAATGATGTTCATAACATCATTCGATTCATACATAAAAAGCTATTATATTCGAAGTGGTAAACTAGTAATCACTAGAACATAGTTTAGTTAATTCTAAACTTGTTCGCAAATAAAGTTAATCCTTCTAACTACACTTTTAAAATCAACTATACACATAATCTATATCTATATGATATGCTAACTTAATGATTTAAAACTCGAAAACACGATAAACACCATAAAACCGAATTTACGCCGTCGTAGTTACAACCGGGGGCTGTTTTGGTTTGGATAATTAAAAACTATGAAAAACTTTGATTTAAAAGCTATACTTTTGGGAAAATGTTTTTTCTTATGAACATGGAACCATATCCAAAAAACATGGTTAAACTCAAAGTGAAAGTATGTTTTTCAAAACAGTCATCAAGATGTCGTTCTTTCGACGGAAATGACTACCTCTTTCAAAAACGACTTGTAACTTATATTTACAACTATAAACCTATACCTTTTCTGTTTATTTTCATAAAGTCAAGTTCAATATGAAATCGTGGCCGCTTAAATCACTCAAAACGGATTAGAAACGAAGAAATGGCGAGCAAAACAAAATTGGTAAAAACTACTCATTTTAGCTACGTGAAAATTGGTAACAAATCTATTCCAACCATAACTTAATCAACTTGTATTGTATATTATGTAATCTTGAGATACCATAGACACGTATACAATGTTTCGACCTATCATGTCGACACATCTATATATATTTCGGAACAACCATAAACACTCTATATGTGAATGTTGGAGTTAGCTATACAGGGTTGAGGTTGATTCCCAAATATATATAGTTTGAGTTGTGATCAATACTAAGATATGTATACACTGGGACGTGGATTGATTCAAGATAATATATATCGATTATTTCTGTACATCTAACTGTGGATAACTAGTTGTAGGTTACTAACGAGGACAGCTGACTTAATAAACTTAAAACATCAAAATGTATTAAAAGTGTTGTAAATATATTTTGAACATACTTTGATATATATGTACATATTTGTTATAGGTTCGTGAATTGACCAGTGACTAAGTCTTACTTCCCGACGAAGTAAAAAAATCTGTGAAAGTGAGTTATATACCCACTTTTAAAATCTAATATTTTTGGGATGAGAATAAATGCAGGTTTTATAAATGATTTACAAAATAGACACAAGTACGTGAAACTACATTCTATGGTTGAATTATCGAAATCGAATAAACCCCTTTTTATTAAGTCTGGTAATCTAAGAATTAGGGAACAGACACCCTAATTGACGCGAATCCTAAAGATAGATCTATTGGGCCTAACAAACCCCATCCAAAGTACCGGATGCTTTAGTACTTCAAAATTTATATCATATCCGAAGGGTGTCCCGAAATGATGGGGATATTCTTAAATATGCATCTTGTTAATGGTGGTTACCAGGTGTTCACCATATGAATGATTTTTATCTCTATGTATGGGATGTGTATTGAAATATGAAATCTTGTGGTCTATTGTTACGATTTGATATATATAGGTTAAACCTATAACTCACCAACATTTTTGTTGACGTTTTAAGCATGTTTATTCTCAGGTGATTATTAAGAGCTTCCGCTATCGCATACTTAAATAAGGACGAGATTTGGAGTCCATGCTTGTATGATATTGTGTAAAAACTGCATTCAAGAAACTTATTTCATTGTAACATATTTGTATTGTAAACCATTATGTAATGGTCGCGTGTAAACAGGATATTTTAGATTATCATTATTTGATAATCTACGTAAAGCTTTTTAAACCTTTATTGATGAAATAAAGGTTATGGTTTGTTTTAGAATGAATGCAGTCTTTGAAAAACGTCTCATATAGAGGTCAAAACCTCGCAACGAAATCAATTAATATGGAACGTTTTTAATCAATAAGAACGGGACATTTCAGTTGGTATCCAAGCGTTGGTCTTAGAGAACCAGAATTTTGCATTAGTGTGTCTTATCGAGTTTGTTAGGATGCATTAGTGAGTCTGGACTTCGACCGTGTTTACTTGAAAAATGATTGCTTAACAAATTTTGTTGGAAACTATATATTTTTAACATGTGAATATTATGTGATATATTAATCTCTTAACGTGTTTGATATTATGTGATAGATGTCTACCTCTAGAACAAGTCCCATTGACTCACCTAATAATAATGAAGAGTCATATGTAAATTGGAATGATTCGTGGACTGATTCACAAGTTTCCGAAGAGGAACCGGAAGAAGAGTCAGAACCGAAAGAAGAATCGGAACCGGAAGAAGAATCGGAACCGGAAGAAGAAATAGAACCAGTAGGGGAAATAACAAAATGGTTAAGTAGAAGAAAATCCTCAACCAACTGACCAAAGTTAATTTTGGTCAATGGTGTTTCCGCCAAGGAAGCAAAGTATTGGGAGGATTACCAATTCTCTGATGAATCGGATCCCGACAAGGATTCCGATGATGTTATAGAAATTACCCCAACACAATTTAATAAGGCAAAAGAGAACAATAAGAGAAAGGGCATAAAAATAGAGAAATTTGATTCCAAACCCGATGAACTTTATATGTATCGTCAACACCCGTATTTCTTAAGTTGTGATAATAACCCGGGAACCTCTAAACCACCAGGTTTTTCTAAACCAATGTGGAAAATGACGGCTCGTATTAGGGGAACATCATATATCCCTAAAACCTTGGCAAAACGAACCAAAACCGAAGAAGAAGAAACGAGCGAGTCGGAATAAGATAGTTGTATTCGTGTGGTGTAATATATGTAATATAGTGTGCTTATGCTTTATGATATATGTAAAAATTGCTTGTATTAAAAAGTATTTTTTTTTTATGAATCTAACTCTTGTCTATTTTACAGTATAAAAACACAAAATGGATAGACAACCCAATATTTTAAGAGACCTACCCGGAGACATGATTGATGAAATCTTGTCTAGAGTCGGTCAGAATTCCTCGGCACAACTATTTAAGGCGAGATCAGTTTGTAAGACATTCGAAGAACGTTCCAAGAATACCTTGGTTTATAAAAGGCTTTCGTTCGAAAGATAGGGGATATCACATTGGGAAATACATAAGTTACGATGTGTTTACTTTGACGCATATATTGCGGGGAACCCAAATGCTATTTTACGTAACGGGTTAAGAAATTATTTTGACTCAATATATCTGAATATAGGACTTCGTGATTTAGAAAAAGCGGCTAACATGCAACATAAAGAAGCATGTTATGCTTACGGGTTAGTAATGTTCGCTTCTCACCAAAGTGAGAATAAGAACATCGGGCTACAATTATTAAATAAAACATTCCCACAAGTGACGGAGTCGGTAATTGGGGTAAGAAATGAGGTTTTTAGATTGTTACAGGACTGTTGGACATTTCGTAACCCTTTTCCCTTTGATGACGTTACAACACGCTGTCTTATCAATGGCCATAACGGTTATGTTCCACAAGACCAAGGATGAGAAGTAGTCCTAGTAAAACCAGAATGCATGACTTGTTTCTGGACGTATGAATTACGTGTCTTTATTGCCTTTGCTGAACGACTTGTGTACTAGCTAGAATTATCTTCACAACCATCTTGTATCAAATTTATTGTGTGCTATATTTCATGCTATATGTAAAATAAGCGGTATTGTAAGTTTGTAAAATATTGTGTAAAAGTTTGAACGCGAAATATTATTATAATCAGTTTTTCATATAGAATTGTAGTAGTTGAATTGTATATTAGCTACTAAGTATGAACTTAACGGGTAGGTACTACCCGAATTTAAATTATGAAACGCTAATATGAGGAAAAAGCTTTTATAAATGAGTTCATATTATGCTACGAGATACTATTGACTACTCTTAATATTCTGTATGATTAACTTGTTTCATTTGACTATTTTGAAGGAAATGGCACCAACTACTCGACACACCTTGAATATGAGCGAAGAGGAATTTCGTGCCTTTCTTGCTTCAAACATAGCCGCAGTACAGGCGGCGCTACATACCAACAATAACCTTGGATCTAGCAGTACAGGAAATCGTGTAGGATGCACCTACAAAGAATTCACTGCCTGCAAACCTTTGGAATTTGATGGAACCGAAGGACCGATCGGATTGAAACGGTGGACCGAGAAGGTCGAATCGGTGTTTGCCATAAGTAAGTGTACTGAAGAGGACAAAGTGAAGTACGCTATGCATACCTTCACAGGTACTGCGTTAACATGGTGGAATACCTATCTAGAGTAAGTGGGACAAGATGATGCTTACGCACTACCGTGGTCAGCATTCAAGCACTTGATGAACGAGAAGTACCGTCCCAGAACCGAGGTCAATAAGCTCAAGACAGAACTTAGAGGGTTACGAACCCAAGGATTTGATATTACCACGTATGAAAGATGATTCACAGAATTGTGCCTATTGTGTCCGGGAGCGTTCGAAGATGAGGAAGAGAAGATCGACGCATTTGTGAAAGGATTACCGGAAAGAATCCAAGAAGATATAAGTTCACACTAGCCCGCCTCCATACAACAGGCATGTAGAATGGCTCACAAACTAGTGAACCAGATTGAGGAAAGAATTAAAGAACAGGCAGCTGAAGAGGCCAATGTGAAGCAAGTCAAAAGAAAGTGGGAGGAAAACGGTGATAAGAATCACAAATACAACAACAATAGCAATTACAACAATAATCGCAACAACTATCCCAACAATCGCAACATCAATCGCAACTACAACAACAACAACAACAACAACAACAACAACAACAACAACAACAACAACAACAACAACAACAACAACAACAACAACAACAACAATCATCCAAACAACAATAACAACTGCAACAACAACAATAATCAGAAGCAGCTATGCCAAAGGTGTGAAAAGTATCACTCGGGGTTCTGCACCAAATTTTGCAACAAGTGTAAAAGAAATGGTCATAGCGCGGTGAAGTGTGAGGTCTACGGACCAGGGGTTAACAGAACGAAAGGAACAAATGGTGTCGGAACGAGTAATGGTGGAGCAAGTAGTGTCAGAGCAAGTTATGCCAATGTAGTTTGTTATAAATGTAGAAAACCGGGCCGCATTATTAGAAATTGCCCGAACCAGGAGAACACAAATGAACAAGGCCGCGGAAGAGTTTTCAATATTAATGCGGTAGAGGCACAGGAAGACCCGGAGCTTGTTACGGGTACGTTTCTTATTGACAATAAATCTGCTTACGTTTTATTTAATTCGGGTGCGAATAGAAGCTATATGAGTAGAGATTTTTGTGCTAAATTAAGTTGTCCATTGACGCCGTTGGAAAGTAAATTTTTACTCGAATTAGCAAACGGTAAATTAATTTCAGCAGATTATATATGTCGGAATCGAGAAATTAAACTGGGTAGCGAAATATTTAAGATTGATTTGATACCAGTAGAGTTAGGGAGTTTTGATGTAATAGTTGGCATGGACTGGCTGAAGAAGGTGAAAGCAGAGATCGTATGTTATAAAAATGCAATTCGCATTGTACGAGAAGAAGCAGAACCCTTAATGGTGTACGGAGAAAACGGCAACACGAAGCTACATCTTATTAGTAATTTGAAGGCACAAAAACTAATAAGAAAAGGTTGCTATGCTATTCTAGCACATGTCGAGAAAGTACAAACTGAAGAAAAGAGCATCAATGATGTTTTTGTCGCAAAAGAATTTTCCGATGTATTTCCGAAAGAATTACCGCGACTACCTCCACATCGATCTGTTGAATTTCAAATAGATCTTGTACCAGGAGCTGCACCAATAGCTCGTGCTCCTTACAGACTCGCACCCAGCGAGATGAAAGAACTGCAAAGCCAAATGCAAGAACTATTAGAACGTGGTTTCATTCGACCAAGCACATCACCATGGGGAGCTCCTGTTTTTTTTGTCAAGAAGAAAGATGGTACATTTAGGTTGTGTATTGACTACAGAGAGTTGAACAAACTTACCATCAAAAACCGTTATCCACTGCCGAGAATTGACGACTTATTTGATCAACTACAAGGCTCGTCGGTTTATTCGAAGATCGATTTATGTTCTGGATATCATCAAATGCGAGTAAAGGAGGATGATATTCCAAAAACTGCTTTTAGGACGCGTTATGGTCATTACGAGTTTATGGTTATGCCGTTTGGATTAACTAACGCACCAGCTGTGTTCATGGACCTTATGAACCGAGTGTGTGGGCCATATCTTGACAAGTTTGTCATTGTTTTTATCGATGACATACTTATTTACACAAAGAATGATCAAGAGCACGAAGAACATTTGAGAAAAGTGCTAGAAGTATTGAGGAAAGAAAAACTGTACGCTAAGTTTTCAAAGTGTGCATTTTAGTTGGAAGAAGTTAAATTTCTCGGTCACATAGTGAACAAAGAAGGTATTCAGGTGGACCCGGCAAAGATCGAAACCGTTGAAAAGTGGGAAACCCCAAAAACTCCGAAGCATATACGTCAATTTTTAGGATTGGCTGGTTACTACAGAAGATTCATCCAAGATTTCTCCAAAATAGCAAAATCCTTGACTGCATTAACGCATAAATGGAAGAAATTTGAATGGAAGGATGAACAAGAGAAGGCGTTTCAGTTATTGAAGAAAAAGCTAACTACGGCACCTATATTGTCATTGCCTGAAGGGAATGATGATTTTGTGATATATTGTGACGCCTCAAAGCAAGGTCTCGGTTATGTATTAATGCAACGAACGAAGGTAATTGCTTATGCGTCTAGACAATTGAAGATTCACGAGCAAAATTATACGACGCATGATTTGGAATTAGGCGCGGTTGTTTTTGCATTAAAGACTTGGAGGCACTACTTATATGGGGTCAAAAGTATTATATATACCGACCATAAAAGTCTTCAACACATATTTAATCAGAAACAACTGAACATGAGGCAGCGTAGGTGGATTGAATTGTTAAATGATTACGACATTGAGATTCGTTACCACCCTGGGAAGGAAAATGTGGTAGCCGACGCCTTGAGTAGAAAGGACAGAGAACCCATTCGAGTAAAATCTATGAATATAATGATTCACAATAACCTTACTACTCAAATAAAGGAGGCGCAATAAGGAGTTTTAAAAGAGGGAAATTTAAAGAATGAAATACCCAAAGGATCGGAGAAGCATCTTAATATTCGGGAAGATGGAACCCGGTATAGGGCTGAAAGGATTTGGGTACCAAAATTTGGAGATATGAGAGAAATGGTACTTAGAGAAGCTCATAAAACCAGATACTTAATACATCCTGGAACGGGGAAGATGTACAAGGATCTCAAGAAACATTTTTAGTGGCCAGGTATGAAATCCGATGTTGCTAAATACGTAGGGGAATGTTTGACGTGTTCTAAGGTCAAAACGGAGCATCAGAAACCATCAGGTCTACTTCAACAACCCGAAATCCCGAAATGAAAATGGAAAAACATTACCATGGATTTCATCACTAAATTGCCAAGGACTGCAAGTGGTTTTGATACTATTTGGGTAATAGTTGATCGTCTCCCTAAATCAGCACACTTCCTGCCAATAAGAGAAGATGACAAGATAGAGAAGTTAGCACGACTGTATTTGAAGGAAGTCGTCTCCGGACATGGAATACCAATCTCTATTATCTCTGATAGGGATGGCAGATTTATTTCAAGATTCTGGTAGACATTACAGCAAGCATTAGGAACTCGTCTAGACATGAGTACTGCCTATCATCCAAAAACTGATGGGCAGAGTGAAAGGACGATACAAACGCTTGAAGACATGCTACGAGCATGTGTTATTGATTTCGAAAACAGTTGGGATCGACATCTACCGTTAGCAGAATTTTCCTACAACAATAGCTACCAATCAAGCATTGAGATGGCTCCATTTGAAGCACTCTATGGTAGAAAGTACAGGTCTCCGATTTGTTGGAGTGAAGTGGGGGATAGACAGATTTCGGGTTCGGAGATAATACAAGAAACTACTGAGAAGATCATCCAAATTCAACAACGGTTGAAAACCGCCCAAAGTCGACAAAAGAGCTACGCCGACATTAAAAGAAAAGATATAGAATTTGAAATTGGAGAGATAGTCATGCTTAAGGTTGCACCTTGGAAAGGTTTTGTTCGATTTGGTAAACGAGGGAAATTAAATCCAAGGTATATTGGACCATTCAAGATTATTGATCGTGTCGGACCAGTAGCTTAGCGACTTGAGTTACCTCAACAACTCGCGGCTGTACATAACACTTTACATGTCTCGAATTTGAAGAAATGTTTTGCTAAAGAAGATCTCACTATTCCGTTGGATGAAACCCAAATCAACGAAAAACTTTAATTCATTGAAGAACCCGTTGAAATAATGGATCGTGAGGTTAAGAGACTTAAACGAAACAAGATACCGATTGTTAAGGTTCGATGGAATGCTCGTAGAGGACTCGAGTTCACCTGGGAATGAGAAGATTAGATGAAGAAGAAATACCCGCACTTATTTCCAAAAGATGAGCCAACACCTCCAATCGCTTAAAATTTCGGGACGAAATTTATTTAACGGGTAGGTACTGTAGTGACCCGAACTTTTCCGAACCTTTCTATGATTATATGTTTAATGAAAACTATATTTACATGATTAAATGTTTCCAACATGTTAAGCAATCAAACTTTTTAAGACTTGGTTAATTGAAACGGAAATTTTGTAAACGTCTGATTACCCAGTTTGACCAATGATTCACGAACGCTATAAGTTGTATATGACATGATGATACATAAATGAATAAATATATATGTTTAACATGATATAATGATCATCAAGTATCTCATTTAAAATAGTAACAATAAGTTATATACTTAAAAAGGAGACTATTGACGTATGAAACTCGAAACGATACATATAACGATTATCGTTATAACCACGTCTTACTAAATATATATGAAGCATATTAATATATTGTTATATTATATATAACATGATAATATGATAATTAAATATATCATTAAGTGTATTAACAATGAACTACATAAGTAAAAATAAGACTACTAACTTAAGGATTTCGAAACGAGACATATATGTAACGATTATCGTTGTAACAACATTTAAATGTATATATCATATTAAGATATATTAATATCTCATAATATCATGATAATATAATAATTTAAAATCTCATTTGATATTAAAAACTTTGGGTTAATAATATTTAACAAGATCGTTAACGTAAAGGTCTCAAAACAACACTTACATGTAACGACTAACGATGACTTAACGACTCAGTTAAAATGTATATACATGTAGTGTTTTAATATGTATTCATACACTTTTGAAAGACTTCAAGACACTTATCAAAATACTTCTACTTAACAAAAATGCTTACAATTACATCCTCGTTCAGTTTCATCAACAATTCTACTCGTATGCACCTGTATTCGTACTCGTACAATACACAGCTTTTAGATGTATGTACTATTGGTATATACACTCCAATGATCAGCTCTTAGAAGCCCATTTGAGTCACCTAACACATGTGGGAACCATCTTTTGGCAACTTGCATGAAATATCTCATAAAATTACAAAAATATGAGTAATCATTCATGACTTATTTACATGAAAACAAAATTACATATCCTTTATATCTAATTCATACACCACCGACCAAAAACACCTACTAAAACTTTAATTCTTCAATTTTCTTCATCTAATTAATCTCTCTCAAGTTATAACTTCAAGTTCTAAGTGTTCTTCATAAATTCTACAAGTTCTAGTTACATAAAAATCAAGAATACTTTCAAGTTTGCTAGCTCACTTCCAATCTTGTAAGGTGATCATCCAACCTCAAGAAATCTTTATTTCTTACAGTAGGTTATCATTCTAATACAAAGTAATAATCATAGTTAAACTTTGGTTCAATTTCTATAACTATAACAATCTTATTTCATGTGATGATCTTACTTGAACTTGTTTTCGTGTCATGATTCTGCTTCAAGAACTTCGAGCCATCCAAGGATCCGTTGA
This sequence comes from Rutidosis leptorrhynchoides, assembly GCF_046630445.1. Classification (NCBI taxonomy): domain Eukaryota; kingdom Viridiplantae; phylum Streptophyta; class Magnoliopsida; order Asterales; family Asteraceae; genus Rutidosis; species Rutidosis leptorrhynchoides. The sequence continues at coordinate 170,594,719 of NC_092341.1, forward strand.
AGCTAGATCCATTTTTCTCTTTTCCAGTAGTTTTATCCAAGGAACTTAAGGTAGTAATGATGTTCATAACATCATTCGATTCATACATAAAAAGCTATTATATTTGAAGTGGTAAACTAGTAATCACTAGAACATAGTTTAGTTAATTCTAAACTTGTTCGCAAATAAAGTTATTACTTCTAACTACACTTTTAAAATCAACTATACACATGGTCTATATCTATATGATATGCTAACTTAATGATTTAAAACCCGAAAACACGATAAACACCATAAAACCGGATTTACGCCGTCATAGTTACAACTGGGGGCTGTTTTGGTTTGGATAATTAAAAACTATGAAAAACTTTGATTTAAAAGCTATACTTCTGGGAAAAAGTTTTTTCTTATGAACATGGAACCATATCCAAAAATCATGGTTAAACTCAAAGTGAAAGTATGTTTTTCAAAACAGTCATCAAGATGTCGTTCTTTCGACGGAAATGACTACCTCTTTCAAAAACGACTTGTAACTTGTATTTATGACAATAAACCTATACCTTTTCTGTTTAGTTTCATAAAGTCAAGTTCAATACGAAACCGTGGCCGCTTAAATCACTCAAAACGGATTAGAAACGAAGAAATGGCGAGCAAAACAAAATTGGTAAAAACTACTCATTTTAGCTACGTGAAAATTGGTAACAAATCTATTCCAACCATAACTTAATCAACTTGTATTGTATATTATGTAATCTTGAGATACCATAGACACGTATACAATGTTTCGACCTATCATGTCGACACATCTACATATATTTCGGAACAACCATAAACACTCTATATGTGAATGTTGGAGTTAGCTATACAGGGTTGAGGTTGATTCCAAAATATATATAGTTTGAGTTGTGATCAATACTGAGATATGTATACATTGGGTCATGGATTGATTCAAGATAATATATATCGATTATTTCTGTACATCTAACTGTGGACAACTAGTTGTAGGTTACTAACGAGGACAGCTGACTTAATAAACTTAAAACATCAAAATGTATTAAAAGTGTTGAAAATATATTTTGAACATACTTTGATATATATGTACATATTTGTTATAGGTTCGTGAATCGACCAGTGGCCAAGTCTTACTTCCCGACGAAGTAAAAAAATCTGTGAAAGTGAGTTATAGTCCCACTTTTAAAATCTAATATTTTTGGATGAGAATACATGCAGGTTTTATAAATGATTTACAAAATAGACACAAGTACGTGAAACTACATTCTATGGTTGAATTATCGAAATCGAATATGCCCCTTTTTATTAAGTCTGGTAATCTAAGAATTAGGGAACAGACACCCTAATTGACACGAATCCTAAAGATAGATCTATTGGGCCTAACAAACCCCATCCAAAGTACCGGATGCTTTAGTACTTCGAAATTTATATCATATCCGAAGGGTGTCCCGGAATGATGGGGATATTCTTAAATATGCATCTTGTTAATGTTGGTTACCAGGTGTTTACCATATGAATGATTTTTATCTCTATGTATGGGATGTGTATTGAAATATGAAATCTTGTGGTCTATTGTTACGATTTGATATATATAGGTTAAACCTATAACTCACCAACATTTTTGTTGACGTTTTAAGCATGTTTATTCTCAGGTGATTATTAAGAGCTTCCGCTGTTGCATACTTAGATAAGGACGGGATTTGGAGTCCATGCTTGTATGATATTGTGTAAAAACTGCATTCAAGAAACTTATTTCGTTGTAACATATTTGTATTGTAAACCATTATGTAATGGTCGCGTGTAAACAAGATATTTTAGATTATCATTATTTGATAATCTACGTAAAGATTTTTAAACCTTTATTGATGAAATAAAGGTTATGGTTTGTTTTAAAATGAATGCAGTCTTTGAAAAACGTCTCATATAGAGGTCAAAACCTCGCAACGAAATCAATTAATATGGAATGTTTTTAATCAATAAGAACGGGACATTTCATGGTTGCTGCCATTCTTTTTGGAAAACATTTAAGGTAGCCTCCTTAGTTATTATTATTATTAATATTATCATTTTTATTATTAATATGATTATTATTGTTATGTTTATTATTAGTAATTGTTATTATTACAAGTATTATTATTATTATCATTTTTGTATTATCCTTAATTATTATTAATATTGTTATCATTACCATGATAATTGTTATTACTCTTAATATTTAGAAGCATCATCCTCATTAATCAAATTAAGAATATTATCATTATCATTATTATTAGTATATGTATATGTATTATAATCATGATCATAATTAGGATTATTATTATTATTATTATTATTATTATTATTATTATTATTATTATTATTATTATTATTATTATTATTATTATTATTATTATTATTATTATTATAATTATTATTATTATTATTATTATTATGATAGTTACAAATTTGACTAATATTGCAAAGTTAATTATTATTATTACTAACATAAGACGATTTATTATTATTATCATTAAATATTAATATTACTACATTTACAATTGTTGGTATCATTATTATAGTTATTATTATTATACATATTAAAATTATTACTAGTATTACTATTATTATTAAAATTATTAACAATCATTATCGTAACTAAGATTAACTGTAAAACTAATATTTTTACAAGTACTATTATCATTAACATCATGGTTATTATCACTGATAGAGTTATTATTAACACAAACTTATTATTAAAGTTATAATCATTATGTTATTAATATTAACTTAGTAGAATTAGAACTACTGTTTTGATAAACAAATGAATTATGCAAATATATATATATATATATATATATATATATATATATATATATATATATATATATATATATATATATATATATATATATATATATATATATATATATATATATAACACATACTATAACAAAATTTAATATTTTTATATACAAAAATGAACATATAAAAACATATATATATTATTAACATAAAAAGGATATACCTAATACATTTATATATAAAAGTGTTCAATTACAATCATGAATATTGATATATATATATATATATATATATAAATGATATAGGTTTGTGAATCCGAGTCCAACCCTGCATTGTTCAATGTCGTCATATGTATTTTTACTACAAAATACATTTCTGTGAGTTTCATTTGCCTTTTTACCCTTTATATTATTGGGCTGAGAATACATGCGTAATTTTTACAAATGTTTTATGGGATAGATACAAGTACTTGAAACTACATTCTATGGTTGAATTATCAAAATCGAATATGCCCTTTTTTATTAAGTCTGGTAATCTAAGAATTAGGGTACAGACACCCTAATTGACGCGAATCTTAAAGATAGATCTATTGGGCCTAACAAGCCCCATCCAAAGTACCGGATGCTTTAGTACTTCGAAATTTATATCATGTCCGAAGGAGGATCCCGGAATGATGGGGATATTCTATATGCATCTTGTAAAGGTCGGTTACCAGGTGTTCAAACCATATGAATGATTATTTTTGTCTCTATGCATGGGACGTATATTTATGAGAAATGAAAATCTTGTGGTCTATTAAATGATGGAAATGATTATTTATGTTAAACTAATGAACTCACCAACCTTTTGGTTGACACTTTAAAGCATGTTTATTCTCAGGTATGAAAGAAATCTTCCGCTGTGCAATTGCTCATTTTAAAGATATTATTTGGAATCATTCATGACATATTTCAAAAGACGTTACATTCGAGTCGTTGAATTCATCAAGATTATTGTTAAGTCAATTATAGTTAGATATATTATAAAATGGTATGCATGCCGTCAACTTTCGATGTAATGAAAGATTGTCTTTTCAAAAACGAATACAATGTTTGTAAAATGTATCATATAGAGGTCAAGTACCTCGCGATGTAATCACCTGTTGTGAATCGTTTATAATCGATATGGACTTCGTCCGGATGGATTAGGACGGGTCTCTACAGTCTTAGTAAAACCAGAATGCATGACTTGTTTCTGGACTTATGAATTACATGTTTTTATTGCCTTTACTGAACAACTTGCGTATTAACTAGGATTGTTGTTACCACTATTTTGTATCAAAGTTATTGTGTGCTATATTTCATGCTATATGTATTATAGCGGTATTGTAAGTTTGTAAAATATTGTATAAAAGTTTGAACGCGAAATATTATTATAATCAGTTTTTCATATAGAATTGTAGTAGTTGAATGGTATATTAGCTACTAAGTATGAACTTAACGGGTAGGAACTACCCGAATTAAAACTATAAAACGCTAATATGTAGAAAAATATTTTATAAATGAGTTCATATTATGCTACGAAATACTATTGACTACTCTTAATATTCTATATGATTAACTTAATTCTTTTGGGTTATTTTTGAAGGAAATGGCACCGACGACTCGTCAGAATTTGAACATGAACGAGGAAGACTTCTGTGTTTTCCTTGCAGCAAACATAGCCGCAGTATAGGCTGTAATGCAAAACAACAACAATAACTGTTGATGCATGTTCTGTAAGTTCCTATACATCTTGCCTACATTTGTGATTAGTACTTCAGTTTATGTGATACGATGATCGCTCGTTATTATTCTATCTGTGTTTGTATGTGGTTACAGGTACTGCAGGAATGCGATACAGATGTTTGACTATGTTAGACTTAGTCAGACGTACGAGTGAAGCATCACTCGTATGGCTGATAGGCTCATACGCACGGTTGATACTGAGCTAAGTCATAATTATAACCTGAATGAGAAGACACGAGTGAGTGATCACCCGTACGGCTGATGAAGCCAACTCGTACGTGTGATGGATGACTCGTACGGGTGAGTCAACAGCAGGGGTATATAAAGTCTTATGTTCTTCATTTTAGGTTAAGCCTCTCTCACACACAATCACTCAGATCTGGTTCACCTGATCCGATTCTCTCTCAACCCAAATCAATCCTGGTAGTGAATAATAGCTCTAGGCATTAATCTAATCACAATCCTTGTTGTGGTTTGACTAATTTAATCCCAAAAAGCTACCCATATTCACTTTGATTGGTTTGATTCACTAATTCCGCCTTTGTGTGAATTAAACCTGTTGATCTCGAAGTTCCTAGTCATGTTTCATCATTGTTATCAGAGCATTGGTTGTGATTTCAACATCATCAAGTGATTTTTGGTGATTAATAGGGTTTATTATTTGGGTTTTTGAGATAAAAGTGATTTTAATTAAAAAGGAATCATTTTTACGTGTGCAATTGTAATTAGAGAGTGTGTTTATGTTTGTTTAGTGCTAATCCAGCTTTTGGAGGAAGAAATTGAGGTTTAACATCAATTTTTAGGGTTTTTGGGTGATTTGAGCTGAACAGAAGTTCACACCAGTGGGTCAAAATTTTTGATCACACGCACAGTTGATCGTCACTCGTGAACTCACACGCACGGGTTAGCATAACCTTTTGAGGTTAAGTGACTACAGTCTGATCACACGAGTGATCAAACGATTGATTGTGACATGTACGAGTAGTCACACGGGTGATTGTCACACGCACGGCTGTTACTTGTGTTCGGTTTTGCTGGTTAAATAGTAACACGTACGCTTGAGTCTGTGACACGTACGGTTGATACTTTCACACATACGGTTGATACTATCACACGTACGGTTGATAACATGAACCTCACGGTTTACCCTTTGGTAAAGTTTTCAAGATGTTTAATTCAAATGATTACGCGTTGGCCGCACCGTTAGTTCAGAGCATTATGAATATGACTCAATGATTACTCCTTGCTGAGAGTGAATCAGGAAGTGGTACGAAATGTCCGAGGTTACTGATTATGGATAATTATTCTACTTGGAAGTCGAGGTTTAAGATTTGGTCTGATCGTTAGGACACGAAGCTTTGGAAGTACATTGAAATCAAATTTCAATGGCCACGTTCACCAGTTACGAATGAGTTGTATACATTACGCAACATGCCTTCTGAAGAACGTGAGGAGTATAACTTGGAGAAAAATATGTACTATAATTTGACGAGTGCTCTTGATGGTTTGATTTTCCATCAATTTCTGTGTCATGATAATTCATTCAAGATATGGGAAGCACTTCGTACTTTCAATGAAGAAAATTCATCTTACAGACTAGAAAAGGTTTAGAGTTGAAAGCTGAGTTTGATTGCTTTCACTGGCAAGTTGGAGAGTCTATTACAGAATTGGTTGAAAGATATCGTCATTTGCTAGCTGAAATACATAAGCATGATGTAACTATTGAAGAGAAAGACAAAGTGACATGTCTAGCTGGAGCATTACCGTTAGAATGGAATGGTTTTCTATTAACTATGAAAACTAGTGGAGAATTAGCTACTGCTACAGTGAACTCGTTTATCGCAAGACTTCAGGAAGAAGAACTAGAGTTGTTAAACAAAGTTAAGAGGTCTAAACAAGTTCAAGACACCAAAATGTACTGTCCAAATGGTTACACACTGCCTAAGTCGGCTCATGCACCATTTCAAATAGCCTTTGCTACGAACAATCATAATATGTATGGTTTGAATGTTAGCAGTGCACCTATTCAACAAACTTCTTATCCATCACAAGTTTCACCATGTTCACTCAACAATCAATCACAGCCTACTTCGAATACTACTAAGTCATCTACACCGACTGCATCAGATGTCCTATCTGCACTTAAGATCGAAAACATGAGGAAAGCTGGGAAAGAAAAGATTAGTGAAGATATAACTTTGCTGTCAAGCCTTGTTAATTCTTATGATAGTTATCTTGATGGTCGCGTAGGTAATATTCATCTAACAACTGAAGATTATCATCAAGTTGATAAGAACGAAGCCGAGAAGATGGATATTATGTGGGGTATGGCAAATCTTGTGAGACGTGCTAGAGATTATGAAGAGCGAACTGCGAAACCGATCAGTCTGACTAAAGATACAAAACTGGGTTTTGATATGAATATTGTTACTTGCTTCAACTGTGGAGAATTAGGTCATTTTTTAAGGCAGTGTACAAAACAAAAGAAGCAGGGTAATCGTAATCCATTCAAGAATCAGAATTATACTTCTCAAAGTCATTCAACTAAACATGAGATCTACATTACTGATAAAGTGAATGAAGCTGATGCAGCTGAAAGTCTGAACAAAGCTTTGATTGTTATTCATGGAGACGATGATGATTGGTCTATGAAGTTAAATGTGGCTGACCAACAACCTAAAGCCAACATGGCAAAGATCACCAAAGTATAAGAAGACTGTGTCACTAGTCAATACATAATTGAGAAGCTGACTGCTCGTGCTGAAAGAGCTAAAGAATTGTCAAGAACCATTCGAAGAGAGAAGTTTCAGAAGCAAGTTGTAACGACCCTGGATTTTCCAACATTATTTTATTAATAATTATTATTATTAATACGTGTGATTAAACGAATGTATGTTATTACATTTACTTGTTGCCATGATTGCCCGTACTTGATTCTTTAATTGCCCGAAACGTCTTCGTGACACCCGGAACTTGCACGAATAAAATTTTCAAGTATTATTTACATTCATAATTAATTTTATTAATTATTTTAATGAACTATGGTGATTAGTTAGTTACTTGGGCTTTAATTGGATTTATTTGTTAAATACTTGAACTTGGGCCTTTATTAATGTTAATGGACATAAGAGCCCACCCTACCTCACCTTAATGGACTTACTAGCCCATTTTAATTATGCTAGTAACTTGATTAATATAAGTCTTGGATTAACTAGCCTAAATTAGCAATAATACTTACAAGCATGCTAACCCTTTTCCCATGAATTCAACTTTTACCATTCAAACACCAACACCACACCCCATGTAAAGATTCTTGCATGTTGACCACCCCCTTTGGAGGCTTGTGGCTGTGACCATGGGGGAATGGGGGGGAGGATTCCAAGTTTTTTTTTTTACTACATATTACTTGCATGCCTCATTCAAACTCACACTTCAATCTTGCATTCCATTTTTCTCTTCTTTCTCCCTAAACATTGTAAGTTACAAGGCTCTTCTTCTCTTCCTCTTTCTCTCTAAAAACCGAACCAAACCCCCCTAAATCATCATCATCTTTTGTTCTTCATTGTTACTTAATTCATTGTTGTTGTTAGTTGTTGTTTACTCACTTGTTACCTTAGTTATTTCTTACTAGTATCAAAGAATCAAACTCTTTAGTTTGATTCTTCATTTATCTTGTTATTCAAGAACATGTAAGGATCTAAACTCTCTAGTTTATGGTTCTACAACTAGTGTTTCAAAGATTTCAAGTTCATAAGTTCTAAAAATCATGCATGCATTCATGTTAGTAAACTTAAAGTTTACTTTCTAAAGATCAAGACCTAGGCTTGAATCTTTAAAAGTATGGAACTCATGAACTTGGTACTTGTTTATTTAGTTTATCACTTTCATTCTTGCACTCTAATTACACTTTACTAGTTGATAATCAAAGTTTTGTAACTTATGGTTTCACTAAAGTAAGGATTCAAGTGTTAGTACTTATGATTTAACTTAATGACTTTACATAAACTTGCATGTGGGTTATGATGGTCAAGACTTGGTTAAAGATGATGTAAACACCTTCATGAGTTGTACACTTGAAGCTATATGCATCAAGGATGAGAACCATGATGAACATCAAGCACCAAGACCACCGGAACTCACTTAACTTACTGTTTCTGTCCAACTTTCTGATCAGATGAATTCGTAACAGACCAGTAGGTATGGACTGATCTAACCTTGATTTTTGGATAGAAATTTTCGGGTAGATAACTTTTCATATAAGACTCGCCTTCATACAAGTTACGGTTTAGAGTCTATGGCCCTCCGATCGTCACTAGGTCTATTTACTTTTCTGTTTCCAGTTCCTGTTTTCTGTTTACTGTTTTCTGAGTCATACCCGAACACCTGGGCTACTGTAAATGTGATATTCAGTTAGCTCTGTTCGAGTAGATAATTTTTCATTTAGGACTCGTCTTAATACGAGTTACGGTTTAGGATTTATGGCCCTCCGATCGTCACTAGGTCCTTTAACGTTGTGCAGAAAATTCTGACCTACTCGCACTTAAACCGTCACCACGGTCAAACTAAGACGAGTTTGCTTCTGAGATTTTTACCACACTTAAGGGACTCATATACGGAGCCATGGCCACTGGTCTCACCTTATTTCAGTAGGTATAGAGACCGTGGTGACTGACCGAAGTCAGCCTTCGTTTTAAAACTTCCTTTATGAACAAAACATACTTATACTTTTCGTTTGATGATGTTTGATGATGACCCTTATGAACTTATTTACATACTTATAAACCTTTTAAGACAAGCTACTGACTTAGTACTATTTGACTTAGGTTGAGGACTTTTGGACCGATTACTTGCACACTTTCCCGACTCTACATTACTACTATTTTACCGCTACTTATCATTGTGAGTTATAGCTTTCCCTTTTTACTTTAACTTATTTTGGGAACTGAGAATACATGCGCATTTTATATTTTACATAATAGGCACGAGTACTTAAACTTTATATATGTGTGGGTTATATAACGGCAGAAACATTCCCTTTAGCTAGGTAACGTTTAATCATTGGTTTTTGAACTGTGAACGCGAATCTTAGATATGGATCCATAGGGTTTGACATCCCCACTCGGGCTAGTCGCGCTAGCATTTAACGAGTGTTTAATACTTCGAGGTTATACGCACTTGCCATGTGCACTTTTAGGGGGTACATAAACGTTAAGTTAGTTACCGGGTGCCCGCGGTTAAGCATATACTTTTACATACTTTTGAACGCTCGTTGTAGCACTGAAATCTCGTGGCCTACTTACATTACTGTTATACTTAAACTATAGCTCACCAACCTTTGTGTTGACCTTTTTAAGCGTGTATTTCTCAGGTGCTTGAAGTTGCTTCCGCTATCATACTAGTCGTGCTGTAGAACCCGCTGCTTAGAGTTGTTATCGCATGACTACTTATCTTGCATTCAAACTTATTTACTTTTGAAACTATGTTATGTAACGGCCCTTGTGGTCACGTACACTTATTTAATGCTTCTACTTAGTGAAGCATACTTTTGGATTGTAAAACATTCGACGTTTGTTATGACGTCACTTTTATTAATGAATACAACTCTGTTTTGAAAACGCATATAGTACTTAACCTTGTAATGATCCTGTTGATGATGGTCCGTACATGATGAATTAGTACGGGGCGTCACATTTGGTATCAGAGCCAGGTTGTAGGGAATTAGGATGCATTAGTGAGTCTAAGACCGACCCGAGTAGGATTCACTAATAGGACTAATCTACAACTTGCTGGTTTACTTGTTTCCGCTGTGTTTACTACATGTTGCTGCTTACCTTTACTGCTATATGCCGTATGTTACTACATGTTTTCACTACTGCATGCTATTATTTGCTTTCGATTGCATGCTACTTTCATACGATTTGCTGTTATTGCCATGCTAGTTACTGTTATACATGATTTAAACTATTGGCCAATTATTTGCGTGCTTTATGACTTACTGACATGGAAAAATTTATTTTTCCTTGTTCAGATGTCGGACGTTCCACCTGCTGGCATTCCGGGCAGTACAGGCTCAGACCCCGTTGTCCCACCTACTGCTATACCTGCTGCTGCTGCCGATATTTCGGCCCCGACACCCACTGGCGATCCCGGCGCTTCCACTTCCGGAGCTAGCTCTAGTGCACCTGCCCCAGCGTCTTCTTCCAGACCCCCGAGGCAACTGGCTCGCATTGGTGGTATGGAGATCCCCGCGGAGTTCGGGGAGGGTCCTTTTCGTAATCACTGGCGCACTCCCTGCCGACGCACTCCCGACGGATACCTAGCAGTGATTACGCCAGGCCGACACCGACAGATGTTGGCCGCCTTCGGATATCCAGTTGAGCCACCCGTGTCACCACCACATGATTCAGACGACGGGTCTTCCACCGATGCTCCTTCAGACGACACCACATCTGATGACTCCAGTGATGAGGAGGATCCCGCTGACAGACCGATTCAGGCACCCTCTACCCCGCCGAAGAAGCGGTATCGCTTCGCTGGCATTATTCCGGGTCGTACTATCACTGACGCTTTTGGTCGGCGTCAGAGGATTACTGCTCGTAAACGGCTGGTGCCGTACCCTGCTGACCCACTGATATTACCATCTCCACCTAGAGCCGGACCATCTACTTCAGCACCACTAGCACCACCTGCACCACCAGCACCACCTGCACCGCCAGCACCACCTGCCCCACCATCTTCCTCTAATGAGAGACTGAGGCGGGAGATTGAGATTCTTCAGGCCTGAGTTACTGAGCTTGAGGAGCAGTTGGCTCAGGTTTTGGACATCTTGCACCCACCATCACCGTAGGACTTTGTATTAGATTCTGTATTGTAATCTCTTTTGAAATTTCATATTTCACTTATGTATCGTACGAACTTATTGTAATGTATGGAACTTATTGTCTTTAATGAATGGAAATTTGTGTTGTTTACTTTTTGCACAAGTGTTCTATTTACATTATCATAGTTTTGTGGTACTTATATCTGCTTGCGTTACTTAATCAACATGTGTTGTGTTGTTTTCATGTTGATTGTTATATACTATATTATTATTATTTGCATACTGGATTTTGACTTGAGTCAAAATGTTTGTCTAGAACATCATGGCCAACGGGAGATCAACCCCTACCGCAGCACAAATTGAAGAAATGATTAATGAGCGTGTTGCTGCTGCTCTAGCTGAAAGGCAACCCCAAGCTCCACCACCACCACCACCGATTGTTCCACCCGTCCAAATTGGGTGTACATATAAGGAATTCCAAAGCTGTAAGCCGCACTACTTCAGTGGCACTGAGGGACCAGTAGGTCTCACAAGATGGTTCGAAAAGTTAGAATCGGTATTCAGGGTTAGCAATTGCTCTGAGGCTAACAAAACGAAATTTGCATCTTGCATGCTTTCCGATGGCGCGCTTACATGGTGGAATACCATGGCCCAAGCGCAAGGAATTGATGAGGCGTATGCTACGCCTTGGGAAGAATTTAAATCTGCTATGATCGAGGAATACTGTCCGAGGACCGAAATCCAAAAGATGGAAATTGAATTTATGCAATTGAAGACCGTAGGGAACGACCTTAACAGTTACAATCGTAGGTTTTTGGAGTTGGCTCTTATGTGCCCGACCATGGTCACCCCCGAATTTAAGCGCTTGGAAAAATACTTCTCGGGACTTCCTAAGTCCATCAAGGGCAATGTTACCTCATCCAAGCCACCAAGTGTTCCCGAAGCAATGCGCATGGCGCATACTCTCTTGAATCAAATCATCCTTGACGAGCCGGAGAAGGCTAAGTTTGAAACTGGTAGTGGCGAGAAGAGGAAATGGGACAACAACCACAACAACAACAACCGAGGTAGAAACTATGATCAAAACCCGGCAAAGCGACATGAAGTTTTCAGGCAAAACAACAACAACACCAACCCCAACAACAACAACAACAGCTCCAACCTGAACTACAAAGGAACTTTACCACAATGCAAGAGGTGTTATAAGCACCACACCGGGTATTGCAATGTTGTCTGTGAGAAATGCCAACGGACTGGGCATGTTGGTAAGGATTGTAAGGTTACTACATTGAACGTGAAGCCAAACCACAACAAAAATGGGCCTAGGAAATGTTATGAGTGTGGAAAGACGGGCCATTTCAGGAACGAGTGCCCAAACCAGCGTAAGGATGGCGGACCACCACGTGCTAGAGCCTTCAATGTTAATGCAAGGGACGCCCGCGACAACCCCGACTTGGTGACAGGTATATTCAAAATCAACAATCTTTTAGCTTCTGTCCTATTTGATACTGGTGCCGATAGGAGCTATGTGTGTAGACATTTTTGTGATAAGTTAGATTGGTCATTAGTTCCTTTAAAGGAAAGTATGCTTGTCGAGGTAGCCAACGGAAAACTTGAAAAAGTGGACCAAATTGGCCGAGGGGCTATTATCAACATAGCCGGTGTAGACTTTGAGATAGACTTAATACCCATTAAGTTGGGAAGTTTTGATGTTATTGTTGGCATGGATTGGTTGACTAAGATAAGAGCCGAGATTATTTGTGGAGACAAAGCTCTTCGTATACCGCAAGGAGATGGCGAGCCATTGATCATTTATGGAGAGAGATGTAGCTCTCAATTGAACCTCATCAGTTGCATTAAAGCACAGAAAATAATGAAGAAAGGACGCCTTGCTGTCCTAGCTCATGTGAAAACCGTAGGAACCGAGGAGAAGAAAGTGGAAGATGTGCGTATTGTGAACGAGTTCTCCGATGTCTTTCCCGAAGAATTGCCTGGATTACCGCCACCGAGGGTAGTAGAATTTCAAATCGACTTAGTACCAGGAGCTGCACCTGTAGCTCGCGCACCCTATAGACTTGCACCTTCCGAGATGCAAGAATTGCAAAGCCAGCTACAAGAGTTACTTGATCGAGGGTTTATTCAACCGAGTTCTTCGCCGTGGGGCGCGCCTGTGTTGTTTGTAAAGAAGAAGGATGGATCTTTCCGAATGTGTATCGACTACCGTGAGCTCAACAAATTAACAATCAAGAATCGATATCCTCTCCCACGAATTGACGATCTTTTTGACCAACTGCAAGGATCGTGTGTTTACTCAAAGATCGATTTACGATCCGGCTATCACCAGTTGAGGGTGAAAGAAAGCGACGTGATGAAAACTGCATTTAGAACCCGCTATGGTCATTATGAGTTTCTTGTAATGCCATTCGGTCTAACCAATGCACCTGCGGTATTTATGGACCTTATGAACCGTGTTTGCAAGCCGTACTTGGACAAGTTTGTTATAGTCTTCATTGATGATATCCTCATCTACTCTAAGAGCGAAGAAGAACACGAGCATCATCTCCGATTAGTACTTGAGCTCTTGAGACGAGAGCAACTCTACGCGAAGTTTTCTAAGTGTGAATTCTGGTTGAAGGAAGTTCAGTTTTTGGGTCATGTTGTGAGTGACCAGGGCATCAAAGTTGATCCCGCCAAGATAGAAGCGATCAGCAAGTGGGAGACCCCCACTACTCCGACTCACATCCGCCAATTTTTGGGTCTTGCCGGTTATTACCGAAGGTTTATCGAAGGTTTCTCTCTGATTTCACGTCCGCTAACCGCACTCACTCACAAAGGAAAGAAATTTGTTTGGGGAGACGAGCAAGAGAAAGCGTTTCAATTCTTGAAACGGAAGTTAACCACCGCGCCTATCCTATCACTTCCTGAGGGTAATGACGATTTTGTTGTTTACTGCGACGCCTCGAAAACTGGTTATGGTTGTGTGCTTATGCAACGCACGAAGGTCATCGCCTATGCTTCTCGTCAACTTAAGATCCATGAACGAAACTATACTACACACGATCTTGAACTTGGAGCCGTTGTCTTCACGCTCAAATTGTGGAGGCACTACCTTTATGAAACTAAATGCACTATCTTCACCGATCACAAGAGTCTCCAGCATATATTCGATCAGAAACATTTGAATATGAGACAACGAAGGTGGATTGAGACGCTAAATGATTACAAGTGTGAACTTCGCTATCATCCGGGTAAAGCCAACGTTGTTGCTGACGCCTTAAGCCAAAAGGAGAGGTCGGCACCTCTTCGCGTTCGAGCATTGAACATCACGATTCATTCCAATCTCCAGAACCAAATCCGAGCAGCCCAAGAACAGGCTCTCATAGAGAAGCACTTACGATATGAATATTTGAACATTCTCGTCTCTAAATTCGAGGTTAGAGAATCCGGACTCCGATGTTATGCCGGAAGAATTTGGGTACCACGCTATGGAGACTTACGGAGCCTCATATTGGATGAAGCTCACAAGTCAAGATATTCGATTCATCCCGGAGCGGGCAAGATGTACCATGATATTAAAGAACAATATTGGTGGCCGAATCTCAAGAAAGACGTTGCAGCTTATGTTAGTAAGTGTTTGACTTGCTCAAAGGTTAAAGCCGAGCATCAAAAACCTTCTGGGTTACTTCAACAGCCGGAAATCCCACAATGGAAGTGGGAGATGATAACTATGGACTTTATCACCAAACTGCCAAAGACAGTGGGCGGATACGATACCATTTGGGTTATTGTTGATCGTCTTACCAAGACTGCACATTTCTTAGCAATGAAAGAAACCGATACAATGGAGAGACTTGCTCAACTTTATATTAAAGAGGTTGTATCACGACACGGTATACCCTTATCGATCATCTCCGATCGCGATCCTCGATTTGCTTCTAGATTTTGGCGTTCTTTGCAAGAAGCCATGGGAACTCATCTCGACATGAGCACTGCATATCACCCTCAGACTGATGGGCAAAGTGAACGAACAATTCAAACCTTGGAGGACATGCTACGTGCATGTGTTATTGATTTTGGAAAGGCCTGGGAAAGGCATTTGCCACTCGCCGAATTCTCCTACAACAATAGTTATCACTCGAGCATTAAAGCTGCACCTTTTGAAGCATTGTATGGCTGCAAGTGCCGTTCCCCTCTTTGTTGGGCCGAACTAGGTGAAGTGCAACTCACCGGGCCCGAGATAGTCCACGAAACATTAGAAAAGATTGCTCAGATTCAAAACAGACTCAAGGTAGCCCGTGACCGCCAAAAGAGTTATGCTGATCTTAAACGTAAAGACTTTGAATTCAATGTTGGTGATCGTGTTATGTTGAAGGTCGCACCTTGGAAGGGTGTGATTCGTTTTGGGAAGCGCGGAAAGTTAAACCCGCGGTACATTGGTCCTTTTGAAATTTTGGAACGTGTTG
Source organism: Rutidosis leptorrhynchoides (assembly GCF_046630445.1). Classification (NCBI taxonomy): domain Eukaryota; kingdom Viridiplantae; phylum Streptophyta; class Magnoliopsida; order Asterales; family Asteraceae; genus Rutidosis; species Rutidosis leptorrhynchoides. The sequence continues at coordinate 170,610,540 of NC_092341.1, forward strand.
GACCCGTTGCTTATCGTCTTGATCTTCCAGCACAATTGAGTTCAGTTCATCCTACCTTCCACGTGTCAAACTTGAAGAAGTGTCTTGCTCCACCTGAACTTATCATACCATTAGAAGAACTTACTATCGATGACAAACTCCACTTTGTGGAAGAGCCCGTTGAAATCATGGAAAAAGAAGTCAAGGAGTTGAAACACAATAGGATTCCGATCGTCCGAGTTCGATGGAATTCCAAACGAGGACCTGAGTTTACTTGGGAACGAGAGGACTGCATGAGACAGAAGTATCCTCACCTTTTCCCACCTCCGCCATCACCTTCAGATTCAGCTTAAAATTTCGGGACGAAATTTTCTTTAACAGGTGGGTAATGTAACGACCCTGGATTTTCCAACATTATTTTATTAATAATTATTATTATTAATACGTGTGATTAAACGAATGTATGTTATTACATTTACTTGTTGCCATGATTGCCCGTACTTGATTCTTTAATTGCCCGAAACGTCTTCGTGACACCCGGAACTTGCACGAATAAAATTTTCAAGTATTATTTACATTCATAATTAATTTTATTAATTATTTTAATAAACTATGGTGATTAGTTAGTTAATTGGGCTTTAATTGGATTTATTTGTTAAATACTTGAACTTGGGCCTTTATTAATGTTAATGGACATAAGAGCCCACCCTACCTCACCTTAATGGACTTACTAGCCCATTTTAATTATGCTAGTAACTTGATTAATATAAGTCTTGGATTAACTAGCCTAAATTAGCAATAATACTTACAAGCATGCTAACCCTTTTCCCATGAATTCAACTTTTACCATTCAAACACCAACACCACACCCCATGTAAAGATTCTTGCATGTTGACCACCCCCTTTGGAGGCTTGTGGCCGTGACCATGGGAGAATGGGGGGGAGGATTCCAAGTTTTTTTTTTTTACTACATATTACTTGCATGCCTCATTCAAACTCACACTTCAATCTTGCATTCCATTTTTCTCTTCTTTCTCCCTAAACATTGTAAGTTACAAGGCTCTTCTTCTCTTCCTCTTTCTCTCTAAAAACCGAACCAAACCCCCCTAAATCATCATCATCTTTTGTTCTTCATTGTTACTTAATTCATTGTTGTTGTTAGTTGTTGTTTACTCACTTGTTACCTTAGTTATTTCTTACTAGTATCAAAGAATCAAACTCTTTAGTTTGATTCTTCATTTATCTTGTTATTCAAGAACATGTAAGGATCTAAACTCTCTAGTTTATGGTTCTACAACTAGTGTTTCAAAGATTTCAAGTTCATAAGTTCTAAAAATCATGCATGCATTCATGTTAGTAAACTTAAAGTTTACTTTCTAAAGATCAAGACCTAGGCTTGAATCTTTAAAAGTATGGAACTCATGAACTTGGTACTTGTTTATTTAGTTTATCACTTTCATTCTTGCACTCTAATTACACTTTACTAGTTGATAATCAAAGTTTTGTAACTTATGGTTTCACTAAAGTAAGGATTCAAGTGTTAGTACTTATGATTTAACTTAATGACTTTACATAAACTTGCATGTGGGTTATGATGGTCAAGACTTGGTTAAAGATGATGTAAACACCTTCATGAGTTGTACACTTGAAGCTATATGCATCAAGGATGAGAACTATGATGAACATCAAGCACCAAGACCACCGGAACTCACTTAACTTACTGTTTCTGTCCAACTTTCTGATCAGCTGAATTCATAACAGACCAGTAGGTATGGGCTGATCTAACCTTGATTTTTGGATAGAACTTTTCGGGTAGATAACTTTTCATATAAGACTCGCCTTCATACGAGTTACGGTTTAGAGTCTATGGCCCTCCGATCGTCACTAGGTCTATTTACTTTTCTGTTTCCAGTTCCTGTTTTCTGTTTACTGTTTTCTGAGTCATACCCGAACACCTGGGCTACTGTAAATGTGATATTCAGTTAGCTCTGTTCGAGTAGATAATTTTTAGTTTAGGACTCGTCTTAATACGAGTTACGGTTTAGGATTTATGGCCCTCCGATCATCACTAGGTCCTTTAACGTTGTGCAGAAAATTCTGACCTACTCGCACTTAAACCGTCACCACGGTCAAACTAAGACGAGTTTGCTTCTGAGATTTTTACCACACTTAAGGGACTCATATACGGAGCCATGGCCACTGGTCTCACCTTATTTCAGTAGGTATAGAGACTGTGGTGACTGACCGAAGTCAGCCTTCGTTTTAAAACTTCCTTTATGAACAAAACATACTTATACTTTTCGTTTGATGATGTTTGATGATGACCCTTATGAACTTATTTACATACTTATAAACCTTTTAAGACAAGCTACTGACTTAGTACTATTTGACTTAGGTTGAGGACTTTTGGACCGATTACTTGCACACTTTCCCGACTCTACATTACTACTATTTTACCGCTACTTATCATTGTGAGTTATAGCTTTTCCTTTTTACTTTAACTTATTTTGGGAACTGAGAATACATGCGCATTTTATGTTTTACATAATAGGCACGAGTACTTAAACTTTATAAATGTGTGGGTTATATAACGGCAGAAACATTCCCTTTAGCTCGGTAACGTTTAATCATTGGTTTTTGAACTGTGAACGCGAATCTTAGATATGGATCCATAGGGTTTGACATCCCCACTCGGGCTAGTCGCGCTAGCATTTAACGAGTGTTTAATACTTCGAGGTTATACGCACTTGCCATGTGCACTTTCAGGGGGTACATAAACGTTAAGTTAGTTACCGGGTGCCCGCGGTTAAGCATATACTTTTACATACTTTTGAACGCTCGTTGTAGCACTGAAATCTCGTGGCCTACTTACATTACTGTTATACTTAAACTATAGCTCACCAACCTTTGTGTTGACCTTTTTAAGCGTGTATTTCTCAGGTGCTTGAAGTCGCTTCCGCTATCATACTAGTCGTGCTGTAGAACCCGCTGCTTAGAGTTGTTATCGCATGACTACTTATCTTGCATTCAAACTTATTTACTTTTGAAACTATGTTATGTAACGGCCCTTGTGGTCACGTACACTTATTTAATGCTTCTACTTAGTGAAGCATACTTTTGGATTGTAAAACATTCGACGTTTGTTATGACGTCACTTTTATTAATGAATACAACTCTGTTTTGAAAACGCATATAGTACTTAACCTTGTAATGATCCTGTTGATGATGGTCCGTACATGATGAATTAGTACGGGGCGTCACACAAGTTGTGAGCAAATTCAAAAAGGCACGTGATTCGGTTCCTCGTACACCTGAATCTGGAAGTGTTTCACCGACATCATCAGAGGACTACAACTTCAACAGTTGGAAGGATAAGTATGGTGATACCTCAGTGTTTGAAGACAGTCTAGAAGCAGATCATAGTGAAGAAACATTGGTTGATGCTGATAAGGAATTAGACGAATGGGGTAGAATGATTGCTGTTGAATTAGAGATGTTAGTTCTTTTGGGTGAAGGTTCAGATATCGAGAGTGTAAGTTCAGATGTTGATGATTCGGACAAGACGTCAGAATCAGAGGTTGAAGATAAAGCTAATCATACTAGGGTAGATCAAACTGATTTTGAAGCATTGAACAAGCAAGCAATAGACTTATTGAAGATGTGCTTATCAGCTAGTGATCTTAAAAAGGTTTCCAGCTTGACAAGAGATAAGGATATATGGGATAGACTTGAAGAGATTCATTTGGGTAAATATTCTGATACATCAGAGTTTCTTACAGATTCATCAGAATCAGAAGATGGGCTCGATGATGGGAAGAAGACAGATTTCTTTGCATTTATGGCTGAGACTTCCTCATCAAATAATGCTCAACAGGGAACCAGGCTACCTGCAAACAACACCTGGATAGTGGATAGTGGCACTTCGAGACATATGACTGGACAGCTATCTCTTCTCTCGGATGTACACCCAATTAAGGGAGGTTATGTTGCATTTGCTGGAGATAAAGGAGGTCACATTTCAGCTCAAGGTTTATTAAAGAATGATAAAGTTAGTTTCGACAAAGTAAACTACTATCAAGAGCTTGCAAACAATTTGTTGTCGATTTCACAAATCTGTGAAAAATCCTTCAAAGTAGCATTTGATGATGAATTCAGCTACATTTTGAAATCAGAGTTTGTGATTCCTCCAGAAATGATTTTGATGAAGGCTCCTAGACAAGCTGATTTATACATGCTAGATATGAATGTTGCTACTTCAACTGCTAAACATCATCAAGCTTTTGTTTCTAAAGCGACTGAACAAGATTCTATTACATGGCACAAACACATGGTCATTTAAGTTTTCAGAAGATGAACCATCTGGTTCACAACAATCTTGTAGAAGGTGTTGATCTTCAATCTTTTCAGATTCCAGGAACATGTGTTCCGTGTAAGAAGGGTAAGCAGAGCAAGAAAGCTCATATGTTGGTGAAGTACAATCCTATCTCTGCTCCACTTGAATTGTTACATATGGATATTTTCGGTCCAATCCGTTTTGAAAGCATTGATGGAAGTAAGTATTGTCTGGTGGTAACTGATGATTATTCAAGATTCTCTTGGGTAATGTTCTTGAAATAAAAGTCCGATGCGTTTGATAACTTGAAAGTGCTAATCAATCGATTAGAGACAGGTTTTAATTTGAAAGTCAGAAAGATTCGTTGCGACAACGGTACAGAATTCAAGAATTAGTTTCTTGCAGGGTTTTGTATTGAAAAAGGTATCAATATGCAGTCCAGTTCTGCATACGCTCCACAGATGAATGGTGTTGCTGAAAGAAAGAATAGGGTTTTGATTGAGACTGCTAGAACTATGCTAGCTGATTCATCTTTACCTGTTCATTTTTGGGATGAAGCTGTTGCAAATGCTTGTTACACTATGAATTGAGTTTTAACCATTAAACGACTAGGTAAAACATGCTATGAGTTATTGCATGGGAGAAAACCTTCGTTGAAGCATCTAGAACCATTTGGTGCCCCGTGTACCATTTTGAAGAGAAAACCAGGAAGTAAGTTCTATTCAAAAGTGGTTACTGGAGTATTTTTCGATTACAGTTCTCCTAACAAGCGAGTTTTCAACAATGAGACGAGATGTGTTGAAGAATGGTCTGAAGTTGACGTCCAACGGAATTACACAAAGACTGCTACCAAAAGTCATCCTTGGATCTACAACTAGGATGAGCTGATTGATTCATTTAATCTTGCTCCAGATCAGACGAAGAATGAAGTAGAGTTACAAATGCTGTTTGATTTACATAACGAGCCAGAAGTGTCTGTCCCTACTTCAACTCCATTACCTACTGTCGTTGAACCAGCACAAGATTCAGATCAAGATGTTGATCCAGTGTACGATACCTGCGAATCTGATATTTCAAGTGACAATTCTGATAATCCTGAAGATGGAGATACCACGAATCTACATCGAGAAATACCTATTCCCGCACACCCAGTTCCCAGAACTACAGCTGCTCATCCTAGAGAAAATATAATTGGAGATCCAAATGCATGCGTTAGGACAAGAAGACAAGTTCAGTTTGATGGTCAAGTTGATTCTCATATGACAGCTGCTGCTGCTGCACATTACGAGTACTGATGTCATATTTCTATAATAGAGCCAAAGACAACAAAAGAAGCTTTGACGCATGTTGATTGGGTAATGGCTATGCAAGAAGAGATTCAGCAATTCCATCGTCTAGATATTTGGAAGTTAGTTACTAAGCCGCATGGTGCAAAAGTAATCGACCTCAAATAGGTTTGGAAGTGCAAATTCAACGAAGATGGTAATGTTACCCGTAACAAAGCAAGATTAGTTGCTAAAGGTTATCAGTAAGATCCTGAATTTGATTACGATGAAGTTTTTGCTCCTGTTTCCAGATTGGAAGCGATTCGCATTTTCTTGACTTTCGCATCTTTTATGAAGTATAAAGTTTATCAAATGGATGTTAAGAGTGCTTTTCTTTATGGCAAGCTAAATGAAAGAGTATATGTCAGTCAACCTCCAGGTTTTGAAGATCATCTTCATCCTGACAAAGTTTACCGATTACGTCGGGCCCTTTATGGTTTACATCAAGCTCCTAGAGCTTGGTACGGATGGTTATCGAGTTATCTGATTGAAAAAGGATATCAAATGGGCACGGTAGACTGTACTCTGTTCACAAAAGTTCAAGATGACGACATTATTTTAGTCCAGATTTATGTTGACGATATTATTTTCGGTGCTACTAAGCAGGAACTCGTTGATGAGTTCGAACAAGTGATGAAGGACTAGTTCGAAATGAGTAAATTGGGTCTCTTACACTACTTTCTTGGTTTACAAGTCGAACAGACTAGTAATGGTATTTTTCTTCATCAAGCAAAGTATGTGAATGATATACTGGAACGTTTCGGTATGACTCAAGAACGTCCTGTGTCAACTCCGCTAGCTGTTAATCATGGTATTTCACTTGAGTGCGAAAGAGAACCTGTTGATCCTACATACTATCGAGCAATCATCGGATCGCTCATGTATCTCACTGCGTCTAGGCCAGAAATTATGTTCGCAACATGTCTGTGTGCTCGTTATCAAGTTAATCTGAATATAGTTCATCTTACAGCTGCCAAAAGAATTCTACGTTATCTGTTGCATTCGCCAAATCTCGGCATCTGGTATTCAAACGATGAGAAGTTTGATCTTGTAGCTTATAGCGATTCAGATTATGCTGGTTGCAAAATCAACAACAAGTCTACATCAGGAGGATGTCAATTTCTAGGTGAAAGGCTGGTGACCTAGCAATGCAAGAAACAAACTGCAGTTGCTCTTTCCACGTGTGAAGCTAAATATATAGCTACTGCTAGTTGTTGTTCGTAAGTTGTTTGGATCCAACAACAACTTCGCGATTACGGGCTAAGAATCTCTTTCTCTCCTCTTTATATTGATAATACTGCTGCTATAGCGATCACTAAGAATCCCGTTCAACATTCTAAAACTAAACACATAGGTGTTAAATATCATTTTCTTAGGGATTGCCATGAGAAAAAGATTATTGAGGTTAAGAGAATAGGTACTAAGGACCAAAGGGCTGACCTATTCACTAAGGCTTTTGATAAACCTAGGTTCTTACTCCTACTAGAGATGAATGGCATTGTTGATCGAGACAAAGTAATTACGGATGTTGTGTGTGAGGGTTAGTCAAGCTTTTAGACTTTGCATGTAGGATGCATTACATGTTGATTTTTGGTTGTTAATTATCTGTATTACATATTTTTGCTTTCTGTCTGTATTCCTTTGCATGATTTATCTCATGTTTGCATGCTAGTCTGTAGTTATTTTCTGTTTGGTTAAAATGCTAAAACATAAAAAGATTTTATATTTTAGCATTTTAGGGGGAGTATATGTTATCAGCAGAAAATACCTAAAAAGTGAAAAATTACCTCACCAGAAAATCTTAAAAAGTTAAAAAATCCAAAAATGAGCTTATTTTGATTAATATGTTGGAGATGAAGAAATTACTGTACTGAGAATTAATATATTTGATTAGTAAGGACTGATTTGAACGTTTATGTCTATCTGTTGTGTGATGTACTGATAGATGTGACTTATGAATTCTTGGCATTAGACAATCATAATAAGAATAACGATCATCTGAGATTCAGAAGTCATGGACGATCTGTAGCGTTTGAAGGTAATCACCTAATTATCTCCAAAACTGTATGAAATGATAGTTGTTGAGGAACTCAACAGTCTGTTGAGGGTATCCCCTATCATAATTGATAATCGTTAGAGAAAGTTGGTATTGGATGTCCCCACGCAATATTCAACGTTGCTCTACCAATTCAGCTTCACAGCTATGAATGGGACATTCAATAAATCATTTAAGGGGTTGAGGATTATCTGTTTGGCTGGTGCATACCACGTTGTCACGGGCCTGAGACTTAATAATCGAAACTAAACCCTGAAAATTCAGAGAAAATTAGTTTATGTCGAAAGTAAGCGTCCCTTCTCGCTTAAGGTTGAAAAGTATAATTCCTTATTGCGGACCGTTCAAGCATTTAAGGGAGAACACCTTCGAGTGATCTGAGCACACGACAAAGAAACATGAGTTCATGCAAAAGAATGGAAAATCCATTCTTGATTGCGTTCAAAACCAATATATCAAAAGATAGTGATATGCTGAAAAATAAAATATCAAAAGAAAATCAATGTCAATAAAATTGGCGTATCAAGATGGCAAAGTCCTGAAAGTATGAAGAATGCTGATTCATAATGTGCTCATAAAGAACTCAGATCATTCTTAGTGTGACGCCCCCGCGCAGCTTGAATTGTTTAATCACGACGTTTACACTGAACTATCAAGATTCTTGTCGTCTGCAATATAGAGTTATATCCATTAATACTGTAAGTTGGAAAGATACTTACCTAGATATACTCTAATACTTATTTATGAAAGGTTAACATTCGATTCCGTTTTCCATGACAACTTGAACATAAAGAAGTTAAGGGCCACGAGATTTATTTCGTGTAACGACTGGTCATCAGGCAAGTCTACTTTAACTGTAGACCAATCCCCGCGGTAAATAGTGCGTCTATTCGGATAATCCAATATATTCTAAGATCAGCCGAGCCAACTAGATTAAAGATTGTTAACACATTGGTATAAGCTAAAGGCTGACATGGTTATTAAAATGCCATGAGAACCATCCTGTTCAATTTGAATGAAGTACATGGAAAGAGATAACGGAAAGTTACGTGTAATGAATTGACAACCTAATAAAAACGCACAATCATAAGTGATGGAAGAATCAAGGATTAATGAACTTAGCATGATCTCAAAAATCATTGCTTTATAGTGTTCAAGTAATTAATGCCAACATGATTGTCGAAGTGTCCGGAATGAATATGTTCATGTTTAATGAGGATTGATATCAGTAATTGCATGATAATAGACATAGACTGGATAATTAGGAATGAACAACAGAAATTGATTCAATATGTCAGTTCTGATCCATTTTTAAAATAGTTAATCATCTTGCTCACAAAAAGAATGTGGATTTGTATGTCTTATATATCTGTACTGTTAATTTGTTTGCATTGAAAACTGAAAAACAACAAAAAGATTTTGGTTTATATGTTATTGCATTCCATGATAGATTGTCTTTCATTTGCATAATTTTAGTTGCATGGCATTTTACATCAAAAAATTCATAAAGATTCTATCATTTCCTTTATTTTTCTGATTATCCTCTGAGTGCATAATGACATCTGAAAGAACTTTGTTGAGATCAAGATATTGGGCCACCAAATCCATGAGATAGAAGTTCGTAGAGCTTGTGACTGTTTGAAGGACATTGATGATTTAGATTGCTAATGAACTTAAGTTGATATTACACTGTAGGATTTACTCTTGGAACACAGAATGATTAGAGTAATAACCTTGTTTAGTGATTTTTGAGTCAAGCTGAAAGTGCTTGTTAGATCTAAGATTGCCGAACGAGTTGAAATCCTAAGGTTGTAAAATTTTGAAGTTTTGAAATTGCCTAAGTGCTCACATGCACGCTTGATGTGTGAATCGTACGATTGACCACACGTTTGAGGTTAACCGTACGGATGACCCTGATCAAACTTGTCCTAAGACAATTGGGTCACACGCACATGTGATTTAGGTGAGACGCGCGTATGATGGTGGATTGTGTGATCAACCGCACGGTTGATCATGAGAGTATAAATAGGAGTGATGAGCTCAGCAGCTCACACTTGTGCACCCAACTCGTTTTCTCTCTCTAAATTCGATCATCACCGATCAAGCATTCCTTTGCAACGAATGTTAAGCATACTTAGATGAATCCAGCGCCACCTATTAGGTATGATTTCATCGAGTTTTGTTACCTTAATTTGTTGTTTTAATGAGTTGAAAACCTAAGGGTTCTTAACTCTAATTTCATGAAATTGTAGGTTGTTTTGATGTGTATATGTAATTGTTTTGTGTTTAACGGAAACTTATGATACTATCGTGATGTAAATCGGTCCATAAAATGCACAATTATGTGATTTTGATGATTTGAAAAAGGCATTTAATACGGTTTCATCAGACATGCACGAGTGACGTCACTCGCACGCGTGAGACATGACTCGCACGAGTCAGTGCATGGTTGATGATCAACCGTGTGGACCTTTAAGCTCACTCATTTGTCTTGTATTTATTGATCACTCATTTGCAAGAGCTGACACGTGTGATTACATGCACGAGTCACCACACGGTTGATTCACTCGCTTATGTTTTAATGCATCAGCCGTGTACCCTGTCTGAAACCATATTACTGCTCAAATGTGTCAACAGTGAAACGAGTGACTATATCACTCACACGGTTGACCTCTCAGCCGCATGTGTGACACTGTCACTCGCACGTTTCATTCTGTTTAACATGTTTATGACACTTTGGTGCAAATGCTTTAATGCTTTATGTTGATTGATTTATATATCTAACATCTCTGTTAACGTTTCAGTTTCTGTTTAGATATCATCAGATGGCAGAACAATAAGTAAACGTTCCTGTTGTTAACGTTGAAGGACAGGGGGAGCAACAAGTTAATCCATAAGCTAATCCTCAAGCTAATCCTATCAATCCACCTGCTCAACAAGAGATTCCGTTAGAAATGGGCAAACTGAATAATTAAGTCCTCTTTATGATACTACTCTTGAAAGAGGTTCTCACTTTAAGGAGATTATCGAGTTTCTTAAGAGATCAAGGATACACACTGCTATTTCTACTGAATGCACTGCATACTACAGTCATCAGAGAGAGTTCTGGAGAAATGCTGTGTTGGATGTTGATGAAGATAAGCTTGTTAGTAAGATTCAAGGTCATGATATTACTGTTTCAAAGGATGTGATTAGAAGGATTTTGGGTTTCAATGACGAGAACTGCTCCCATATGACTATCAGTAGAGAATGAATCCATGGTTGTTTCAGAAGATGTGCTTATTCTGGTTACCTTGTTGGCAAATCTGAGCTGGTGAAGACATGTCTGCCACCACAATTTAGATATCTTGCTCATGTGATCATGCATTGCTTGAGTAGATGAAAATTGGGCTTTGATAAGTTGAACGAGAAAGTGCAGAGTATGTTTGTGGCACTTGTTCTCAAGGCTCCATACGATTTTTCGGGTTTTGTTTTCTACTATTCCAAGGCAAATCACTTCAGTTCTTCCCAGAGATATCTGATATATGCCCGTTTTCTACAATTGATCATTAATGATGCTGCACCTGATTTACCTAAGCTTGAAGAGGATATTATCCACCTGAAGCCCATGAATCCGATTACTTTTTGCAGAATGGAAGAGACGAGGATTGCGGATTTAAAGCCAGACTTTAATAGAAAGCTCATTTGTCATCTTATCAAGGAGAACTATCGATGCCCAGCTGGTAATGCATGGAGAAATGAGGATTTAGACTCTGACTACGAAGTTTCTGATAAAGAAGGTGAGGGTGATAATCAACGAGCTACTGGTGAAGCTCATGGAGGAGGTAATTTTGATGATGAGATTATCGAGGGTGATGATGAAGCAACTGAGGAGGATACCAGTTTGATTCAAAGGAAGAGGAAAGGAAAGGATCTTATGACCACAGAGCAACTGAAAAAGAAGGAGAAAAGAACGAAGTATTCTTATGATTCACCTCAGAGATCATCACAAGGAGGTTCGAAACAACAAGCTTAGAGGAAACCATCCGGGTTTATGAAGGATGCAAGAGCTGCTGTTACCTCACCGAAACCTACCACAACAACACCTCAGGTCACATCAGATGAATACAAGACACAGCATAATCTACTGTTGTCGTTGATCATAAAAATAACCAATCTGGAGAATCAAGCTACTGAGGAGAAGAAGATCAGTAATGCTAAGATCGATTTTTTGGTGGAAGAGAACAAGAGGTTATCTGATAGACTGGACCGTTAGAAGGAAAGAACATATAAGTTGAGAAAGAAAGTTTTCGCGATTAAGAGTGAGAACAAAGAGAAGATGAAGAAGTTGAATGAAAGAATCGAACAACTTACCACGGGTAAAACCAAGTTGATAACGGAGAAAGGAGAAGAGTATTCTTCCGATTTGGGTGAAGGTGATGAAAGAGACGATGAAGAAGATGCTGGAACTGGAGGACCCTCTTTTGATATACCGTTAGTGATACCTATTCGAAGTTTTAATGAATATGGTGAGGTCTTTACTACTGATTATTATATGAATTATTCAAATGTTTTTAATGATGCAGAAAAGGGGGACGTTCCACCAAGTGATTTTCCATTGGAACAGCTTGCTGCTCTGGCATATGACAGTGAAAACGATACAGAGAATGCAGAGTTAGTTGAAGCTGAATGCAAGGCTCCACAAGAAGAGCCAGCTGATGAAATCCCTCCCAAATCAATCCAAAATATCAACTTAAGTGATTTTGATCTGTTCGAAGACGAGAAGAGTGAAAGCTCGGTTGGTAAAGAAAGCATGAAAGAGAATGTGATTGTCGAATCTGAAGACAAATTTGTGACCGAATCTGATGATGAAGAAGAAGAAGAAGTTAAGATTGTTATGCCTTCGCTTGAGCCGTACTCGCATCCCTCACTCAACACCTTAAGTGATTTCTTCAATCTGAGTTGTGAGGAGAAAAGAAAGAACTTAATTGAGTTAGAAAAGGCGAGGAAGGTATACAAAGAACAAGTGAAAGAAGTGGATGTTATGTTAGAAAGGAACAAGAAGATCCGACATGAGAAACTGCTCGTTGAGAAAGAAAGAAAAGAAACTGAATTGAAAGATAAGAAACTCCGAGCCGAACAAGCTAAAGCCGAGACATGGAATGAGATTAATGAATGGTTCAAACGTGATAGGGTAAAAGTGAATAGAAACGTTAAGGAAGATGAAGATCGCCAGATTTGGTGGAGACAGAACATTGTTAACCCTGATCAAGTAGATAAGCCAGTGCTCGAGCCGCAGTTTGTCAGTTTCTATGAGAAAGGTAAAAGAACCAAGAAGTACTCCAAGGGTAAAATTTTGAGTTGGGGCTATTTCAAGGAGATAAATTGTTTTGCGATCAAGAGGGAAGGCGTAGTAGATTATATGGCACGTCCAAGTCACTTCAAAATTCTACCGTACTTCGAGATCATGTAACTTGCGAAGCTGAAGATGTTGAACGCTGAAGATTGTGACCTTTCTAGGTGGTTTCAAAGAAAACTCAGATATGAGTATAAGACAGGGAAATGGGACATCTTTAAGTCAACGGCCGCTAGTTTTTCCATACACCCGACAAAGAAAAATTCTAAGGGAGGACCTATCCGTGTTGTTAAGTTCCGTCCAGCTAAGTATAAGAAACAATCTCCCTTGATGCCATTACCCAAGGATATCTGTAAAAACTTCAGATGGTGGTTCTATGATGAATTGTTAGAAGAAGCTGTGATCTTGACTGCGATTGAGAGGGATGATGGAAGCATACAGTTCGACAATGTGAGGATTCTAGATCCTATGTGGCTGAGGAACTTGTCGAGATTTTATGTGGAGACTCTTCACCGCCATCACATTACATTCAGAGACGATCGAAAGGAGGAAGCTATGAGATATCAACGTGTGATCGATGTCCTCTATGCATACCTCAACAGAGAAAGTGATGCTCAAAGCTCAAACCAAGTTCAAGCTAGCTGATGTGTGTCAAATACTGTGATGCTAGTTAGTAATTTTGTTTGTTTTTATTTTTGATGATGATGTATCTTGGAGAGAGAGAGAATCTGGATATGTAATTGATATTAGACTGATGCTACTTTTGGATTTATGTGTATTTCATGACCGTTTACTTTATTGTAATCGATGTTCTAGGTCCTAGGGAGAGTTGTTGATGCATGTTCTGTAAGTCCCTAGACATCTTGCCTATGTTTGTGATTAGTACTTCAGTTTATGGGATACCATGATCGTTTGTTATTATCCTATCCGTGTTTATATGTGGTTACAGGTACTGCAGGAATGCGATACGGATGTTTGACTATGTTAGACTTAGTCAGACATACGAGTGAAGCATCACTCATACGGCTGACAGGCTCATACGCATGGTTGATGATGAGCTAAGTCATAATTATAACCGGAATGAGAAGACACGAGTGAGTGATCACCCGTACAGTTGATGAAGCCAACTCTTACGTGTGATGGATGACTCGTACGGGTGATTCAACAGCAGGGGTATATAAAGTCTTATGTTCTTCATTTTAGGTTAAGCCTCTCTCACACACAATTGCTCAGATCTGGTTCACCTGATCCGATTCTCTCTCAACCCAAATCACTCCTGGTAGTGAATAATAGCTCTAGGCATTAATCTAATCACAATCCTTGTTGTGGTTTGACTAATTTAATCCCAAAAAGCTACCTATATTCACTTTGATTGGTTTGATTCACTAATTCCGCCTTTGTGTGAATTAAACCTGTTGATCTCGAAGTTCCTAGTCATGTTTCATCAATAACTCTGAATCTAGCAATGCAAATAACGCCACAAGAAATCGTGTAGGATGCTCCTACAAAGAATTCATTGCCTGTAAACCTCTGGAATTCGATGGAACCGAGGGTCCAATTGGATTGAAACGATGGACCGAAAAGGTTGAATCGGTGTTTGCCATAAGTAAGTGTACTGAAGAAGACAAAGTAAAGTACGCTACGCATACCTTCATAGGTACTGCATTAACATGGTGGAATACCTATCTAGAACAAGTGGGACAAGATGCTGCGTACGCACTACCGTGGTCAGCATTCAAACATCTGATGACTGAGCAGTATCATCCCAGAAGCGAGGTCAACAAGCTAAAAGTAGAGCTTAAGGGATTACGAACACAAGGATTCGACATTACCACATACGAACGAAGATTCACGGAGTTGTGCTTATTGTGCCCGAGAACGTTCGAAGATGAAGAGGAGAAAATCGACACATTTGTAAAAGGGTTACCAGAAAGGATCCAAAAAGATATAAGTTCACACGAGCCCGCTTTCATACAAAAGGCGAGTCGAATGGTGAAAATGCTAAAAACGAACATATATTTCATAGCATTATCCTTCAAGAAAGACAAGCTTTTAGTTGCAATTGTTCTAATTTCAAGTAATTATCGTTTAAATAATAAAAGGTGAAGACAAAAGACAGATTCGACGATTTGAAGACGCAAATGACCAAAAAGCTAAAAAGTACAAAGTACAATTCAAGTGGTTCAATTTATTGATGAGAAACGTCTCAAAATTACAAAAGTACAAGCCGCAAAATGCAAAGTACAACATATTAAATTATACGAAAAGGCGTTCGAAAATTCGGAACCGAGACATGAACCAACTTTCAACGCTCAACGCAACGGATCTGAAAGTACAAGTCAACTAAGCACAAGAATATAATATAATATTTAAATAATTCATAATAAGAATAATAATAAATAATAAAAAGTTGTTGATTGAGCATAGTTATGGGGTCATAAGTGAAAATTTCAAATTCATCATTTGCCTATAAAACGAGACTACGGAGTAATGAAAGATACACCTTTTCTATTTTCTAAATCTCTTACTCTCTCAATATATTTATATTAATATTATAATTTTAATATTAAAGTTTAATAATAATAAGGTTATGTTAGCGAATGTTTTAAGTTTGTAAGTCGGAACTCTGTCCGTGTAACACTACGCTATTAATACTCATTGTAAGTTATGTTTAAATTATTTTTATTAATGTCTCGTAGGTAAGTTATTATTATGCTTATTTAAGCCGAAGTAATCGTGATGTTAGACTAAATATTAAAGACGGGATAATTGGGTTTAGGACCATAATTGGGGTTTGGACGGGATATTATTATGCTTAATTAAGCCGAAGTAATCGTGAGGTAAGTTATTATTATGCTTATTCAAAACAGGACGTTGTTGCATTATCCACTACAGAGTCGGAGTACATTGCCGCCTCATTGGCAGCTCAGGAAGCTGCATGGATGAAGAAATTCATCGACGACTTAGGAGTAGTCCCTTCCATTCAGGACCCTCTTGAGATCTTTTGTGACAACGAGGGTGCGATTGCTCAAATGAAGGAACCTCGTGCTCACCAAAAGACCCGTCACATTGAGCGGAGATTCAACTACATAAGGGATGAAGTTGAAAAGGGAAAGATATGTATTCGCAAAGTTCACACAGATCTTAATATAGCGGATCCACTCACGAAACTCTTACATGGTGCAAAACATCAAGGGCATGTTAGTGCATTAGGGCATCAATATTCTAGTGATTGGTTGTGATCTGTTTTAAGTATTGTAATGGAACGAAATTGTTCAAACTCATTAATATAATTATGGTATTAATTTATTTTGAGTTATGTTCCTATTTTGCATATTTTATCCATGAATAAGTAATTATTCTAAATTTCGTAGTCGATCACATTTGTGGGAACAAGTGTGAGGTTTAGACTATTATGAACTTGGATTGGTATGCATTCACGGGATGAATGTGGGGCAAGGTTGCAACCAAGGTTCATAGATATTTGTGGGATACAAATATTGGAAGACCCGCCCTCAAGATTTACAAAATGGAGCCTTTGTGGTTGATCACATGTAATCTTGAGTAAAGGCGAATATCATTGTACCCTCTGACCTGAGATACATATTGGGTTCGGATATCTACCGAGTATCGTACCTTGATTCTTTCCTTCGCTATTCTGAAATATGGTAGTTCACAAGGAAGAGCTCAGGCATAATGCAAGGTACATATTTAGGACATATGTAGTCAAGATGGAATTTGTCCCTCTTTTTCGTTGAGAGTCAGATGTCTAAGGCCTGATAAAGTTAAATCTAAAAGAGAGTAATCACTCTGTATCTCTTGGATTTAACATGACATCTAGGATGAAAGGATATAATGAAAGATTCACCTATTCATATTCGAGATAGGAACTCGAAAGGGATGATGTTATTGAATGGCACAAAGTCATAACATATTGGGGGTGATGGATGGTCGTTAGGTGGTATCCATCACTTGCATTAATTTCTTATGTTTCTCGTGCAAGTGGGAGATTGAAGGTATTTCATATACCCGAGAGACATATTAAATTAACGTGGCTAATATGTTTTGATCCAAGTCGGGTCATACCTAATAACAAGCTTACCGACACCTTATTTGTAGTTGATCTTAAAGATTGGATCGTTGATTAAATACGCGACACTTGAACTTTAAGAAAAATGGTTTTCTTAAGTATTACTTGATGTGTAGATATATATAAATTATGGAATAATTTATGTAATATGGAATTAATTATTTATAGGTTAAATAATTAATTAATTTATGTTACATTTATATAAATTGGTTTTATATAATAAATGTACATAAATAAATATGCAAGTTTATAAAATGTGCATTATAAATATATGGAAGTTTTATATAAAAGTTTTATAAAACATATAACTTATATAAAACTAATTAATTTAAACGAAGTGGGAGTGGCTTTGGAGTTGTAAGAAAGCATGCTAATGACTCCAACACTTGGCCATACTTTCCCACTTCCATATACATGCACTTTGACTCTTTGGTAGTCACTTCACTTGCATTTTTACACTTCAAAAAACTGCACAAAAACCTTTTGGAGCTGCAGCTAGGCCGTGGCCTTTTTGAGCAATTAAGGTGGTTCTAAATTTGGTTTTCAAGCTAATTTCAAGTGTCATTAAATCCTAACCAAAAGGTAAGGTGTTGGTGCAAAATTTTGGGGTATTTCTCCTTGAGGTTTCATCATTTTGAAGCTACATTCATTATCATCATCTTCTACATTCATTACCTAGCTTGGAGTAGGTATAATCTCTCTTCTTACTTGTAGTTTGTAAGTATGTTTCACAACTTGATCCTACTTGGGATTTAACTTTAATTGGTTAAAGTATTACATGTTCTAATATGGTATATACATGCTTCCGCTTTAAATTTGATTCTTAAAACATTTTAAGTATTATGAAACTTGTTAAATCCCAACAAGCCGAAGTTGATGGAATATGCTTCGAGATGATTTTTTAAACCCACTATATTTTGCATTTTATGTACATGCATGATAGAAAAATGCAAAAATTAAAGGGTTTGGGTGGGAGCTTCACTTTGGCCGAATTATTGGGGACCCAAAATGAGTTTTGGGTCTTCCACTTTGGTCATATTTTGGTTGCATGTTGAGTTCACAATCAAGCCTTGACCTTGTGTTTGGATGGTTGCATATTTGGTTGAATTAATCTATTCATTTGGTATGTAATATTAATTCATTCATGTGGTTGTAATATTCATTCAATTTGGTTTGTAATTTTATTATTTTGGTTGTGTAATTTATTTTATATTTGGTATGTAAAATAGATTAGGTTGTATTTTCATTTTCTAGAAAAATGTATTAGGATATATTTTTTGTAAAAATGAAGATACAAGATGAAGACTTGGAAGATGCATTTGGATGCAAGATTAAGTGGGAGATTTTGAAATCTCCTACTTAGTGTTATAACCCTTAACCGGTGACATTTGTTTTCGGCTAAACAAATGTCTACCAAATCGGCTTGATTGTGAACACATTTGTTTGCATGCGTGGTTGTTTTATTTCTTGTATGATTGTGGATTGTGTATGTTACTACAACAAGTTATCACACAAGTTAACAACAAGCATAACTACAATTTAATTGGTTAAATTATTAACGACATGCAAAACGTCAATTTAAATGGTTTAATTAAAAACAGCTAAAAGGACATTAATAAACGTTTATTAAGAACATGATAAGGATCATATATATAAAATGGTTTATATCAAGTAATTGGCTAAAATTACTAGACTTGAAAATGGATTTCAAATAAACCATACACTAAATGCATGTCGGTGTATGGCATATATGTTTTCTTAAACTAGAATAAAGAAAGCCGAAAATCCCTTTAAAACTAAAACAAGGTAAACAAGTTTAACGCCATCCTTTTGTGGGACACTTAAACATAGTAGGGAACTCATAATGGGATAAAGGTCACCTAACCATTATGAGCTAACTAATATGGTTAAGGTAAAATTCGCATGCTTTTGGGATAAAGGTCACCTAACTACTTGTATGTTAATTTCACATGTTTATACAAGTAGGACGACTTGATTTGGGAATCATGAACTTAGGGTCACCGAAGCATGAGGAACAAATAGGCGTTGATGGGATAAATATGCCATGCAAAAGGATTGCATGATCCCATAATTTAGAAGTTGCAAAAGGATTACAATTGTCATATAAATGATTACCTAGCTAAATCAAATAACGGGATAAAGGTCACCTAATCGAAATTTGATTTACCGTTGGATTCTAATATTTAATAAGTCAATTAAAATTTAAAAGGGTATTGTTTATTAAATCTAAAATCTATACTTAAATGAACTTTGTTAAATTTTGTAGATGGCCGCAAATAACAACAACATGCAAAACGCACCTATTAACTTGAACAACCTATCGTTAAGGTCTCTCCTCGAGAAAGACAAACTCAACCATACGAACTTTATGGATTGGTTCCGCAATCTTAGGATTGTCCTCAAACTTGAGGATAAGGCGTATGTGTTGGAAGACCCTATTCCCGATCAACCCGACGAGGATGATACGGAAGGCATGGCTTATTGGGATAAGTATTGCGCCGATTCGGTGCAAGTCGCTTGCCTAATGCTTGGGACTATGATACCCGAACTCCAAAAGGATTTCAAGCATCATACTGCATACGACATGATCATGCAATTGAAGGAGATGTTCCTTCAACAAGCACGTGTCGAGCGCTTCGAGACCATTCGAGCGCTTCATGCATGTCGTATGGACGACTCCCAATCCGTTTCATCTTATGTCCTTAAGATGAAAAGCCTCATTGATCGCGCAAACCGTCTTAATCTCAACATATCTAATGAGCTAGCCACGGATCTTATCCTAAACTCCTTGTCAAAGAGGTTTGACCAATTTGTAATTAATTAAAATATGAATGGGATGGATAAGACCATTGGCGAACTTCATGGCATGCTTAGGACGGTGGAAACTAACATGGGTAAGAGGGCTTCACCCGTGCTAATGATCAATGATGGTGGGTCCAAAGGTAACAACACCTCTAAGCCAAAGGTGGCTAAGATTAAAGGACCTGCCCATCAAGGTAAGGGAAAGGGGAGGATGGTTACCCCAACCAAAAACAAGAACAAGAAGCAAAAGGTTGGCGGACAAGCAAACCCTAAGGAAGACCCGTGCTTCGGTTGCGGTGAAATGGGTCACTGGAAACGCAACTGCCCGGTCTACCTTAAGGAGTTGAAGGAAAAGAGGGATGCGGGGCAAACCTCAGGTAATATATATATGGTATATATAGAGCTTAGTATTACTTCTTCTAATACATGGGTATTAGACGCTGGATGTGGAACTCACATTTGCAATTCTTTGCAGGGGTTCAAAAGAAGTAGCAAGCAAACGGGAACATAAAGTCTCTTTATGGGTAATGGAGCCAAAGTGCAAGTGAAGGCTCAAGGAGACTTTGTATTAAAGCTTCCATGTGGTTTGGAACTTATTTTGAACAATGTTTTGTATGCACCGGATTTATGTCGAAACATTATTTCAGTTTCCCATTTTAAACATTGTGGTTTTTATCTTAATTTTGTTAATAATGATATCCACGTTTATTTAGATAATGTATTATATTTTAAGGCTTTGCCTTCAAATGGAATTTATGAATTGGTTCATGATGATACATCATCTAGTAGCTCAATATACGATACTAGCACCAAGAAACTCAAAAGGGATTTGAGTGATTCCTACTTATGGCATTGTCGCATTGGTCACATAAACAAGAACCGGATGCGTACACTTCAAAAGAATGGACTCTTGAAATCAAATGAGATAGACTCGTTTGATGTATGTGAATCTTGTTTACAAGGCAAAATGACTAAAGCACCTTTCAAAGGGACCTATGAAAGGGCAAAAGATTTATTTGGATTAATACATTCGGATGTATGTGGACCCTTTAAACCCATAACTAGGAATAGTGAAAGATACTTCATTACTTTCATTGATGACTTCAGTCGTTTCGGATATGTCTACTTATTAAGACACAAGGACGAAACTTTTGAAGCATTCAAGGAATATCAAAACGAAGTACAAAATCAACTCAATAAAACAATCAAGGTACTTCGTACCGATAGAGGAGGTGAATACCTAAGCGATGCTTTCCAAGATCATCTTAAAAGTTGTGGGATTATCTCGCTACTTACTCCTCCTGGAACACCCCAACTTAATGGAGTTTCCGAAAGGAGGAACCGAACCCTAATAGATATGGTTCGATCTATGATGGCTAGAAGCTCGTTACCTCTATCATTTTGGGGTTATTATCTATGCTTCGCGGCTCGTATTTTAAATATGGCCCCAACCAAGAAAGTGGAACGAACTCCTCATGAGATGTGGTTTGGAAAACCTCCATCTCTATCATACTTAAAGGTATGGGGATGTGAAGCTTATCCTAAGCGTTACGTCCCTAATAAGTTGAATGCTCGATCCACGAAGTGTATCTTCATAGGATATCCCAAGGATGATATGGGATATTATTTCTATGATCCTTCCGAACAGAATGTATTTATTGCTCGGAAGGCGGAATTCCTTGAAACTAAGTTCCTAATGGAAGGTAATAGTGAAAGGAAGATAGATCTTGAAGAGGTCCAAGATCAAGCAGATGATATACAATTGGTTAACACTAGCACTCAACATGAAAGTGTTGAGAATGATCAAATGGATGATCAAAGTATACAAGACGTTCGCAAATCTGGTAGGATTAGTAATCCTCCTGAGAGATATGGGTTTCTCATGGATGATTGCTATGTGGTTGATTTGGATGAACTAACAAACTACCAAGATGCTTTATCAAGGATTGATAAAGATAAATGGCAGGAAGCCATGAACGCTGAGATGCAATCCATGTATGACAACCAAGTTTGGGAACTAGTTGTACAACCTGCTAGCTCCAAGTTAGTTGATTGTAAATGGATTTTCAAGATGAAAACCGACATGCATGGAAACTTAAATACATATAAAGCCAGACTTGTAGCAAAAGGTTTCACTCAAACTCAAGGGGTTGACTATGATGAAACCTTTTTGCCTGTGGCAATGCTAAAGTCTATTAGGATATTATTTGCCATTGCTGCTCATTATGATTATGAAATTTTGCAAATGGATGTCAAAACCGCTTTCCTAAATGGATATCTTGAGGAAGATGTCTATATGGTTCAACCTGAAGGTTTTGTCGATTCGAAACATCCTAACAAAGTATGTAGGTTAAAGAAATCAATCTACGGATTGAAACAAGCATCTAGAATGTGGAATCATCGTTTCAATGAGGAAGCCAAGAAATTTGGCTTCATTAAAAATGGTGATGAAGCTTGTGTATACAAGAAAGCTAGTGGGAGCACTATCATGTTCCTTGTATTATATGTGGATGATATATTGTTATTTGGAAACGATATTCTGACAATGCAAGGTGTTAAGACTTGGCTAAAAAGCTGCTTCTCCATTAAGGATCTTGAAGAAGCACAATACATTTTGGGGATTAGGATCTACAGGGATAGATCCAATAAATTGATAGGTTTGAATCAAAGTGCATACATTGAAAAGATCTTGAAAAGGTTCAAGATGGAGAACTCTAAAAAGGGTTTGGTACCTATTCAAAAAGGAACGCTCCTTAGTTCATCTCAGTGTCCCACCACGAAAGATGAACAGGAGAGAATGAAGAAAGTCCCATATGCGTCTGCTATTGGGTCAATCATGTATGCAATGATATGCACTAGACCGGATGTGTCATGCGCTCTTAGCCTGACAAGTAGATACCAGAATAACCCAGGAAACAGTCATTGGATTGCTGTTAAAAGTATATTGAAATACCTTAGGAGGACTAAGGATATGTTTCTTATATACGGGTCTGGTGAGGAGGAACTCGCTGTAAAAGGTTACGTGGACGCGAGTTTCCAAACTGATCGTGATGATTCTCGTTCACAATCCGGTTATGTCTTCACATTAAATGGAGGTGCGGTCTCTTGGAAGAGTTCAAAACAGGACGTTGTTGCATTATCCATTACAGAGTCGGAGTACGTTGCCGCCTCATTGGCAGCTCAGGAAGCTGCATGGATGAAGAAATTCATTGACGACTTAGGAGTAGTCCCTTCCATTCAGGACCCTCTTGAGATCTTTTGTGATAACGAGGGTGCGATTGCTCAAATCAAGGAACCTCGTGCTCACCAAAAGACCCGTCACATTGAGCGGAGATTCAACTACATAAGGGATGAAGTTGAAAAGGGAAAGATATGTATTTGCAAAGTTCACACAGATCTTAATATAGCGGATCCACTCACGAAACTCTTACATGGTGCAAAATATCAAGGGCATGTTAGTGCATTAGGGCTTCAATATTCTAGTGATTGGTTGTGATCTGTTTTAAGTATTGTAATGGAACGAAATTGTTCAAACTCATTAATATAATTATGGTATTAATTTATTTTGAGTTATTTTCCTATTTTGCATATTTTATCCATGAATAAGTAATTATTCTAAATTCCGTAGTCGATAACATTTGTGGGAACAAGTGTGAGGTTTAGACTATTATGAACTTGCATTGGTATACATTCACAGGATGAATGTGGGGCAAGGTTGCAACCAAGGTTCATAGATATTTGTGGGATACAAATATTGGAAGACCCGCCCTCAATATTTACAAAATGGAGCCTTTGTGGTTGATCACATGTAATCTTGAGTAAAGGCGAATATCATTGTACCCTCTGACCTGAGATACATATTGGGTTCGGATATCTACCGAGTATCGTACCTTGATTCTTTCCTTCGCTATTCTGAAATATGGTAGTTCACAAGGAAGAGCTCAGGCATAATGCAAGGTACATATTTAGGACATATGTAGTCAAGATGGAATTTGTCAATCTTATTCGTTGAGAGTCAGATGTCTAAGGCCTGATAAAGTTAAATCTAAAAGAGAGTGATCACTCTGTATCTCTTGGATTTAACATGACATCTAGGATGAAAGGATATAATGAAAGATTCACCTATTCATATTCAAGATAGGAACACGAAAGGGATGCTGTTATTGAATGGCACAAAGTCATAACATATTGGGGGTGATAGATGGTCGTTAGGTGGTATCCATCACTTGCATTAATTTCTTATGTTTCTCGTGCAAGTAGGAGATTGAAGGCATTTCATATGCCCGAGAGACATATTAAATTAACGTGGCTAATATGTTTTGATCCAAGTCGGGTCATACCTAATAACAAGCTTACCGACACCTTATTTGTATTTGATCTTAACGATTGGATCGTTGATTAAATACGCGACACTTGAACTTTAAGAAAAAAGGTTTTCTTAAGTATTACTTGATGTGTAGATATATATAAATTATGGAATAATTTATGTAATATGGAATTAATTATTTATGGGTTAAATAATTAATTAATTTATGTTACATTTATATAAATTGGTTTTATATAATAAATGTACATAAATAAATATGCAAGTTTATAAAATGTGCATTATAAATATATGGAAGTTTTATATAAAAGTTTTATAAAACATATAACTTATATAAAACTAATTAATTTAAACAAAGTGGGAGTGGCCTTGGAGTTGTAAGAAAGCATGCTAATGACTCCAACACTTGGCCATACTTTCCCACTTCCATATACATGCACTTTGACTCTTTGGTAGTCACTTCACTTGCATTTTTACACTTCAAAAAACTGCACAAAAACCTTTTTGAGCTGCAGCTAGGCCGTGGCCTTTTTGAGCAATTAAGGTGGTTCTAAATTTGGTTTTCAAGCTAATTTCAAGTGTCATTAAATCCTAACCAAAAGGTAAGGTGTTGGTGCAAAAGTTTGGGGTATTTCTCCTTGAGGTTTCATCATTTTGAAGCTACATTCATTATCATCATCATCTACATTCATTACCTAGCTTGGAGTATGTATAATCTCTCTTCTTACTTGTAGTTTGTAAGTATGTTTCACAACTTGATCCTACTTGGGATTTAACTTTAATTGGTTAAACTATTACATGTTCTAATATGGTATATACATGCTTCCGCTTTAAATTTGATTCTTAAAAGGTTTTAAGTATTATGAAACTTGTTAAATCCCAACATGTAATTGTTAACAAAGTATTAAAACCTTGGATTACACACAGTCGATAACCTGGTGTATTCATTAAACAAAGTATTAAGACCTTGTTACAGTTCGAATCCCCAATTAGTTGGAATATTTGACTTCGGGTATAAGGATAATTTGAAGAAGACCCTCGCACTTAATAATTATGACCGATGGTGAAATGTCCCGTTCTTATTGATTAAAAACGTTCCATATTAATTGATTTCGTTGCGAGGTTTTGACCTCTATATGAGACGTTTTTCAAAGACTGCATTCATTTTTAAACAAACCATAACCTTTATTTCATCAATAAAGGTTTAAAAAGCTTTACGTAGATTATCAAATAATGATAATCTAAAATATCATGTTTACACACGACCATTACATAATGGTTTACAATACAAATATGTTACAACAAAATAAGTTTCTTGAATGCAGTTTTTACACAATATCATACAAGCATGGACTCCAAATCTTGTCCTTATTTAAGTATGCGACAGCGGAAGCTCTTAATAATCACCTGAGAATAAACATGCTTAAAACGTCAACAAAAATGTTGGTGAGTTATAGGTTTAACCTATATATATCAAATCGTAACAATAGACCACAAGATTTCATATTTCAATACACATCCCATACATAGAGATAAAAATCATTCATATGGTGAACACCTGGTAACCGACAATAACAAGATGCATAAATAAGAATATCCCCATCATTCCGGGACACCCTTCGGATATGATATAAATTTCGAAGTACTAAAGCATCCGGTACTTTGGATGGGGTTTGTTAGGCCCAATAGATCTATCTTTAGGATTCGCGTCAATTAGGGTGTCTGTTCCCTAATTCTTAGATTACCAGACTTAATAAAAAGGGGCATATTCGATTTCGATAATCCAACCATAGAATGTAGTTTCACGTACTTGTGTCCATTTTGTAAATCATTTATAAAACCTGCATGTATTCTCATCCCAAAAATATTAGATTTTAAAAGTGGGACTATAACTCACTTTCACAGATTTTTACTTCGTCGGGAAGTAAGACTTGGCCACTGGTTGATTCACGAACCTATAACAATATATACATATATATCAAAGTATGTTCAAAATATATTTACAACACTTTTAATATATTTTGATATTTTAAGTTTATTAAGTCAGCTGTCCTCGTTAGTAAACTACAACTAGTTGTCCACAGTTAGATGTACAGAAATAAATCGATAAATATTATCTTGAATCAATCCACGACCCAGTGTATACGTATCTCAGTATTGATCACAACTCAAACTATATATATTTTGGAATCAACCTCAACCCTGTATAGCTAACTCCAACATTCACATATAGAGTGTCTATGGTTGTTCCGAAATATATATAGATGTGTCGACATGATAGGTCGAAACATTGTATACGTGTCTATGGTATCTCAAGATTACATAATATACAATACAAGTTGATTAAGTTATGGTTGGAATAGATTTGTTACCAATTTTCACGTAGCTAAAATGAGAAAAATTATCCAATCTTGTTTTACCCATAACTTCTTCATTTTAAATCCGTTTTGAGTGAATCAAATTGCTATGGTTTCATATTGAACTCTATTTTATGAATCAAAACAGAAAAAGTATAGGTTTATAGTCGGAAAAATAAGTTACAAGTCGTTTTTGTAAAGGTAGTCATTTCAGTCGAAAGAACGACGTCTAGATGACCATTTTAGAAAACATACTTCCACTTTGAGTTTAACCATAATTTTTGGATATAGTTTCATGTTCATAATAAAAATCATTTTCTCAGAATAACAACTTTTAAATCAAAGTTTATCATAGTTTTTAATTAACTAACCCAAAACAGCCCGCGGTGTTACTACGACGGCGTAAATCCGGTTTTACGGTGTTTTTCGTGTTTCCAGGTTTTAAATCATTAAGTTAGCATATCATATAGATATAGAACATGTGTTTAGTTGATTTTAAAAGTCAAGTTAGAAGGATTAACTTTTGTTTGCGAACAAGTTTAGAATTAACTAAACTATGTTCTAGTGATTACAAGTTTAAACCTTCGAATAAGATAGCTTTATATGTATGAATCGAATGATGTTATGAACATCATTACTACCTTAAGTTCCTTGGATGAACCTACTGGAAAAGAGAAAAATGGATCTAGCTTCAATGGATCCTTGGATGGCTCAAAGTTCTTGAAGCAAAATCATGACACGAAGACAAGTTCAAGTAAGATCATCACTTGAAATAAGATTGTTATAGTTATAGAAATTGAACCAAAGTTTGAATATGATTATTACCTTGTATTAGAATGATAACCTACTGTAAGAAACAAAGATTTCTTGAGGTTGGATGATCACCTTACAAGATTGGAAGTGAGCTAGCAAACTTGAAAGTATTCTTGATTTTATGAAACTAGAACTTTTGGAATTTATGAAGAACACTTAGAACTTGAAGATAGAACTTGAGAGAGTTCAATTAGATGAAGAAAATTGAAGAATGAAAGTGTTTGTAGGTGTTTTTGGTCGTTGGTGTATGGATTAGATATAAAGGATATGTAATTTTGTTTTCATGTAAATAAGTCATGAATGATTACTCATATTTTTGTAATCTTATGAGATATTTCATGCTAGTTGCCAAATGATGGTTCCCACATGTGTTAGGTGACTCACATGGGCTGCTAAGAGCTGATCATTGGAGTGTATATACCAATAGTACATACATCTAAAAGCTGTGTATTGTACGAGTACGAATACGGGTGCATACGAGTAGAATTGTTGATGAAACTGAACGAGAATGTAATTGTAAGCATTTTTGTTAAGTAGAAGTATTTTGATAAGTGTATTGAAGTCTTTCAAAAGTGTATAAATACATATTAAAACACTACATGTATATACATTTTAACTGAGTCGTTAAGTCATCGTTAGTCGTTACATGTAAGTGTTGTTTTGAAACCTTTAGGTTAACGATCTTGTTAAATGTTGTTAACCCAATGTTTATAATAACAAAAGAGATTTTAAATTATTATATTATCATGATATTATGATGTACGAATATCTTTTAATATGATATATATACATTAAATGTCGTTACAACGATAAACGTTACATATATGTCTCGTTTCAAAATCATTAAGTTAGTAGTCTTGTTTTTACATATGTAGTTCATTGTTAATATAATTAATGATATGTTTACTTATCATAATATCATGTTAACTATATATATAACCATATATATGTCATCATATAGTTTTTTTACAAGTTTTAACGTTCGTGAATCACCGGTCAACTTGGGTGGTCAATTGTCTATATGAAACCTATTTCAATTAATCAAGTCTTAACAAGTTTGATTGCTTAACATGTTGGAAACATTTAATCATGTAAACATCAATCTCAATTAATATATATAAACATGGAAAAGTTCGGGTCACTACAGTACCTACCCGTTAAATAAATTTCGTCCCGAAATTTTAAGCTGTTGAAGGTGTTGACGAATCTTCTGGAAATAGATGCGGGTATTTCTTCTTCATCTGATCTTCACGCTCCCAGGTGAACTCGGGTCCTCTACGAGCATTCCATCGAACCTTAACAATTGGTATCTTGTTTTGCTTAAGTCTTTTAACCTCACGATCCATTATTTCGACGGGTTCTTCGATGAATTGGAGTTTTTCGTTGATTTGGATTTCATCTAATGGAATAGTGAGATCTTCTTTAGCAAAACATTTCTTCAAATTCGAGACGTGGAAAGTGTTATGTACAGCCGCGAGTTGTTGAGGTAACTCAAGTCGGTAAGCTACTGGTCCGACACGATCAATAATCTTGAATGGTCCAATATACCTTGGATTTAATTTCCCTCGTTTACCAAATCGAACAACACCTTTCCAAGGTGAAACTTTAAGCATGACCATCTCTCCAATTTCAAATTCTATATCTTTTGTCGACTTTGGGCGGTTTTCAACCGTTGTTGAATTTGGATGATCTTCTCGGTAGTTTCTTGTATAATCTCCGGACCCGTAATCTGTCTATCCCCCACCTCACTCCAACAAATCGGAGACCTGCACTTTCTACCATAAAGTGCTTCAAACGGCGCCATCTCAATGCTTGAATGGTAGCTGTTGTTGTAGGAAAATTCTGCTAACGGTAGATGTCGATCCCAACTGTTTCCGAAATCAATAACACATGCTCGTAGCATGTCTTCAAGCGTTTGTATCGTCCTTTCGCTCTGCCCATCAGTTTGTGGATGATAGGCAGTACTCATGTCTAGACGAGTTCCTAATGCTTGCTGTAATGTCTGCCAGAATCTTGAAATAAATCTGCCATCCCTATCAGAGATAATAGAGATTGGTATTCCATGTCTGGAGACGACTTCCTTCAAATACAGTCGTGCTAACTTCTCCATCTTGTCATCTTCTCTTATTGGTAGGAAGTGTGCTGATTTGGTGAGACGATCAACTATTACCCAAATAGTATCAAAACCACTTGCAGTCCTTGGCAATTTAGTGATGAAATCCATGGTAATGTTTTCCCATTTCCATTCTGGGATTTCGGGTTGTTGAAGTAGACCTGATGGTTTCTGATGCTCAGCTTTGACCTTAGAACACGTCAAACATTCTCCTACGTATTTAGCAACATCGGCTTTCATACCCGGCCACCAAAAATGTTTCTTGAGATCCTTGTACATCTTCCCCGTTCCAGGATGTATTGAGTATCTGGTTTTATGAGCTTCTCTAAGTACCATTTCTCTCATATCTCCAAATTTTGGTACCCAAATCCTTTCAGCCCTATACCGGGTTCCGTCTTCCCGAATATTAAGATGCTTCTCCGATCCTTTGGGTATTTCATCCTTTAAATTTCCCTCTTTTAAAACTCCTTGTTGCGCCTCCTTTATTTGAGTAGTAATGTTATTATGAATCATTATATTCATAGATTTTACTCGAATGGGTTCTCTGTCCTTTCTGCTCAAGGCATCGGCTACCACATTTGCCTTCCCCGGGTGGTAACGAATCTCAAAGTCGTAATCATTCAATAATTCAATCCACCTACGCTACCTCATATTCAGTTGTTTCTGATTAAATATGTGTTGAAGACTTTTGTGGTCGGTATATATAATACTTTTGACCCCATATAAGTAGTGCCTCCAAGTCTTTAATGCAAAAACAACCGCGCCTAATTCCAAATCATGCGTCGTATAATTTTGTTCGTGAATCTTCAATTGTCTAGACGCATAAGCAATCACCTTCGTTCGTTGCATTAATACACAACCGAGACCTTGCTTTGATGCATCACAATAAATCACAAAATCATCATTCCCTTCAGGCAATGACAATATAGGTGCCGTAGTTAGCTTTTTCTTCAATAACTGAAACGCTTTCTCTTGTTCATCATTCCATTCAAATTTCTTCCCTTTATGCGTTAATGCAGTCAAGGGTTTTGCTATTCTGGAAAAGTCTTGGATGAACCTTCTGTAGTAACCAGCTAGTCCTAAAAACTGGCGTATGTGTTTCGGAGTTTTCGGGGTTTCCCACTTTTCAACAGTTTCTATCTTTGCCGGATCCACCTTAATACCTTCTTTGTTCACTATGTGACCGAGGAATTGAACTTCTTCCAACCAAAATGCACACTTTGAAAACTTAGCGTACAATTCTTCCTTCCTCAATACTTCTAACACCTTTCTCAAATGTTCACCGTGTTCTTGGTCATTCTTTGAGTAAATAAGTATGTCATCAATGAAAACAATGACAAACTTGTCAAGGTATGGTCCACACACTCGGTTCATAAGGTCCATGAACACAGCTGGTGCATTAGTTAAACCAAACGGCATGACCATAAACTCGTAATGACCGTAACGTGTTCTGAAAGCAGTCTTTGGAATATCATCTTCTTTCACCCGCATTTGATGATACCCGGAACGTAAGTCAATCTTTGAATAAACAGACGAGCCTTGTAGTTGATCAAATAAGTCGTCGATTCTCGGTAGTGGGTAGCGGTTCTTGATGGTAAGTTTGTTCAACTCTCGGTAG
The DNA here is from genome assembly GCF_046630445.1 of Rutidosis leptorrhynchoides. Lineage (NCBI taxonomy): Eukaryota > Viridiplantae > Streptophyta > Magnoliopsida > Asterales > Asteraceae > Rutidosis > Rutidosis leptorrhynchoides. The sequence continues at coordinate 170,641,703 of NC_092341.1, forward strand.
TCGATACACAACCTGAATGTACCATCTTTCTTCTTGACAAACAAAACAGGAGCTCCCCACGGTGATGTGCTTGGTCGAATGAAACCACGCTCTAAAAGTTCTTGTAATTGGCTTTGCAGTTCTTTCATCTCGCTGGATGCGAGTCTGTAAGGAGCACGAGCTATCGGTGCAGCTCCTGGTACAAGATCTATTTGAAATTCAACGGATCGATGTGGGGGTAATCCCGGTAATTCTTTCGGAAATACATCGGGAAATTCTTTTGCAATGGGAACATCATTGATGCTCTTTTCTTCAGTTTCTACTTTCTCGATGTGTGCTAGAACAGCATAGCAACCTTTTCTTATTAGTTTTTGTGCCTTCAAATTACTAATAAGATGTAGCTTCGTGTTGCCCTTTTCTCCGTACACCATTAAGGGTTTTCCTTTTTCTCGTATAATGCGAATTGCATTTTTGTAACAAACGATCTCCGCTTTCACTTCTTTCAACCAGTCCATACCGATTATCACATCAAAACTCCCTAACTCTACTGGTATCAAATCAATCTTAAATGTTTCGCTAACCAGTTTAATTTCTCGATTCATACATATATTATCTGCTGAAATTAATTTACCATTTGCTAATTCGAGTAAAAATTTACTATCCAAAGGCGTCAATGGACAACTTAATTTAGCACAAAAATCTTTACTCATATAGCTTCTATCCGCACCCGAATCAAATAAAACGTAAGCAGATTTATTAACAATAAGGAACGTACCCGTAACAAGCTCCGGGTCTTCCTGTGCCTCTGCCGCATTAATATTGAAAACTCTTCCGCGGCCTTGTCCATTCGTGTTCTCCTGGTTCGGGCAATTTCTAATAATGTGGCCCGGTTTTCCACATTTATAACAAACTACATTGGCATAACTTGCTCCGACACTACTTGCTCCGCCATTACTCGTTCCGACAACATTTGTTCCTTTCGTTCTATTAACCCCTGGTCCATAGACCTCACACTTCGCCGCGCTATGACCATTTCTTTTACACTTGTTGCAAAATTTGGTGCAGAACCCCGAGTGATTCTTTTCACACCTTTGGCATAGCTGCTTCTGATTGTTGTTGTTGTTGCGGTTATTATTGTTGTTGGGATGATTGTTGTAGTTGCTGTTGTTGTTGTTGTTGTTGTTGTTGTTGTTGTTGGGCCGTTTGTTGTAGTTGCGATTGATGTTGCGATGGTTGGGATAATTGTTGCGATTATTGTTGTAATTGCTGTTGTTGTTGTATTGGTGATCCTTATCACCGTTTTCCTCCCACTTTCTTTTGGCTTGCTTCACATTGGCCTCTTCAGCAGTCTGTTCTTTAATTCTTTCTTCAATCTGGTTCACTAGTTTGTGAGCCATTCTACATGCCTGTTGTATGGAGGCGGGCTCGTGTGAACTTATATCTTCTTGGATTCTTTCCGGTAATCCTTTCACAAACGCGTCGATCTTCTCTTCCTCATCTTCGAATGCTCCCGGACACAATAGGCACAATTCTGTGAATCGTCTTTTGTACGTGGTAATATCAAATCCTTGGGTTCGTAACCCTCTAAGTTCTGTCTTGAGCTTATTGACCTCGGTTCTGGGACGGTACTTCTCGTTCATCAAGTGCTTGAATGCTGACCACGGTAGTGCGTACGCATCATCTTGTCCCACTTGCTCTAGATAGGTATTCCACCATGTTAACGCAGAACCTGTGAAGGTATGCGTAGCGTACTTCACTTTGTCCTCTTCAGTACACTTACTTATGGCAAACACCGATTCAACCTTCTCGGTCCACCGTTTCAATCCGATCGGTCCTTCGGTTCCATCAAATTCCAAAGGTTTGCAGGCAGTGAATTCTTTGTAGGTGCATCCTACACGATTTCCTGTACTGCTAGATCCAAGGTTATTGTTGGTATGTAGCGCAGCCTGTACTGCGGCTATGTTTGAAGCTAGAAAAGTACGGAATTCCTCTTCATTCATATTCACAGTGTGTCGAGTAGTCGGTGCCATTTCCTTCAAAATAGTTAAATGGAACAAGTTAATCATACAGAATATTAAGAGTAGTTAATAGTATTTCGTAGCATAATATGAACTCATTTATAAAAGCTTTTTCTTCATATTAGCGTTTTATAAGTTTAAATTCGGGTAGTACCTACCCGTTAAGTTCATACTTAGTAGCTAATATACAATTCAACTACTACAATTCTATATGAAAAACTGATTATAATAATATTTCGCGTTCAAACTTTTATACAATATTTTACAAACTTACAATACCGCTTATTTTACATAAAGCATGAAATATAGCACACAATAACTTTGATACAAGATAGTTGTGAAGACAATTCTAGCTAGTACACAAGTCGTTCAGCAAAGGCAATAAAGACACGTAATTCATACGTCCAGAAACAAGTCATGCATTCTGGTTTTACTAGGACTACTTCCCATCCTTGGTCTTGTGCAACATAACCGTTATGGCCGTTGATAAGACAGCGTGTTGTAACGTCATCAAAGGGACGAGGGTTACGTAATGTCCAACAGTCCCGTAATAATCTAAAAACCTCATTTCTTACCCCAATTACCGACTCCGTCACTTGTGGAAACGTTTTGTTTAATAGTTGTAGCCCGATGTTCTTGTTCTCACTTTGGTGAGAAGCGAACATTACTAATCCGTAAGCATAACATGCTTCTTTATGTTGCATGTTAGCCGCTTTTTCTAAATCACGAAGTCCAATATTCGGATATATTGAGTCAAAATAATTTCTTAACCCGTTGCGTAAAATAGCATTTGGGTTCCCCGCAATATATGCGTCAAAGTAAACACATCGTAACTTATGGGTTTCCCAATGTGATATCCCCCATCTTTCAAACGAAAGTCTCTTATAAACCAAGACATTCTTGGAACGTTCTTCGAATGTCTTACAAACTGATCTCGCCTTAAATAGTTGTGCCGAAGAATTCTGGCCGACTCTAGACAAGATTTCATCAATCATGTCTCCGGGTAGGTCTCTTAAAATATTGGGTTGTCTATCCATTTTGTGTTTTTAAACTGTAAAATAGACAAGAGTTAGTTTCATAAAAAAAAATACTTATTAATACAAGCAATTTTTACATATATCATAAAGCATAAGAACACTATATTACATATATTACACCACACGAATACAACTATCTTATTCCGACTCGCTCGTTTCTTCTTCTTCGGTTTTGGTTCGTTTTGCCAAGTTTCTAGGGATATATGATGTTCCCCTAATACGAGCCGTCGTTGTCCACATTGGTTTAGAAAAACCTGGTGGTTTAGAGGTTCCCGGGTCATTGTTACAACTTAAGGACTTCGGGGGTTGACGATACATATAAAGTTCATCGGGGTTGGAATTAGATTTCTCTATTTTTATGCCCTTTCCCTTATTATTTTCTTTTGCCTTTTTAAATTCAGTTGGGGTAATTTCTATAACATCATCGGAATTCTCGTCGGAATCCGATTCATCGGAGAATTGGTAATCCTCCCAATATTTTGCTTCCTTGGCGGAAACACCATTGACCATAATTAACCTTGGCCGGTTGGTTGAGGATTTTATTTTACTTAACCGTTTTATTATTTCCCCCACCGGTTCTATTTCTTCATCCGGTTCCGATTCTTCTTCCGGTTCCGATTCTTCTTCCGGTTCCGACTCTTCTTCCGGTTCCTCTTCGGGAACTTGTGAATCAGTCCACGAATCATTCCAATTTACATTTGACTCTTCATTATTATTAGGTGAGTCAATGGGACTTGTTCTAGAGGTAGACATCTATCACATAATATCAAACGCGTTAAGAGGTTAATATATCACATAATATTCACATGTTAAAAATATATAGTTTCCAACAAAATTTGTTAAGCAATCATTTTTCAAGTAAACACGGTCGAAGTCCAGACTAACTAATGCATCCTAACAAACTCGATAAGACACACTAATGCAAAATTCTGGTTCTCTAAGACCAAGGCTCTGATACCAACTGAAATGTCCCGTTCTTATTGATTAAAAACGTTCCATATTAATTGATTTCGTTGCGAGGTTTTGACCTCTATATGAGACGTTTTTCAAAGACTGCATTCATTTTTAAACAAACCATAACCTTTATTTCATCAATAAAGGTTTAAAAAGCTTTACGTAGATTATCAAATAATGATAATCTAAAATATCATGTTTACACACGACCATTACATAATGGTTTACAATACAAATATGTTACAACAAAATAAGTTTCTTGAATGCAGTTTTTACACAATATCATACAAGCATGGACTCCAAATCTTGTCCTTATTTAAGTATGCGACAGCGGAAGCTCTTAATAATCACCTGAGAATAAACATGCTTAAAACGTCAACAAAAATGTTGGTGAGTTATAGGTTTAACCTATATATATCAAATCGTAACAATAGACCACAAGATTTCATATTTCAATACACATCCCATACATAGAGATAAAAATCATTCATATGGTGAACACCTGGTAACCGACAATAACAAGATGCATAAATAAGAATATCCCCATCATTCCGGGACACCCTTCGGATATGATATAAATTTCGAAGTACTAAAGCATCCGGTACTTTGGATGGGGTTTGTTAGGCCCAATAGATCTATCTTTAGGATTCGCGTCAATTAGGGTGTCTGTTCCCTAATTCTTAGATTACCAGACTTAATAAAAAGGGGCATATTCGATTTCGATAATTCAACCATAGAATGTAGTTTCACGTACTTGTGTCCATTTTGTAAATCATTTATAAAACCTGCATGTATTCTCATCCCAAAAATATTAGATTTTAAAAGTGGGACTATAACTCACTTTCACAGATTTTTACTTCGTCGGGAAGTAAGACTTGGCCACTGGTTGATTCACGAACCTATAACAATATATACATATATATCAAAGTATGTTCAAAATATATTTACAACACTTTTAATATATTTTGATATTTTAAGTTTATTAAGTCAGCTGTCCTCGTTAGTAACCTACAACTAGTTGTCCACAGTTAGATGTACAGAAATAAATCGATAAATATTATCTTGAATCAATCCACGACCCAGTGTATACGTATCTCAGTATTGATCACAACTCAAACTATATATATTTTGGAATCAACCTCAACCCTGTATAGCTAACTCCAACATTCACATATAGAGTGTCTATGGTTGTTCCGAAATATATATAGATGTGTCGACATGATAGGTCGAAACATTGTATACGTGTCTATGGTATCTCAAGATTACATAATATACAATACAAGTTGATTAAGTTATGGTTGGAATAGATTTGTTACCAATTTTCACGTAGCTAAAATGAGAAAAATTATCCAATCTTGTTTTACCCATAACTTCTTCATTTTAAATCCGTTTTGAGTGAATCAAATTGCTATGGTTTCATATTGAACTCTATTTTATGAATCTAAACAGAAAAAGTATAGGTTTATAGTCGGAAAAATAAGTTACAAGTCGTTTTTGTAAAGGTAGTCATTTTAGTCGAAAGAACGACGTCTAGATGACCATTTTAGAAAACATACTTCCACTTTGAGTTTAACCATAATTTTTGGATATAGTTTCATGTTCATAATAAAAATCATTTTCTCAGAATAACAACTTTTAAATCAAAGTTTATCATAGTTTTTAATTAACTAACCCAAAACAGCCCGCGGTGTTACTACGACGGCGTAAATCCGGTTTTACGGTGTTTTTCGTGTTTCCAGGTTTTAAATCATTAAGTTAGCATATCATATAGATATAGAACATGTGTTTAGTTGATTTTAAAAGTCAAGTTAGAAGGATTAACTTTTGTTTGCGAACAAGTTTAGAATTAACTAAACTATGTTCTAGTGATTACAAGTTTAAACCTTCGAATAAGATAGCTTTATATGTATGAATCGAATGATGTTATGAACATCATTACTACCTTAAGTTCCTTGGATGAACCTACTGGAAAAGAGAAAAATGGATCTAGCTTCAATGGATCCTTGGATGGCTCAAAGTTCTTGAAGCAAAATCATGACACGAAAACAAGTTCAAGTAAGATCATCACTTGAAATAAGATTGTTATAGTTATAGAAATTGAACCAAAGTTTGAATATGATTATTACCTTGTATTAGAATGATAACCTACTGTAAGAAACAAAGATTTCTTGAGGTTGGATGATCACCTTACAAGATTGGAAGTGAGCTAGCAAACTTGAAAGTATTCTTGATTTTATGAAACTAGAACTTTTGGAATTTATGAAGAACACTTAGAACTTGAAGATAGAACTTGAGAGAGTTCAATTAGATGAAGAAAATTGAAGAATGAAAGTGTTTGTAGGTGTTTTTGGTCGTTGGTGTATGGATTAGATATAAAGGATATGTAATTTTGTTTTCATGTAAATAAGTCATGAATGATTACTCATATTTTTGTAATCTTATGAGATATTTCATGCTAGTTGCCAAATGATGGTTCCCACATGTGTTAGGTGACTCACATGGGCTGCTAAGAGCTGATCATTGGAGTGTATATACCAATAGTACATACATCTAAAAGCTGTGTATTGTACGAGTACGAATACGGGTGCATACGAGTAGAATTGTTGATGAAACTGAACGAGAATGTAATTGTAAGCATTTTTGTTAAGTAGAAGTATTTTGATAAGTGTATTGAAGTCTTTCAAAAGTGTATAAATACATATTAAAACACTACATGTATATACATTTTAACTGAGTCGTTAAGTCATCGTTAGTCGTTACATGTAAGTGTTGTTTTGAAACCTTTAGGTTAACGATCTTGTTAAATGTTGTTAACCCAATGTTTATAATAACAAAAGAGATTTTAAATTATTATATTATCATGATATTATGATGTATGAATATCTCTTAATATGATATATATACATTAAATGTCGTTACAACGATAAACGTTACATATATGTCTCGTTTCAAAATCATTAAGTTAGTAGTCTTGTTTTTACATATGTAGTTCATTGTTAATATAATTAATGATATGTTTACTTATCATAATATCATGTTAACTATATATATAACCATATATATGTCATCATATAGTTTTTTTACAAGTTTTAACGTTCGTGAATCACCGGTCAACTTGGGTGGTCAATTGTCTATATGAAACCTATTTCAATTAATCAAGTCTTAACAAGTTTGATTGCTTAACATGTTGGAAACATTTAATCATGTAAACATCAATCTCAATTAATATATATAAACATGGAAAAGTTCGGGTCACTACAGATGGACTATTATGGACAAAACCGTATGGACATATCGAATAATCCAGGACAAAGGACAATTAACCCATGGTAATAAATTAAAATCAACACGTCGAACATCATGATTACGGAAGTTTAAATAAGCATAATTCCTTTATTTTATATCTTATCGTACTTTTATTTACTGTCATTTTATTTATCGCACTTTTAATTTATTGTACTTTTAATTATCGTCATTTACTTTACACTTTAAATTAAGTTATATTTTGCATTAGGTTTTAATTGTGACTTAAGTTTTAAAAATCGACAAACCGGTCATTAAACGGTAAAAACCCCCAAAGTTACCTATAATTACTATATATCACTAAATCTAGTTTAACTACTTAATTAACTAATTTGACCTAGTAAGACACCCAATAATAGTGTCCACGGATCGACCTCCCGGACTTTACCTTAGCTATATTATTACACGATAGGTATACTTGCCTTTTGTGTTTTAGTTAAATTTAGGTGATTTCCTGTAGTAAATAAATATAAAACTGATAGCCGTTTCAAACACACCCTCTAGAACACATCAAGTTTTTGGCGCCGCTGCCGGGGACACTTTTTGTGTCTTCAAGGGGTATTTAAGTTTTTTTTTAGTTTTTGATTGATTAAAGATATATTAATTTAAATATAATAATTTAATAAATATAATAATATAATAATATTGAAATAAAATATAATAATATAATAATATGGAAATAAAATATAATAATATAATAATAATTTTGAATCAAATTTGAATCATAAAGTTTTAAAAAGTCGTATTTATTAAATACTTCAGGGGTATATTATGTAACTTATAATTAATAATTTCTATCATGTCGCTTTCATGTGAATAGTAAATTAATTAATTTCGTTTCATTTACTATTCATGAATAGTAAATGAGTTAAAAAAAGTTTTTTTAAAAAATAATAAAAAAAAGTTATTAATTTCGTGAAAAAAAAGGAAAAAAATTTTTAAAATCCTTAAAAAGAAATATTAAAATCGTTAAAAAAAATAAAAATATATATATTTTTAAGATTTTGTCTATAAAATTAAAAAAAATATTTATTTTAAGTTTTATTACCTTTAGATTTTTAGACTCTAGTTAGAACTTTTAATATTAATTTAGTTTTGCGATAGTTATTTTTATACTTTTAGATTTTTAGGCTTTGCCGTAAAATCCCTTAAGTGCTTTTTCTTTAGACTAAGATTTAGGTGGCTTAAAATTTTGCGACGCCGTTTTAAAATTTTAGTATCATTTTAAGTAATTGCCGTTTTTCGTTTAGAATCCCTTTTAAGTTTCGACGCGCTACTTTCTTATTTTTATTTTTTCGACGTTTTTCGACGCAATCTTTTTCTTTCTTATTTCTCGACGCTCTAGTTTTTAGGAGATAGAATTTTCTATTTCTTCTCTAAAATTTCAAACGAAAAATTATTTTAAACGATTAAATTGATAGACATCCAAATTTTCTGCTTCGTAGTAATAGTTGAATTTGTTAGTGGCTGAGTTGTGAGCTTCCGATTTAAAGGGTTTTGGCTCCCTGCTGCATCTATTGGCTATTCGAAACGTGGGCAAAATCAGAAAAGTCTATTAATTTGATAACTTGTATAATTTTTATATTTATAACTAATAGGATATTCAGTGAATGCACCGAGCAAAACGTTCACCACCTTTTATACGTTCACCACCTGTAACTCGATCAAGACATCTATCCAATATTGTCGCCGTTGATTTTTCTTTAGAATTGTCATCTAGTCGACCAAGTACTCCAACTCAAATTTCCGATAATCCATTTTTTTTAACCCAATCTCACAATTGAGAATCCGGAGGGACAATTCCAAGATCCTGAACCATTAATCTTTCCTCCGGAACCACCAATCATTCAAACAGAGATTGTCGAGGAACTAACCATTAAATCAGAATCCTCTAGTGATTCAGATTCAACAAATTCAATCATGGAAAATCTGGAACCTCTAAGTATGGAAGACCGAATGCGAGCTAAACGCACTGGCCAAGGTCACGCAATCAATCAAACAGGCGTTAATGCACCAGATTATGAAATCAAAGGACAAATCCTACACATGGTAACTAATCAATGCCAATTTAGTGGTGCGACGAAGGAATATTCAAATGAACATCTTCGTACCTTTAACAGGATTTGTACTTTATTCAAAATTAGAGAAGTTGAGGATGAATAGATCTATCTCATGTTATTTCCCTGGACTTTAAAGGGAGAAGCCAAAGATTGGTTGGAATCGTTACCTGAAGGGCGATTGATACATGGGATGTTTTAGTTGAAAAATTTTTTAAACAATTCTTTCCGGCATCTAAAGCCGTGAGACTTCAAGGAGAAATAGTTACATTCACACAAAAGCCAAATGAAACTCTTTATGAGGCGTGGACAAGATTTGGAAAGTTATTAAGAGGATGTCCGCAACATGATTTAGACACTTGTCAAATAGTACAAATATTCTACCAAGGATGCGACATCACTACAAGAAAAGACATCGATATAGCAGCTGGTGGTTCCATTATGAAGAAAACCGCAACTGACGCTTACAAAATTATTGATAACACTGCTTCCCACTCACATGAGTGGCATCAAGAAAAAGATATCGTTAGATCATCTAAAGCAGCTAGAGCCGATTATAGCCATGACTTTGATTCCATTTCTGCAAAGATAGATGCTGTCGAGAGACGAATGGAAAAGATGAATAAAGATATTCACTCAATATGAATTAGTTGTGAGCAGTGTGGAGGACCACATTTGACAAAAGATTGTCTCAGTATTGAACTAACAATGGAACAAAGAGAGAATGTTTCATATATAAACCAAAGGCCTGGAAATAATTATCAGAATAATTATCAACCGCCAAGACCAATCTACAATCAAAACTAGAATTATAACCGAAATGTTCCATACAACAACCAAAAAGGTCCTAGCAATCAACAAGTATCCAATAATACTTACAATCAGCAAAGACCTATTTTTCAAAACAAACCACCACAAACCGATGATAAAAATCCAAATTTAGAAGATTTGATGTCGAAGCTAGTTGAATCTCAAACGCAATTTTTCACATCTCAGAAACAAACCAATGAACAAAATGCTAATGCATTTACAAATCAACAAGCTTTGATTCAAAATTTAGAATAAGAAGTAAGCAACCTAGCAAGGTTAATAGGTGTAAGAAAACCGGGAAGTTTACCTAGTGATACAAATGCTAACTCCCGGAATGAAACAGCTAAAGCCATTACCACAAGAAGTGGTATTACACTTAAACCACCTGAAATGCCTGTAATCTCTGATGACTCTATTCCTACTCCACAAGAACCACAACCTGAGCAAGATAAGGAAACAGAACCGGTAGTTGAAAAGGTTAATGAAGATAACACAATTAAGGCTAAACCTTATGTTAAACCATACCAACCACCACTTGCTTACCCGAGTAAAATGAGAAAAGAGAGACTTGAAGCCGAGCAATCCAAATTATTGAATATGTTTAAACAAATAAATGTCAGTCTTCCTTTCATTGATGTAATTTTAGGAATGCCTAGATATGCTAAATTTCTGAAAGATCTAATCACAAATAGAAAGAAAATGGAAGAACTCTCGGCTGTTATAATGAATGCTAATTGTTCTGCAGTACTATTGAATAAGATACCAGAAAAACTATCTGATCCAGGAAGTTTCACAATTCCATGTTTTCTGGGTAGTCTTAGTTCAATAGAAGCATTGACAGATTTAGGTGCTAGTATAAATTTAATGTCGTATTCACTATACGCTAAACTAGACCTTGGAGAATTGAAACCAACACGAATAAGCATACAACTAGCCGATCGATCAGTAAAATATCCTAGAGGGATAATGGAGAACATGCTAGTTAAAGTTGGTAGTTTAGTATTTCCAGTAGATTTTGTTATTCCGGACATGGAAGAAGATTCTCGAGTTCCTCTCATATTAGGAAGACCATTCTTAAACATGGCTAAAGCAATAATAGACGTGTTTGGTAAGAAACTGACCCTAAGTATATAGGACGAGAGTGTCACCTTTTCAGTTGATAGAGCCATGCAACAACCGCAATCTGCAGATGATACATGTTATTATATTCAAACTATAGATTCACATGCAGAATTGTTAGAAGAATTTCCAGAATTACAAGGAACAGGAGAATGTTCTTTAGGAGAAGGAACTGAACCAATTGATGAATCTGAAATGTTAGCTACACTTATGGCTAATGGATATGAACCGACAATAGAAGAAATTCAAATGCTAAAAGAAGAAGACAGATATTGATATAAATCATCGATAGAAGAACCACCGACATTAGAGTTAAAGCCACTTCCAAACCATTTAGAATATGCTTATTTACATGGTGAATCCGAATTACCTGTAATAATATCGTCTTCTCTTACTGAAAATGAAAAATCTCAACTCATTTCTGTGCTAAAAGCTCATAAACCAGCTATTGCATGGAAAATTTATGATATTAAAGGAATAAGTCCTTTGTATTGCACACATAAAATCCATATGGAAGAAGGTCATAAAACATATGTGCAACGCCAAAGAAGACTAAATCCTAATATACAAGATGTTGTTAAGAAAGAAATTATTAAACTGCTTGATACAGGTTTAATTTATCCAATCTCTGATAGTCCATGGGTAAGCCCAGTTCAATACGTACCTAATAAGGGTGGCATGAATGTCATCACAAATGAGAAAAATGAGCTTATTCCTACTAGGACTGTAACAGGATGGCGTGTTTGTATTGATTATAGAAAATTAAATGACGCCACCAGAAAAGATCACTTTTCCTTACCTTTCATTGATCAAATGTTGAAAAGATTAGCCGGAAATAGTTACTATTGTTTTCTTGATGGTTTTTTCGAATATTTTCAAATTCCAATAGCACCCAAAGATCAAGAGAAAACCACATTCAGATGCCCTTATGGTACTTTTGCTTATAAACGCATGCTATTTGGACTTTGCAATGCCCCTGCAATCTTTCAAAGGTGCATGATGGCGATTTTTCACGACATGATAGAAGAATGCATGGAAGTTTTCATGGATGACTTTTCCGTCTTCGGTGATACTTTTGAAACATGTCTAGTTAATCTTGAACGAATGCTTATTAGATGCGAACAATCAAATCTAGTTCTTAATTGGGAGAAATGCCATTTCATGGTCAATGAAGGCATCGTTCTTGGTCATAAAATTTCAAAGGAATGAATTGAAGTAGATAGAGCTAAAGTAGATGTAATTGCTAAACTTCCACATCCCACCAATGTTAGAGGAGTTAGGAGTTTTCTAGGGCATGCCGGTTTTTACCGAGGTTTCATAAAAGATTTTTCTAAAATTGCCACTCCTATGAATAAACTCCTAGAAAAGGATGCTCCATTCATCTTTTCAGATGAATGCATCAAATCTTTTAATATTCTTAAATAAAAACTCACTAATGCGACGTTCATGATAACTCCAAATTGGAATCTACCATTTGAACTCATGTGCGATGCAAGTGATTTTGCAACGGGAGCCGTTTTAGGACAAAGGATTTAAAAATGATTTCAACCTATTTATTATGCTAGTAAGATGTTACAAAGAGCACAAACGAATTATACAACTACTGAAAAAGAACTCCTTGCTATTGTCTTTGCTTTTGACAAATTTCGTTCATATCTCGTTCTAGCTAAAACTGTGGTCTATACCGACCATTATGCTCTTAGATACCTATTTTCAAAACAAGATGCCAAGCCACGATTAATCCGTTGGATCTTACTCTTACAAGAGTTTGATATTGAAATCCGAGACAAAAAGGGAGCAGAAAATCTCGTCGCTGATCATCTTTCCCGTCTTGAAAATCCTGAATTAGAAGTTCTAAATGAATCGACCATACAAGACAACTTTCCTGATGAATATCTATTGAAGATAGATTATAATGAAATTCCATGGTTTGCAGACTATGCCAATTACTTAGTATGTAGATTCCTTGAAAAAGGATTATCGTACCAAAAACGAAAGAAATTCTATAGTGATATAAAACACTATTTCTGGGAAGATCCACATTTGTTTAAAAGTTGTCCCGATGGAATAATACGCCGATGTGTATTCGAAGATGAAGCCAGTCAAATCTTAAACCATTGTCACACAGGACCAACAAGAGGGCATTATGGGCCTCAACTTACAGCAAGAAAAGTTTACGATGCTGAATTCTATTGGCCTACAATTTTCAAAGACGCACACCTTCTTTGCAAATCCTATGATGCTTGTCAAAGGGCCGGAAAAATAAGTCAACGTGATGAAATGCCACAAAATGTCATTCAAGTATGTGAAGTATTTCACATTTGGGGTATTGACTTTATGGGTCCATTTCCAAAATCTCATAATAATCTCTACATTCTCGTTGCCATTGATTATGTATCTAAATGGGCGGAAGCACAAGCTCTCCCAACTAACGATGCACGAGTTATAGTCAACTTTTTAAAACATCTTTTTGCTAGGTTTGTGTGACGACCCGTCCTAATCCACCTGGATGAATACATCAACATCTGGTCCCATTGCGAGGTTTTGACCTCTATGTGATACGTTTTGTAACATTGCATTCGTTTGAAAAGGTATTTCATAAATGAATATATAAATTCCAGGTTTTTTAACATCTGATGATTCCTATGTATAGACAATCACCATTTAAATGGTTTACAATAATACATCTGTTGACAATACAGTCAAAATAAGGTACATGATAATGATTTGGTGAATGCAAGTTTCTTGTATATAGCATGTATGACTCCAAGAACATAACTTGTATCACGTATCAGCAAACAGCGGAAGACTTCTAGAAACCTGAGAATAAACATGCTTCAAGTGTCAACACAAAGGTTGGTGAGTTCATAGTTTTAATATTACACATAATCCGTATATCAATGTGGATTACAAAAGTTCAGTTGTTTCATTCAAAACGTTTATCAATATGTTTTAAATAAAAGGTGGACCACAAGATTTCAGTTGTTTCATCCGAAACGTTTATCAATCGGTTCTACAAAGTTGAGCACCCTGGTAACTAAACCTTAACGTTTATAATAAGTACCCCTCGTTTAACATGCAATCAACATGTACAATACACGCAATCCAACGTGTACTAACTTCTAATAGCATACGTCTGTTTTATAGTTCAGGCTAGAGTTTCTTTCTATACCTGGAACAGGCGGGGATGTCAAACCCTATGGATCCATATATCTCTATTCGCGCTCATCGGTTCTTATAACCGACAGTTACTAGTTACCAAAGCTAAGGGATTTTCGGTTCAAACTCGGTGTAGAATTTAGTAAGTACTTGTATCCATTGCGTTTAAAATAAATTGCATGTATTCTCAGCCCAAAAATATATATTGCAAAAGCAATTAAAAAGGGATCAATGAAACTCACTCAAATCAGTTTTAGTTTTTGTATTCATTTTATAAAACAGCGCATGTATTCTCAGCCCGAAAATATGTATAAAAAGGGATCAATGAACTCACTGTTTAATATTGATATACAATATTGTAGGAAAGCACGTAGATGCATCGGAGATGATAAACACGAGGTTTGCTTCACAAAAATACCCCCGAACATTACCCATAACCTCCTTGGTAATAACCCATATTTTCCTTAGCTCTAGCTCGCTTGGAAACTCGTTTTGAAAATTACTTGGACAGCACTCCGTCGTAATATTTTATGTACATTATTATTTTTGTATCACAAAAATAATAACACTAATAATAAAAATAATAAGATTAATAATAATCTTATTAATAATAATAATAATAATAATAATAATAATAATAATAATAATAATAATAATAATAATAATAATAATAATAATAATAATAATAATAATAATAATAATAATAATAATAATAATAATAATAATAAAATAAATAAATACGGAGTAAAAATAATATATGTGTGTGTGTTTAACTCTGGCCGAATTCGAGAATTTATAGTACCAGGCCAATAATTTTGCCCCATGCGATCGCATGGATTTTGGGCATGATGGCCATGCGATCGCATGGCCTCAATTTCCAGCTCAGAATCATTTGTCCATTTGTTTGTCGACATGATAAATAAATATATAATATATATAATTTAAATAATTAATTATATATTATATTAAATTTACATGCATAGTTGATTTGTAATTTTAGTTCCGATAAGCCGTACGTCAACACTCGACTTATGTCCCGGTTCCGGTTTTTCAAATGTCCTTTCGTACGCTGAGAAAACTAATACTTTACATTTCGTGACTCGTACCTTTGTCAAAATATAGACTTAAACTATCCATAAACTATGTCACTCAAAGTGTATCTTATACGTTTGAGTGTTTTGGTCATTTACTTCTATAAATCATCGTCTCACTATTTGTTAAAATACATTTTAAAATAGTGTTTACTGTAGCAAAGATACTGTAGCAAAGTTACATGTTAAAATACATTTCAAAATAGTGTTTACTGTAGCAATTCACTGTAGCAAAGTCAATTTTACTGTAGTAAATATTGATTTTCGAAAACACTGTAGCATTTTGGGTACTGTAGCAATTTGAAAATACTTTAGCAAATTAGTGTTTTACTGGTTCATCTTAAACGTTTAACTTATCTATATATCAATCGAATGTTACTATCGTTTTCAAAATATCCTGAATATATATATATATATATATATATATATATATATATATATATATATATATATATATATATATATATATATATATATATATATATATATATACATATATATATATATTCAATTTACTTTAACATGTTTTAAATACACGTTGCAAGTCGTTCAATCAAGGTTATTTTAATAATCAATTTCTATTATAACGGATAATGTTTTCGTATGTTTGAAACAAATAAGTTTAACGTGAGACATTATACATTTAACATCTCGTTAACGTTTTCAGTTAATCTGTATGTGTGTATATATATATATATATATATATATATATATATATATATATATATATATATATATATACATTTCTGTTTACACATAGTTGTTTGTGAATCGATGGTTACTAGTCAAAGGTTTACTGAACATTTAATAATAGTTCAAAACTTTTGAGATTCAACTTTACAGACTTTACTTATCGTGTCGGAAACATTAAATCATATAATGATTAAGTTTAAATTTAGTCAGAAATTTCCGGGTCATCACAGTTTGGAACACCGAAAGCTTTAATAAGTGATCGGGGTACTCATTTTTGTAATAATCAACTTGAGAAAGTTCTCAAAAGATATGGAGTAACTCATAAAATCTCCACTGCTTATCATCCACAAACAAGTGGACAAGTTGAAAATACCAACCGAGCATTAAAACGTATTCTAGAGAAAACTGTAGGATCAAATCCGAAGGAATGGTCCATGAAATTGGATGATGCACTTTGGGCTTTTAGAACAGCCTACAAAACTCTAATTGGAACCACACCTTTTAAACTTATTTACGGAAAAGCATGTCACCTTCCAGTAGAAATTGAGCACAAAGTATTTTGAGCTTTGAAGACATGTAATCTTGATTTACATGAAGCCGGAAGTTTAAGGTTAAGTCAACTAAACGAATTAGAAGAATTAAGACATGAAGCAGATGAAAATTCATTAATCTATAAAGAAAGAACGAAGAAATGGCATGATAAAAGAATTAGAAGTTCAAAAGAATTTAAAGAAGGAGACCGAGTTCTTCTTTTCAATTCACGATTCAAGCTATTTCCTGGAAAATTGAAATCAAGATGGTCTGGACCATTCATAGTCAAAAGAGTTTTCCCATACGGAACAATAGAGTTGATAAATTCAAATGGGATTGAATTTAAAGTTAATGGTCACAGAGTTAAACATTACGTACATAATTCGATGGAAGTTGACAATGAAGTTAATCATAATTTCATCAACAAAGAAAACCCTCAGAATGAAAACATAAATATGTTATCAACAACATATGAAAAACAAAAATTGGAAGATGGAGAATCTTCAAACTGGAGTGATGAAGAAGAATTTCTATACAAACCTCCCATTCTAAGAAATGAAGAAAAATGTGAACAAGAAGTGGAAGAACCAAGAAAAGATCACCCAGATAAGGTTAACAAACCAAATCTACTTACTAAAGTGGGAGATCCAGGTGAATTTATCATTTCTTGTTTACTTAATGATGGTGCTATGTATAATGGACTTGCAGATTTAGGAGCAAGTGAAAATGTTATGCCTCTTTCCTTACACAAAAGATTAGGTGTGGGTAAATTAAGACCAATCAAAATAGGTGTTCAATTATTTGACCAAACTATTAAACATCCGGTTGGAATAGCAAACAATTTACTTGTTAAAGTGGGAAGTTTGACCTTTGTTGCAAATTTCATAGTTATTAATATGGAGGAAGACCTTGATATTCCTCTAATTTTAGGTCGCCCATTTTTAGCAACCACCAAAGCATTCATTGATGTAAGAAAAGATAGAATGACACTTAGGGATGTTAATAAATCAGTCACCTTTGTGAACCGAAAGTTTAGATCTCCACCAACCAAAACTGTTGAACCAATAAAAATGCCTAAGTGTGGGGAAGATAAAGAAACATCTAATGATGAACTGATAACAAAGAACCCCGTTGTTGATACAAAATTAGATGAACCCGTTTTTAACAGTTCAACGAAGAAACTGTATAAACGGATTCAAGATGCTAGAAATAAGGGGAACTTTAATTTATGTAACCGATTAGTATCCAATTTGTCGCCTAAAGAAAAAGCGATGTTAGTAGAATTTGTGAATGTTACAGAGGAAATCAACAAATGGCTTAAAGCAAAAGTCAGTGATATGTAAGTTGTTGATAGTCCAATTGAAATCAATGAAGTCAATCACAATTTCGATACCACAGCTAACTAAGTGTGAGGAGAGTCAAGTCTTTTTAAGGATAATATGAATTTCTGTTAGAGTTAGATGTTCCGTTTTCGTGTAGTTCTCGAGAATGGAATCTGAATGGTCTTTCCCTAGCAGACCCTAAAGAACTAGTCTTCTCCCCCCCATTCTGAATTTTTATTTTTTTTAGGTTTTACGAGATGAAGAATTCCTGTGAACTAAACCATGGTCTAATGCTACACGCTTTGATCACTAAACGTAATAATGACACATTCCCTAGTGACCTGGTATCAGTAATAAGAGCCAAATTGGACGGAGTAAGAAAAAAACTCAGAAACGATCATAATAAGTTACATTTTGGTAAAGGAAAATCAAAATCCGCAGTGAAAAGAAGAGCACGACACCTTAAAAGATGTCACAAATGCGGAAAATGGTCACACGAAGGGAAATGTTCGAACAATCAGACACATTCCAATACTGAGTTCGTTACTTTATGCAGAGAAGGACCGTACATATGTTTAGAAGAAAATTTATTGAAAATTCATGGATACGCTTACGTAGCTATGGAAAACCAATTCGTACGACTCTCTTATGAGTCGGCTAAAGCGGGTCACTGAGAATTCCATCTAGCAGGTAAGTATGTACAGTTTTTATTTTTATTTTTACTGCTTTTAACCTTTTGATAATAAACGCTGAATCGTTCGCTATAAAGTATTAAATTTCTATTCAATAAAATTAGGTGTTAAAACCAAAATTATTGATATCATACAAAAATTTATTACATCACTGCGAAATTTACCGTTTATTCATAAAGTATAAATATCTTTAATCAATCAATCCAAAATATTTCAAAAATTCGTCAAGAGTAAAACTAGGTAATATAGCCGAAATTACTTTACCCAAAAGAGGGGCGTATATTTTTGATAATATTTGACTGATTAAAGTGGGATAAACGACCAAAAAGATTTTTAATTTTATTTTATTTTTACCATATTTTTAAAATTAATATTGTAAATTTTTAAAATCAATATATTTAAGTTTGTAAATATTTTAAAAACTAATATTTTTAAAATAAGTTTGTAAAACTAAAATATGAAAATATTAATAATATTAATATGAATTTTTAATTTTATGCATTTTAAATTTAAGTTTGGTGTGAATTTAAAAACAAAATTTACTTTATCTCATTAAGTTAAAAATATGATTTCTAAAATTCGTCGTGAGTTGAAGACTAGGTCGTTGAACCGAAATTGCTTTACCCAAGGGAGGAACGAGAAATTTTATTATCATTATTTTTAATCTTATTGAATTAAAGTATACCAAAAACATAAAAACAAAACCCAAAATCTTTGCTTTTAAAACAATCGCTTTAAAATGACAAATTTTAAAATTTTGTCAAGGGACAGACTAGGTAAACGTACCGAAACAACCTCCTCCTAAATAAAAAGGAAAACAAAATTTTAAATTACTCAATGATTTGTTTTATTAAGTTAAGGTTTTTATAAATAAGAAACAATATGTATATATATATATATGTTTGTAGTTTATCTTATGTACAAAACAGGGTAAAACAACGCACTTTCAAAGACTGACATTAAGTTCATTAAAAGCTACTAATTTTAACAATAAGACGTAAAATAACAAATGTGATATAAAATAGTATGTTTGCAAACTCGGTATTTTTAATCATTTTTCTATACTAATCACCCTCATGAATTTAAATTTTTACTGATTTCTTGCAAATGAGGGCATTGCAAGATCTCAAGTGTGGGGAAGGGTTATAAATTCTCTCGGGTTTACGCTTGGTTTAATTGCCAAATTTTGTGAAAATTTGAAAAATTTTCAACTAAATGAATTCAAAATCATGTTTATACATATTTATGAACGATAAAACTAGATGATACTACCGAAATTATTGTTACCTTGGAAAGGACATAAATTGAGAAACAACCCAAAATGCTTGAATTCATTTAAAATGGAATAGAGGAGAATAAAAAGGCAAAGAAAGAAATAAATAAAAGTTGAGTGTGGGAAGAATTCACCAAGTTCTTTAAAACATATATCACATATCTGTACAAGCTTATTGCAGGTACTTTTGTTTTGGACTAAACTAATCAGTTTTACCCGATTTATTGTAATACTTTTGAAAGAAGATGGATCTACACGATGAATCAGTTCCATCATTATAAGGAAGTAAAGTCTTCCGAAAAAGACGCGCGCTTCTTGATTTAGGTCAAGAAGTTGTCGTCCAGACCAGCTGTAGGTTGACGAAAAATCTAGACAGGTCATCTCTAAAATTAGCAGGAAATCCTCGGACCTCAGCATCAAACAGGGTCGCCACGTGGTCAGACTTATCCTAACCATGAGAGGATTCGTCTCGTAAAATGGGGAGGGCGCCGTGCAAATTAGCTTGATAAGACTAATGAATCAGACCCCCAGTAAGGATAATCTTCTTAAAGATTAAAAATCAGCTTTTAAGCCTGATATTACTCAATCCTTGAGATTAACTTTAAATATTGAGAATTACAAACTCATGGAATTCGATGATATCTAAACTCGAACTTGAACGAGAAAATATTTTGATCAAATTACAAACCGATTTGTTTTCTGAAAACCTATTTTCAATGCGTTCATTACCATTGAACGTAAAATTCTGAGAATTCATCAGAATTTATTAGGTCACCTGAACCAAATCGGGTGTCAACCTAAGAACGGTGGTTGCATAGCATGGTCGAAGACAGGACCTTGTGCCAGACCGAAAAACTATAGGGTGATCTTTACTATTGCTCCTACAAAGGATAGTAATTGCATCTGACACGATATAGACCATAATCAAAAGCATGTCATTAGACATTGCCTTAACAGTTGCTTGTTCATCGCTTTCCTTTACAACCGGACGGTAGTTTACTGAAAGGTAATATACGGAACAAGTAAACTGGACGTGTTGCTTTCCTAATACAAGGTTAGCAAGTGGGTGACACAAAACCATAAGTTTTGAGCTAAAATTTTCAAATCTAAAACCCACACAACCCACAAAAACATTTTGCAACACCGGTGAAGGGTTATTCCGGAAAACTTATCTAGGGTAAAAACTAGATTGAATTTTCAAAAGATCAAATGTTTTCATAAAGATCCAATTTCCTAACGGATCTAAATTTTTATAGTCATGTGAGACTGTAAACCACATCGTTACCATCATTGTTCATAACCGCCGTATTGAAACCACTGATGTACAAAGTGTGAAGAATAAAGAAGTGATTCTAGTAAAGTTATATTCAAGTTCTATATTGCTTGAGGACAAGCAACGCTCAAGTGTGGGAATATTTGATAATGCTAAAAATGAACATATATTTCATAGCATTATCCTTCAAGAAAGACAAGCTTTTAGTTGCAATTGTTCTAATTTCAAGTAATTATCGTTTAAATAATAAAAGGTGAAGATAAAAGACAGATTCGACGATTTGAAGACGCAAATGACCAAAAAGCTAAAAAGTACAAAGTACAATTCGAGTGGTTCAATTTATTGATGAGAAACGTCTCAAAATTACAAAAGTGCAAGCCGCAAAATGCAAAGTACAAGATATTAAATTATACGAAAAGGCGTTCAAAAATCCGGAACCGAGGCGTGAACCAACTTTCAACGCTCGACGCAATGGAGCTAAAAGTACAAGTCAACTATGCACAAGAATATAATATAATATTTAAATAATTCATAATAAGAATAATAATAAATAATAAAAAGTTGTTAATTGAGCATAGTTAAGGGGTCATAAGTGAAAATTTCAAATTCATCATTTGCCTATAAAACGAGATTACGGAGTAATGAAAGATACACCTTTTCTATTTTCTAAATCTCTTACTCTCTCAATATATTTATATTAATATTATAATTTTAATATTAAAGTTTAATAATAATAAGGTTATGTTAGCGAATGTTTTAAGTTTGTAAGTCGAAACTCTGTCCGTGTAACACTACGCTATTAATACTCATTGTAAGTTATGTTTAAATTATTTTTATTAATGTCTCGTAGCTAAGTTATTATTATGCTTATTTAAGCCGAAGTAATCGTGATGTTAGACTAAATATTAAAGACGGGATAATTGGGTTTTGGACCATAATTGGGGTTTGGACAAAAGTTCGACACTTGTGGAAATTAGACTATGGGCTATTAATGGGCTTTATATTAACTAAACGATACCTCGTTAATTTAATATAAAGGTTATGATTTTATGTATCTATATATAACCACATACGCTTAATCGGGTACGATGAGCGGGATATTTATAAGTACGAATTATTGTTCATTTGACCGGACACGGGGATGATTTAATAGTTACTAGACTCATTAAAACAGGGGTGGATTACATTCAAGGGTAATTGGTGTAATTGTTAACAAAGTATTAAAACCTTGGATTACACACAGTCAATAACCTGGTGTATTCATTAAACAAAGTATTAAGACCTTGTTACAGTTCGAATCCCCAATTAGTTGGAATATTTGACTTCGGGTATAAGGATAATTTGACGAAGACCCTCGCACTTTATAATTAAGACCGATGGACTATTATGGACAAAACCGTATGGACATATCGAATAATCCAGGACAAAGGACAATTAACCCATGGTAATAAATTAAAATCAACACGTCGAACATCATGATTATCGAAGTTTAAATAAGCATAATTTCTGTATTTTATATCTCATCGTACTTTTATTTACTGTCATTTTATTTATCGCACTTTTAATTTATTGTACTTTTAATTATCGTCATTTACTTTACACTTTAAATTAAGTTATATTTTGCATTAGGTTTTAATTGTGACTTAAGTTTTAAAATCGACAAACCGGTCATTAAACGGTAAAAACCCCCAAAGTTACCTATAATTACTATATATCACTAAATCTAGTTTAACTACTTAATTAACTAATTTGACCTAGTAAGACACCCAATAATAGTGTCCACGGGTCGACCTCTCGGACTTTACCTTAGCTATATTATTACACAATAGGTATACTTGTCTTTTATGTTTTAGTTTAATTTAGGTGATTTCCTGTAGTAAATAAATATAAAACTGATAGCTGTTTCATACACACCCTCTAGAACACATCAAATGGCTCATAAACTCATAAATCAGATTGAGGAAAGAGTTAAAGAGCAGACGGCCGAAGAAGCCAACACGAAACAAATCAAAAGAAAGTGGGAAGAAACCAGTGACAAGGGTCATAATTTTAACAATCAACACAACAATCAAAACTTCAATCGCACCAATTATCGCAACAATAAACGCAACAACAATCGTTCCAACAACAACTACAACAACCATCCTAACATCAATAACCACCACAACAATCGTCCCAACATCAATAACAACAGCAACAACAACAATTCCTATAACAATAATAATCAGAAAAAGCCATGCTAAAGGTGTGAAGAGTACCACCCGAATGAGTTCTGCATGACATTTTGCACCAAGTGTAAAAGAACTGGCCATGGTGCGAGAAAGTGTGAGGTCTACGGCCCAATGAATAACAGAAATAAAAGAATAGATAATGTCGGAACAAGTAATGCCGCCTTTGTTTGTTATGGATGTAGAAAACCGAGCCACATTAAGAGTAATTGCCCGAACCCAGAGAAAAATAATGGGCAAAGTCATGAAAGAGTTTTCAATATTAATACGACAGAAGCGCAAGAAGACATGGAGCTTGTTACGGGTACGTTTATTATTAATGAAAAACCTACTTATGTTTTATTTGATTCGGGTGCGGATAGAAGCTATATGAGTAGAGATTTTTGTACTAAATTAAGTGGTCCATTGACGCCCATGAATAATAAATTTTTACTCGAATTAGCAAACGGTAAATTAATTTCGGCAGATAAAATATGTCGAAATCGAGAAATTAAACTGGTTAGCGAAACGTTTAAGATTTATTTGATACCAGTAGAGTTAGGGAGTTTTAATGTGATAATTGGCATGGACTGGTTGAAAAAGGAGAGAGCAGAGATCGTATGTTACAAAAATGCAATTCGCATTGTACGAGAAGAAGGAAAACCCTTAATGGTATACGGAGAAAAGAGCAACGCGAAGCTAAATCTTATTAGTAATTTGAAGGAGCAAAAGCTAATAAGAAAAGGTTGCTATGCTGTTTTAGCACATGTCGAGAAAGTAAAAATCGAAGAAAAGAACATCAATAATGTTCCCGTCGCAAAAGAATTTCCCGATGTATTTCCGAAAGAATTACCGGGACTACCTCCACACCGATCCGGTGAATTTCAAATAGATCTTGTACCAGGAGCTGCACCAATAGCTCGTGCTCCATACAGACTCGCACCCAGCGAAATGAAGGAACTCCAAAGCCAACTACAAGAACTTTTAGAGCGTGGTTTTATATGACCAAGTACATCACCATGGGGAGCCCCTGTTTTGTTTGTCAAAAAGAAGGATGGTACATTCAGGTTATGTATTGACTACCGAGAGTTGAACAAACTTACCATCAAGAACTGTTATCCACTACCGAGAATCGACGACTTATTTGATCAACTACAAGGCTCGTCAGTTTATTCGAAGATTGATTTACGTTCTGGGTATCATCAAATGCGGGTCAAGGAGGATGATATTCCGAAGACTTCTTTCAGAACGCGTTACGGTCATTACGAGTTTATGGTTATGCCGTTTGGGTTGACTAACACACCAGCTGTGTTCATGGACCTCATGAACCGAGTGCGTGGACCATACCTTGACAAGTTTGTCATTATTTTCATCGATGACATACTTATTTACTCAAAGAATGATCAAGAGCACGAAGAACATTTGAGAAAAGTGCTAGAGTTGTTGAGGAAAGAAAAACTGTACGCGAAATTTTCAAAGTGTGCATTTTGGTTGGAAGAAGTTCAATTCCTTGGTCACATAGTGAATAAATAAGCTATTCAGGTGGATCCGGCAAGGATTGAAACCGTTGAAAAGTGGGAAACCCCGAAAACACCGAAGCATATACGTCAATTTTTAGGATTGGCTGGTTACTACAGAAGATTCATCCAAGATTTTTCCAAAATAGCAAAACCCTTGACTGCATTAACGCATAAAGGGAAGAAATTTGAATGGAAGGATGATCAGGAGAAAGCGTTTCAATTGTTGAAGAAAAAGTTAACTACGGCACCCATATTGTCATTGCCTGAAGGGAATGATGATTTTGTGATATATTGTGACGCCTCAAAGCAAGGCCTCGGTTGTGTATTAATGCAACGAACAAAGGTAATTGCTTATGCATCTAGACAATTGAAGATTCACGAGCAGAATTATACGACGCATGATTTGGAATTAGGCGCGGTTGTTTTTGCATTAAAGAATTAGAGGCACTACTTATATGGGGTCAAAAGTATTATATATACCGATCACAATAGTCTCCAACACATATTTAATCAGAAACAACTAAACATGAGGCAGCGTAGGTGGATTGAGTTATTGAATGATTACGATTTCGAGATTCGTTACCATCCGGGGAAGGCGAATGTGGTAGCCGACGCTTTGAGTAGAAAGGACAGAGAACCTATGCGGGTAAAAGCTATGAATATAATTATTTGTAATAACCTTACTACTCAAATAAAGGAGGCGCAGTAGGGAGTTGTAAGAGAAGGGAATTTGAAGAATGAAATACCCAAAGGATCGGAGAAACACCTTAATATTCGAGAAGACGAAACCCGATATAGAGCTGAAAGAATTTAGGTGCCAAAGTTTGGAGATGTGAGAGAAATGGTACTTAAGGAAGCACATAAAACCAGATATTCAATACATCCCGAAGCGGGGAAGATGTACAAAGATCTCAAAAAACACTTTTGGTGGCCGGGTATGAAAGTCGATATTGCTAAATACGTAGGAGAATGTTTGACGTGTTCTAAGGTCAAAGCTGAACATCAGAAACCATCAGGTCTACTTCAGTAACCTGAAATCCCAGAATGGAAATGGGAAAACATTATCATGGATTTCATTACTAAATTGCCAAGGACTGCAAGTGGTTATGATAATATTTGGGTAATAGTCGATCGTCTCACCAAATCAGCACATTTTCTGCCAATGAGAGAAGATGACAAAATGGAGAAGTTTGCGCGATTATACTTGAAAGAAGTTGTCTCCAGACATGAAATACCAATCTCTATTATCTCTGATAGGGATGATAGATTTGTTTCAAGGTTTTGGCAGACATTACAGCAAGCATTAGGAACTCGTCTAGACATGAGTACTGCCTATCATCCACAGACTGATGGGTAGAGCGAAAGTACGATACAAATGCTTGAAGACATACTACGAGCATGTGTTATTGATTTTGGAAACAGTTGGGATTGACACCTACCGTTAGCAGAGTTTTCCTACAACAACAGTTACCACTCGAGTATTGAGATGGCACCGTTTGAGGCACTTTATGGTAGAAAGTGCAGGTCTCCGATTTGTTGCAGTGAAGTTGGGGATAGACAAATTACGGGTCCGGATATAATTCAAGAAACTACCGAGAAGATCATTCAAATTCAACAACGGTTAAAAACCGCCCAAAGTCGACAAAAGAGCTACGCGGACATTAAAAAAAAGATATAGAATTTGAAAGGTGTTGTTCGATTTGGTAAACCGGGGAAACTAAATCCAAGGTACATCGGGCCATTCAAGATTATAGATCATGTTTAAGGTTTCACCTTGGAAAGGTGTTGTTCGATTTGGTAAATGGGGGAAACTAAATCCAAGGTACATCGGGCCATTCAAGATTATAGATCGTGTCGGACCAGTAGCTTACCAACTTGAGTTACCTCAACAACTCGCGGCTGTACATAACACTTTCCACGTCTCGAATTTGAAGAAATATTTTTCTAAAGAAGATCTCACTATTCCATTAGACGAAATCCAAATCAACGAAAAACTTCAATTCATTGAAGAACCCGTCAAAATAATGGATCGTGAGGTTAAAAGACTTAAGCAAAACAAGATACCAATTGCTAATGTTCGATGGAATGCTCGTAGAGGACCCGAGTTCACCTAGGAACGTGAAGACCAGATAAAGAAGAAATACCCGCACTTATTTCCAGAAGATGCGTCAACACCTTCAACCGCTTAAAATTTCAGGACGAAATTTATTTAACGGGTAGGTACTATAGTGACCCGAACTTTTTCATGATTATATATTAAATGAAAACTATATTTGCATGATTAATGTTTCCAACATGTTAAGCAATCAAACTTGTTAAGACTTGATTAATTGAAATGAGTTTCATGTAGACAATTGACCACCCAAGTTGACCGGTGATTCACGAACGTTAAAAACTTGTAAAAACTACATGATGTTATATATATATATATGGATATATATGGTTAACATGAGATTATGATAAGTAAGTATCTTACTAAGTGTATTAACAATGAGTGATATACATAAAAATGAGATTATTGAATTAAGAAAATCGAAACGATATATATAACGATTATCGTTATAACAACGTCGTACTAAATACATATGAATCATATTAAGATATAGATACACTATGTTTAACATGATAAAATGATAATTAAGTATATCATTAAGTGTGTTAACAATGAGCTACATATGTAAAAACAAGACTACTAACTTAAGGATTTCGAAACAAGACATATATGTAACGATTATCGTTGTAACGACATTTTAATGTATATATATCATATTAAGATATATTCATACATCATAATATCATTATAATGTAAGAATTTAACATCTCATTATATATAATAAACAATGGGTTAAGAACATTAAATGAGATCGTTAACTTAAAGGTTTCAAAACAACACTTACATGTAACGACTAACGATGAATTAACGACTCAGTTAAAATATATATACATGTAGTGTATTAAGATATATTTTTACACTTTTGAAAGACTTCAATACACATATCAAAGTACTTCTACTTAACAAAAAAGCTTACAATTACATCCTCATTCATTTTCATCAACAATTCTACTCGTATGCACCCGTATTCGTACTCGTACAATACACAGCTTCTAGATGTATATACTATTGGTATATACACTTCAATGATCAGCTCCTTAGCAGCCCATGTGAGTAATTAAACATGTAGGAACCATCATTTAGCAACTAGCATGAAATAACTCACAAAATTACAAAAAATATTATAAATCATTCATGAATTATTTACATGAAAACAAATTTACATATCCTTTATATCTAATCCATATACCTATGACCAAAAACACCTAAAATACTTTCATTCTTTAATTTTATTTATATAATTGATCTCTATCAAGTTATATCTTCAAGTTCTAAGTGTTCTTCATAAATTCTATAAGTTCTAGTTTCATAAAATCAAGAATACTCACAAGTTTACAAGTCTACTTCCAAGCTTTCTAATCCATTTCAAGTGATCATCCAAACTCAAGAAATCTTTCTTATTTACAGTAATATATCTTTCTAATTCAAGGTAATACTCATATTCAAACTTTGGTTCAATTTCCATAACTATAACAATCTTATTTCGAGTGATAATCTTACTTGAACTTGTTTTCGTGTCATGATTCTACTTCAAGAACTTTCAAGCCATCCAAGAATTCTTTGAAGCTAGATCAATTTTTGTCACTTCCAGTAGGTTTACCTACTAAACTTGAGGTAGTAATGATGTTCATAACATCATTCGATTCATATATATAAAACTATCTTATTCGAAGATTTGAACAGTTAAACACTAGAACATAGTTTAGTTAATTCTAAATTTGTTCGCAAATAAAGTTAATCCTTCTAACTTGACTTTTAAAATCAACTAAACACATGTTCTATATCTATATGATATGCTTACTTAATGATTTAAAACCTGAAAATACGAAAAACACCGTAAAACCGGACATACGCCGTCGTAGTAACACCACGGGCTGTTTTGGGTTAGTTAATTAAAAACTATGATAAACTTTGATTTAAAAGTTGTTCTTCTGGGAAAATGATTTTCTTATGAACATGAAACTATATCCAAAAATCATGGTTAAACTCAAAGTGGAAGTATGTTTTTTTCAAAATGGTCATCAAGATGTCGTTCTTTCGACGGAAATGACTACCTCTTTAAAAATGACTTGTAACCTATATTTCTGACTATAAACTTATACTTTTTCTGTTTAGTTTTATAAATTTCAGTTCATTATGAAACCATAGCAACTTGAATCACTCAAAACGGATTTGAAACGAAGAAATGACGGGCAAAACAAAATTGGATAAATTTGCTAGTTTTAGCTACGAAAATTTTGTAACAAATCTAGACTAAACATATCCTAATTAATTTATATTGTATTATACATATTATGTAATCTTGGGATACCATAGACATGTATACAATGTTTTGACATATCATATCGACCCATCTATATATATTTCGGAACAACCATAGACACTCTATATGCAGTAATGTTTGAGTTAGCTATACAGGGTTGAGGTTGATTCCAAAATAATATATATACTTTGAGTTGTGATCTAGCCTGAGACTTGTATACACTGGGTCGTGGATTGATTCGAGATAATATATATTGATTTATTTCAGTACATCTAACTGTGGAAAACTAGTTGTAGGTTACTAACGAGGACTACTGACTTAACAAACTCAAATCATAAAAACGTAATAAAAAAAAGTTGTAAACATATTTTGAACATACTTTGATATATATGTACATATTTGTTATAGGTTCGTGAATCGACCAGTGGCCAAGTCTTACTTCCCGACGAAGTAAAAATCTGTGAAAGTGAGTTATAGTCCCACTTTTAAAATCTGATATTTTTGGGATGAGAATACATGCAGTTTTATAAATGTTTTACGAAATAGACACAAGTAATTGAAACTACATTCTATGGTTGAATTATTAAACCGAATATGCCCCTTTTAGCTTGGTAGCCTAAGAATTAGGGAACTGGCCCCTAATTGACGCGAATTCTAAAGGTAGATCTACGGGAACTAACAACCCCCATTCTGGAATTTGGAATGCTTTAGTACTTCGAGTTTATCATGTCCGATGGGTATCCCGAAATGATGGGGATATTCTATATGCATCTTGTTAATTTCGGTTACCAGGTGTTCACCATATGAATGATTTTTGTCTCTATGCAGTTTGTGAAATGCCTGATATGAGATGTGTTATAAAAATGAAATCTTGTGCTCTATTATTATGATTTGATAATATATAGGTTAAACCTATAACTCACCAACATTTTTGTTGACGTTTTAAGCATGTTTATTCTCAGGTGATTATTAATAGCTTCTGCTGATGCATACTAAAATAAGGACATGATTTGGAGTCCATGCTTGTATGATATTGTGTAAAAACTGCATTCGGGAAACTTATTTCGATGTAATATATTTTTATTGTAAACCATTATGTAATGGTCGTGTGTAAACGGTATATTTTAGATTATCATTATTTGATAATCTACGTAATATTTTTAAAAAAACATTTATCGATAAAATAAAGGTTATGGTTGTTTTAAAAATGAATGCAGCCTTTGAAAAACGTCTCATATAGAGGTCAAAACCTTGCGACTAAATCAATTAAGAAGGAACATTTATAATCAATATGAACGGGACATTTCACACCAATAGTGTTAGGAAGACCTTTCATGAATTGACCGACCAACCGATCTTTCTGGACAAGCATAGATGTTTGCTATTTCCACCAGACGGATCATATCCGATGATGAGTCTTCACCACCAGCCGATGATATCGAGATGGGTATCGAATCACAGTCTGTAGACGACCCAGAAATGGAAGAAGGGGATCCCAGCAAAGAAATAAAGGAAGAGGACGAATCTGAAGAGGAAGAGGAAATGGAAGACGTAAAAGAAACTGCAACAATACCCGCTCCAAGAATTGAGCGTCATGAGGAAATAATGAGGCTTGAGACAGAAGATCACAATTTAATCATTCGCTTCAAGAAGAAGACCGACAAGGATGAGGTCAAAGATATAGAACTTGATCCTGCAAGTATCAAATTGGAGAATCAGAATACTGAAGCAACCTGTTCATCAGACGCATCCTCAGAAGAACAATACACCGATGATGACGAGGTAGAGTAACATGAAGACATTCTGAATAACTCACACTCTCCAACCTAAACAGATCAAAGGGAGCCCGACTCTTCTTTAGATCGGATTCCGGTTATATCTACACATGCAGACATGATAACTTTCATCAATGATACTGATGAATTTGAAGATATTCTCAAAGCCATCCAAAAATCAACCATTGATTTTTTGCTACGCTTAACAGAACGAATTATGGCTATCCGAGAAGAACACAACCTCTATCTCCGAAGAGAAGACAATGATGTTGAAATCCTAGAAGAATGCATTCAAGACTTTATCAATTCTCTTCACGATCATATCTACCAAGAAGAAAGGCAACGAGAGCACAATTCAGTGGTTCGCACTATTCTTGAGACAAGATTCTGTCGAGATCAGAAGATCATTTACACTAAGGTCTACAACGCCTTAGCAGGATCTGCACTTCTGTTCTCTCGAAACCAATGAGCACTACTGACTCTCATCCGGAAGCATATGGATATTTCCACCGGACGCCCGACTTATCACTCTGATTTGCAAATGATCGAGGATATTGACAGCCTTTTCGCTCTCTTGGAAAGAGATAATTTCGAAAGCACACTAGACATACTAGTGAATTACGTAACAATTGATCACCATGCTGATCTGATTATCAAAGAGTTACGAGACACTGTTACGGAGGAAGTAAGGCGAAACAATCTGTTCTCTCATCTTGAACCAGACTGAGTCAACATTGCCACCTATGTTACAAAGCAGATATCACGTATCTTCCACAAATCCACGGATCCTAGTTTCACATTCAAAGCTGGATGTAGGGAGATATACTCAAAGGCGGTGACATTAATGCTCGAATCAGGATTGCTGTTCACTTCTTTTCAGCTACGTCTTTTAACAAATCTGTGCAAAGCTACAGACTCTTACTGTGGAGATCACCATTCCGAAGACTTCGAGATTCTAAAGATACAGTTCCTAACATTGTTTGAAGACCTCCGAAATGAGCATCCCATCAGAGAAACAATCACCACCAGCACTGCTTCTATGATTAACATTCATGGGTCAACCAGCAGAGTCGTGGATCATATTCTCATCGGACTTCAATACTTATCAAGAGCCAAAACTGCACACTACTTATCATTCAGAAGATCTTCAAGGGAAGTACCTAATCTTCTACCACTATTGGTCCGGCACTTTCTCAGGATTTACCCGCCAAGACTTACATTCCCTCGAGAAGACCAAAATCACAACCATCAACTAGGAATGTTTGCTTTTTAGAGCATCACTATGGTCGAGCCAACGACCTTAAACAAAAGCTCTTCTCGGGAGGCAACCTGTGCAATAAAGTAGAGTAGAAGAATAAAGGATGACAAGTGAGCCGATAAAAGACGCAAGGATTGGAAGCCAGCCGCATCTGCTAGGGGTATTTCTTTCTTTTCGCTACTAGCTGAAGATTCAAACTATGCCACATCCTAGCTTATCACTAAGTGTGGGATAACACCCAAAATGAACACTAAACGAATAATCTCAAATCTTCAACTAAAACTCCTAAGTGTGGGATAAACTAGGAACATTGAGGACAATGTTCGTTTAAGTGTGGGATGATGGTATAATCCTTTTTATGCTATATTTAAATAACCCATTACAAAGATTCCAAGTTTTTAAGCCAAGTTTCAAATTTTTAACAAAAGAAAGCCTTTTCGAAAAAGTATTTTTGAAAACTTGAAACGTTTGTAAATAAAATAAGGCTTAAGTAAGGTGAAAATCTTTGTTATGATGAACCGAATCTCTAAAAGAGCATTGCATGACTAGGCATTATCGACCTAAATTGATTATGGTGAGGCACCGAAATAAGACCAGCATTCATCTTTAATGCTTCGCTATTTTCCGTTGAGAGTGCCGATGTCTGTGCTCGAAATCAGAACTTGCTTTAGATCTTCATTTCCAAGTTGCGAAATTTGATTCGGTTATAATCAGAAGAGCTAGCCATTTGTCAAAAAAACCTGCTCAGACTTCCATTTCTTTTACCTCATCCACATCATCTTTTCTATCAATCAAAAATCCAGAAAATGAGATTCCTTCCGTAAACCCGATGCTATAAACTTCTCAAGTATCACGACAAAGGTCTTAAAAAAGTCTACCGGCAAAAAGTTTCTGGAGATAAAATCTATATATCTATATATATATATATATAGATATATATATATATATATATATATATATATATATATATATATATATATATATATATATATATATATATATATATATATATATATATATATATATATATATATATTAAAGTTCTGAGAAAAGGAGCAGAACTTATAAAGAGAAACGCCGAAGAAGAACTCGACCACAAACGCCTATCGCTTCAAAAAGAAGTATAGTTCAAAAGTGCTTCTCAAAAATACCAACACTCCTATCTATCTAAAATTTTCCAAAATAAAAGTCTTTTGAGACTATGTTACCCTTTTCACCCCTTAGAACAACTTCACCACCACTACAAAATTTCGTTCCATCACTGACAAATGACCTAGATGAAATGTCCCGTTCTTATTGATTAAAAACGTTCCATATTAATTGATTTCGTTGCGAGGTTTTGACCTCTATATGAGACGTTTTTCAAAGACTGCATTCATTTTAAAACAAACCATAACCTTTATTTCATCAATAAAGGTTTAAAAAGCTTTACGTAGATTATCAAATAATGATAATCTAAAATATCCTGTTTACACACGACCATTACATAATGGTTTACAATACAAATATGTTACAACAAAATAAGTTTCTTGAACGCAGTTTTTACACAATATCATACAAGCATGGACTCCAAATCTCGTCCTTATTTAAGTATGCGACAGCGGAAGCTTTTAATAATCACCTGAGAATAAACATGCTTAAAACGTCAACAAAAATGTTGGTGAGTTATAGGTTTAACCTATATATATCAAATCATAATAATAGACCACAAGATTTCATATTTCAATACACATCCCATACATAGAGATAAAAATCATTCATATGGTGAACACCTGGTAACCGACAATAACAAGATGCATATATAAGAATATCCCCATCATTCCGGGACACCCTTCGGATATGATATAATTTCGAAGTACTAAAGCATCCGGTACTTTGGATGGGGTTTGTTAGGCCCAATAGATCTATCTTTAGGATTCGCGTCAATTAGGGTGTCTGTTCCCTAATTCTTAGATTACCAGACTTAATAAAAAGGGGCATATTCGATTTCGATAATTCAACCATAGAATGTAGTTTCACGTACTTGTGTCTATTTTGTAAATCATTTATAAAACCTGCATGTATTCTCATCCCAAAAATATTAGATTTTAAAAATGGGACTATAACTCACTTTCACAGATTTTTACTTCGTCGAGAAGTAAGACTTGGCCACTGTTGATTCACGAACCTATAACAATATATACATATATATTAAAGTATGTTCAAAATATATTTACAATACTTTTAATATATTTTGATGTTTTAAGTTTATTAAGTCAGCTGTCCTCGTTAGTAACCTACAACTAGTTGTCCACAGTTAGATGTACAGAAATAAATCAATAAATATTATCTTGAATCAATCCACGACCCAGTGTATACGTATCTCAGTATTGATCACAACTCAAACTATATATATTTTGGAATCAACCTCAACCCTGTATAGCTAACTCCAACATTCACATATAGAGTGTCTATGGTTGTTCCGAAATATATATAGATGTGTCGACATGATAGGTCGAAACATTGTATACGTGTCTATGGTATCTCAAGATTACATAATATACAATACAAGTTGATTAAGTTATGGTTGGAATAGATTTGTTACCAATTTTCACGTAGCTAAAATGATAAAAATTATCCAATCTTGTTTTACCCATAACTTCTTCATTTTAAATCCGTTTTGAATGAATCAAATTGCTATGGTTTCATATTGAACTGTATTTTATGAATCTACACAGAAAAAGTATAGGTTTATAGTCGGAAAAATAAGTTACAAGTCGTTTTTGTAAAGGTAGTCATTTCAGTCGAAAGAACGACGTCTAGATGACCATTTTAGAAAACATACTTCCACTTTGAGTTTAACCATAATTTTTTTTTGGATATAGTTTCATGTTCATAATAAAAATCATTTTCTCAGAATAACAAGTTTTAAATCAAAGTTTATCATAGTTTTTAATTAACTAACCCAAAACAGCCCGCGGTGTTACTACGACGGCGTAAATCCGGTTTTACGGTGTTTTTCGTGTTTCCAGGTTTTAAATCATTAAGTTAGCATATCATATAGATATAGAACATGTGTTTAGTTAATTTTAAAAGTCAAGTTAGAAGGATTAACTTTTGTTTGCGAAAAAGTTTAGAATTAACTAAACTATGTTCTAGTGATTACGAGTTTAAACCTTCGAATAAGATAGTTTTATATATATGAATCGAATGATGTTATGAACATCATTACTACCTCAAGTTTAGTAGGTAAACCTACTGGAAGTGACAAGAAATGATCTAGCTTCAAAGGATCTTGGATGGCTTGAAAGTTCTTGAAGTAGGATCATGACACAAAAACAAGTTCAAGTAAGATTTTTGCTCGAATTAAGATAGTTTATAGTTATAGAAATTGAATCAAAGTTTGAATATGAATATTACCTTGAATAAGAAAGATAACCTACTGTATATAACAAAGGTTTCTTGATCTTAGATGATTACTTGGAATGGATTAGAAAGCTTGGAAGTAAATTAGTAAACTTGAAGGGATTTTTGAAGTATTCTTGAAGTGTTCTTCCTATGATGATTATAGCTTGATTCTTGAAGTGATTTTTGATGAAGATGATGATTAACTACTGGAAAAATACGTTCATAATAGTGTGGGTGTGTTGAGAGAGAATTAGAAAGAGATTTGGAAGTGAAATGGAGTGAATGATGAGTGTTAATTGGTGAGTGGTGAGTGGGGTTAAAAGGAGTTCTAGTTAGTTGACTAGCTCATGGTAGAAGTTAAAATTGATTAGTCATACATGACATAATCAAGAGTGGAATCCCATGCTAGTTCCTATTGGTATATACCCATAGTAAGTACGTTTTGAAGCTGTGTATAATACGGGTAAGAATACGACTAGAATTCTTGATGAAAGAAAAGAATGGGAAAGTAACTGTAACCATTTTCGTTAAGTATGAGTGTTTCGATATATGTCTTGAAGTCTTCCAAAAGTATTTTAATACATCTAAATACACTACATGTATATACATTTTAACGGAGTCGTTAAGTCATCGTTAGTCGTTACATGTAAGTGTTGTTTTGAAACCTTTAAGTTAACGATCTCAATTAATGTTGTTAACCCATTGTTTATTATATCTAATGAGATGTTAAATTATTATATTATCATAATATTATGATATATTAATATATCTTAATATGATATATATACATTTAAATGTCGTTACAACGATAATCGTTACATATATGTCTCGTTTAAAAATCATTAAGTTAGTAGTCTTGTTTTTACATATGTAGTTCATTGTTAATATACTTAATGATATGTTTACTTATCATAATATCATGTTAACTATATATATAACCATATATATGTCATCATATAGTTTTTACAAGTTTTAACGTTCGTGAATCACCGGTCAACTTGGGTAGTCAATTGTCTATATGAAACCTATTTCAATTAATCAAGTCTTAACAAGTTTGATTGCTTAACATGTTGGAAACGTTTAATCATGTAAATATCAATCTCAATTAATATATATAAACATGGAAAAGTTCGGGTCACTACAGTACCTACCCGTTAAATAAATTTCGTCCCGAAATTTTAAGCTGTTGAAGGTGTTGACGAATCTTCTGGAAATAGATGCGGGTATTTCTTCTTCATCTGATCTTCACGCTCCCAGGTGAACTCGGGTCCTCTACGAGCATTCCATCGAACCTTAACAATTGGTATCTTGTTTTGCTTAAGTCTTTTAACCTCACGATCCATTATTTCGACGGGTTCTTCGATGAATTGAAGTTTTTCGTTGATTTGGATTTCATCTAACGGAATAGTGAGATCTTCTTTAGCAAAACATTTCTTCAAATTCGAGACGTGGAAAGTGTTATGTACAGCCGCGAGTTGTTGAGGTAACTCTAGTCGGTAAGCTACTGGTCCGACACGATCAATAATCTTGAATGGTCCAATATACCTTGGATTTAATTTCCCTCGTTTACCAAATCGAACAACGCCTTTCCAAGGTGCAACTTTAAGCATGACCATCTCTCCAATTTCAAATTCTATATCTTTTCTTTTAATGTCAGCGTAGCTCTTTTGTCGACTTTGGGCAGTTTTCAACCGTTGTTGAATTTGGATGATCTTCTCGGTAGTTTCTTGTATAATCTCCGGACCCGTAATCTGTCTATCCCCCACTTCACTCCAACAAATCGGAGACCTGCACTTTCTACCATAAAGTGCTTCAAACGGCGCCATCTCAATGCTTGAATGGTAGCTGTTGTTGTAGGAAAATTCTGCTAACGGTAGATGTCGATCCCAACTGTTTCCGAAATCAATAACACATGCTCGTAGCATGTCTTCAAGCGTTTGTATCGTCCTTTCGCTCTGCCCATCGGTTTGTGGATGATAGGCAGTACTCATGTCTAGACGAGTTCCTAATGCTTGCTGTAATGTCTGCCAGAATCTTGAAATAAATCTGCCATCCCTATCAGAGATAATAGAGATTGGTATTCCATGTCTGGAGACGACTTCCTTCAAATACAGTCGTGCTAACTTCTCCATCTTGTCATCTTCTCTTATTGGCAGGAAGTGTGCTGATTTGGTGAGACGATCAACTATTACCCAAATAGTATCAAAACCACTTGCAGTCCTTGGCAATTTAGTGATGAAATCCATGGTAATGTTTTCCCATTTCCATTCCGGGATTTCGGGTTGTTGAAGTAGACCTGATGGTTTCTGATGCTCAGCTTTGACCTTAGAACACGTCAAACATTCTCCTACATATTTAGCAACATCGGCTTTCATACCCGGCCACCAAAAATGTTTCTTGAGATCCTTGTACATCTTCCCCGTTCCAGGATGTATTGAGTATCTGGTTTTATGAGCTTCTCTAAGTACCATTTCTCTCATATCTCCAAATTTTGGTACCCAAATCCTTTCAGCCCTATACCGGGTTCCGTCTTCCCGAATATTAAGATGCTTCTCCGATCCTTTGGGTATTTCATCCTTTAAATTTCCTTCTTTTAAAACTCCTTGTTGCGCCTCCTTTATTTGAGTAGTAAGGTTATTATGAATCATTATATTCATAGATTTTACTCGAATGGGTTCTCTGTCCTTCCTGCTCAAGGCATCGGCTACCACATTTGCCTTTCCCGGGTGGTAACGAATCTCAAAGTCGTAATCATTCAATAATTCAATCCACCTACGCTGCCTCATATTCAGTTGTTTCTGATTAAATATGTGTTGAAGACTTTTGTGGTCGGTATATATAATACTTTTGACCCCATATAAGTAGTGCCTCCAAGTCTTTAATGCAAAAACAACCGCACCTAATTCCAAATCATGCGTCGTATAATTTTGTTCGTGAATCTTCAATTGTCTAGACGCATAAGCAATCACCTTCGTTCGTTGCATTAATACACAACCGAGACCTTGCTTTGATGCGTCACAATAAATCACAAAATCATCATTCCCTTCAGGCAATGACAATATAGGTGCCGTAGTTAGCTTTTTCTTCAATAACTGAAACGCTTTCTCTTGTTCATCATTCCATTCAAATTTCTTCCCTTTATGCGTTAATGCAGTCAAGGGTTTTGCTATTCTGGAAAAGTCTTGGATGAACCTTCTGTAGTAACCAGCTAGTCCTAAAAACTGGCGTACGTGTTTCGGAGTTTTCGGTGTTTCCCACTTTTCAACAGTTTCTATCTTTGCTGGATCCACCTTAATACCTTCTTTGTTCACTATGTGACCGAGGAATTGAACTTCTTCCAACTAAAATGCACACTTTGAAAACTTAGCGTACAATTCTTCCTTCCTCAATACTTCTAACACCTTTCTCAAATGTTCACCGTGTTCTTGGTCATTCTTTGAGTAAATAAGTATGTCATCAATGAAAACGATGACAAACTTGTCAAGGTATGGTCCACACACTCGGTTCATAAGGTCCATGAACACAGCTGGTGCATTAGTTAAACCAAACGGCATGACCATAAACTCGTAATGACCGTAACGTGTTCTGAAAGCAGTCTTTGGAATATCATCTTCTTTCACCCGCATTTGATGATACCCGGAACGTAAGTCAATCTTTGAATAAACAGACGAGCCTTGTAGTTGATCAAATAAGTCGTCGATTCTCGGTAGTGGGTAGCGGTTCTTGATGGTAAGTTTGTTCAACTCTCGGTAGTCGATACACAACCTGAATGTACCATCTTTCTTCTTGACAAACAAAACAGGAGCTCCCCACGGTGATGTGCTTGGTCGAATGAAACCACGCTCTAAAAGTTCTTGTAATTGGCTTTGCAGTTCTTTCATCTCGCTGGGTGCAAGTCTGTAAGGAGCACGAGCTATTGGTGCAGCTCCTGGTACAAGATCTATTTGAAATTCAACGGATCGATGTGGGGGTAATCCCGGTAATTCTTTCGGAAATACATCGGGAAATTCCTTTGCAATGGGAACATCATTGATGCTCTTTTCTTCAGTTTGTACTTTCTCGACGTGTGCTAGAACAGCATAGCAACCTTTTCTTATTAGTTTTTGTGCCTTCAAATTACTAATAAGATGTAGCTTCGTGTTGCCCTTTTCTCCGTACACCATTAAGGGTTTTCCTTTTTCTCGTATAATGCGAATTGCATTTTTGTAACAGACGATCTCTGCTTTCACTTCTTTCAACCAGTCCATACCGATTATCACATCAAAACTCCCTAACTCTACTGGTATCAAATCAATCTTAAATGTTTCGCTAACCGGTTTAATTTCTC
Source organism: Rutidosis leptorrhynchoides (assembly GCF_046630445.1). Lineage (NCBI taxonomy): Eukaryota > Viridiplantae > Streptophyta > Magnoliopsida > Asterales > Asteraceae > Rutidosis > Rutidosis leptorrhynchoides. The sequence continues at coordinate 170,681,864 of NC_092341.1, forward strand.
GATTCCGACATATATTATCTGCTGAAATTAATTTACCATTTGCTAATTCGAGTAAAAATTTACTATCCAAAGGCGTCAATGGACAACTTAATTTAGCACAAAAATCTCTACTCATATAGCTTCTATCTGCACCCGAATCAAATAAAACGTAAGCAGATTTATTGTCAATAAGAAACGTACCCGTAACAAGCTCCGGGTCTTCCTGTGCCTCTGCCGCATTAATATTGAAAACTCTTCCACGACCTTGTCCATTCGTGTTCTCCTGGTTCGGGCAATTTCTAATAATGTGGCCCGGTTTTCCACATTTATAACAAACTACATTGGCATAACTTGCTCCGACACTACTTGCTCCGCCATTACTCGTTCCGACACCATTTGTTCCTTTCGTTCTATTAACCCCTGGTCCGTAGACCTCACACTTCGCCGCGCTATGACCATTTCTTTTACACTTGTTGCAAAATTTGGTGCAGAACCCCGAGTGATTCTTTTCACACCTTTGGCATAGCTGCTTCTGATTGTTGTTGTTGTTGCGGTTATTATTGTTGTTAGGATGATTGTTGTAGTTGCTGTTGTTGTTGTTGTTGTTGTTGTTGGGCCGTTTGTTGTAGTTGCGATTGTTGGGATAATTGTTGCGATTATTGTTGTAATTGCTGTTGTTGCTGTATTGGCGATTCTTATCACCGTTTTCCTCCCACTTTCTTTTGACTTGCTTCACATTGGCCTCTTCAGCAGTCTGTTCTTTAATTCTTTCTTCAATCTGGTTCACTAGTTTGTGAGCCATTCTACATGCCTGTTGTATGGAGGCGGGCTCGTGTGAACTTATATCTTCTTGGATTCTTTCCGGTAATCCTTTCACAAACGCGTCGATCTTCTCTTCCTCATCTTCGAACGCTCCCGGACACAATAGGCACAATTCTGTGAATCGTCTTTCGTACGTGGTAATATCAAATCCTTGGGTTCGTAACCCTCTAAGTTCTGTCTTGAGCTTATTGACCTCGGTTCTGGGACGGTACTTCTCGTTCATCAAGTGCTTGAATGCTGACCACGGTAGTGCGTACGCATCATCTTGTCCCACTTGCTCTAGATAGGTATTCCACCATGTTAACGCAGAACCTGTGAAGGTATGCGTAGCGTACTTCACTTTGTCCTCTTCAGTACACTTACTTATGGCAAACACCGATTCAACCTTCTCGGTCCACCGTTTCAATCCGATCGGTCCTTCGGTTCCATCAAATTCCAAAGGTTTGCAGGCAGTGAATTCTTTGTAGGTGCATCCTACACGATTTCCTGTACTGCCAGATCCAAGGTTATTGTTGGTATATAGCGCAGCCTGTACTGCGGCTATGTTTGAAGCTAGAAAAGTACGGAATTCCTCTTCATTCATATTCACGGTGTGTCGAGTAGTCGGTGCCATTTCCTTCAAAATAGTCAAATGGAACAAGTTAATCATATAGAATATTAAGAGTAGTTAATAGTATTTCGTAGCATAATATGAACTCATTTATAAAAGCTTTTTCTTCATATTAGCGTTTTATAAGTTTAAATTCGGGTAGTACCTACCCGTTAAGTTCATACTTAGTAGCTAATATACAATTCAACTACTACAATTCTATATGAAAAACTGATTATAATAATATTTCGCGTTCAAACTTTTATACAATATTTTACAAACTTACAATACCGCTTATTTTACATAAAGCATGAAATATAGCACACAATAACTTTGATACAAGATAGTTGTGAAGATAATTCTAGCTAGTACACAAGTCGTTCAGCAAAGGTAATAAAGACACGTAATTCATACGTCCAGAAACAAGTCATGCATTCTGGTTTTACTAGGACTACTTCCCATCCTTGGTCTTGTGGAACATAACCGTTATGGCCGTTGATAAGACAGCGTGTTGTAACGTCGTCAAAGGGACGAGGGTTACGTAATGACCAACAGTCTCGTAATAACCTAAAAACCTCATTTCTTACCCCAATTACCGACTCCGTCACTTGAGGGAACGTTTTGTTTAATAGTTGTAGCCCGATGTTCTTGTTCTCACTTTGGTGAGAAGCGAACATTACTAACCCGTAAGCATAACATGCTTCTTTATGTTGCATGTTAGCCGCTTTTTCTAAATCACGAAGTCCTATATTTGGATATACTGAGTCAAAATAATTTCTTAACCCGTTGCGTAAAATAGCATTTGGGTTCCCCGCAATATATGCGTCAAAGTAAACACATCGTAACTTATGGATTTCCCAATGTGATATCCCCCATCTTCCGAACGAAAGCCTTTTATAAACCAAATCATTCTTGGAACGTTCTTCGAATGTCTTACAAACTGATCTCGCCTTAAATAGTTGTGCCGAGGAATTCTGACCGACTCTAGACAAGATTTCATCAATCATGTCTCCGGGTAGGTCTCTTAAAATATTGGGTTGTCTATCCATTTTGTGTTTTTATACTGTAAAATAGACAAAAGTTAGATTCATAAAAAAAAAAATACTTATTAATACAAGCAATTTTTACATATATCATAAAGCATAAGCACACTATATTACATATATTACACCACACGAATACAACTATCTTATTCCGACTCGCTTGTTTCTTCTTCTTCGGTTTTGGTTCGTTTTGCCAAGTTTCTAGGGATATATGATGTTCCCCTAATACGAGCCGTAATTTTCCACATTGGTTTAGAAAAACCTGGTGGTTTAGAGGTTCCCGGGTCATTGTTACAACTTAAGGACTTCGGGGGTTGACGATACATATAAAGTTCATCGGGGTTGGAATTAGATTTCTCTATTTTTATGCCGTTTCCCTTATTATTTTCTTTTGCCTTTTTAAATTCAGTTGGGGTAATTTCTATAACATCATCGGAATTCTCGTCGGAATCCGATTCATCGGAGAATTGGTAATCCTCCCAATATTTTGCTTCCTTGGCGGAAACACCATTGACCATAATTAACCTTGGTCGGTTGGTTGAGGATTCTCTTTTACTTAACCGTTTTATTATTTCCCCCACCGGTTCCGATTCTTCTTCCGGTTCCGATTCTTCTTCCGGTTCTGATTCTTCTTCCGGTTCCGACTCTTCTTCCGGTTCCTCTTCGGGAACTTGTGAATCAGTCCACGAATCATTCCAATTTACATTTGACTCTTCATTATTATTAGGTGAGTCAATGGGACTTGTTCTAGAGGTAGACATCTATCACATAATATCAAACACGTTAAGAGATTAATATATCACATAATATTCATATGTTAAAAATATATAGTTTCCAACAAAAATGTTAAGCAATCATTTTTAAAGAAAACACGGTCGAAGTCCAGAATCACTAATGCATCCTAACAAACTCGATAAGACACACTAATGCAAATTTTCTGGTTCTCTAAGACCAACGCTCGGATACCAACTGAAATGTCCCGTTCTTATTGATTAAAAACGTTCCATATTAATTGATTTCGTTGCGAGGTTTTGACCTCTATATGAGACGTTTTTCAAAGACTGCATTCATTTTAAAACAAACCATAACCTTTATTTCATCAATAAAGGTTTAAAAAGCTTTACGTAGATTATCAAATAATGATAATCTAAAATATCCTGTTTACACACGACCATTACATAATGGTTTACAATACAAATATGTTACAACAAAATAAGTTTCTTGAACGCAGTTTTTACACAATATCATACAAGCATGGACTCCAAATCTCGTCCTTATTTAAGTATGCGACAGCGGAAGCTTTTAATAATCACCTGAGAATAAACATGCTTAAAACGTCAACAAAAATGTTGGTGAGTTATAGGTTTAACCTATATATATCAAATCATAATAATAGACCACAAGATTTCATATTTCAATACACATCCCATACATAGAGATAAAAATCATTCATATGGTGAACACCTGGTAACCGACAATAACAAGATGCATATATAAGAATATCCCCATCATTCCGGGACACCCTTCGGATATGATATAATTTCGAAGTACTAAAGCATCCGGTACTTTGGATGGGGTTTGTTAGGCCCAATAGATCTATCTTTAGGATTCGCGTCAATTAGGGTGTCTGTTCCCTAATTCTTAGATTACCAGACTTAATAAAAAGGGGCATATTCGATTTCGATAATTCAACCATAGAATGTAGTTTCACGTACTTGTGTCTATTTTGTAAATCATTTATAAAACCTGCATGTATTCTCATCCCAAAAATATTAGATTTTAAAAATGGGACTATAACTCACTTTCACAGATTTTTACTTCGTCGAGAAGTAAGACTTGGCCACTGTTGATTCACGAACCTATAACAATATATACATATATATTAAAGTATGTTCAAAATATATTTACAATACTTTTAATATATTTTGATGTTTTAAGTTTATTAAGTCAGCTGTCCTCGTTAGTAACCTACAACTAGTTGTCCACAGTTAGATGTACAGAAATAAATCAATAAATATTATCTTGAATCAATCCACGACCCAGTGTATACGTATCTCAGTATTGATCACAACTCAAACTATATATATTTTGGAATCAACCTCAACCCTGTATAGCTAACTCCAACATTCACATATAGAGTGTCTATGGTTGTTCCGAAATATATATAGATGTGTCGACATGATAGGTCGAAACATTGTATACGTGTCTATGGTATCTCAAGATTACATAATATACAATACAAGTTGATTAAGTTATGGTTGGAATAGATTTGTTACCAATTTTCACGTAGCTAAAATGATAAAAATTATCCAATCTTGTTTTACCCATAACTTCTTCATTTTAAATCCGTTTTGAATGAATCAAATTGCTATGGTTTCATATTGAACTGTATTTTATGAATCTACACAGAAAAAGTATAGGTTTATAGTCGGAAAAATAAGTTACAAGTCGTTTTTGTAAAGGTAGTCATTTCAGTCGAAAGAACGACGTCTAGATGACCATTTTAGAAAACATACTTCCACTTTGAGTTTAACCATAATTTTTTTTTGGATATAGTTTCATGTTCATAATAAAAATCATTTTCTCAGAATAACAAGTTTTAAATCAAAGTTTATCATAGTTTTTAATTAACTAACCCAAAACAGCCCGCGGTGTTACTACGACGGCGTAAATCCGGTTTTACGGTGTTTTTCGTGTTTCCAGGTTTTAAATCATTAAGTTAGCATATCATATAGATATAGAACATGTGTTTAGTTAATTTTAAAAGTCAAGTTAGAAGGATTAACTTTTGTTTGCGAACAAGTTTAGAATTAACTAAACTATGTTCTAGTGATTACGAGTTTAAACCTTCGAATAAGATAGTTTTATATATATGAATCGAATGATGTTATGAACATCATTACTACCTCAAGTTTAGTAGGTAAACCTACTGGAAGTGACAAGAAATGATCTAGCTTCAAAGGATCTTGGATGGCTTGAAAGTTCTTGAAGTAGGATCATGACACAAAAACAAGTTCAAGTAAGATTTTTGCTCGAATTAAGATAGTTTATAGTTATAGAAATTGAATCAAAGTTTGAATATGAATATTACCTTGAATAAGAAAGATAACCTACTGTATATAACAAAGGTTTCTTGATCTTAGATGATTACTTGGAATGGATTAGAAAGCTTGGAAGTAAATTAGTAAACTTGAAGGGATTTTTGAAGTATTCTTGAAGTGTTCTTCCTATGATGATTATAGCTTGATTCTTGAAGTGATTTTTGATGAAGATGATGATTAACTACTGGAAAAATACGTTCATAATAGTGTGGGTGTGTTGAGAGAGAATTAGAAAGAGATTTGGAAGTGAAATGGAGTGAATGATGAGTGTTAATTGGTGAGTGGTGAGTGGGGTTAAAAGGAGTTCTAGTTAGTTGACTAGCTCATGGTAGAAGTTAAAATTGATTAGTCATACATGACATAATCAAGAGTGGAATCCCATGCTAGTTCCTATTGGTATATACCCATAGTAAGTACGTTTTGAAGCTGTGTATAATACGGGTAAGAATACGACTAGAATTCTTGATGAAAGAAAAGAATGGGAAAGTAACTGTAACCATTTTCGTTAAGTATGAGTGTTTCGATATATGTCTTGAAGTCTTCCAAAAGTATTTTAATACATCTAAATACACTACATGTATATACATTTTAACGGAGTCGTTAAGTCATCGTTAGTCGTTACATGTAAGTGTTGTTTTGAAACCTTTAAGTTAACGATCTCAATTAATGTTGTTAACCCATTGTTTATTATATCTAATGAGATGTTAAATTATTATATTATCATAATATTATGATATATTAATATATCTTAATATGATATATATACATTTAAATGTCGTTACAACGATAATCGTTACATATATGTCTCGTTTAAAAATCATTAAGTTAGTAGTCTTGTTTTTACATATGTAGTTCATTGTTAATATACTTAATGATATGTTTACTTATCATAATATCATGTTAACTATATATATAACCATATATATGTCATCATATAGTTTTTACAAGTTTTAACGTTCGTGAATCACCGGTCAACTTGGGTAGTCAATTGTCTATATGAAACCTATTTCAATTAATCAAGTCTTAACAAGTTTGATTGCTTAACATGTTGGAAACGTTTAATCATGTAAATATCAATCTCAATTAATATATATAAACATGGAAAAGTTCGGGTCACTACACTAGAAGCTATGGTTACCACCGTTTTCACATAAGTAGCAAGAATTTGAGTCTTTATCAAGCCTATGACGATGAGTACAACATGACAGGCTATGAGCGAAATTCATTTCTTAGATCTATCGGGAACCCTAAACACTTGAGTGATTTGAGTGACCCGTGGAAGCTAGCCTAAGTCATGTAACTTCCTCGCATGCTTGCAGAGATAGTTTCAACCCTAACATAGATGACTCACCTTATCTTTCACTCTTATAATAAAAAGCAAACCACTTAGGCTATTAGAAAACAAACTCCAAAATATTTCTTGAAGTAAAAACGAGAAGTTTGCTTGAGGACAAGTAAAGTCTAAGTGTGGGATATTTTATATCGGCTAAAAAGTCACGTTTTCACCCCGGTATTAAGACCCAAAAACAATAAAGATTCGAACTTTATCGGCAAGATACCCACTTCATCGGTTAGAATTGAAGAACAAGTAATTACAAAGACGATGCAAAAAGAATCGAGTGAATCAGAGCTAAAACGAAGATTCTAGAGCGAAAACGATGAAAGACAAGAAATCAAGTTACGATCCAGGGAATCAGCAGGTCAAATAGCTTGCCGAACGGCCTGCCAATGTGAAAAATGGCCTGCCAAACGGCCATATCAAACGGCCTCAGCAAACGAGGTGCCTCAGCAAACGGGCTGGCCAAACGGCCTGCCAAACGGGCTGCCAAACGGCCAGCCAGCCATTTGCAGGAAAAAATCAAGCTTATTTAAAGGGCACTTGTCATTCATTTTCAACACACACTTCAATTCACTTCTTTCTCTTTCTTGTACAATATTAGTCATACTCTCAAGGCCTTCGACTCCGTGCGGGAAACATAGTACCCGGAGAAGAACGCTGAAGATTGTATTAGGAGCGGTCTGAAGTTTTGAAGTTGTCACTTTTGTATTCAGAACTCGTTTAATATACTGGTAATTCTATCCCTTGTCTTTTTATAATGTCTTCCATTATTATGCTTTGCGATATTGTTACCATGATTAGCGAGTAGTTATCTTTAGTGTATGTTATGACGTAATCAGTTATAATGCCGAAATTATATTATGGCTTGTGTATGCTGTTAAAATGCTTTCTGATTATGCTTTAAACTCAATTGCTTTTCCAACTAATTGAACGTAGTAATTGGCTCTGTGATTGGGAAGTCGCGAACCTCGATTCAGAGTACACTATCTGTGTCACCCCTTGGTAAGAGAAGTCTATCGGATACAACGTGATTTTGACTGAGGCACATCGGTAGTAATAAGTCCACCGAGCCTTGGATTCTGACTGAGGACTCTTTCGTAGTGAAACATCTGACTAGACCCCTATTGTCGGTCCTAGACCATGCTAGTGTGGTCACCAAGCATATAAACTTCGTAGGTGCACACTGAAGCACAACAGTTGTTGTAAGCTGTACCTCTGCTAAGTAAGGCCATGGAACACAGTTAGTGTTGACTAGTACAGTTCACCATAACGCGGTCTCAAGCATTGCACCCCGCTTGAGGGATTCTTAGTTAATTAAGGAACTGTTTGTTCGAACACATAAAGGATTGGACCGTTAGGATAACCGAACGTTTCCTAGAAGTCAGCTTGACTTGGCCATGGTGTTCTTTATGGTTAAACTCTTTTAAGGGCCTAACTATCTTCTAAACCAATCATTAATGTAAGCAATGCGACCCATCACGTCTCTCGGATATGGAAAACCATGTATTCTATTATACTTAAGAAAGTTTAGACCATTTCGGAATTTTAATACGTCACCCAAATGAGTCGCTCAATTGGATGAGCCGTCTGAACGTGTATGCCTGATGTCAGACTGTACGGGCGTCGGGGGTTACGGGACATTGCTGTCTATTCAGAATCTTCAAGCCCAGCGCATTACCTATTGACATGTCTTACGACAGGGGCGTTTAGGACTAGTGTAGAAAATACAAGGTCACTGCCTATCCATGAGCCAGCATTCCATAATACCGGCAAAGTAACTGATGAAATCATAGCATGCACTTGTTTTGGCCTTATCTGAATTACAAATTTTATCGTATTTACTTTACTTTACTTTAATCTAGAAAAACCAAAATTAGGTAATCACCAACTACTCCTGCACTTTATAATTATCTTAAGTTTTAGATATAGGTTCAACGCTACTGATATAACAAAAATACGACTCTAGGTCATACTTCCCTTACTCATAATAAAGAGTAGTACGATTTAGGCCCCACTAAATATAAATTTAAAACGAGTACCTCCCCCTGAGTGGCTGACTCTAGCGCGTCGCGGCCCGACGACACCGCGCGAAAAAAATGTCCATTTCGGCCATATCAATCCACGTATAAATTGACATCAGTAGTTTTTCAACAAGCTCGCCGTCAGATATGGCGTATAGCCGCGGCGCGACCGTGACCCACGCGGCGCGGCTCCCACTGGTATCAGATTTTTGGGGTGTTACAAATCTCCCCCACTTGGGCCCGATCGCGTCCCCATGATCCACGCTGCATGTAACGAAGGTAATTGCTCCGTTACAAATTTTTGAGATTCCTAAGTACACTCGGAACCTTTTCGGTGACGCCATTGCACCTTATAAGTCCGAATTCTCTTTTTCCGAATCCCCTTAACCTTTTCATCAAGAATAACAACCGGCTCCTCCACATACTCTAATTTGTTATTTAGAGAAATTTAGTTCAACGGTACCCACATCGAGTCATCCGCAAGACACTTGTGAAGATAGGAAACATGGAATGTGTTATGGATTCCCGCAAGCTCTTCGGGTAGCTCTAAACGATACGCAAATTCACCAACACGAGCCAAAACAATAAAAGGTCCAGTAAACCGAGGAGAAAGTTTTTCCCCGCTTTCGAAACCTAATTACACCCTTCCATGGTGACACCTTAAGAATCACCATATCATCTTCATTAAATTCAATCGGTCGCCTACGTTTATCCGCATACGACTTTTGTCGGTCTTGTGCCACTTTGAGGCGAGCACGAATCACATCAATCTTTTGGTTCATCTCAAGAACCACTTCGGTACCACCAACTTCCTTTTGACCTACCTCGCCCCAACAAATCGGGGTTCGGCATCGTCGCCCATAAAGCATCTCATACGGTGGAATTCCAATAATGGCATGGTAGCTATTATTGTACGAGAACTCCACCAATGGAAAATGCTCATCCCAACTTCCACCAAAGTCAATTACACACGCTCATAACATATCCTCCAAGGTTTGGATGGTACTTTCGCTTTGATCGTCCGTTTGAGGATGAAAAGAAGTGCTCAATTTCACTTGAGTACCCATTTCGGTATGAAACTTACCCAAAATTGGGAAGTAAACCGCGTATCTCGATCGGAAATAATAGACACTGGTACCCATTGTCTCGAAATCACCTCCTTAATAAACAACCTCGCCAACATCTCCGACGAAATCGCCTCGTGTATAGGAAGGAACAAGGCACTTTTCGTCAATCAATCAACGATTAACCAAATTGTATCATATTGGGTTCTCGCCGTTTTTGGCAACTTAGTGATAAAATCCATGGTAAGATGCTCCCACTTCCACTTCAGGATCTCTAACGGTTACACCATACCATAAGGCTTTTGATGCTCGGCCTTAACTTGCAAGCAAGTAAGACATTGCTAAACGTACTTAACCACATCACGCTTCACACTGGGCCACCAATACTCTTTCTTCAAATCAAGGTACATCTTTGTAGCCCCCGGGTGAATAGAATATTTTGATTTGTGCGCCTCATCGAGTAGCACCGTATGGTGACCAGCCAATTTTGGTACCCACACTCGACCTTGAAAACACAACAACCCATGCGTTCCTAGGACAATCGACTCCGTTTATCCTTGAATTCGCTCTTCACGCTTATGATTAACAAATGAATCAATTTGAACCTCACTGAGTTTCACGAGAAAATTATTCGAAAGAATCGTTCGTAACGACTTTACTTGCAAACTCGGGACTTGGTTCTTACAGCTTAATGCATCCGCAACTACATTTGTTTTACCCAGGTGATAAAGTATCTCAAGATCATATACCTTCAATAAATCCAACCATCGCCGTTGACGGTTGTTTAAATTGCGTTGATCAAAGAAGTACTTTAAATGCTTATGGTCCGAATAAACCATACACTTGACACCATAAAGGTAATGGCACCAAATATTCAACGCATGAACCACTGCCACCAACTCAAGATCATGAGTCAGGTAGTTCTTCTCGTGCTCTTTTAATTGTCTCGAGGCATAAGTGATCACTTTACCCCTTTGCATAAGTGCACAACCGATCCCACTAATCGAGGCATCACAATACACCGCCATATCTTCCACCCCTTCCGGTAACACTAACACCGGAGCTTGACACAATTTTCTTTTACATCACCCCATTCAAACTTTATATTCTTCCGAGTTAGCCACCGAGAACCTACCATCAGCGATCTCAACTTGTAAAGTAAAGTCTCGATCATATAAGGGACAATCTAAAGTAGCCGCATATTTTAAGGAAACATACGACATATCGGCACCACTATCAAATAGAACCTTAGCGGGTTTAGAGATGACCAATAAAGTACCTGAAACCACTTCTTGTACTTCTTAGCATCAACGATAGTCATCATGAAATTTCAGCCCCTCGCGGGCCACGCCGTCTTTTCCAACCGCTTGGCGTTATCATAGCTTTTATCACCCGTCGTTAAGTCGGGACACTCAGACTTCCGGTGGCCCTCCTTGTGATAATTAGGACAAGTGATTTTACTCTTAGAAGACGAGTTTGGGCAATCCCAGGACATATGACCTTTTTGCCCACAAGTATAGCAATTAGGCACATGACCCTTGGAACCCTTCTTCTTCACACTACCTACACTTTCGGCCACACTCTTAGCCTTCTTACTCGGGGCACTACTTGCCTCAAACTTCCTCTTACTAGTTGTAACATCATTAGCTTTCGGATCATCGGGTTCAAAACCTTTCGCCACATCAAACAACTCGGCAAAAGTCTTAACATGACCAAGACTAATCTTTGCCCGAAGATCATCATTTAAAGCCTTATGAAAATCCTCCTGCAACATTCGGTCGTTCCCTATGTATTCGGGACAAAACCGTACCTTAGCAAGAAACATAGCCTTAAAAGTGTTCAGGTCCATAGACCCTTGACGCAAGTTTCGCAACTCCTTTCGAATTCGGGTGAGATCGGCTTGAGTGCGATACTCCTTGAAGAACTCGGGCTTGAAATCATCCCAAGGCAAATTAATAAACGTCTCTTCACCCATTATAAGAAGTTTATCATCTAACCATGTTTTCGCCCCACCCCTCATTAGGCTCGTAGCAAGCCTTGTCTTTTTATTGGGTGGGCATTCACACACCCGGAAACATCCTTCCACATCCGATATCCACCTCGTGCTTTTTAGAGGGTCGGGACTCCCTTCAAATAGCGGCGGCTTAGTGAACTTAAAGTCCTTGTAACTAAACCCACCACTTCCAGGAACCCCTAAATTAAGAGGTCCCTCATCAACACCTTCATTGCCTTGAGGCTTTGGAAACCTCTTATAGAACTCTTCTCTTACCACCACACCTACTTAATCTTGAAGGAGATCGGTTATTGGTTCCTCAATTGTCTCTTGAAGAACCTCTTTGACCTTCCCGGTAAACACCAAAGAATTACTCTCAAGCGCGGCCACAATCTTAGCCGTGAGGTTATTATCATTATTCACCTCCTCATTACTCGGACCCTCATAATCCACACCACTTCGTGTCCTCATTCTATAAATTAAAGTAGATTAGAACACGATAAAAAGACACGCCATAACACTTAACAACCCATCTTACTTGATGCTCGTCGTACTTCATTCATTTGACACGACATGCAACCGTACTAATGGTGGCCAATCATTAATACACTTGGGCAACCTATCAAACTCCTTGATACAACGACCATCTCACTTGATGTTACCGAAAGCACATAAACTATTAACCACAAGCACTAAGGTGCCTACATAATCCCGTGGTCCCGTAACTCGACAAGTCATGCATAAAACGCCCATTCAATCTAAGTCTAGGCTCCCATTGCAAGGCAACCTAGATCCCTTAGGTCATGTTATATATATATATATATATATATATATATATATATATATATATATATATATATATATATATATATATATTAAACATTGATGAGTACACAAGACCCTTAAGTTTTAACCAAAACAACCCTTTAATGAGCATGACCGTCGGGACCATTACCAAAAGTGCCTTCCAAAAATCCGCCTAGGCCAAACTCTTACCCTTATTCTTCGATGTTCCACAATCTATAAAAAGGTAAACAATGAAGGAGTAAGCTACAAAACTTAGTGAGTGCAATACTTATATGCATACATACATAAATTACATATTTACGCAACTTACACATAACCGCATACAAGATAGCATCACTAAAGTAAACATACACAACCAAGTATGAGCTAGCATGTTAAATTACGTAAACAAGAATGTAACATGCTACACTACCAAAAGAACATCATATAAAGGCAAAAATGGTTAACCATTCCCAAATGTGCTAATCATCAAATGAATAGCACCAACAACCCGTGTTCACGACCAACAAAGGCGCCTCCCGGATGGCACCACCATGTACACCCTAATGTGGTCAACGAAAAGTGTGGTCTCAATTGGTAACACTTCTCGCATACTCACAAGTGGCCAACAAAGAGTGGACTTCAAAGTAATCGCACTCACCACTTTTCCCCAAAAGCACGGTGGCCAACAAAGAGCGAGTCATTATAAGAGACATCACTCACCACATTGCACAAGTGGCCAACAAAGAGTAAAATCCTTCACAATTGGATAGTACTCGCCACTAACCCGTAATCAAATAACTTATATATACAAACATATAAATACTCTACTTACCTTGAACAACTAGATGAGTCGACAACCGAGTTAGGACTTCAAGATTGCTCCACAAGCGATTTACCTAGCAAAATCATAACATTAAGCTATAAACTCTAGTAGCTTGACCCAAACCCACAAGTACAACTTCGACCCAAATTGCACCCAAATTCACCAACTTGGTCAAACAAGACTCAAACTCCCCAAATCACTAAAAGCTAGTGATTTGGTCCCAAACTCAACTATATACAACTCATGGTCAAGTGCTAAGAGCACTCCATGACCCATTTCAATTAAAGACCTATTTTGACCCAAATCGGGTTTACACCCAAAATCAAACTACCAAGAACACCCATTTGGGCTCCATTCACCAACAACATCACTAATACTTGTGATTATGCCTAAAATGCAAGCTTACACATGACTAAACATTTTCCAACCTAAAACCCACCAACAAGGGTCAATCAACACCCATACTAGCTTCAAATACCCATTTGTGAGCTAGATGAGTTAAATTAAGAACATGCAATCACAAACCCTAACCTCAATTTGATTGAAAATCGGAGTTAGGACTTACCACTAGTATGAAAAGATAGCTAGGAATGAGATGAACAAGATTAACACTTGCACTTTGGTGAGATTCAACCTTCTTCCTCTCCAAATCAAGCTCTCTCTACCTCTCTCTCTCTCTACCTCTCTCTCTCTCTTTAGCAATTGAGTTTCTCTCACTAGAATGCTAGAGATTATTTGAGTAGGTGCAAGATGAAATTAAAGGGGATCTAAAATTGATTCATTCACTAATCGGCTGTTCATGGGTGAAAAAACCCATTTCCCCCCACTTAAACTCTTTAAAAAGTCAAAAGTCAACTTTTTGCCCCGCAGTTAGGAGCGTCGCGACTCCTTGGCTCGCGGCGCGACTCACAGAGTAAACTGCCACCAGTAGCTTTCACAAAACATACCATCAGTTCCAAGCAAGAGGCAAGGCGTGCCATTTACCCCCGCAGCGCAGCTCCACGTATAAATTGACATCAGTAGTTTTTCAACAACCTCGCCATCAGATATGGCGTATAGCCGCGGTGCAGCCGTGACCCACGCGCCGCGGCTTCTACTGGTATAACGACCCTCATTTTTCCATTCTATATTTTTCCAATATTAAATGCCCAAACAATATAATCAAAACTTAATGATTAAACTTTAATCAACAATTGTTAAGTATTAAGAGTTAGAAAACATATTAATTAACTTTGTGCAATAATTGACAAGTTAATAAAAGATGAAAATAATAAACTGTTAGTCGACACTCACTGCTAATTAAAATTTATGCATTTATGTAATATTATAACTGATAACCTATAAGTAATAAATAAAAATTGACATTTATATAAATAATAAAACAATTGAGAACTAAATATATACAAGTCATGAATTAGTAAAAAGAAAATAATACTTATCATGTAGTAAATGTAAAAAATAATAATAGTAATAATAATGAGACTAAAGAATCTTAAACAATTACATCCTTATGTTGACTAAAAATTAAAATAATATATATATAAACTAGTACCACCTATTGTTGACTAAAAATTATAAAATAAAATAAAATCATTAATTAGAACATCCTTATGTTGACTAACACTCTAATACTTGCACTATATAAACTCCTAGTTTCTCATTCACAAATCACACCAAAATCCTCTCTCAAAAACAATCTCTCCCTCTCCCTCTCTTGTGGTATTCGGATCTTCAAGCTTGTTCTTCGTGTTCTTCAAGAATCTTCAAGGAGTTCTTCAAGATTTTTAAGGCTTTGATCTTCCATCTTCATCGTGTTCATCTTTTCTTTGTTAATTATCTTGAATCTTCAAAGGTATAACATAAACCCTAAACTATTTACATAAACTTTAATCTTTGTTAATTCATATTCATATTATAAACTTGTTATTCATAAGTATATACATAAACACTCCTAGATTTATATATACATATATACATGTAAAAAAAATATTTTTATGTATATATACGAATTATATATACATATACATATTAAAACCTTAAACCCTAATACTACTTATACTAGTACTTAACATGTATACACTATTACTATTACTAGCACCTATAACCTACTACTTATATTGTAGCACACAAATATTTTGGGATATGTATTAGAGATGTATAGATCTTCGAACTTTCTTGACGAATGGTTTCTACGAGATTCTAGGCAGAGGGTTTGGATTTCCGATTTAAAGGGTCCTATGGCTCAAGCCCCTAGATCTAAATTAGCCATTCGAAGGGAAAGGGGTGATTGGAAGCTTATCTAATACGGCAAGTATCCTAAAATGAAAAACACTCATAAAAGTAGAAACTCTCTAGTCATAGAAACTTAGTAAAATAAGAAACTTTATAAAAATGGAAACTTTATAAAAATAGTAACTTACTAGGAATAGAAACTTAGTAAAACAAACTATACTTAAACACATACTTAAACTTAAACATGGGCAAAACACTTAACTACTCTTAAATGTCAACAGGTTGACTTTCCTGCTCACTCGTTCAACTCTTTATTCCGAGGAATAACTCTCTCTCTACTTACTAAGGTGACTTTCATAGCCCCACTCTTATTGCTATAGCACTTTTTATACTTACTGGGGTGAGACACATGCTGCTTTTATACTTTAAACAACTTAGACACAAGTACGAACCTAAACTGTACTATGACTAGCTTATGCTACTAAGACCCCACAGTGATATTTTTTAATTGCTTTCAGGATAAGGCATTCTTAATTATTGGGGGTAGGCCTATCGGGAGTAACGTCCCCGATACATTTGACCGTGATGTCTTTGTATTACTTAATAATGATTTAAACATGGTGATAAGGTACTGCCAACTTATCATCGGGGCAACAAAACAAACGTTTAGTCTAAAATATCACGAATCAGTACTACTTTTGGATCTGCGAGATCTACTTTTTGATCCTGCGGGAGATCAACTTTACAACTAAATCTTGTGGTCTAAAAACAACGATAACTACTTTTGTTAAACCTATGAACTTCACTCAACCTTTTTGGTTGACACTTTAGCATGTTTTGTCTCAGGTGCTGTTTGATTCAAGCTTTCTTATCTACTACTTATGTGATGCTACTTGGACTTAGGATAAAGAGATATCGCATTTATTACTTCTGCATATGAACAATTACTTTATTGTTATTTCCATTATTGTAACGACATTTCATTTTCCGCTGCGTACTCAATAAAGTTAAATTTTCTCATTTAGTATTGTTCTCGTATTATAATATGTTGGTTTATTTGATATTAGTAACGTTTCTTCCAGACCCTATTGGGAGGACGTTACAGATTGGTATCAGAGCAAACCAGGCTGTTATAGAGAACCAGGATTGCATTTTTATGTGTGCCTTACTTGTTAGCTAGGGTGCCTTAGCAATCTAGGAAACTATAACCTTTCCTGCCTTGGACTTAAAGCACTTAGGATTGTCGTATAATCTTAACAATTATGCTTTAATAAACTTGACTCAAAGATTCTAATCAAGGTCTCTTTCCTAATGATAGGATGTCAAGCTCAAGCGTTAACAAGCCCAACAAAGCAACTCACAACCCTACCACCGAAGTAGGTGTTGGACACTCTTCAACTTCGAGACCAGTTCGAAGTCCTCTTTATAATCCTGCTTCACCACCGCTGAATTATAGCCCGAATACTATTTTAGATTCACATGGGTCTCCTCAATACTACCCAACTCCGAGAACCCAAGATAAGGGAAAACGGCATGAAGAAGTTGGTCCATCAAGGAAGAGAGCCCGATCTCCTTTTTATGATGGTCCTAAGTATGAAATCATGAGATTACGAAACGATACCGAGAGAAACATTGGAGGTCTACTTCGCCACATGGAAAGAGTGGATCATCGAATAAAGAAACTTATGAAAGAAAACGTCGAGCTAAGAAAGGAGTTGCTGATGCTAAAGTGCGAGGAAGAACGCAACACTCGCTGGGGAAAGCAATCACTTGCTTACCTCAAGGAGGATGTTGATGTCCGAATGAAAATGGAGAAAGGTCGAGTCGACGAACAACTTGCCATAAGAGAGTACAACACTAATGCCGTAAACAGTCGTGTTACCAACCTTTATGACAACTTCGAGTATCTCTATGAGAAACAAAAGTCGAAAAATGAGAAAGTTGAGGAGTTTATGAAGAAGGTTGGAGACGAAATATGAAGACTACTTCAATCTTAATATTTCCTAGTTATTTTTCCTATTTTCCATCTATGTAAAGGCTGTGCCTTAAACAATTTCTATTTCCGAATCGTGTAATAAAGGCTTATTTAATGCCTCGTTCTAATAATATAAAGTGTTTTATTAATATCATGCGATATCAATACTTTAGTTTATTCATACTTGTGATTTCTCAAACTTATAACTTGTTAAACTTATCAAACATATGTTCACTTTTATGTAGTGACATCATGGTTCGTTCAGCTGCACCTACCGTTAACAACGTTGTGTTAACTACTGAGCAATTCCAACAGTTACTCGCTGCTGCCCAAGGCAACGCCCAAGCTAATCATGCTAATACTCAACCAAAACCTTGTTCCTACAAGGACTTTACAAACTGTCACCCTCCCGCTTTTAAGGGAAACGAAGAAGCTGTCGAACTAGTTCGTTGGTTCGAAAAGATGGAATCTATTTTCCGTATTTGCAACTGTGGTGATGATGATCGAGTAAAGTATGCCACTAGCTCGTTGGGTGGTAATGCTTTAACTTGGTGGACTGCTTATGCCAAGTCCGTAGGAATTGATAATGCTAATGCAATTCCATGGGACGAACTCAAAAGTATGATGGTCAACAAATTCTGCCCAAGGAGTCAAGTTCAGAAGCTTGAAGCTGAGTTCTGGGAACTCAGGGTCAAGGGTACTGACATTGAGAATTATACCAATAGTTATCTGGAGCTTTCTACTCTATGTCCTGAAATGTTTCCTACTGAAGCTAGAAGAATTGAGCGGTATATTGAAGGTCTTCCCGAGGATGTTCAAGGGAATGTTATTGCTGCTGAGAAGGTTACTTTGGATGCTGTGATTCTCATGGCACAAAATCTCATGTTGGCTAAGAGAAGAAGGGCGTCGGCCAATAAGCAAGTTGAAACCAAGGGTAATGATGGTAAGAGGAAGTTTGAGCCGTCTCAAGGTTCAACTCAGAATGTTAGTAAAAAGCTTATGGATAGTACAAGGACGAATTATAAGGGCACTTATCCTTTTTGTGTTCGTTGTGAAAGGCATCACCCGGGGCAGTGCACTGCCACTTGTTCGTTGTGTAAGAAAGTGGGACACGTAGCTAAGACGTGTAGGACTCCTCCAAAGAATAAATCTATTGTTCCTGCCAAAGCTCCTCCTACTTGTTATACTTGTGGGGAAAAGGGACACATTAGTCCAAATTGCCCTAAGAAGAGAGATAATCCTGCTACTGGAGCCAATACTACTGCTGCAAAGGGTCGTGCATTTGTTATTACTGCTGCTGAAGCCCGAGATGAAGATGAGGTCATCACGGGTACGTATCTCGTCAATAATTGCTACGCAACTATTTTATTCGATACTGGTGCCGACCGAAGTTACGTATCTAATGAATTTTGTACCCTATTTACTGAAAAGCCTCAACCCTTAGAAACTAAACGATTAGTAGAAGTAGCCAATGGAAAGATCATGAAAGTTGATAAAATTTATAAAAACTGCAACCTAATCTTAGCCAGCAAAGAATTTAAGATAGACCTTTTGCCGGTCGAGCTAGGAAGTTTCGATGTCGTAGTTGGAATGGATTGGTTACGTCCATTAAGAGCTGCGATCATGTGTTACGATAAAACCGTTCATGTTCCATTAGGAAATGGAGAGACTCTTATTATCCAAGGTGAAAAGAGTAGTTCCAATCTCAATATTATCTCCTGTATTAAAACCCGCAAATACCTTATGAAAGGTTATCCAGCTATTCTAGCCCACGTTAATCTGATTGAATCGAAAGAGAAGCGAATTGAAGATGTACCAGTAGTTAAAGACTTTCCCGATGTGTTTCCCGAAGATCTTCCGGGTATTCCACCTCCTCGACAAGTTGAATTCCAAATTGATTTAACTCCTGGTGCTGCTCCTGTTGCTAAAGCACCATACCGTTTAGCACCTTCCGAAATGAAGGAATTATCCAACCAACTCCAAGAACTATTGGATAAAGGTTTCATTCGTCCAAGCTCGTCCCCTTGGGGAGCTCCTATTCTGTTTGTTAAAAAGAAGGATGGTACATTAAGGATGTGCATTGATTACCGCGAACTTAACAAGCTTACTATCAAGAACCGTTATCCGTTGCCACGTATTGATGATCTATTTGACCAACTTCAAGGGTCAAGTGTTTATTCAAAGATTGATTTAAGATCCGGTTATCACCAACTCAAGGTCAAGGAATCCGATATTCCTAAGACTGCTTTTCGCACTCGTTATGGGCACTATGAATTCTGTGTCATGCCTTTTGGTTTAACTAATGCTCCTGCCGTGTTCATGGACCTCATGAATCGTGTTTGTAAACCGTATCTTGACAAATTTGTCATCGTATTCATTGACGACATCTTGATCTATTCGAAGAATGAGAAAGAGCATGAGCAACATTTGCGCATGATTCTTGAACTCTTACGAAAGGAACAACTTTATGCTAAATTTTCTAAGTGCGAGTTTTGGCTCAAAACCGTACAATTTCTCGGACATGTTGTTGATAGAAACAGAATACATGTCGATCCAGCTAAGATTACTGCTATTCAGAACTGGGAGATACCAAAGACTGCAAAGCATATTCGTCAATTTTTGGGACTTGCCGGTTACTATCGAAGGTTTATAAAAGATTTTTCTCTCATTGCCAAACCTCTTACAAAGCTGACTCAAAAAGGGAAGAAATTTGAGTGGTCCGAAGAACAGGAATCTGCTTTCAAGATTCTGAAGGAGAAGTTGACCACAGCCCCGATTCTTTCTTTACCTGAAGGTACCGACGACTTTGTTGTTTACTGCGATGCCTCAAAGCATGGCTTTGGTTGTGTTTTAATGCAACGAGAGAAGGTTATCGCCTATGCATCTAGACAGTTGAAGAAACATGAAGTAAACTATACCACACATGACCTAGAGTTAGGTGCCGTGGTATTTGCATTAAAGATATGGAGACATTATCTCTATGGTAATCACTTTACGGTGTACACTGACCATAAAAGTCTTCGACACATCTTTGATCAAAAACAGCTGAATATGAGGCAAAGTCGATGGCTCGAGACATTGAACGATTATTATTGTGAGCTGAAATATCATCCTGGCAAGGCGAATGTAGTTGCCGATGCCCTTAGTCGAAAAGACGATATTAAACGTGTTCGTGCTTTAAACCTAAAAATCAAATCGAATCTTATTTCACGAATCTATGAAGCTCAATTGGAAGCTATTAGACCGACACTTATCGAAGGTGAAGGACCTATTGGTTTTGAGAACCAACTTCAAGTGAAAGCTAATGGTACACGGTACTTTGGCAATAGAATATGGGTTCCTCGTTTTGGTAATCTTCGCGAACTAGTCTTGGATGAAGCACATAAGACTAGATATTCTATCCATCCCGGTTCCAGTAAGATGTATCACGATGTGAAGGAATTCTACTGGTGGCCTAACATGAAAGCCGATATTGCTACTTATGTTAGTAAGTGTCTCACTTGTTTGAAAGTCAAGGCCGAACATCAAAAGCCTTCTGGTCTGTTGACACAACCCGACATTCCGCAGTGGAAGTGGGAAGGTATCACTATGGACTTCGTTACTAAGTTACCTAAGACTTCGAACGGTAACGATACTATTTGGGTAGTAGTTGATCGTCTTACTAAATCTGCAAATTTCATACGAATCAAGGAAACCGACAAGATGGAGAGATTAGCACAGCTTTATATTAAAGAAATCGTCTCACGTCATGGTGTTCCTATCTCGATCATTTCTGATCGCGATAGTCGATTTGTTTCTAGATTTTGGAAAACTTTACAATCTGCTCTTGGAACTCAACTCGACATGAGTACAGCTTATCATCCGCAAACCGATGGTCAAAGTGAACGAACCATTCAAACTATGGAGGATATGCTACGTGCTTGTGCAATCGATTTCGGCAAAGGATGGGATAGACATCTACCTTTGGTTGAATTTTCTTATAATAACAGTTATCACTCCAGCATTAAGGCTGCACCTTTTGAAGCTTTATATGGACGGAAGTGTAGATCCCCTTTGTGTTGGGATGAACTTGAGGACAGACATTTAACTGGTCCTGAAATTATTCACGAAACTACCGAAAAGATCGTTCAAATCAAGCAACGTTTAGAAACTGCCCGTAGCCGACAGAAAAGCTATGCCAATAAGAAACGAAAAGACATCGAATACCAAGTTGGAGATAAAGTCATGTTGAAAGTATCCCCTTGGAAAGGTGTTGTCCGCTTCGGTAAGCGAAGTAAACTCAGTCCACGATATGTTGGACCATTCACAATCACTGAAAGAGTCGGTCCCGTGGCATACCGATTAGAACTGCCAACCGAACTTAGTCAAGTACATGATGTGTTTCATGTCTCAAATCTTAAACGGTGTCTTGCCGATGACACACTCGTTATTCCTCTGGATGATGTCCGCATTGATGAGCAAATGCACTTCGTTGAAGAACCTATAGAAATCATGGAAGGAGAGGTCAAACAAACGCGTAAAAGCAATATACCTATCGTTAAAGTCCGGTGGAATTCGCGTAGAGGCCCCGAATATACCTGGGAACGCAAAGACCATATGAAACGGAAATATCCCCATCTCTTCTCAACTGCTGATGCAAACGAGAAAACTACCTAAAAACTTCGGGACGAAGTTTTCAATAACGGGGAGGTACTATAACGACCCTCATTTTTCCATTCTATATTTTTCCAATATTAAATGCCCAAACAATATAATCAAAACTTAATGATTAAACTTTAATCAACAATTGTTAAGTATTAAGAGTTAGAAAACATATTAATTAACTTTGTGCAATAATTGACAAGTTAATAAAAGATGAAAATAATAAACTGTTAGTCGACACTCACTGCTAATTAAAATTTATGCATTTATGTAATATTATAACTGATAACCTATAAGTAATAAATAAAAATTGACATTTATATAAATAATAAAACAATTGAGAACTAAATATATACAAGTCATGAATTAGTAAAAAGAAAATAATACTTATCATGTAGTAAATGTAAAAAATAATAATAGTAATAATAATGAGACTAAAGAATCTTAAACAATTACATCCTTATGTTGACTAAAAATTAAAATAATATATATATAAACTAGTACCACCTATTGTTGACTAAAAATTATAAAATAAAATAAAATCATTAATTAGAACATCCTTATGTTGACTAACACTCTAATACTTGCACTATATAAACTCCTAGTTTCTCATTCACAAATCACACCAAAATCCTCTCTCAAAAACAATCTCTCCCTCTCCCTCTCTTGTGGTATTCGGATCTTCAAGCTTGTTCTTCGTGTTCTTCAAGAATCTTCAAGGAGTTCTTCAAGATTTTTAAG
This sequence comes from Rutidosis leptorrhynchoides, assembly GCF_046630445.1. NCBI lineage: Eukaryota > Viridiplantae > Streptophyta > Magnoliopsida > Asterales > Asteraceae > Rutidosis > Rutidosis leptorrhynchoides. The sequence goes on from NC_092341.1 coordinate 170,705,016, forward strand.
GCTTTGATCTTCCATCTTCATCGTGTTCATCTTTTCTTTGTTAATTATCTTGAATCTTCAAAGGTATAACATAAACCCTAAACTATTTACATAAACTTTAATCTTTGTTAATTCATATTCATATTATAAACTTGTTATTCATAAGTATATACATAAACACTCCTAGATTTATATATACATATATACATGTAAAAAAAATATTTTTATGTATATATACGAATTATATATACATATACATATTAAAACCTTAAACCCTAATACTACTTATACTAGTACTTAACATGTATACACTATTACTATTACTAGCACCTATAACCTACTACTTATATTGTAGCACACAAATATTTTGGGATATGTATTAGAGATGTATAGATCTTCGAACTTTCTTGACGAATGGTTTCTACGAGATTCTAGGCAGAGGGTTTGGATTTCCGATTTAAAGGGTCCTATGGCTCAAGCCCCTAGATCTAAATTAGCCATTCGAAGGGAAAGGGGTGATTGGAAGCTTATCTAATACGGCAAGTATCCTAAAATGAAAAACACTCATAAAAGTAGAAACTCTCTAGTCATAGAAACTTAGTAAAATAAGAAACTTTATAAAAATGGAAACTTTATAAAAATAGTAACTTACTAGGAATAGAAACTTAGTAAAACAAACTATACTTAAACACATACTTAAACTTAAACATGGGCAAAACACTTAACTACTCTTAAATGTCAACAGGTTGACTTTCCTGCTCACTCGTTCAACTCTTTATTCCGAGGAATAACTCTCTCTCTACTTACTAAGGTGACTTTCATAGCCCCACTCTTATTGCTATAGCACTTTTTATACTTACTGGGGTGAGACACATGCTGCTTTTATACTTTAAACAACTTAGACACAAGTACGAACCTAAACTGTACTATGACTAGCTTATGCTACTAAGACCCCACAGTGATATTTTTTAATTGCTTTCAGGATAAGACATTCTTAATTATTGGGGGTAGGCCTATCGGGAGTAACGTCCCCGATACATTTGACCGTGATGTCTTTGTATTACTTAATAATGATTTAAACATGGTGATAAGGTACTGCCAACTTATCATCGGGGCAACAAAACAAACGTTTAGTCTAAAATATCACGAATCAGTACTACTTTTGGATCTGCGAGATCTACTTTTTGATCCTGCGGGAGATCAACTTTACAACTAAATCTTGTGGTCTAAAAACAACGATAACTACTTTTGTTAAACCTATGAACTTCACTCAACCTTTTTGGTTGACACTTTAGCATGTTTTGTCTCAGGTGCTGTTTGATTCAAGCTTTCTTATCTACTACTTATGTGATGCTACTTGGACTTAGGATAAAGAGATATCGCATTTATTACTTCTGCATATGAACAATTACTTTATTGTTATTTCCATTATTGTAACGACATTTCATTTTCCGCTGCGTACTCAATAAAGTTAAATTTTCTCATTTAGTATTGTTCTCGTATTATAATATGTTGGTTTATTTGATATTAGTAACGTTTCTTCCAGACCCTATTGGGAGGACGTTACAACTGGTATCAGATTTTTGGGGTGTTACAACTTATTTTCTAAATGTATACAAAGAAAGTGCAACCAAGATTGGAATAATGAAGATGATGTTCACAAGGTGGCCCATCCGAGCATATGATGGAGATGGCGGTTTTAATGGAAGCTGATTCTCACACATGGTTTATGTCCGTAGTTGACCTTGTTTTTCCGTGTGTTGGCTTACTAGAATAACGCATAGGATTTGAGGCATACTACCGACATTACGTTTTATGATTATATTATTTGTCTATGCAATGCTAGCTAGAAAATTGTTTTAAAACAAAAGGACAATAATCATATAAAACAGTTTGGTTAAAATTGGTTTAACAAACGCATCACGCAATACTAAATTAGCAAATGTTTTAAAATGGTATAAAACTACTTTTGCTAAAAGAAAACAAAAACCCATTTTAAATGTAAACTTTACGCTATCCATGAGTAGTAGACACATCTGAACCTTCTACCTGTTAGATTTTGCGATACCCGAGAGTCTTGAGCCGGACTTTAATTGGGTGCTGGGAAAGGTGAGGTGATTTTAACGATACCCGAGAGTCTTGGGCCGAATTTCACGTATATCTATCACGAGCGGTTTACAATCTGAACTTGTGGTTTACAGCAAACCCGCCACGAGGAAGGATTCCTACCTAAATAACTTATAATTAGCAATCCGCGGCAAACAGTCATTACCATAAGTGAAATATGGATCTTAGCCTTGTTACTTATAATTATTTGAATATTGAACACTTGGGTAATTATTTTAACAAGGATTAAACAAGTCAAACTAACTTATACAACTTACTTTAAAATATGTTAGATGTCTACAACAAACACAAATCCTACTTCGTCATCAATCACTAATTTCTGCCTTAAAGGGCTCCTCGAAAATGACAAGCTTACAGGCTTGAACTACCTGAATTGGCTTCGCAGCCTAAGAATTGTTCTTAGGATAGAAGGAAAGATCAGGGCTATTGAGGAACCCATACCGGCAGAACCACGAACGAGAGCTACTCAAGTGGCTAGGGATGAGTTTGAAAAACGTCATTTCGAGTCTAATGAGGTAGCATGCTTAATGTTGGCGACCATGTCTCCAGAGCTTCAAAAGGTCATGGAGAGCTTAAGGTTGTATGACATGTTGAACCAATTGAACAATATGTTCCAACAACAAGCAAAGCAAGAAGAATTTGACATCATAAAAGCTCGCATGTGTTGCAAAATATCAACGGGTAGTAGTGTTAGTGTCCATGTACTATAAATGAAAGGGTACATAGATCGGATGGAGGTCCTTGGTTTTCCCATAGGTCAGGAGCTTGCAATAGATTTTATCCTGAACTCGCTGACTAGTGCATATGAAGGGTTCATCATGAACTACAATATGGAGAAAACACATCATGGAGATCCATGACATGTTGAAGAGCGCTAAGACTAACATGGCCAAAGCTAAGCCCACAACTACCGTACTAGCCATTTGTGAAGGTGGGATCAAGAAGAAGAAAATTAAAGCAAAGGGCAAAGACAAGGGTAAGGGTAAAGTTGGCACGTCCAACTTCAAACCTAAACCTAAGGGCATTGCTAACTCTTCTACTTTAAAGATTTCGTAAACCAAGTCTCCTGAAGAAGAAACATTCTTCCATTTTGGGGATAAACAACATTGGAGGCGCAATTGTACCAAGTACTTGAAGGAACTCAATGAACTATGGGCCAAGGTTGTCATCGTACCTTCAGGTTTGTTCATGATGGAATTAAAAAAATACTTTTATTTCTAATTCCTGGGTATTGGACACATGATGTGGTACTCACAGTTGTACAAATGTGCAGGGACTCACAAGAAGTAGGAAGCTGAAGACCGGGGAGCTTAATCTAATCATGGGGAACAAAAATGTTGCCTCTGATGATATGATTGGATAATATAAGCTCACTTTTTATTATGGTCTATGTATTATATTTTCCAGTGTTTGCTATAGTGCTGAAATGGCAAGAAACATAATATCATTTGATGCTTTATTTAATGATGGTTTTGATTTTAGTTTTGATAATGGATCCATACTTGTTTACAAGAATGGAATATTTTATTTCAAAGCTAGTCCTTGTAGAGGTATCTTGGAAACCATAATAAAGCTAAATGATGATTCAATCTATAATGATGATTCATCCAAAGATGGTTTGGATAAAACATATCTATGGCATGGTCATTTAGGCCATATAAACAAGAAACGCATAACAAAACTCTAGTCGGATGGAATTTTAGAATCATTTGATGTTACATCATATGATAAATGCGAATCTTGCTTATTAGGAAAAATTACAAAGGCACCTTTCACAGGAAACTGTGAACGAGGTAAGGATCTGTTGGAGCTGGTACACACTGATGTGTGTGGTCCGTTCAGATCGCCTACTAAACACCATGAACGTTGCTTCGTTACATTTACTGATGACTTTAGTAGATATGGTTACATTTATTTAATTAAACAAACGTCTGAAACTTTGGGAGTGTTCAAGGCTGTGACGACCAGAAAATTTTTGACCAAATTTAAACTTAATCTTTATATAAATTCGACACGATAAGCAAAGTCTGTAAAGCTAAGACTGAAAATTTTTGAACTATTTTAATATATTCAATTACCCTGCGACTATTTCTGACAATTCACAAACCTTTAAATTATAAACAGAAATTCATATATAAATAATTGTATATGTAAATAAATATATATAATAAATTAAATATATTAATAAACTATTATAGGATTTAATTATTATGAAAGAAAACTTAATATAACTAAAACTTGTTATTTCAAATATATAGTGTATAAATGATTTTGAACATAATTTGTCAACGTTAACAATGTATTAAATATATAAGTTATACTATGAGTTTAATTGTTTAATATATATAATTAATATGATTATCTACTTAATATTTAAAACATAATTTTATATATATATATATATATATCTATATATATATATATATATATATATATATATATATATATATATATATATATATATATATATATATATATATATATATATATATATATATATATATATGTGTGTGTGTGTGTGTGTGTGTGTGTGTGTGTGTGTGTGTGTGTGTTTTGTGTGTGTGTGCGTGTGTGTGTGTGACTTCTATACATAATTGTTAATTGTATGTATAAATATTAAATACTCAAAATATGTTATTATATAATATATTATATATAATTAATTAATAATGTGTAATATTAATAAATTAAATTTAATTACAAGATTAAAATATAGTTGTTATACTTACTTTCATTATTATTATTAAAATTAATATTAATATCAGTAGTAGTAATATTATTATTTTCAATATATAATATTTAGATATGAAAAATTTGAGATATATGACTTGTTATATTATTATTATTATTAATTACTATTAAACTTAGTATTTTTATTAAAATTTACATTATTGTTATTATCAATATTATCACATTATTATTATCCTTATTTTTATTAAATTTATTATTATCAATATTAATATTATTATTATTAATATAATTATTATTAATTAGTATTATTATTACTAATATATTAATTATTAATATTAATTATATGATTTATAAAATCAGGTTCAATAATCTAATTCAGTTGCACGTATCCATCTTTTTATAGTTAATTTTTGTTTTATGTCTTTAAAACACATACGAATCCAGATTTGATCACAATACAATCTAAATGCAGTTAATAATCGTGATCCTTTTATTTTTTTATTTTTTTTCTTTTTGTCTGCTTTGAAAATAAGTGTCGATCAATGGCACTATAAACCAATCAAATTATTCTGTGTTATTAGTAACTCACTCGGTTCACTCTTTATCTTTATCAATTATCAATTAAATCGCTTGTATCAATTTAATCTTAAACAGAAACAAGAAAGAACGACCGTATACCCTGTTCTTGTTAGTTTTTCACAAAAATGCGATTTCAAATGATTTTTCAATAATGCAAGTCTGTTAAGAATCCTTCATTCAAACTATCTGTAAAATCCCAATCTTTAATTCTTTGAAACGAGTTTGAATTATCGAGTTAAAGCTTTAAATTTCAAAAGTCAAACTTTGTGTTCATAGGGAAATTCGTAATCCATGTATTGTTTTAAGTTAAATTGACAATCCATAAAGTTTCCAAGGACATTTTACTATCTAATTCAAGTTATAAGTTTCATCTAAAACAATCTAGAAATTTAAATCCGGTTTTGAGTTCATCTCGTCCATGAAGGGTCTGTTACAGCTTCAAATTTCATTCTATCTGTTTAAATAATCCAACCAGCTGTTAAAGGTCATTTCTGTTTCATTTACACATCCTAATCCATGCTCTAAACCAGCTGTTATGATTATTAAATTGGTTTTAGGTCGACTGAATTGCTATGAAGGAAAAGAAAATGGAACAGTTTTATAAACTGGTTAATTAGAAAAAGATAGAAATTAATTCAGAAAGACAGCGAACAGATGGATGGTTAGGGAGAGTGTTAGGTTAGCGTGAGGTCTCTAGTTCGATCCCTGCTTGGTGCATTTTTTTTAAATGAGCTTCTAAGTTACTTTACATATTAAAAAACATTATTATTGTTATTATTATTGTTATTATGATGATGATGATGATGATTATTATTATTATTATTATTATTATTATTATTATTATTATTATTATTATTATTATTATTATTATTATTATTATTATTATTATTATTATTATTATTATTATTATTATTATTATTACTTATTGTTGTTATTATATAATTAAAATGATTATTATTATTAACATTTAGTTATTATTAAGTAATAGCATTAGAGCATTATAAGTATTATTATTATTATTATTATTATTATTATTATTATTATTATTATTATTATTATTATTATTATTATTATTATTATTATTATTATTGTTATTTTTTTTTTTTTTTTATTATTATTATTAAGATTATTGTTATTATTAATATATTATCATTAATATTGTTATTATTATTATTATTATCCTTATCAATATCATTTAAAAGTATTATGATTTAAATTATAGAATTATCATTATTATTAGTATAGGTATTATTATTATTATTATTATTATTATTATTATTATTATTATTATTATTATTATTATTATTATTATTATTATTATTATTATGATTATGACTGTTATTAGTATTAGTATCATTATATAAATATTAGGATTATTATTATTATTATTATTATTATTAACATGTGTATTATTATAAGTACTATCATTATTGTTAATATGATTACAATTATTAGTATTGTTATTATTAAAAATTACTATTATTATTACTATCATTTTTAATAAAATTATTATTTTGATATCACTAAAACTATCATTATTATTGTTATCAGTATTATTATGTAGTTACTAAAATCATTATATTAATTATCATTAACAATAAAAATTATATTTTTACATTTATTATCATTAATAACAGAATTACAAACATTATTATCTTATTAAGAATATTAAGTATTATAATCATTTTTACCACTATTAATATTATTTTAGTATTATTATAACTATTATTATTAAGATAAAAATGATATATTTAATGCATATAACCTAAAAAAAATTTATATTTTATATAGAAAATGAATATATGAAACATATATATATTTTTAATATAAAAATGAAATAACTAATAAATTATATATATATATATATATATATATATATATATATATATATATATATATATATATATATATATATATATATATATATATATTGTTCGATTACAATTATGTATATTAACAAATAAACAAATGATATAGGTTCGTGAATCTGAGGCCAACCCTACACTTGTTCAATGCCGTCATATGTATTTTTACTACAAAATATAGTATCGTGAGTTCATTTGATTCCCTTTTACTCTTTACATTTTTGGACTGAGAATACATGCGCTGTTTTTATAACTGTTTTATTAAATGCTTTTGAGATATATTTTTGAACTCAGAATAAATGAATTGTTTTTATAAATGAGTGACGAAATAGACACAAGTATTCAAAACTACATTCTATGATAGAATTATTTGGATTCAGAGGTTCGATTTCTATAAAGATTGTATGATCGACCATCGGTGAGATGATTTTGCATTGCACTACGCATTAACTACTGAAATGGTTCGATTTAGTAGTTAGTAACGGTGAGATGATTTTACATTGCACGACGCATTAGGTACCGTTTTAGCTACCCTCGGTGAGATATTTTGCATTGCACGACGCATTAGCTACCGTTGTAAAATTATTTGGTTCGATTTAGTAGTTAGTAACGGTGAGATGATTTTGCATTGCACGACGCATTAGCTACCATTTTAGCTACCCTCGGTGAGATGATTTTGCATTGCACGTCGCATTAGCTACCGTTTTAGCTACCCTCGATGAGATGATTTTGCATTGCACGACGCATTAGCTACCGTTGTAAAATTATTTACGGTGAGATGATTTTGCATTGCACGACGCATTAGCTACCGTTATTGAAATTATATTGTATTAACTACCACGGTGAGATGATTTTGCATTGCACGACACATTAGCTACCGTTGGTGAGTTATTTTTAAAGGTTCCGGTGTTCTTCATATGAATGATTTTTACAGCAGTGAGCAGACCTGCACTGATTGTTTTCGAAATATGAGTATCTTGTGGTCTATTATATTATTGGAAATGATTTATTATGATAAACTAATGAACTCACCAACCTTTTGGTTGACACTTTATAGCATCTTTATTCTTGGGTATTAAAGAATTCTTCCACTGTGCATTAGCTCATTTTAAGGATATTACTTGGAGTCATTGCATATTTCAAAAGACGTTGCATTCAAGTTGTTGAGTTCATCATGATTATTATTAAGTCAACTATAGTTGGATATATTATAAAATGGTATGCATGCTGTCAACTTTTGATGTAATGAAAGTTTGTCTTTTAAAAACGAATGCAATGTTTGTAAAATGTATCATATAGAGGTCAAGTACCTCGCGATGTAACCAAATGTAATGTATTCGTCCAGATGGATTAGAATGGGTCGTTAAAAAGGCATACCAAAATGAAGTAGAAAATCAATTGAACAAAAGAATTAAGATTCTCGGATATGATAGGGGTGGTGAATATCTTAATGATGAATTTCGTGATCACCTACGGGGTTGTGGGATATCTCACAATTAGCTCCTCCTTGAACACCACAACATAATGATGTTGCTGATAGGAGGAATCAAACATTACATGATTAGGTTCGATTCATGATGAGTCGCTTAATGCTTCCAATCAGATATGGCATGGTAAAACTGCTTTCAATCATAAAGGAGGAATCGAACATTACAAACTTCCACAAGGATCCTTAACCTCATCCCAACCAAAAAAGTTTACAAAACACCTTATGAGATATGGCATGGTTAAACTGTGTCTCTCTCGTATCTAAGAATCTGAGGTTGTGAGGCTTACGTTCGTAGTGAAGCTAAAGATAAACTTGAACCCAGATCCGAAAAGTATTTATTTGTTGGATACCCAGCTGATTCTTTTGGATATTTGTTTTACAACCCTAATAAGAACAAGTTTTTGTGTCTCGAAGGGGAGTTTTCCTTGAAAAGGATCTCATATCAAAAGGAACCTGTGGGAGCAAAATTGACCTTGAAGAGATTCAGGAATCAACTGACATGGAAACTGATTCTCCTCAAGAGGTCGATGAGCCTGCTGTTGAGAGAGAAACTGATCTACAGCCACCACCCATACATAGATATGATAGAGTTCGTCAACCACCAAAGATATATATATTACATATATTTGAGGGTGATGACTAAATATAGATTCTGATGAACCTATTACCTATCAGGATGCTATGACAGGCCCCGAGTCTGCCAAATGGAAGAAGGGTATGGACAATGAGCTCCAATCCATGCATGATAATGTCTGAACCTTGATTGATCATACACCAGGTACTAAAACCATTGGGTGTAAGTGGGTCTTCAAGAAGAAGATCGACATGGATGGAAATGTACACACATTCAAAGCTAGACTGGTGGCTAAGGGTTACATGCAACAATATGGTGTAGACTACGATGAAACTTTTTCACCAGTGACTATGTTGAAATCCATTAGAATACTTCTTGCCATATCTGTATTTTATGACTATGAGATATGGCAAATGGATGTAAAAACAGCTTTCCTTAATGGTAAGCTAACAGAGGACGTGTTTATGACACAACTTGAGGGTTATGTACTGCCTAAGTATCCTAATAGTGTGTGCAAGCTTCAAAAGTCCATTCATGGATTTGAACAAGCTTCTCGTAGCTGGAATCTTTGCTTTAATGAGAAAATCAAAGAATTTGGTTTTAGTAGAAGTGAAGATGAGCCATGTGTCTATATTAGGTCTAGTGGGAGCGTTGTAGTCTTCCTTGTACTATATGTCGATGAAATATTACTAATGGGAAATGATATTGCGACATTGAAAGATGTCAATGCTTAGCTAGGGAAATGTTTCTCCATGAAAGACATGGGAGATGCATTATATATATTGGGAATCAAGATCTATCGAGATAGATCAAGGAGATTGATTGGGCTAAACCAAAGTGTATACATTGATAAGATACTGAAGAAATTCAGTATGCATAACTCTAAGAAAGGGTGTGTTCCTATGAACCCTGGAATGATATTTAGCAAGTCTCAATGTCCTAATTCTGACTTGGAGTTGGCTACCATGAGTCGGACTCCATATGCTTCGGCTATAGGATCGATCATGTATGCCATGATATGCACTTGGCCTGATGTATCGTATGCATTAAGCATGACTAGTTGTTATCAGGCCAATCCCGCTGATGCTCATTGGATAGCAGTCAAGAACATTCTAAAGTATCTTAGGAGGACTAAGATGTTATTGGTCTATGGTGGGAATGACGAGCTGAGTGTTAAAGGATATTCAGATGCTAGCTTCTACTCAGATATAGATGATTGTTCTTCGTAATCTGGATTTATGTTTATGTTGAATGGTGGAGCCGTCACTTGGAGAAGTTGCAAGCAAAGTACTATTGTTGATTCTACGACAGAAGCTGAGTATATAGCGATCAATGAAGCTGCTAAAGAGGACATGTGGATAAAGAAATTCATGGGGGATCTTGGAGTGGTTCCTACAATCCATGATCCCATTGAAATTTTCTGAGAAAATGTGAGTGCGTTTGTCTTGGCATAAGAGCCCATGTCATTTCGCATGTTTTAACTTCCATTGAATATTATTTCATAAACTTCCACAGTCGGTCATTCTCTAAGGAAGAGAGAATTGAATTAACGCTGCTATGAAGTGTAGTAATATAGGCTTATATGAAACTACATTCATGAGGAACTTGATAATTGATCAAGGTTCTGGAGTGACCACACTTAGACGCTACTTCATGGTTTTAAGTCAAAAAGTAAGCTCTAAGATGGCAACATCATATATCCTAGAGTGGACATGTATGTGGAATCCTGACACAAACTGTGTTATACTTTGACATGCTTCTAACGTTGTGTGTAAATGCCGGACATAAGGGAGTAGATCGCGTATATCATGGAATGTGGTGGATGTCTTTACAGTTGAAGTAATTTGTTCCTTCTTCTTTAAGCGATATCTCTAGGCCCCTCGTTCATTTGTGCTAATTTAAATGCATGGCCATGCTATGACTGAATTAATAGAATATCAGTCTATTTGATCGCACAAATCTCTATCGGAAAATATAATCTTGACCGATGATGATTGACACTTAACCATGTCACACGCTCATGTAATCATTTGTTAATGGTTTAATAACTTAAATAAGTTTTGAGATTAGTTTAATTAATTAGTTAATTCATTAACTAGTAATTAATTAAATAATATGTAAGTTACAAGTAGCTAATGTGTCATGCATGCATGAAAACTAGCTAGCTAATGTGTTATGTATGAATGCAAACTAGCTAATGTATCATGCATGCAAACTAACTAATGATATTTGTAACTTGCATGCATGAAAATGTCATCTTTAAAAGGTAGAATAGCATGTAATCTCAAGTGAACTCTCCTACTCTTTCCTCTCTTCTTGATCACTAAAAATAACTAGTTCTATAAGGTGTATTTTGGTGACTTTGAAAGTAAGAAGAAAGGATTCGTTAAAGTAGAAGGTATAGATCGAACAAGGTTGGAACTTTAGGTGCCTACCATTTAGAGAAACTCTTCTTTGAGTTCTCAACTTCGATCTTTAAAAGGCTACAAAGGTTGTAATCTAAACTTATCTTGTTCATTATATTTTGTTTGCTAAAAGTTTTGTACATAGGTCCTTGGTAAAGTATGATTTTGTAATGTTTTTAAAAATGCTTCCGCTTGCTTTATGTTTGTATCATACTCCAACACATACTCGAGTCAACCTGATATCGGCCAAAAAGTCACGTTTTTACCCCCGATATTAGGCCCTAAATCCATAAAGTTCCGAACTTTATAGCAAAAATAATCACTTTGTCGGTTGATTTTCTAGATTTAGTAATTACAAAGGTGATGCAAAAAGAATCAAGTAAAACGGAGCTAAAACAAAAATTCTAGAGCGAAAACGGTGAAAGACAAGAAATCAAGTTACGATCCAGTGATTTTAGCTGACCAGGCAAGCCAAACGGCCTGCCAAACGGGCTACCAAACGGTTTTCCTGTATGGGAAATGGCTTGCCACACGGCCAGAACAAACGGGAACAGCAAACGGGTGATCTGATCAAACGGGCACAGCAAACGGCTTGCCAAACGGCCTGCCAAATGGACTTCCAGCCGTTTGCTGGAAAATTTCAAAGTCTATTTAACGAGCTCTTTCCATCCATTTCAACACACACTCAGTTTGCAATTCATTTTATATTTTCAAGCTTTTTAGTTAAGTTTTAGTAGTAGCCAGCTTAGCTTTTATTTTTCAGAGCATATCCCGGCGAGTCCCTGCGATCTCGGGCAGTTTCTTCAGCCTTTTCAGGTTTTTATCTAAAACGCTTGTCTTTTGTATTAAACATGTATTCTTACCTTTTATGTTCAATAATGCGTTCCGATATTACCATGTTGGCTTAATTAATCTGTATGTTGCCATGATAGAAGTTTGGGTTAGTGTAGTTATGTTAATTTAGTACGATTACTATTGTTATGCTGAACTTGTGAGTCTGATAGATTTGTATGCTAGCATCTTAAGGATTGACCAACCTAGGTTATGGTCAGGACTTGTCTATCTATATGAACTTAACTACTTCATATGATTAAGACCCCTTGTTATACTGTATCTGAAGATTTTTATGAACTCGGTATGGCCGGAGTTCCTGAGAGGCATCTAATGCGCTTTTAGGACACGGAACTTAAGAATTGAGACATGAATAACCAAGTATGCCTATTGACTGTTCCAAGGAGACTTCTTAGGAGCTGTTAAGATCTAGCTAATGCTTTGACTATATGATCCAAGCATATTGCATGTTCTTGTTTGATTGTTGCCCTAGGAATAAGTCATACCAAATGTTTAGGTATCTTCTAGGTTTCTATCTGCTTTACTTTCAGTATATCAATTGTAATGCTGTATAATGTCTAATTTGGTTTGATCTCATTAGTGTGATGAAATGGTTGTTAGTTTTCATTTAAGGTTTTGTCAACTTAACCCGACGGACTCCTTCCGTTTGTGATCAGTGTTAAATCAACACGGCACGTTGTTATTCAGTTAACTAAACTAATAACGAGGGTTAGGTTTAGAACTTAACTCAGTAATAAACCTATTTCTTTACTAAGGATAACCTCCGAGGTATGGTTACCTTTCAATTATACAACCAAGTGACATAATTTTCACTACTCAATGAGAACTCTGAGAGTCTATAGATAAGTAGGTCTGTGTAATTGGCTCATCCAACCAGATCTACACCATTCCAATCATAGCTTTAACATCAACATAATTACCTATTCCTAGCCTAAACTAATATCTTGGTCAACATTTCCTTGATCTGCATACTCCAGATATTTTTCCACTTTATTTACTTTTCCGCATTTAGGACTATTAGTTTAAAACAAACTACTATCTTTACCCAGGTAATTTAACCAAAGACAATTATCTACTTGATATTCAATTCGTTAAACCATTCAAAAGCACGACCCTAGGTTAACTTACACATTCTACATTAGAAAGTCAAAAGTATATTTAGGACCTGCAAATATGAATAATAAACCACTGTTCGCTACTCTAATTAGCTGATTCTGATGTCCTGCGACCTAACAACATCGCACGAATAAAACCGTCCGTTTCGGTCGTATCTTAGTAGTGATATCACAACCTCGTGACTAATCAGCTCAGGCGTACCTTTAATGATATCACAGCTCAGGCGTGTCTTTTGTATTAAACATGTATTCTTACCTTTTATGTTCAATAATGCGTTCCGATATTACCATGTTGGCTTAATTAATCTGTATGTTGTCATGATAGAAGTTTGGGTTAGTGTAGTTATGTTAATTTAGTACGATTACTATTGTTATGCTGAACTTATGAGTCTGATAGATTTGTATGCTAGCATCTTAAGGATTAACCAACCAAGGTTGTGATCAGGACATGTCCACCTATATGAACTTAGCTACTTCATAGGATTAAGACCCCTTGTTATACTGTATCTGAAGATTCTATGAACTCGGTATGGCCGGAGTTCCTGAGAGGCATCTAATGCGCTTTTAGAACACGGAACTTAGGAATTGAGACATGAATGACCTAGTATGCCTATTGACTATTAGAAGGAGACCTCTTAGGAGCAGTTAAGATCTAGCTAATGCTTTGACTATATGATCAAAGCATATTGCATGTTCTTGTTTGATTGTTGCCCTAGGAATAATTCATACCAACTGTTTAGGTATCTTCTATGTTTCTATCTGCTTTACTTTCAGTATATCAATTGTATTGGTTTGATCTCATTAGTATGATGAAATGGTTATTAGTTTTCATTTAAGGTTTTGTCAACTTTACCCGACGGACTACTTGCGTTTGTGATCAGTGTTAAATCAACACGGTACATTGTTATTCAGTTAACTAAACTGATAACGAGGTTTAGGATTAGAACTCAACTCCCTAATAAGCCTATTTCTTTACTAAGGATAACCTCTGAGGTATGGTTACCTTTCAATTATACAACCAAGTGACATACTTTTCACTACTCAACGAGAACTCTGAGAGTCTAGAGATACGTAGGTCTGTGTAATTGGCTCATCCAACCAGATCTACACCATTCCAATCATAGCTTTAACATCAACATAATTACCTTTTCCTAGTCCAAGCTAATATCTTGGTCAACATTTTCTTGATCTGCATACTCCAGATATCCTTCCACTTTATTTACTTTTCCGCATTTAGGAGTATTAGTTTAAAACAAACTACTATCTTTACCCTTGTAATTTAACCAAAGACAATTATGGACTTGATCTTCAATTCGTTAAACCATTCAAAAGCACGACCCTAGGTTAACTTACACCTTCTACATTAGAAAGTCAAAAGTAAATATGAATAATAAACCACTGTTCGCTACTCTAATCAGCTGATTCTGACGTCATGCGACCTAACGACATCGCACGAATAAATCCGTCCATTTCAGTCGTATCTTAGTAGTGATATCAAGTTTTCTGGCGCCGCTGCCAGGGATCGAATATTTTGACTGAGAAAGGTTTTAAACAGACAAAAGTATTGTTTTATGGTGTTTAAGAAAGGCAATTATACACGGACTTGGTTGTTGGATTTTCTAAGCAGTCTCCAATTATATTGGAACCAAAAGGATCCTGCCTCTCCGTAGTCGGCCTGGCCACCAGAATACAAAGTAATCTGTGAGAAATCCTATCAATTGAAATATCCGATAAGGTTAGCGACCGAATTTCAAGAATAATTGTTTTTATTAAATTATCGATCCTTTTAATCAATTAATATTTTCTAAAAGTTACTTTTAAGTCCTTTTAAACAGAAAATCTAAAAAATGGAATAACAAAATACCCTTGATTCTATGCAAAAGTCATGTTTAGAAGAAAGAGGAGGACCAATCACCTTAGGAACCGAAGGGACTCCTGAAATCAGTTCACATATGATCAAGCTGGTCAGTATGATCTGTAAATTTCAAGGATTACCAATTGACGATCCAAACTTTCACTTGAACAAATTTATCAGTTTGGTTGACTCTTTTAAGAAGGAAGAAAACGTGAAAAACATTTTAAAACTTCATCTTTTTCAATATTCTCTGTCTACACGCGCTTTAACATGGTTTGATGAGCTTAAACCGAATTCAATACATTCATGGGAGGAACTAGAAACTAAGTTTTTAAACAAATTTTATCCACCCTCCCTGCAAACCTGTTTAAGAAATGACATCACAAACTTTTCTCAAAAAGAAAACTAGTCATTGTGTCTAGCATGGAATAGAATAAAGGTGTTGCTTAAAAGATGTCCGAATCATTCGTTAAAGTAGGGCAGACATAATCTGCACACTTTACAATGGTTTGACCAAGGATGATAAGTCTCTCCTAGATATGGCCTCGCAAGGCAACTTCATGTCACGAACAGCAGACGAAGCATGGAATCTTTTGGATACAATAGCTGCACAACATGAAGATTGGAACAATGAAGCTGATGGGAAGGATGACGTCTTCACTCATACGGTACAAATGCTGGAAACCAGGTTACAAGATCTCACCCTCACTCTTTAAAGTTTACCAATTCCTAAAAGTACCGATGCTACTAGAACCAATCTAAGGTATCCTTACCCTATATTGGCATATAAATAGCAGAACAGCTCGGACTTTAATATAATCCTCCCAATACACCAACTTACTATCCTCTCTAAGGAAACTTTAGTTGAATTCATGAAAAAGCAGTACACGATAAACCTTCAAGTCATAAATTGTCAAAATAAGTTCGATACTTTGATAAAGACTTTTGAAGAATTAATAATCAATTTTCAGCTTACGCTTAAATGATTAACCACTAAAGTTGAATTAGAGTGTAGTGAGTTTGATGTCCTAGTAATCACTAGAGGTGGGAAGGAAACAACTGTAGTGACCCGAACTTTTCCATGTTTATATATATTAAATGAAATTGTTATTTACATGATTAAGTGTTTCCAACATGTTAAGCAATCAAACTTGTTAAGACTTGATTAATTGAAATAGGTTTCATATAGACAATTGACCACCCAAGTTGACTGGTGCTTCACGAACGTTAAAACTTGTAAAAACTATATGATGTCATATATATATATATATATATATATATATATATATATATATATATATATATATATATATATATATATATATATATATATATATATATATATATATATATATATAGTTAACATGGTATTATGATAGTTAAACATATCATTAACTATATTAACAATGAACTACATATGTAAAAACAAGACTACTAACTTAAGGATTTCAAAACGAGGCATATATGTAACGATTATCGTTATAAAGACATTTAATTGTATATATATCATATTAAGATATATTAATACATCATAATATCATGATAATGTAATAATTTAACATCTCTTTAGATATAATAAACAATGGGTTAACAACATTTAACAAGATCGTTAACCTAAAGGTTTCAAAACAACACTTACATGTAATGACTAACGATGACTTAACGACTCATTTATAATGTATATACATGTAGTGTTTTAATATGTATTCATACACTTTTGAAATACTTCAAGACACTTATCAAAGTACTTCTACTTAACAAAAATGCTTACAATTACATCCTCATTCATTTTCATCAACAATTCTACCCGTATGCACTCGTATTCGTACTCGTACAATACCCAGCTTCTAAATGTATTTACTATTGGTATATACACTCTAATGATCAACTCTTAGCAGCCCTTGTGAGTCACCTAACACATGTGGGAACCATCATTTGGCAACTAGCATGAAATATCTCATAAAATTACAAAAATATTAGTAATCATTCATCACTTATTTACATGTAAACAAAATTACACATCCTTTATATCTAATCCGTATACCAACGACCAAAAACACCTACAAACACTTTCATTCTCCAATTTTCTTCATCTAATTGATCTCTCTCAAGTTCTATCTTCAAGTTCTAAGTGTTCTTCATAAATTCTATAAGTTCTAGTTTCATAAAATCAAGAATACTTCCAAGTTTGCTAGCCTACTTCCAATCTTGTAAAGTGATCATCCTGTAGTGACCCGAACTTTTCCATGTTTATATATATTAATTGAGATTGATATTTACATGATTAAATGTTTCCAACATGTTAAGCAATCAAACTTGTTAAGACTTGATTAATTGAAATATGTTTCATATAGACAATTGACCACCCAAGTTGACCGGTGATTCACGAAAGTTAAAACTTGTAAAAACTATACGATGACATATATATGGTTATATATATAGTTAACATGTTTTTATTATAAGTATGTATCTCATTAGGTATTTTAACAATGAGTTATATACATAAAAATGAGACTATTAATTTAAGAAACTCGAAAACGATATATATAACGATTATCGTTATAACAACGTCTTACTAGGTACATATGAATCATATTAAGATATTGATACACTTGGTTAATTATGTTATATGATAAGTAAATATATTATTAAGTGTATTAACAATGAAATACATATGTAAAAATAAGACTACTAACTTAATGATTTCGAAACGAGACATATATGTAACGATTATCGTTGTAACGACATTTAACTGTATATACATCATACTAAGATATATTATATATCATAATATCATGATAATATAATAATTTAACATCTCATTTGTTATAATAAACAATGGGTTAACAACATTCAACAAGATCGTTAACCTAAAGGTTTCAAAACAACATTTACATGTAACGACTAACGATGACTTAACGACTCAGTTAAAATGTATATACATGTAGTGTTTTAATATGTATTCATACACTTTTGAAAGACTTCAAGACACTTATCAAAATACTTCTACTTAACAAAAATGCTTACAATTACATCCTCGTTCAGTTTCATCAACAATTCTACTCGTATGCACCCGTATTTGTACTCGTACAATACACAGCTTTTAGATGTATGTACTATTGGTATATACACTCTAATGATCAGCTCTTAGCAGCCCATGTGAGTCACCTAACACATGTGAGAACCATCATTTGGCAACTAGCATGAAATATCTCATAAAATTACAAAAATATGAGTAATCATTCATGACTTATTTACATGAAAACAAAATTACATATCCTTTATATCTAATCCATACACCAACGACCAAAAACACCTACAAACACTTTCATTCTTCAATTTTCTTCATCTAATTGATCTCTCTCAAGTTCTATCTTCAAGTTCTAAGTGTTCTTCATATATTTTACAAGTTCTAGTTACATAAAATCAAGAATACTTTCAAGTTTGCTAGCTCACTTCCAATCTTGTAAGGTGATCATCCAACCTCAAGAAATCTTTGTTTCTTACAGTAGGTTATCATTCTAATACAAGGTAATAATCATATTCAAACTTTGGTTCAATTTCTATAACTATAACAATCTTATTTCAAGTGATGATCTTACTTGAACTTGTTTTCGTGTCATGATTCTGCTTCAAGAACTTCGAGCCATCCAAGGATCCGTTGAAGCTAGATCCATTTTTCTCTTTTCCAGTAGGTTTATCCAAGGAACTTAAGGTAGTAATTATGTTCATAACATCATTCGATTCATACATATAAAGCTATCTTATTCGAAGGTTTAAACTTGTAATCACTAGAACATAGTTTAGTTAATTCTAAACTTGTTCACAAACAAAAGTTAATCCTTCTAACTTGACTTTTAAAATCAACTAAACACATTTTCTATATCTATATTATATGCTAACTTAATGATTTAAAACCTGGAAACACGAAAAACACCGTAAAACCGGATTTACGCCGTCGTAGTAACACCGCGGGCTGTTTTGGGTTAGTTAATTAAAAACTATGATAAACTTTGATTTAAAAGTTGTTATTCTGATAAAATTATTTTTATTATGAACATGAAACTATATCCAAAAATTATGGTTAAACTCAAAGTGGAAGTATGTTTTCTAAAATGATCATCTAGACGTCGTTCTTTCGACTGAAATGACTACCTTTACAAAAACGACTTGTAACTTATTTTTCCGACTATAAACCTATACTTTTTCTGTTTAGATTCATAAAATAGAGTTCAATATGAAACCATAGCAATTTGATTCACTCAAAACGGATTTAAAATGAAGAAGTTATGGGTAAAACAAGATTGGATAATTTTTCTCATTTTAGCTACGTGAAAATTTGTAACAAATCTATTCCAACCATAACTTAATCAACTTGTATTGTATATTATGTAATCTTGAGATACCATAGACACGTATACAATGTTTCGACCTATCATGTCGACAAATCTATATATATTTCGGAACAACCATAGACACTCTATATGTGAATGTTGGAGTTAGCTATACAGGGTTGAGGTTGATTCCAAAATATATATAGTTTGAGTTGTGATCAATACTGAGATACGTATACACTGGGTCGTGGATTGATTCAAGATAATATTTATCGATTTATTTCTATACATCTAACTATGGACAACTAGTTGTAGGTTACTAACGAGGACAGCTGACTTAATAAACTTAAAACATCAAAATATATTAAAAGTGTTGTAAATATATTTTGAACATACTTTGATATATATGTATATATTGTTATTGGTTCGTGAATCAACCAGTGGCCAAGTGTTACTTCCCGACGAAGTAAAAATCTGTGAAAGTGAGTTATAGTCCCACTTTTAAAATCTAATATTTTTGGGATGAGAATACATGCAGGTTTTATAAATGATTTAAAAAATAGACACAAATACGTGAAACTACATTCTATGGTTGAATTATCGAAATCGAATATGCCCCTTTTTATTAAGTCTGGTAATCTAAGAATTAGGGAACAGACACCCTAATTGACGCGAATCCTAAAGATAGATCTATCGGGCCCAACAAGCCCCATCCAAAGTACCGGATGCTTTAGTACTTCGAAATTTATATCATATCCGAAGGGTGTCCCGGAATGATGGGGATATTCTTATATATGCATCTTGTTAATGTCGGTTACCAGGTGTTCACCATATGAATGACTTTTATCTCTATGTATGGGATGTTTATTGAAATATGAAATCTTGTGGTCTATTATTATGATTTGATATATATATAGGTTAAACCTATAACTCACCAACATTTTTGTTGACGTTTTAAGCATGTTTATTCTCAGGTGATTATTAAGAGCTTCCGCTGTCGCATACTTAAATAAGGACGAGATTTGGAGTCCATGTTTGTATGATATTGTGTAAAAACTACATTCAAGAAACTTATTTTGTTGTAACATATTTGTATTATAAACCATTATGTAATGGTCGTGTGTAAACAGGATATTTTAGATTATCATTATTTGATAATCTACGTAAAGCTTTTTAAACCTTTATTAATGAAATAAAGGTTATGGTTTGTTTTAAAATGAATGCAGTCTTTGAAAAACGTCTTATATAGAGGTCAAAACCTCGCAACGAAATCAATTAATATGGAACGTTTTTAATCAATAAGAACGGGACATTTCAGTTGGTATCAGAGCGTTGGTCTTAGAGAACCAGAATTTTGCATTAGTGTGTCTTATCGAGTTTGTTAGGATGCATTAGTGAGTCTGGACTTCGACCGTGTTTTCTTTAAAAATGATTGCTTAACATTTTTGTTGGAAACTATATATTTTTAACATATGAATATTATGTGATATATTAATCTCTTAACGTGTTTGATATTATGTGATAGATGTCTACCTCTAGAACAAGTTCCATTGACTCACCTAATAATAATGAAGAGTCAAATGTAAATTGGAATGATTCGTGGACTGATTCACAAGTTCCCGAAGAGGAACCGGAAGAAGAGTCGGAACCGGAAGAAGAATCGGAACCGGAAGAAGAATCGGAACCGGAAGAAGAAATAGAACCGGTGGGGGAAATAATAAAACGGTTAAGTAAAAGAGAATCCTCAACCAACCGACCAAGGTTAATTATGGTCAATGGTGTTTCCGCCAAGGAAGCAAAATATTGGGAGGATTACCAATTCTCCGATGAATCGGATTCCGACGAGAATTCCGATGATGTTATAGAAATTACCCCAACTGAATTTAAAAAGGAAAAAGAAAATAATAAGGGAAAGGGCATAAAAATAGAGAAATCTAATTCCAACCCCGATGAACTTTATATGTATCAACCCCCGAAGTCCTTAAGTTGTAACAATGACCCGGGAACCTCTAAATCACCAGGTTTTTCTAAACCAATGTGGACAATGACGGCTCGTATTAGGGGAACATCATATATCCCTAGAAACTTGGCAAAACGAACCAAAACCGAACAAGAAGAAACGAGCGAGTCGGAATAAGATAGTTGTATTCGTGTGGTGTAATATATGTAATATAGTGTCCTTATGCTTTATGATATATGTAAAAATTTCTTGTATTAATAAGTATTTTTGTTATGAATCTAACTCTTGTCTATTTTACAGTATAAAAACACAAAATGGATAGACAACCCAATATTTTAAGAGACCTACCCGGAGACATGATTGATGAAATCTTGTCTAGAGTCGGTCAGAATTCTTCGGCACAACTATTTAAGGCGAGATCAGTTTGTAAGACATTCAAAGAACGTTCCAAGAATGTCTTGGTTTATAAGAGACTTTCGTTTGAAAGATGGGGGATATCACATTGGGAAACCCATAAGTTACGATGTGTTTACTTTGACGCATATATTGCGGGGAACCCAAATGCTATTTTACGCAACGGGTTAAGAAATTATTTTGACTCAATATATCCGAATATTGGACTTCGTGATTTAGAATAAGCGGCTAACATGCAACATAAGGAAGCATGTTATGCTTACGGATTAGTAATGTTCGCTTCTCACCAAAGTGAGAACAAGAACATCGGGCTACAACTATTAAACAAAACGTTTCCACAAGTGACGGAGTCGGTAATTGGGGTAAGAAATGAGGTTTTTAGATTGTTACGGGACTGTTGGACATTACGTAACCCTCGTCCCTTTGACGACGTTACAACACGCTGTCTTATCAACGGCCATAACGGTTATGTTCCACAAGACCAAGGATGAGAAGTAGTCCTAGTAAAATCAGAATGCATGACTTGTTTCTGGACGTATGAATTACGTGTCTTTATTGCCTTTGCTGAACGACTTGTGTACTAGCTACAATTATCTTCACAACCATCTTGTATCAAATTTATTGTGTGCTATATTTCATGCTATATGTAAAATAAGCGGTATTGTAAGTTTGTAAAATATTGTGAAAAAGTTTGAACGCGAAATATTATTATAATCAGTTTTTCATATAGAATTGTAGTAGTTGAATTGTATATTAGCTACTAAGTATGAACTTAACGGGTAGGTACTACCCGAATTTAAACTTATAAAACGCTAATATGAAGAAAAAGCTTTTATAAATGAGTTCATATTATGCTACGAAATACTATTAACTACTCTTAATATTCTGTATGATTAACTTGTTCCATTTAACTATTTTGAAGGAAATGGCACCGACTACTCGACACACCGTGAATATGAATGAAGAGGAATTCCGTACTTTTCTAGCTTCAAACATAGCCGCAGTACAGGCTGCGCTACATACCAACAATAACCTTGGATCTGGCAGTACAGGAAATCGTGTAGGATGCACCTACAAAGAATTCACTGCCTGCAAACCTTTGGAATTTGATGGAACCGAAGGACCGATCGGATTGAAACGGTGGACCGAGAAGGTCGAATCGGTGTTTGCCATAAGTAAGTGTACTGAAGAGGAAAAAGTGAAGTACGCTACGCATACCTTCACAGGTTCTGCGTTAACATGGTGGAATACCTATCTAGAGCAAGTGGGACAAGATGATGCGTACGCACTACCGTGGTCAGCATTCAAGCACTTGATGAACGAGAAGTACCGTCCCAGAACCGAGGTCAATAAGCTCAAGACAGAACTTAGAGGGTTACGAACCCAAGGATTTGATATTACCACGTACGAAAGACGATTCACAGAATTGTGCCTATTGTGTCCGGGAGCATTCGAAGATGAGGAAGAGAAGATCGACGCGTTTGTGAAAGGATTACCGGAAAGAATCCAAGAAGATATAAGTTCACACGAGCCCGCCTCCATACAACAGGCATGTAGAATGGCTCACAAACTAGTGAACCAGATTGAAAAAAGAATTAAAGAACAGACTGCTGAACAGGCCAATGTGAAGCAAGTCAAAAGAAAGTGGGAGGAAAACGGTGATAAGAATCACCAATACAACAACAACAGCAATTACAACAATAATCGCAACAATTATCCCAACAATCGCAACATCAATCGCAACTACAACAAACGGCCCAACAACAACAACAACAACAACAACAACAAAAACAACAACAACAACAACAACAACAACAACAACAACAACAACAACAACAACAACAACAACAACAACAACAGCAGCAACTACAACAATCATCCCAACAACAATAATAACCACAACAACAACAACAATCAGAAGCAGCTATGCCAAAGGTGTGAAAAGTATCACTCGGGGTTCTGCACCAAATTTTGCAACAAGTGTAAAAGAAATGGTCATAGCGCGGCGAAGTGTGAGGTCTACGGACCAGGGGTTAATAGAACGAAAGGAAATAATGGTGTCGGAACGAGTAATGGCGGAGCAAGTAGTGTCGGAGCAAGTTATGCCAATGTAGTTTGTTATAAATGTGGAAAACCGGGCCACATTATTAGAAATTGCCCGAACCAGGAGAACACGAATGGACAAGGCCGCGGAAGAGTTTTCAATATTAATGCGGCAGAGGCACAGGAAGACCCGGAGCTTGTTACGGGTACGTTTCTTATTGACAATAAATCTGCTTAAGTTTTATTTGATTCGGGTGCGGATAGAAGCTATATGAGTAGAGATTTTTGTGCTAAATTAAGTTGTCCATTGACGCCTTTGGATAGTAAATTTTTACTCGAATTAGCAAATGGTAAATTAATTTCAGCAGATAATATATGTCGGAATCGAGAAATTAAACTGGTTACGAAACATTTAAGATTGATTTGATACCAGTAGAGTTAGGGAGTTTTGATGTGATAATCGGTATGGACTGGTTGAAAGAAGTGAAAGCAGAGATCGTTTGTTACAAAAATACAATTCGCATTATACGAGAAAAAGGAAAACCCTTAATGGTGTACGGAGAAAAGGGCAACACGAAGCTACATCTTATTAGTAATTTGAAGGCACAAAAACTAATAACAAAATGTTGCTATGCTGTTCTAGCACACGTCGAGAAAGTACAAACTGAAGAAAAGAGCATCAATGATGTTCCCATTGCAAAAGAATTTCCCGATGTATTTCCGAAAGAATTACCGGGATTACCCCCACATCGATCCGTTGAATTTCAAATAGATCTTGTACCAGGAGCTGCACCAATAGCTCGTGCTCCTTACAGACTCGCACCCAGCGAGATGAAAGAACTGCAAAGCCAATTACAAGAACTTTTAGAGCGTGGTTTCATTCGACCAAGCACATCACCATGGGGAGCTCCTGTTTTGTTTGTCAAGAAGAAAGATGGTACATTCAGGTTGTGTATCGACTACCAAGAGTTGAACAAACTTACCATCAAGAACCGCTACCCACTACCGAGAATTGATGACTTATTTGATCAACTACAAGGCGCGTCTGTTTATTCAAAGATTGACTTACGTTCCGGGTATCATCAAATGCGGGTGAAAGAAGATGATATTCCAAAGACTGCTTTCAGAACACGTTACGGTCATTACGAGTTTATGGTCATGCCGTTTGGTTTAACTAATGCACCAGCTATGTTCATGGACCTTATGAACCGAGTGTGTGGACCATACCTTGACAAGTTTGTCATTGTTTTCATTGATGACATACTTATTTACTCAAAGAATGACCAAGAACACGGCGAACATTTGAGAAAAGTGTTAGAAGTATTGAGGAAGGAAGAATTGTACGCTAAGTTTTCAAAGTGTGCATTTTGGTTGGAAGAAGTTCAATTCCTCGGTCACATAGTGAACAAAGAAGGTATTAAGGTGGATCCGGCAAAGATAGAAACTGTTGAAAAGTGGGAAACCCCGAAAACTCCGAAACACATACGCCAGTTTTTAGGACTAGCTGGTTACTACAGAAGGTTCATCCAAGACTTTTCCAGAATAGCAAAACCCTTGACTGCTTAACGCATAAAGGGAAGAAATTTGAATGGAATGATGAACAAGAGAAAGCGTTTCAGTTATTGAAGAAAAAGCTAACTACGGCACCTATATTGTCATTGCCTGAAGGGAATGATGATTTTGTGATTTATTGTGACGCATCAAAGCAAGGTCTCGGTTGTGTATTAATGCAACGAACGAAGGTGATTGCTTATGCGTCGAGACAATTGAAGATTCACGAACAAAATTATAGGACACATGATTTGGAATTAGGAGCGGTTGTTTTTGCATTAAAGACTTGGAGGCACTACTTATATGGGGTCAAAAGTATTATATATACCGACCACAAAAGTCTTCAACACATATTTAATCAGAAACAACTGAATATGAGGCAGCGTAGGTGGATTGAATTATTGAATGATTATGACTTTGAGATTCGTTACCACCCGGGGAAGGCAAATGTGGTAGCCGATGCTTTGAGCAGGAAGGACAGAGAACCCATTCGAGTAAAATCTATGAATATAATGATTCATAATAACCTTACTACTCAAATAAAGGAGGCGCAACAAGGAGTTTTAAAAGAGGGAAATTTAAAGGATGAAATACCCAAAGGATCGGAGAAGCATCTTAATATTCGGGAAGACGGAACCCGGTATAGGGCTGAAAGGATTTGGGTACCAAAATTTGGAGATATGAGAGAAATGGTACTTAGAGAAGCTCATAAAACCAAATACTCAATACATCCTGGAACGGGGAAGATGTACAAGGATCTCAAGAAACATTTTTGGTGGCCGGGTATGAAAGCCGATGTTGCTAAATACGTAGGAGAATGTTTGACGTGTTCTAAGGTCAAAGCAGAGCATCAGAAACCATCAGGTCTACTTCAACAACCCGAAATCTCGGAATGGAAATGGGAAAACATTACCATGGATTTCATCACTAAATTGCCAAGGACTGCAAGTGGTTTTGATACTATTTGGGTAATAGTTGATCGTCTCACCAAATCAGCACACTTCCTGCCAATAAGAGAAGATGACAAGATGGAGAAGTTAGCACGACTGTATTTGAAGGAAGTCGTCTCCAGACATGGAATACCAATCTCTATTATCTCTGATAGGGATGGCAGATTTATTTCAAGATTCTGGCAGACATTACAGCAAGCATTAGGAACTCGTCTAGACATGAGTACTACCTATCATCCACAAACTGATGGGCAGAGCGAAAGGACGATACAAACGCTTGAAGACATGCTACGAGCATGTGTTATTGATTTCGAAAACAGTTGGGATCGACATCTACCGTTAGCAGAATTTTCCTACAACAACAGCTACCATTCAAGCATTGAGATGGCGCCGTTTGAAGCACTTTATGGTAGAAAGTGCAGGTCTCCGATTTGTTGGAGTGAAGTGGGGGATAGACAGATTATGGGTCCGGAGATTATACAAGAAACTACCGAGAAGATCATCCAAATTCAACAACGGTTGAAAACCGCCCAAAGTCGACAAAAGAGCTACGCTGACATTAAAAGAAAAGATATAGAGTTTGAAATTGGAGAGATGGTCATGCTTAAAGTTGCACCTTGGAAAGGCGTTGTTCGATTTGGTAAACGAGGGAAATTAAATCCAAGGTATATTGGACCATTCAAGATTATTGATCGTGTCGGACCAGTAGCTTACCGACTTGAGTTACCTCAACAACTCGCGGCTGTACATAACACTTTCCACGTCTTGAATTTGAAGAAATGTTTTGCTAAAGAAGATCTCACTCTTCCGTTAGATGAAATCCAAATCAACGAAAAACTTCAATTCATCGAAGAACCCGTCGAAATAATGGATCGTGAGGTTAAAAGACTTAAGCAAAACAAGATACCAATTGTTAAGGTTCGATGGAATGCTCGTAGAGGACCCGAGTTCACCTGGGAGCATGAAGATCAGATGAAGAAGAAATACCCGCATCTATTTCCAGAAGATTCGTCAACACCTTCAACAGCTTAAAAGTTCGGGACGAAATTTATTTAACGGGTAGGTACTGTAGTGACCCGAACTTTTCCATGTTTATATATATTAATTGAGATTGATATTTACATGATTAAATGTTTCCAACATGTTAAGCAATCAAACTTGTTAAGACTTGATTAATTGAAATATGTTTCATATAGACAATTGACCACCCAAGTTGACCGGTGATTCACGAACGTTAAAACTTGTAAAAACTATACGATGACATATATATGGTTATATATATAGTTAACATGTTTTTATTATAAGTATGTATCTCATTAGGTATTTTAACAATGAGTTATATACATAAAAATGAGACTATTAATTTAAGAAACTCGAAAACGATATATATAACGATTATCGTTATAACAACGTCTTACTAGGTACATATGAATCATATTAAGATATTGATACACTTGGTTAATTATGTTATATGATAAGTAAATATATTATTAAGTGTATTAACAATGAAATACATATGTAAAAATAAGACTACTAACTTAATGATTTCGAAACGAGACATATATGTAACGATTATCGTTGTAACGACATTTAACTGTATATACATCATACTAAGATATATTATATATCATAATATCATGATAATATAATAATTTAACATCTCATTTGTTATAATAAACAATGGGTTAACAACATTCAACAAGATCGTTAACCTAAAGGTTTCAAAACAACATTTACATATAACGACTAACGATGACTTTACGACTCAGTTAAAATGTATATACATGTAGTGTTTTAATATGTATTCATACACTTTTGAAAGACTTCAAGACACTTATCAAAATACTTCTAATTAACAAAAATGCTTACAATTACATCCTCGTTCAGTTTCATCAACAATTCTACTCGTATGCACCCGTATTCGTACTCGTACAATACACAGCTTTTAGATGTATGTACTATTGGTATATACACTCCAATGATCAGCTCTTAGAAGCCCATGTGAGTCACCTAACACATGTGAGAACCATCATTTGGCAACTAGCATGAAATATCTCATAAAATTACAAAAATATGAGTAATCATTCATGACTTATTTACATGAAAACAAAATTACATATCCTTTATATCTAATCCATACACCAACGACCAAAAACACCTACAAACACTTTCATTCTTCAATTTACTTCATCTAATTGATCTCTCTCAAGTTCTATCTTCAAGTTCTAAGTGTTCTTCATATATTTTACAAGTTCTAGTTACATAAAATCAAGAATACTTTCAAGTTTGCTAGCTCACTTCCAATCTTGTAAGGGGATCATCCAACCTCAAGAAATCTTTGTTTCTTACAGTAGGTTATCATTCTAATACAAGGTAATAATCATATTCAAACTTTGGTTCAATTTCTATAACTATAACAATCTTATTTCAAGTGATGATCTTACTTGAACTTGTTTTCGTGTCATGATTCTGCTTCAAGAACTTCGAGCCATCCAAGGATCCGTTGAAGCTAGATCCATTTTTCTCTTTTCTAGTAGGTTTATCCAAGAAACTTAAGGTAGTAATGATGTTCATAACATCATTCGATTCATACATATAAAGCTATCTTATTCGAAGGTTTAAACTTGTAATCACTAGAACATAGTTTAGTTAATTCTAAACTTGTTCACAAACAAAAGTTAATCCTTCTAACTTGACTTTTAAAATTAACTAAACACATTTTCTATATCTATATTATATGCTAACTTAATGATTTAAAACCTGGAAACACGAAAAACACCGTAAAACCGGATTTACGCCGTCGTAGTAACACCGCGGGCTGTTTTGGGTTAGTTAATTAAAAACTATGATAAACTTTGATTTAAAAGTTGTTATTCTGAGAAAATGATTTTTATTATGAACATGAAACTATATCCAAAAATTATGGTTAAACTCAAAGTGGAAGTATGTTTTCTAAAATGGTCATCTAGACGTCGTTCTTTCGACTGAAATGACTACCTTTACAAAAACGACTTGTAACTTATTTTTCCGACTATAAACCTATACTTTTTCTGTTTAGATTCATAAAATAGATTTCAATATGAAACCATAGCAATTTGATTCACTCAAAATGGATTTAAAATGAAGAAGTTATGGGTAAAACAAGATTGGATAATTTTTCTCATTTTAGCTACGTGAAAATTGGTAACAAATCTATTCCAACCATAACTTAATCAATTTGTATTGTATATTATGTAATCTTGAGATACCATAGACACGTATACAATGTTTCGACCTATCATGTCGACACATCTATATATATTTTGGAACAACCATAGACACTCTATATGTGAATGTTGGAGTTAGCTATACAGGGTTGAGGTTGATTCCAAAATATATATAGTTTGAGTTGTGATCAATACTGAGATACGTATACACTGGATCGTGGATTGATTCAAGATAATATTTATCGATTTATTTCTATACATCTAACTATGGACAACTAGTTGTAGGTTACTAACGAGGACAGCTGACTTAATAAACTTAAAACATCAAAATATATTAAAAGTATTGTAAATATATTTTGAACATACTTTGATATATATGTATATATTGTTATAGGTTCGTGAATCAACCAGTGGCCAAGTGTTACTTCCCGACGAAGTAAAAATCTGTGAAAGTGAGTTATAGTCCCACTTTTAAAATCTAATATTTTTGGGATGAGAATACATGCAGGTTTTATAAATGATTTACAAAATAGACACAAGTACGTGAAACTACATTCTATGGTTGAATTATCGAAATCGAATATGCCCCTTTTTATTAAGTCTGGTAATCTAAGAATTAGGGAACAGACACCCTAATTGACGCGAATCCTAAAGATAGATCTATCGGGCCCAACAAGCCCCATCCAAAGTACCGGATGCTTTAGTACTTTGAAATTTATATCATATCCGAAGGGTGTCCCGGAATGATGGGGATATTCTTATATATGCATCTTGTTAATGTCGGTTACCAGGTGTTCACCATATGAATGACTTTTATCTCTATGTATGGGATGTGTATTGAAATATGAAATCTTGTGGTCTATTATTATGATTTGATATATATAGGTTAAACCTATAACTCACCAACATTTTTGTTGACGTTTTAAGCATGTTTATTCTCAAGTGATTATTAAGAGCTTCCGCTGTCGCATACTTAAATAAGGACGAGATTTGGAGTCCATGTTTGTATGATATTGTGTAAAAACTGCATTCAAGAAACTTATTTTGTTGTAACATATTTGTATTATAAACCATTATGTAATGGTCGTGTGTAAACAGGATATTTTAGATTATCATTATTTGATAATCTACGTAAAGCTTTTTAAACCTTTATTGATGAAATAAAGGTTATGGTTTGTTTTAAAATGAATGCAGTCTTTGAAAAACGTCTCATATAGAGGTCAAAACCTCGCAACGAAATCAATTAATATGGAACGTTTTTAATCAATAAGAACGGGACATTTCACATCCAACCTCAAGAAATCTTTCTTATTTACAGTAAGATATTTTTCTAATACAAGGTAATACTCATATTCAAACTTTGATTCAATTTCTATAACTATAACAATCTTATTTCGAGTGAAAATCTTACTTGAACTTGTTTTCGTGTCATGATTCTGCTTAAAGAACTTTCAAGCTATCCAAGGATCCTTTGAAGCTAGATATATTTTTCTCATTTCAAGTTGGTTTATCCACAAAACCTGAGGTAGAAATGATGTTCATAACATCATTCGATTCATACATATAAAACTATCTTATTCGAAGATTTAAACTTGTAGTCACTAGAACATATTTTAGTTAATTCTAAACTTGTTCGCGAATAAAGTTAATCCTTCTAACTTGACTTTTAAAATCAACTAAACACATGTTCTATATCTATATGATATGCTAACTTAATGATTTAAAACCTAAAAACACGAAAAACACCGTAAAACCGAATATACGTCGTCGTAGTAACACCGCGGGCTGTTTTGGGCTAGTTAATTAAAAACTATGATAAACTTTGATTTAAAAGTTGTTCTTCTGAAAAAATTATTTTTCTTATGATCATGAAACTATATCCAAAAATCATGGTTTAACTCAAAGTAGAAGTATGTTTTCCAAAATGGTCATCTAGACGTCGTTCTTTCGACTGAAATGACTACCTTTACAAAAATGACTTGTAACCTGTATTTCTGACTATAAACTTATACTTTTTCTGTTTATATTCATAAACTTAAGTTGAATATGAAACCATAGTAATTTTAAACACTCAAAATGGATTTAAAATGAAGAAGTTATGGGTAAAACAAGATTGGATAATTTTTCTTGTTGTAGCTATGTGAAAATTGGTAAAAAATCTATATTAATCATATCCTAGCTAACTCATATTGTATTATACATGTATTCTAATATATTATATAATCTTGGGATACCATAGACACGAATACAATGTTTTAACATATCATATCGACCCATATATATATATATATATATATATTTCAGAACAACCATAGACACTCTATATGCAGTAATGTTGAATTAGCTATACAAGGTTGAGGTTGATTCCAAAATATTATATATACTTTGAGTTGTGATCTAGCCTGAGGCTTGTGTACACGAGGTTGTGGATTGATTCAACATAATATATATTGCTTTATTTTTCTATACATCTAACTGTGGACAACTAGTTGTAGGTTACTAACGAGGACAACTGACTTAATAAACTAAAAACAGCAAAACGTATTAAAAATGTTGTAAATATATTTTGAACATACTTTGATATATATGTACATATTTGTTATAGGTTCGTGAATCGACCAGTGGCCAAGTCTTACTTCCCGACGAAGTAAAAATCTGTAAAAGTGAGTTATAGTCCCACTTTTAAAATCTAATATTTTGTGATGAGAATACATGCAGTTTTATAAATGTTTTACAAAATAGACACAAGTAAATGAAACTACATTCTATGGCTGGATTATTAAACCGAATATGCCCCTTTTTAGTCTGGTAATCTAAGAATTAGGGAACAGACACCCTAATTGATGCGAATCCTAAAGATAGATCTATTGGGCCCAACGAGCCCCATCCAAAGTACTGAATGCTTTAGTACTTGGAATTCATCTTGTCCGAAGGGAGTCCCGGAATGATAGGGGATATTCTATATGCATCTTGTTAAGGTCGGTTACCAGGTGTTCACCCTATGAATGATTTTTATCTCTATGTATGGGATGTGTATTGGAATATGAAATCTTGTGGTCTATTATTACGATTTGATAAATATAGGTTAAACCTATAACTCACCAACATTTCTGTTGACGTTTAAAGCATGTTTATTCTCAGGTGATTATTAAGAGCTTCCGCTGTTGCATGCTATTATATGGACAAGATTTGGTGTCAACATGCTTGTATAATATTGTTTAAAACTGCATTCGAGATTTATTTTGTTGTAACATATTAATATTTGTAAACCAATATGTATTGGTAGTGTGTAAGTGTGATATTTGTTAGATTATCATTTCTGGATAATCTAAGTGGTGTCTTGTTAACCTTGTCGATAAAATAAAGGTTATGGTTTGTTTTATAAACGAATGCAGTCTTTGAAAAAAGTCTCATATAGAGGTCAAAACCTCGCAATGAAATCAATTAATATGGAACGTTTATAATCAATATGAATGGGACATTTGAACAACTGTTAATATACCCATACAAGATTTTTCCGATAAGGAACCTCTGCCAATTGACCCAGTTGTCAATCCACCGGAACCTATCTCTCCTAAGGCCCCGGAAATTATTCCGCGCGCCTGCATACCTTTCCCAGGTAGGCTTAGTAAGGAAAAACAAGAAGCGTAATTCGCTAAGTATTGGGATATTATTAAGAATTTACATTTGAATGTACGACTAGTAGATGCTTTAGTAGAAATGCCAAACTACGCTAAAATTTTCAAAGAACTACTTTCAAATAAAGAGAGATTAAGAGAGATAGTTAGCTTGCCTTTAAGTGAAGAATGTTCATTAGTTTTACAACATGGTATTCCCCCTAAGTTAGGAGATACAAGAAGATTTACGGTACTTTGCTACCTGCAAGATGTCCAAATTAGCAATGCGTTAGCAGACTTAGGTGAAAGGACCCGTTCATATACATTATAAACGATTCTCAATAGTTGATTACATCGCGAGGTATTTGACCTCTATATGATGCATTTTATAAACATTGCATTTGTTTTTAAAAGACAAACTTTCTTTACATCGAAAATTTACAGGCATGCATACCATTTCATAATATTCAACTATAAATGACCTAGTCTATCATTTACTTAATAATAATCTCTATTGAACTCAATGACTTGAATGCAACATCTTTTGAAATATGCCATGAATGACTCCAAGTAATATCTTTAAAATGAGCAAATGCACAGCGGAAGATTTCTTTATCACCTGAGAATAAACATGCTTTAAAGTGTCAATCAAAAGGTTGGTGAGTTCATTAATTTCTCATAATCATTCATTTTCATCATTTTAATAGACCACAAGAATTTCATTTCCAGTTCTCATAAATATACGTCCCATGCATAGAGACAAAAATCATTCATATGGATTGAACACCTGGTAACCGACATTAACAAGATGCATATAAGAATATCCCCTATCATTCCGGGAAATCCTTCGGACATGATAAAAATGAATTCGAAGTACTAAAGCATCCGGTACTTTGGATGGGGTTCGTTAGGCCCAATAGATCTATCTTTAGGATTCGCATCAATTAGTAGATCGGTTTACTAATTTTAGGTTACCAAGCAAAAGGGGCATATTCGGCTTCGATCATTCAACCATATAATGTAGTTTCAATTACTTGTGTCTATTTCGTAAAATAGTTAAAAAAACGCATGTATTCTCAGTCCCAAAAATATATATTGCAAAATCATTTAAAAAGGGAGCAAATGAAACTCACATACTGTATTTCGTAATAAAAATACATATAACGTCATTGGACAAGTGCAAGGTTGGCCTCGGATTCACGAACCTAAATTAATTATGTATATATATATGTGTTGGTCAATATTTGTCTAACAAATTAGGTCAAGTCATAGTGTACCACAATCCTAATGCTCGAGAGTAATATGTAAAGGTCAACAAAAATCAATTTGGCTCAAAATGATTTCCAAAATTTATACATGATTATTATATAACTTGAATATCGTCGATTATATATTTTTAAATATTTTTAAAATATTTACTAGAGTAAATAATATAATTCATTTATTAATAAATAAAATTTAATATTAAAATTTATATAATAAAATATACTTTTATATATATTAAGTAATAAAATTTATAGAGTTCATTTAATATTATAAAGATAATATGATAGGTATTATTAAAGAAGTTTTATTACACGTAGTAAAATATGTTTGTATTACATATTTATTTGATAAA
Organism: Rutidosis leptorrhynchoides; assembly: GCF_046630445.1. Lineage (NCBI taxonomy): Eukaryota > Viridiplantae > Streptophyta > Magnoliopsida > Asterales > Asteraceae > Rutidosis > Rutidosis leptorrhynchoides. The sequence continues at coordinate 170,740,240 of NC_092341.1, forward strand.
ATAATATCTATAATAATAGTAAGTAAAAGTTATATTATTTTGTAATAATAATTATTATTATAAAAATATCAATATTTATAATTACTAAGATGACATTATGATAAAACGATAATTCTAATTATGATAACTTTAAGATTTACGATATTTTTTAATATTATTTTTAAGATAATAATTCTATTTAAAATGATAATAATAATGATATTTTATAATAACAATGACATTTCTATTAAAATGATAATTTTTATTAAAATGATAGTTTTAATACTAACGATACTTTTAATAATAATAGTAATGATAAAAATAATAAGAACGATAATTTTATCTAAATCAATATCTTAAAATAATTTAATTTCATCATGATACTCTTACTCATTATTTTCTAATTGTTTCGTTTAATAGCTTTTAATCGTCTTTTATATCGTTTTCATAATAATGATAATAATAGTAATCAAAATAATTAGGTGTTACTAATATTAGTTTTAATTACAATAATACTAATAATGATAATTACTATGACCTTATTAATGATAATACTAATAATTATTTTAATGATAATATAATAATAATAATAATAACAATAACAACAACCATTTTTAAATAATGATATATATATATATTAATAATGATAATAATAATAATAATAATAATAATAATAATAATAATAATAATAATAATAATAATAATTAGATAATAACTATAATAATACTAATTATAACTTTAATGATAATAACGATAGTAATAATAATAAAAATAAAAATTTTTAATGATAAATCCTTTTATTGATAAAGATAATAATAATAATAATAATAATAATTAGATTAAACTAGAACGACGATAATAATAATCATTTTTAAAAATAATACAAAAATTCGATTGACTATAACTTCAAATCCGTTCAACGAAACCTTTCGATATCTAAATGAAAAGTTTTTAATTTTTCGCTAGCTTTCCAACGACATGCATATCTTATACCTTATCTCAACTGCATACGTAACTAATTCAGGATTCAACATATCCTATCTAATAGTAATATCAAAAGTACAAGCATGCATAATCCTATATTCTCGAGCACTAGTCAGGGATACACTATTAGTATGTAAAAAATAAATTATGAGTACTCACGTATCAATATTGAGATTCAATATTGCAGGAAAGGTACGTAGACGCAACGGAGATGATAAACACTAGATTGACCTCACGAGCATACCCATGAACCATAACCATCACCTCCATAGCTATAACCCATAATTTCCTTAGCTCTATCCCGCTCATAAAACCCTTTTTGAAATGACTCGCTCATGACCTCGTCGTAATATTTTATGTATAAAAATACTAATAACAATAATACTAATTCCTAATAATAATAATATGATTAATAATAATAATAATAATAATAATAATAATAATAATAATAATAATAATAATAATAATAATAATAATAATAATAAATATAATACGGAGTAAGATAGAGTGCAGAGAGATAGATGAAATGAATTCGAGCAGAACACGATCGAACCTTATAGCCCAGTTCTGAAACCCACAGCTCCACGAGTGCGGAGTTGTGTAGTGCTTTTACTTCGCGAGTGCGGAGTTCCCAGATCCATCTCACATTTGTTTAACCTATTCCTGCCGACGGTTTTAAATAATAATAATAATATATATAATATTTTTAATTTATATAATTAATTATATATTATATTATATTTATGTTCATGGTAAAAATATAATTTTTACTCAAATGACACGGACGTTGTCACTCGACTCATGTACCACTTTCGATTTTTCGAACGCACTTTCGTATGTTTAGAAAACTAGCTTTTTACGTTTTGTGACTCGTACCATTATCAAAATTTAGTTCTAGTCATTGATAAATTATTTTATGAAAAATGTAACTTATATAATTGATTGTTGTGGTCATTTGCTTCTATAAATCAGTGGCTCGTTGTTTATCAAAATATATTATTTTAAATCAGGAAGTTTTATGACTAATTTATATATATTTATATTTTCATTTCGAAATATAAATTTGAACTATTTACTTAATATAGTCTTTCAAAACTAATGTCATTCAAACTTATATTTTTAGAAAACGTTTAAATATTAAAAATTACTATTTTGTAACATTTGTATTTTAAAAATTTTTAAAATTGATATAGTTCATTTATCTATAAACGTTCATAAAACGTTTTAATAACCAATTTATTTTATATTTAAAAATCATTTTATTACAAAGGTTATAATAGTAGAAGTTGTTTATGTCATAAGACCTTTTTAATAACAAAAGTCTATTATATCGAAAAGGCGTTTTCGTACATTTGAAAATAGATCAATTGAGTATTATAAAATTCAATCTTCCACTAACCATTTTCTAACTCTCGAAACTTGACAATTTGTTCTTACTCGCAAATCACTTTACCATTTATTCTGAATATCGTTAAAAGGAAATGTTTTCCAAATCAAAGTGGCCCTCCTAACAGAGACTCGTAATCATAATTCAATGTATCTGATAAATCAATCATTTGATATATCTTTTAATTCTATCAATAACTATTTGAATATATTATGAAACAAATATGTTTATGTAAAGTATTATACGTCTAATACTTTGTTAATGTTTTCAAGTTATAATATATACACATATACATATATAATCATATTCGTTCATATAATGTTTCGTGAATCATTGGAATTTGGTCGAGGTTAAATGAGTGTATGAACACAGTTTAAAATTCTTGAGATTCAACTTAAAAACTTTGTTTATTGTGTCGGGAATATATAAAGATTAAAGTTTAAATTTGGTCGGAAATTTCTGGGTTGTCACAGTACCTACCCGTTAAAGAAATTTCGTCCCGAAATTTGATTGGGATAGTCATGGCTGACAATAAGTATGTTTTCATGATGCATATAAGCTGAAGATTAGGGTTTTATCATTATTGAGTAATATGGATAAAACCATTTGATTTTGTGAAGAGTACGAGTGAATCTATCACCAAAAGAGTGAAATGAGAAAGGTAAAGTTTCGTCATATCCTTTGACGTAGAAAGGTTGATTTCCGAAGTTCAAGAGATATGGAGAAGATCTTAGTAATAAGATTTGATTAAGGAAATTTAGGATTCGCTTTAAATGCGATCATCCATTTTGATCGCTCTGTTGGATATTTTACTATAAATCCACTCCATTAGTTTCCTTACAACTCACACCTTCTCAACTCATATTTTAAAATATTTGTCAATATGCTTCATCCAGTGCTGATTCTTGATATACTCCTCACTTTCATATATGTCGTTCTTCTTTTTCACCTGCCTCCGGAAGAATCTATTTACTTCTACTATACTCTTGGTTTTATAGTGTTTTTAGTTCTCCCGTGTCTTTATATTGCTATATGGATCGATATATACGGTTTATAGTTTCTGAGTTGTTGTTGTGTTTTATATCTTCCCTTATATTTCGATGTCCCTGCTACCGTCTTCTATAATCATTGTCATCCCCAGTTAATGCTTTCTTTTATTTGCTGCGATTTATACCCCAATTTCTGATTTGGAGCTTTGTCCTTTCGTTTCTTCTTCTTGCGAGTAAGTACCACTTATAATGGTCCATAATTCGCAGATATAAATTTTGGAATGAACATTGTTAATGTTCTAAGAAGGAACTGATAATGGCACAATCTTGACTTGTCAAATTACTAGAATAGCTCGGAAAAGACCGAGTCATCAAGAAATACTTTCTTGATATTTTAGAGGTTAAAGAGAATATAAGAGTCGTGTAACATGACACATGATGATGTTATGATCTGTGAATCATCACGTTCCATTTAGAAACTCAGCATGAATTACTGTAATATAATCACGTTGATCAAGTGTCATTATATTATACTAACTCATGCTTCACTCCTAACACTACTTCAAAAATATTCATATTTTAAACTCAAATGTTTCAGAATTTAGAAACTAAAATAGTTTCTTTTATGATGTAATACAGATAGCGTGAAGAGGTAAATGATTTTAGTTAAGAATAATTATGGAAATATCTTTAGAAATATGAAAGATACTATGATATCTTAGAATTTCTAATATCAGAGGATGATGAAGAATATTGTCTGCAGGGGTTTAGAGCCAGGAGCAAGGTATTCGTTAATGACTTCAGCAGATACTGAATCATTTAGATCCTTTGAAGGTTGGTTCAGTCTTTGTGATTTGTCCACAGCCTCCTTCATACTTTGCTCAATCCAATTTCCAGTTCTAAAACTTCTCTTTTTCTGAGCTTTGCCAATACACTAATATTTATCATCAAACTTTTTACTGCTAAGGTCGTTTACAGTTTTTGTTGCTTCATCAGCATTTCGAGAACTATTTTGCGATTCAGAGTGTTTTTCTAAAACTTCACATTCGAAGTATGTAAGCCTTGGAGATAGATGTTATATGTATAACTGTTGGCGTCAACATGCTGCGAGATTTCAAAATACTGATTGCTAATTTCCAATGAATCGTATGGAAATTCTCGTTACAAGAGGTAGATGAGTAAATGATGGAGTTTTGATAAATATAATGACTTTTCGGAAAATCTCAGATCATTACGGTTGCTGATAAGTTTACTCCTAATGTGGTGAGATATGAAAGGTTCCCCGGTAACAATGGCGAAAGGGCAACATATATATCAGGATTATGATAAGGCTACTCCGAATGAAAAATCAAAGTTGTCTTGCTGAAGCTGTGATAGAATTTTCTACTTTGCAAAGGAATTGCAAAGTTATTTTTGCTAATGAATGCCAAAGGATCTGACACAGATATGTGTTGAATTATGAATCTGGCTTCGAGAGCTTTTTAAGTACATAACTGTGGGTAATATATGATTGGATCATCATCTTGATTGCTCATTATTTGAAGTAGATTGTAATCGTTAATATACATTTGATGTTCTAACACAGTTTTGAAGTCAAAATATAGCTTTGAAAGATGTAAGGATCTAAGAGTGATGATTTTGGTTTTATCTCGTATTGAATTCTGAGATTTCAAGATCAGAATATGTGATTAGATTTGAACGAGTATAGTTGTTTTGATTCCTGTACATTGTTGTGGAAGTAAAGAGTGTAATAGATGATTTGCTGAATCAGATTCGAAGAATGTAACATATTAATTGTGAATTTATATATCTCTCGGGTATTACCTACCCGTTAAAAAAAATTTCACAATTAATATTTTGTACAAAAAATTTTATTACAGTCTTTATGAAAATATATATGTGTATATTTTCTTTAGATGTAACATAGATTTAATGAGTTAATATTAAATTAAACTCATTTGATTTACGATTGAAACTTGAATTGAGTAATCCCTAAAACTTTAGAAATCACATAAGTATTTCTTCAATGATATTGAAATTATGAATCAATACTTTGTTATTTGTTGAAGCATGATGTTGGTTTTTGTGAAATTGTTGTGAACTTCGCAAGGTACAAATGCTGTTATTTGAAAAGTTTCGAGTACATCGATGATGAAAGTGTAAAAATCAAACATATATTTGATTAATACACTTGTTTTATTATGAGGTGGAATTCATTGAAATGAGACAGAGATTGTAGTTAACGATGGTTAAGTTGTTGACGAAGGACGTACATCATTGTATATTTGTAATATGAATTAACCGAGTAGTTAAGATTCAAATACAATAGCTTAGTACGGGAAGATTTATTTTGATCTCAGAATTATATATATATATATATATATATATATATATATATATATATATATATATATATATATATATATATATAATATACATATAATTTCTTTAGAGGGAATGAGTTAATACTTCATAAGTCGTTGATACAATATACGTGTTATTGATTCGTAATGATGTCCACAGTGATTCTTGAACTGACGGAGTTTGTGATGTTATAGGTGCTGCTGATTCTGATGATGCTGACGGCGCTGACTATGCTAGTGATGCTAACGGTACTGTTGATGATATTGGTAAAACAAGTCTAGCTTGTAAATCACGCACCATTCTTGTCAAAATTTCTATTCTTCCTCCTATCATTTTGGTTCATTCATCTGATTGAGCAAAGTAGGAAGGAGGCTGTGGACAAATTACAAAGACTGAACCTGACTTCAAAGGATCAAAATGATTCAGTACCTGCTGAAGTCATTAACGAATACCTTGCTCCTGACTATAAACCCCTGCGGACAATATTCTTCATCATTCTCTGATATTAGAAATTCTAAAATATCATCATATCTTTCATTATAAATATCCTCCATATTTCTGAAGATATTTTCTTAATTTTTCTTATTTGAAATCATTTACCTCTTCGCGCTATCTGTATTACATCATAAAAGAAACTATTTTAGTTTCTAAATTCTAAAACATTCAAGTTTAAAATAGGAATATTTGGAAGTAGTGTTGGGAACTGAAGCATGAATTAGTATAATATAATGACACTTGATCAATGTGATTATATTACAGTAAGTCATGCTGAGTTTCTAAATGGAACGTGATGATTCACAGATCATAACATCATCATGTGCCATGTTATACGACTCTTGTATTCTATTTAACCTCTAAAATATCAAGAAAATATTTCTTGATGATTCGGCCTTTTCCAAGGTATTCTAGTAATTTGACAAGTCAAGATCGTGCCATCACAATTTCCTTCCTAGAACATTAACAATGTTCATTCCGAAATTCATATCTGTGAATTTTGGACCATTACAAGCGGTGCTTAGTTGCAAGAAGAAGAAACGAAAGGAAAAAACTCTAAAATAGAAATTGGGGTATAAATTGCAGAAAATAAAAGAGAGCATTAACTGTGAATGATAATGATTATAGAAGACAGAAGCAGAGACTTTGAAATATAAGGGAACATATAAAGCCCAACTACAAACCAGAAATTATAAACCATATATATCGATGCATATAGCAATATAAAGACACGGGAGAACTAGAAACACTATAAACCCAAGAGTATAGTAGAAGTAAATAGATTCTTCCGGCGGTAGATGAAAAAGAAGAATGACCGATATGAAAGTTAAAAGTATATCAAGAATCAGAACTGGATGGAGCATATTGATGAATAATTTAAAATATGAGTTGAGGGGGAAAGAATAGAAGGTGATGAAACATGACTAGGAGCTTAGAAATAAATAGATTTAACTCACACAATGGCGAAATAAGTGAATCAAACCCTCTAGTGAATAGGTTAAGTTTTTTTTGATTAATTTCGTCAAACCACAACTAAATCAAGTGTGATTAGATCAACACCTAGAGCTATTATTCACCACCTAGGTGATTTGGACTGAGAGAGAATCTGAGTGTGTGTAACAAATGAGAGGCTTAACCTAAAATGAAGAACATAAGACTTTATATACCCCTGCTATTGACTCACCCATACGATTCATTCATCACACGTACGAGTTGGCTTCATCAGCCGTACGGGTGATCACTCACTCGTGTATTCTCATTTAGGTTGTAATTGTGACTTAGCTCAGCATCAACCGTGCGTATGAGCCTGTCAGCCGTACTAGTGAGGCTTTACTCGTACGTCTGACTAAGTCTAACATAGTCAAACATCTAAATCTCATTCCTGCAGTTCCTGTAACCACATACAATCACGGATAGGATAATAACGAGCAATCATGGTGGCCTGTAAACTGTTGTACCTGCAATGGACGTGGGTAGATGTCTAGGGACTTGCATAAAATGCATCAACAGAAGGTGTGAGTTGTAAGGAAACGAAGGAGGTGAATTTATAAGAAAATCTCTGACAAAACAATTAAAATGGATGATCGCATTTAAAGCAGATCCTAATTCCCTTGATTACCGGAGAGTCAAATCTTATTAAGAAGATTTTCTTCAAATCCCTTGAAATCTGGGAATCAATCATATCTACGTCAAATAATAAGATGAATCTACACTTACTCATTTCACTCTTCTATGTTAGCTTCATTCGTACTCTTCATATAAATGGATTGTTTATCCAAATTATTCGCTGATGATAAAACTCTAATTTTTAGCCCGTATGCATCATGAAAACATACTTATTATCATTCACGACCTTTCCACTCAAATTTCGGGACGAAATTTCTTTAACGGGTAGGTACTGTGACAACCTGGAAATTTCCAACCAAATTTAAACTTTAATCTTTATATGTTTCTGACACCGGAAATTTTCAACCAAATTTAAACTTTAATCTTTATATGTTTCCAACACGATAAGCAATATTTGTTAAGTTAAATTTCAAGAATTTTAAACTATGTTCATACATTTATTCAACCTCGACCAAGTTCCAACGATTCACGAACCATTAAACGAATATGATTATATATGTATATGTGTATATATATATTATAACTTGAAACGTAAACAAAATATTAGATTAAATACTTTATATGATTGTATCTGTTTCAAAATGTTTATCAATGGAATTAGAAGATAAGATCAAATGATTGAATTATCAGATATATTGAATTATGATTACAAGTCTTTGTTGAAAGGCCCACATTGATTTGAAAAATCTTTCCATTTTAACAATATTCGGAAAATGGTAAAGTGATTTATAAATAAGAACAAATTGTCAATCATTGAGAACTAGACAAAGGATAGTGGAAGATTGAATCTCATAAAGACTCGATTGATCTATTTAGTTTCAAACGTACAAAAACGTTTTCAGTTTAAAAAGAACTTTATTATTAAAACGTATATAACTTTTATAAATATCTAGAACCACTTTTGACAACTCATTACTTAACTAGTATGATAAAGATAACGATATTTATATTTTATTTTATTAAATATATATAACGATTTAAATTAATATTATATATATTTATACGCGTATTATACGTACATAGTTTTATACTTTTACTATACTTAAACTTTACCTTTACTTTATTTTTACTTTACTTTAACTTTAATAATTCACTTTAATAATTCATACTTTAATAATTCACTTTAATAATTCATACTTTAATAATTCACTTTAATAATTCATACTTTAATAATTCACTTTAATAATTCATACTTTAATAATTCACTTTAATAATTCAAAAATCTATTATAAATAGAATTCAATAGGTTTCATTATTTTATAGAAACTTGAAAATATTTTTCTCTAAACTCTCTCAATCGATTTACATATATATATTTACTCCGTATTATTTCAAGATATTATTAGTATACATAAAATATTACGACGGAGTGCTGTCCGAGTGATTTTGAAATTGTTTTTCGAGTAAGATAGGATTAAGGAAATTATGGGTTATAGCTATGGAGGTGATTGAGTATGGTTCATGGGTATGCTCGTGAGGTCAATATAGTGTTTATCATTTCTGTTGCATCTACGTACCTTTCCTGCAATATTGAATCTCAATATTGATACGTGAGTACTCATAATTTAACTTTTACATATTAATAGTGTATCCCTGACTAGTGCTCGAGTATTTAGGATTATGCATACTTGTACTTTTGATATTGCCCTTAGACAGGTTAGGTTGAATCTTGAATTAGTTACACTTACGGTTGAGATAAGGTATAAGATATGCATGTCCTTGGAAAGCTAGCGAAAAATTAAGAACTTTTCCTTTAGATATTGAATGGTTTCGATGAACGGATTAGAAGTTATAATCAATTGAATTTTCGATATTTTTATTAAAAATGATTATTATTATCGTCGTTTTTTTATCGTCGTTCTAGTTTTATCTTATTATTATCATTATTATTATCTTTATCAATAAAAGGGATTTATCATTAAAAATTGTTATTTTTTATTTATTATTACTATCGTTATTATCGTTAAAGTTATAATTAGTATTATTATTATTATTATTATCCAATTATTATTATTATTATTATTATTATTATTAGTATTATTATTATTATCATTATTAATATGTATATCATTATTTAAAAATGGTTATTGTTATTGTTATTATTATTATTACTATATTATCATTAAGATAATTATTAGTATTATCGTTAATAATGTTATAGTAACTATCATTATTAATATTAGTGTAATTAAAACAAATATTTGTAACACCTAATTATTTTGATTACTATTATTATCATTATTATGAACACGATATAAAAGACGATTAAAAGCTATTAAACGAAACGATTAGGAAATAATGAGTAAGAGTATCATGATGAAATTAAAATATTATAAGATATTGATTTAGATAAAATTATCGTTCTTATTATTTTTATCATTACTATTATTATTAAAAGTATCGTTAGTATTAAAACTATCATTTTATCAAAAATTATCATTTTAATAGAAATGTCATTGTTACTATAAAATATCATGATTATTATTATTTTAAATAGAATTATTATTTTAAAGATAATATTAAAAATTATCGTAAATATTAAATTTATCATAATTAGAATTATCGTTTTATCATAATGTCATCTTAGTAATTATAAATATTGATATTTTTATAATAATAATTATTATTACAAAATAATACAACTTTTACTTACTATCATTATAGATATTATTTTATCAAATAAATATGTGATACAAACATATTTTACTACGTGTAATAATTTACTTTAATAATACCTATCATATTATCTTTATGATATTAAATGAACCCTATAAATTTTAATACTTAATATATATAAAAGTATATTTTATTATATAAATTTAATATAAAATTTTATTTATTAATAAATAAATTATATTATTTACTCTAATAAATCTTTTAAAAATATTTAAAAATATAAAATGACGATATTTAAACTATATATTAATCATGTATAGATTTTTGGAAATTATTTTGAGTCAAATTTACTTTTGTTGACTTTTGCATATTAGTCTCGAGCATTAGGATTGTGGTACACTATGACTTGACCTAATTTGTTAGACAAATATTGACCAACACATAAATATATATAATTAATTTAGGTTCGTGAATCCGAGGCCAACCTTGCACTTGTTCAATGATGTTATATGTATTTTTACTACGAAATACAGTATGGTGAGTTTCATTTGCCTTTTTACCCTTTATATTTTTGGGACTGAGAATACATGCGCTTTTATAAATGTTTGACGAAATAGACACAAGTAATTGAAACTACATTCTATGGTTGTATTATCGAAATCGAATATGCCCCTTTTTATTAAAGTCTGGTAATCTAAGAATTAGGGAACATACACCCTAATTGACGCGAATCCTAAAGATAGATCTATTGGGCCTAACAAACCCCATCCAAAGTACTGGATTCTTTAGTACTTCGAAATTTATATCATATCCGAAGGAAGATCCCGGAATGATAGGGGATATTCTTATATATATCTAGTTAATGTCGGTTACCAGGTGTTCACCATATGAATGATTATTTTTGTCTCTATGCATGGGACGTATATTTATGAGAACTGAAAATGAAATTCTTGTGGTCTATTAAAATGATGGAAATAAATTATTATGATAAACTAATGAACTCATCAACCTTTTGGTTGACACTTTAAAGCATGTTTATTCTCAGGTGTTAAAGAAATCTTCCGCTGTGCATTTGCTCATTTTAAAGATATTACTTGGAGTCTTTCATAGCATATTTCGAAGAACGTTGCATTCGAGTCATTGAGTTCATCAAAGATTATTATTAAATCAATTTATAGTTGGATAGTGGATATTATGAAATGGTATGCATGCCTGTCAATTTTCGATGTAAAGAAAGTTTGTCTTTTAAAAACGAATGCAATGTTTGTAAAATGTATCATATAGAGGTCAAATACCTCGCAATGTAATCAACTATTGTGAATCGTTTATAATGTATATGAATGGGTCCTTTCAAAGTTAATGTTCTAAAACCTTACCATTGGATAGTAAATCTTATTACGTTTCCAATGATATTTGATTCATCAAAAACGGAGTTACGGTTTGAAAGTTACGACCAAAACAAGTTCAGAAAATTGATCCAGTTGATTTAGACATCGTCCAACCTTTTTGGACGCCGTCCAAATGGCCTAGAACTCAATTGGAATTACGAGGCCAGCTGCGAAATTTTAAAGTTTTAAAATGAGGGTATTTGAGTCTTTCCACTTTGGGGTCGGTTTGAGATCATCAAAACTGATCTAGAACTCAATTGGAGCTCATTCTCACTCGCACAAAACACTCCCATCTTATTTTAGAGAGAGAGAGAGGGTGAATTTTAGAGTGAGAAAGCTTGGTTTGGAGAAGAAGAAGTGGAAATCTCACCAAAGTGCTAGTGTTATAGTTGTTCACCTCGTTCACGACTATGTTGTGGTAGTGTTGGTAAGTCTCAACTCCGAAATTCATTATTGATTTTGATATTCAAGTTAAGGTTTGAGATTGATTTTGTTAGAAACCCTTGAATGGTTGTGAAATGGGTTTGTTGTGGTTAGTAGATGGTTTTTGACCCATTATTGGTGGGTTAAGGTTTGATGACGAATTTGGTCATGGTTTTGTGTATAATCGCTAAATTATAAATATGTTAGTGTATAGATGTTCATAAGAACTTGTGTACTAGTTAAAATGGGTATTGACCTTGATTTGTGTTGAATTATGTTTTGAGTCAAAAATTGGCGAATCAAGTATGTAAATACTTGATTTAGGTGGTATTTGGTGTTTTGGAAATATAATCATTAGCCGTTAGTGATTTTGTGCATTTTTGAGACTTATGTCAAAATGGATAAATTTGAATGGGTCAGAATTACCACCCGTAGTGGAAATTGCGAAGTCCACTTTAGGTGTCTAAATGGGCGATTTGTGAAGTTAAGTAGAAACACTTGGTTAAGGGTGTTGGAGTTGAATTCTCTCATAGAGAATGTATGTTGATTATTTGTATATCTATATGCGTATTATAGGTAAAAGGTTTGCTCAGATATGAGGATGGGAATCATGTTATACATGACTTGTGCAGGCATTCCAAGGTGTGTGCAATAATTATACGTGTATGTATATAGTGTATTTATTTGTGTGCTATGGTATGAACCAAAGATTCGGTAGTGCCATAGCATGTGCGAATGTGCTATGATGTAAACCAAAGAGCTGGTAGCATCATGGCATGTGTGTTGGACAGCCCGCGGTGTTACTACGACGGTGTTTGTCCAGTTTTACGGTGTTTTTTGTGTTTCCAGATTTTAAATCATTAAGTTAGCATATCATATAGATATAACATGTGTTTAGTTGATTTTAAAAGTCAAGTTAGAAGGATTTACTTTTGTTTGCGAACAAGTTTAGAATTAACTAAACTACGTTCTAGTGATTTCAAGTTTAAACCTTCGAATAAGATAGCTTTATATGTATGAATTGAATGATGTTATGAACATTATTACTTCCTCAAGTTTTGTGGATAAACCTACTGGAAAAGAGACAAATGGATCTAGCTTCAAAGGATCTTCAATGGTTTGAAAGTTCTTGAAGTAGAATCATGACACGAAAACAAGTTCAAGTAAGATTTCTACTCGAAATAAGATTGTTATAGTTATATAAATTGAATCAAAGTTTGAATATGAGTATTACTTTGTATTAGTAAGATATCTTACTATAAATAAGAAAGATTTCTTGAGGTTGGATGATCACTCTACAAGATTGGAAGTAAGCTAGCATACTTGGAAGTATTCTTGATTTTATGAAACTAGAACTTGTAGAATTTATGAAGACCACTTAGAACTTGAAGATAGAACTTGAGAGAGATCAATTAGATGAAGAAAATTGAAGAATGAAAGTGTTTGTAGGTGTTTTTGGTCGTTGGTGTATGGATTAGATATAAAGGATATGTAATTTTGTTTTCATGTAAATAAGTCATGAATGATTACTCATATTTTTGTAATTTTATGAGATATTTCATGCTAGTTGCCAAATTATGGTTCCCACATGTGTTAGGTGACTCAAATGGGCTGCTAAGAGCTGATCATTGGAGTGTATATACCAATAGTACATACATCTAAAAGCTGTGTATTGTACGAGTACGAATACGGGTGCATACGAGTAGAATTGTTGATGAAACTGAACGAGGATGTAATTGTAACATTTTTGTTAAGTAGAAGTATTTTGATAAGTGTCTTGAAGTCTTTCAAAAGTGTATGCATACATATTAAAACACTACATGTATATACATTTTAACTAAGTCGTTAAGTCATCGTTAGTCGTTACATGTAAGTGTTGTTTTGAAACCTTTAGGTTAACGATCTTCTTAAATGTTGTTAACCCAATGTTTATAATATCAAATGAGATTTTAAATTATTATATTATCATGATATTATGATGTATGAATATCTCTTAATATGATATATATACATTAAATGTCGTTACAACGATAATCATTACATATATGTCTCGTTTCAAAATCATTAAGTTAGTAGTCTTGTTTTTACATATTTAGTTCATTGTTAATATACTTAATGATATGTTTACTTATCATAATATCATGTTAACTATATATATATATCCATATATATGCCATCATATAGTTTTTACAAGTTTTAACGTTCGTGAATCACCGGTCAACTTGGGTGGTCAATTGTCTATATGAAACCTATTTCAATTAATCAAGTCTTAACAAGTTTGATTGCTTAACATGTTGGAAACACTTAATCATGTAAATAAAAATTTCATTTAATATATATAAATATGGGAAAGTTCGGGTCACTACAAAGGTCGGGTGATCTCGACTGAGATGCACGACTGATTAAGCGGAGTGGCGTATGCCTAGGCTTAGAGGCATGCATAGGATTTTGGTGGAGTTCGCTTTGCGAATGATGAAGAGCTGTTAGTTGTTAATCGTGGTATGAAAGTGCAAGGTTGTCGCGTGTACGACATCTCTAGTGATTGTGTATGACGGCTCTGAGAGCTTAAAGTGAATTTATGGTGATTTGGTGTGTATGACCAACGATGAGGATGGTCATGTGTGTTGTGGAATGACAATTCCGCGGGATGTTATCATCTTGGCGGTGAGAATGTAGAGCTGAATCCTAAGTGGGGGAGTTTTACTTCTGCCTGAGGGAGCTTCGGTGATGTTAATATAAAGAAGTGGCGGAGTATACCGTGCTAGGACTCAACAGGAATTCGGAATTTCCTAACGAGGAAGAGTGACGGGTTGTTGATGTCGACTCAAGATCGTTCATTATGATTGTGAGTTACAATTCTAGAATGTTATGCGTGAAGATTGTGATGATGAGATCGAAGAAAGTGTTGTACCAAAGTGCGGTATGAGACCAAGTACGCAGTTTGAGACTACGGAAGTGAGAAAATGAAGCTATCATTGTGGGTGCCCTCGTAGTGAAAATATGGGTTGTTGTGAAACTCGGATACGATTATTGAATGGGAACGAGTTCGATATCGTGGTGAATACTGTATTTTCCCTGTCGGGAAATGTGATCTTGGAAATTGTCAGTGGATTATTCCACTTTACGGATGATTGTGAAGCGGGGAGTGTTGATTCTGATTGTCTCACATCGAGATACGCGGATGTTGTTTGTTTGTGAGGGTGTGTTCCCTAGTGACGCGACTATTAGTTGCATTGAAATGTCGAGACCATCCTTAACAGACGGTCTAGGTAGGAAGGTTCACCCGGATTTGGTGACTAGTTTGTGAGTCATGTAGGGAATTGTAGAAATTTTGTGATGATAATTCGCCGTTGACAGGATTCTAGTATATGAATAGCTTCTATACTGGAACTAGGAGGATGTATTATATGGTTCAGAGGAGAAACCCTATGACAATGTGTTGATGTTTCGTCTAACTCGTGGTGTATTATTATCGTCCTAGATTAATCCAGTGATGGATAGTTACGTGTGGATCGATCGATAGAAAGGTAGTGCTCCTAAAGTGTTTATTTCAGGGTTACTGAAATTTTTTCGTTGAAGAAATAACCCGGTTGTGGTGACTTTAAGAAGTACTGGTCGGAGGAGCGTGTCGATTACCCCGTTGGCATCGACTTGTAAAATTGCGAATCACGGGTTTTCTGGGGTGGAAAACAAATGTTTGCACATAAGCGGACGTGCGATCGTTGAGTGGTACGGTTATGGACCGTTGAGAGTACTGATTTTCGACGCGGCATGAATCCTTCTCGATTTAGATTAATGCAAGACTTGATTAACGGCGTAGTGGACCTTGTAGATCACGTTGGGTGATGTAGTTATGGATGTAGCTTGTTGCGAGTTGTAGCCGAGATTACTTGAAGGGATAATGGTGTTTTTCCGTATTTTTCCTAAGTGGGCATTCGGATGTTGAGTGTATGAGATACCGTTTGTTGCGGTAATGCGCGCTAGTGATTATTATGTAGTGACCCGAACTTTTCCATGTCTATATATATTAAATGAAATTGATATTTATATGATTAAGTGTTTCCAACATGTTAAGCAATCAAACATGTTAAGACTTGATTAATTGAAATATGTTTTATATCGACAATTGACCACCCAAGTTGATCGGTGATTCACGAACGTTAAAACTTGTAAAAACTATATGATGTCATATATATGGATATATATATATATATATATATATATATATATATATATATATATATATATATATATATATATATATATATATATATATATATATATATATATATATATATATATATATATATAGTTAACATGGTATTATGATAAGTAAACATATCATTAAGTATATTAACAATGAACTACATATGTAAAAACAAGACTACTAACTTAATGATTTCGAAACGAGGCATATATGTAACGATTATCGTTGTAACGACATTTAATTGTATATATATCATATTAAGATATATTAATACATCATAATATCATGATAATGTAATAATTTAACATCTCTTTAGATATAATAAACAATGGGTTAACAACATTTAACAAGATCGTTAACCTAAAGGTTTCAAAACAACACTTACATGTAATGACTAACGATGACTTAACGACTCAGTTAAAATGTATATACATGTAGTGTTTTAATATATATTCATACACTTTTGAAAGACTTCAAGACACTTATCAAAGTACTTATACTTAACAAAAATGCTTACAATTACATCCTCATTCAGTTTCATTAACAATTCTACTCGTATGCACTCGTATTTGTACTCGTACAATACACAGCTTTTAGATGTATGTACTATTGGTATATACACTCCAATGATCAGCTCTTAGCAGCCCATGTCAGTCACCTAACACATGTGGGAACCATCATTTGGCAACTAGCATGAAATATCTCATAAAATTACAAAAATATTAGTAATCATTCATGACTTATTTACATGTAAACAAAATTACACATCCTTTATATCTAATCCATATACCAACGACCAAAAACACCTACAAACACTTTCATTCTTCAATTTTCTTCATCTAATTGATCTCTCTCAAGTTCTATCTTCAAGTTCTAAGTGTTCTTCATAAATTCTATAAGTTCTAGTTTCATAAAATCAAGAATACTTCCAAGTTTGCTAGCTTACTTCCAATCTTGTAAAATGATCATCCAATCTCAAGAAATCTTTCTTATTTACAGTAAGATATTTTTCTAATACAAGTTAATACTCATATTCAAACTTTTATTCAATTTCTATAACTATAACAATCTTATTTCGAGTGGAAATCTTACTTGAACTTGTTTTCGTGTCATTATTCTGCTTCAAGAACTTTCAAGCCATCCAAGGATCCTTTGAAGCTAGATCTATTTTTCTCATTTCAAGTTGGTTTATCCACAAAACCTGAGGTAGTAATGATGTTCATAACATCATTCGATTCATATATATAAAACTACCTTATTCGAAGGTTTAAACTTGAAATCACTAGAACATAGTTTAGTTAATTCTAAACTTGTTCGTAAACAAAAGTTAATCCTTCTAACTTGACTTTTAAAATCAACTAGACACATGTTCTATATCTATATGATATGCTAACTTAATAATTTAAAACCTGAAAACATGAAAAACACCTTAAAACTGGATATACGCCGTCGTACTAACACTGCGGGCTGTTTTGGGTTAGTTAATTAAAAACTATGTTAAACTTT
The DNA here is from genome assembly GCF_046630445.1 of Rutidosis leptorrhynchoides. Taxonomy (NCBI): domain Eukaryota; kingdom Viridiplantae; phylum Streptophyta; class Magnoliopsida; order Asterales; family Asteraceae; genus Rutidosis; species Rutidosis leptorrhynchoides. The sequence goes on from NC_092341.1 coordinate 170,758,204, forward strand.
GATTTAAAAGTTGTTCTTATGGGAAAAAGATTTTTCTTATGAACATGAAACTATATCCAAAAATCATGGTTAAACTCAAAGTGAAAGTATGTTTTCCAAAATGGTCATCTAGACGTCGTTCTTTCGACTGAAATGACTACCTTTACAAAAATAACTTGTAACCTGTATTTCTGACTATAAACTTATAATTTTTCTGTATAGATTCATAAACTTAATTTCAATATGAAACCATAGCAATTGGATTCACTCAAAACGGATTTAAAACGAAGAAGTTATGGGTAAAACAAGATTGGATATTTTTGCTTGTTGTAGCCACGTGAAAATTGGTAACAAACCTATATTAATCATATCCTAGCTAACTTGTATTGTATTATACATGTATTCTAATATATTATGTAATCTTGGGATACAATAGACACGTATGCAAATGTTTTGACATATCATATCGACCCATATATATATATATATATATATATATATATATATATATATATATATATATATATATATATATATATATATATATATATATATATATATATATATATATATATATTATTTGGAACAACCATAGAAACTCTATATGCAGTAATGTTGGAGTTACCTATACAGGGTTGAGGTTGATTCCAAAAATATATATACTTTGAGTTGTGATCTAGCCTGAGACATGTATATACTGGGTCGTGGATTGGGTCAAGATAATATATATCAATTTATTTTCTGTACATCTAACTATGGACAACTAGTTGTAGGTTACTAACGAGGACAGCTGACTTAATAAACTTAAATCATTAAAACGTATTAAAAATATTGTAAATATATTTTGAACATACTTTGATATATATGTACATATTTGTTATAGGTTCGTGAATCGACCAGTGGCCAAGTCTTACTTCCCGACGAAGTAAAAATCTGTGAAAGTGAGTTATAGTCCCACTTTTAAAATCTAATATTTTGGGATGAGAATACATGCAAATTTATAAATGTTTTACGAAATAGACACAAGTAAATGAAACTACTTTATATGGGTGAATGATCGAAGCCGAATATGCCCCTTTTTAGCTTGGTAGCCTAAGAATTTGGGAACAGACCCCCAAATTAACGCGAATCCTAAAGATAGATCTATCGGGCCCAACAAGCCCCATTCTGGAATTTGGAATGCTTTAGTACTTCAAAATTATCATGTCCGATGGGTGTCCTGGAATGATGGGGATATTCTATATGCATCTTGTTAATGTCGATTACCAGGTGTTCACCGTATGAATGATTTTTATCTCTATGTATGGGATGTATTGAAATATGAAATCTTGTGGTCTATTATTTCGATTGATAAATATATAGGTTAAACCTATAATTCACCAACATTTTTGTTGACATTTAAAGCATGTTTATTCTCAGGTGATTATTAAGAGCTTCCGTTGTTGCATACTAAAATAAGGACAAGATTTGGAGTCCATGCTTGTATGATATTATGTAAAAACTGCATTCAAGAAACTTATTTTTGATGTAATATATTCTTATTCTAAACCATTATGTAATGGTCGTGTGTAAACGGTATATTTTAGATTATTATTATTTGATAATCTACGTAATGCTTTTTAAACCTTTATCGATAAAATAAAGGTTATGGTTGTTTTAAAAATGAATGCAGTCTTTGAAAAACGTCTCATATAGAGGTCAAAACCTCGCGACGAAATCAATTAATATGGAACGTTTATAATCAATATGAACGGGACATTTCATATTAGCATGTGGTGAAATATCCAAATTAATTGAAACATTGTGGATATCGAGTTTGGAGGTATGTTGGAGGACCTTTGAGTGTGGGTCCGGTTTGTTAAAGTGACGGAGATTACGGGGACGTGATCCAGGCTAAGTGGGGGAGAGTTGTAACATCCCGTTCTTAGTTACACGTTATTTTTGGACGTCATTCGAATTAAGAGGTAGGTAAGCGTTAATGTTTTAAAACCTTACCACTGGATAGTAAATCTTATTACATTTCCAACGATATTTGATTCATTGAAAACGGAGTTACGGTTTGAAAGTTACGACCAAAACAAGTTCAGAAAATTGATCCAGTTGATTTGGACGCCGTCCAAATGGCCTGACAGGCCAGCTGCAAAATTTTAAAGTTTTAAAATGAGTGTATTTGAGTCTTTTCACTTTGAGGTCAGTTTGGGATCATCAAAACTGATCTTGAACTCAATTGGAGCTCATTATCACCCACACAAAACACTCCCATCTTATTTTAGAGAGAGGGTGTGAATTTTAGAGTGAGAAAGCTTGGTTTGGAGAATAAGTGGAAATCTCACCAAAGTGCTATTGTTATAGTTGTTCACCTCGTTCACGGCTACGTTGTGGTAGTGTTGGTAAGTCTCAACTCCGAAATTCATTATTGATTTTGATATTCAAGTTAGGGTTTGAGCTTGATTTTGTTAGAAACCCTTAAATGGTTGTGAAATGGGTTTGTTGTGGCTAGTAAATGGTTTTTGACCCATTATTGGCGGGTTAATGTTTGATGACGAATTTTTAAATGTCCCGTTCATATCGATTATAAACGTTTCATATTAATTGATTTCGTTGCGAGGTTTTAACCTCTATATGGGACGTTTTTCAAAGACTTCATTCGTTTTTAAAACAAACCATAACCTTTATTTTATCGATAAAGGTTTTAAACATTACGAAGATTATCAAATAATGATAATCTAAAATATTGCGTTTTCACACGACCATTACATAATGGTTTACAATAATATTACACAACAATTTAAGTCTTTGAATGCAGTTTTTAAACAATATTATACAAGAATGCTGACTCCGATTCTTGTCTTTAAATTAGCATGCAACAGCGGAAGCTCTTAATAATCACCTGAGAATAAACAAGTTTAAAACGTCAACAAAAATGTTGGTGAGTTATAGGCTTAACCTATATATTATCAAATCATAATAATAGACCACAAGATTTCATTTTTTTCCATAAATATACATCTCATATCAGGCATTTCGCAAACTGCATAAAGATAAAATTCATTCATATGTTGAACACCTGGTAACCGACCTTAACAGGATGCATATAGAATATCCCCATCATTCCAGGACTCTCATTGGATATGATAAATCAAAGTACTAAAGCATCCGTAACTCGGATGAGGCTTGTTGGGCCAAATAGATCTATCTTTAGGATTCGCGTCAATCAGGGGCCATTTCCCTAATTCTTAGGCTACCAAGCTAAAAATGGGCATATTCGGTTCGATAATCCAACATAGATAGTAGTTTCGATTACTTGTTTCTATTTTGTATAACATTTATAAACTGCATGTATTCTCATCCCAAAAATAATAGATTTTAAAAGTGGGACTATAACTCACTTTCATAGATTTTTACTTTGCCGAAAATAAGACTTGGCCACTGGTCGATTCACGATCTTATAACAAATATATACATATATATCAAAGTATGATCGAAATATATTCACAACATTTTTATTACGTTTTAATGATTTAAGTTTGTTAAGTTAGCAGTCCATCGTTAGTAATCTACAACTAATTGTACATAGCTAATAGTACAGAAATAAATCAATATATATTATCTCGAATCAATCCACGACCCAGTGTATACAAGTCTCAGGCTAGATACCAACTCAAAGTATATATATTTTGGAATCAACCTCAACCCTGTATAGCGAACTCTAGCATTACAGCATATATACGTGTCTATGGTCTATTAAGATTACATAATATGTTAGAGTACATGTATAATACAATATAAGTTAATTAAGTTATGGTTAGAATAGATTTGTTACCAATTTCACGTAGCTACAACAAGCAAAAATTTCCAATTTTGTTTTACCCATAACTTCTTCATTTTAAATCTGTTTTGAGAGATTCAAGTTTTGCTATGGTTTCATAATGAACTAAAATTTATGAAGCTAAACAGAAAAAGTATAAGTTTAAAGGCGGAAATACATGTTACATGTCATTTTTGTAAGAGGTAGTCATTTCAGTCGAAAGAACGACGTCTTGATGACAATTTTGAAAAACATACTTCCACTTTGAGTTTAGCCATGAGTTTTGGATATAGTTTCATGTTCATAAGAAAAATCAATTTTCCAGAAGGACAACTTTTAATTCAAAGTTTATCATAGTTTTTAATTATCTAACCCAAAACAGCCCCCGGTTTCACTACAACGGCGTATGTCTAGTTTTACGGTGTTTTTCGTGTTTCCAGGTTTTAAATCATTAAGTTAGCATATCATAAAGATATAGAACATGTGTTTAGTTGATTTTAAAAGTTAAGTTAGAAGGATTAACTTTGTTTGCGAACAAGTTTAGAATTAACTAAACTATGTTCTAGTCATTACATGTTCAAATCTTCGAATAAAATAGTTATATATGTATGAATCAAATGATGTTATGAACATCATTACTACCTCAAATATAGTAGGTAAACCTACTGGAAATGAAAAAAATAATCTTGAACTTGAATGGATCTTTGATGGCTTGGAAGTTCTTGAAGCAGAATCATGACACGAAAACAATTTCAAGTAAGATTATTACTCGAATTAAGATAGTTTATAGTTATAGAAATCGAATCAAAGTTTGAATATGAGTATTACCTTGATTTATAAAGATAACCTACTGTGAATAACAAAGATTTCTTGAGATTGGATGATCACTTGAAATGGATTTGCAAGATTGAAAGTAAACTAGCAAACTTGAAAGGATTTTCGAAGTGTTCTTGAAGTGTTCTTCCTATGATGATTATAGCTTGATTCTTAAAGTAATTTTTTATGAAGATGATGATTAGTTTACTGGAAATTTCGTTCTTGAGTGTGTGTGTGTGTGTGTGTGTGTGTGTGTGTGTTTAGAGAGAATTAGAAAGGGAATTTGAAGTGAAATAGAGTGGGTGGTGAGTGGTGAAGGGTGAGTGGGGTTAAAAGGAGTTGTTGTTTTTGTTTCCTTGTTCATAAGTCATGCTAGTTGTCTAATTGTTGGTTCCACATATTTGTTGACTATCTAGGGCTGCTAAGAGCTAAATTATTATGTGTATATACTAATAGTATATACGTCTAGAAGCTGGGTATTGTACGAGTACGAATACGGTTGCATACGAGTAGAATTGTTGATGAAAATGAATGAGAATGCAATTGTAAGCATTTTTGTTAAGTAGAAGTACTTTGATATGTGTCTTGAAGTCTTTCAAAAGTTTACTAATACTTCTTAATATACTACATGTATATACATTTTAACTGAGTCGTTAAGTCATCGTTAGTCGTTACATATAAGTGTTGTTTTGAAACCTTTAAGTTAACAATCTCATTTTATGTTGTTAACCCATTGTTATTATATCTAATGAGATGTTAAATTATTACATTATCTTAATATGATTTATGATTTATGATTTATGAATATATCTTAATATGATATATATACATTAAAAATGTCGTTACAACGATAATCGTTACATATATGCCTCCTTTCGAAATTCCTAAGTTAGTAGTCTTGTTTTACATATGTAGTTCATTGTTAACATACATAACGATATATATAATTATCATTTCATCATGTTAAACATATAAATATATATATATATATATATATATATATATATATATATATATATATATCAATATCTTAATATGATTCATATGTATTTAGTAAGACGTTGTAATAACGAAAATCGTTATATATATCGTTTTGAGTTTCTTAATTCAATAGTCTCATTTATATGTATATAACTCATTGTTAATATACTTAGTGAGATACTTACTTATCAAAATCTCATGTTAACTATATATATATTTGCATATATATATCATCGTGTAGTTTTTACAAGCTTTTAACGTTCGTGAATCGCCGGTCAACTTGGGTGTTCATTTGTCTACATGAAACTCATTTCAAATAATCAAGTCTTAACAAGTTTGATTGCTTAACATGTTGGAAACATTTAATCATGCAAATAAAGTTTTCAATTAATATATAAACATGGAAAAGTTCGGGTCACTACAAATTTGGTCATGGTTTTGGGTATAATCACTAAATTATAAATGTGTTAGTGGTTTTGGGTATAATCATAAGAACTTGTGTACTAGTCAAAATGGGTATTGACCTTGATTTGTGTTGAATTATTTTTTGAGTCAAGAATTGGCTAATCAAGTATGTAAATACTTGATTTAGGTGGTATTTGGTGTATTGGAAATATAATCATTAGCCGTTAGTGATTTTAGACGTTTTTGAGAGTTATGTCAAAATGGATAAATTTGAATGGGTAGGAATTACCACCCGTAGTGGAAATTGGTGAAGTCCACTTTAGGTGTCTAAATGGGCGGTTTGCGAAGGTAAGTAGAAACACTTGGTTAAGGGTGTTGGAGTTGAATTCTCTCATAGAGAATGTATGTTGATTGTTTGTATATCTATATGCGTATTATAGGTAAAAGGTTTGCTCGGATATGAGGATGGGAATCATGTTATACATGACTTGTGCGGGCATTCCAAGGTGAGTGGAATAATTATACATGTATGTATATAGTGTATTTATTTGTATGCTATGGTATGAACCAAAGAGCCGGTAGTGCCATAGTGTAACATCCCGTTTTCCCGTACGTATCGAAAGGTACTTACTTAATCATTTGTACGATTATAACTCGTTAGCTTATGCGTAAATGTATGAATATATGTATACTTGATAAGGTGTGCATGTAAAAGTTTAAACATGGGTTTAGTTAGCGTTAAGTCTTGTGAGACTATTGTTGAAGGCTAGGTAAATATAGGAAGCAGTTTGGAATGTACAAATTAAATAAAATCGAAAATTGTTTAAGTTGGTCGAGCTGTTCAGATACAGCCTTAGGCCGCGCCGCAACAATTGGGTCCGCGTCGCGGCATAACAAGCAAATCTGGATCAAAAGTTGGGTTAAAAGGGGTTGTTTTTCCTTCGATACATCGCGCCGCGGCAAATCTGCTGGACAGATTCAGGTTTTAGCTCAAATTAAATGACTTTAAGGGGTAAAGTGGTAATTTGGCATATAAATCTGATGGGAGCATTAAATCCCAACCACTTATCCATTTCATTTAATTTCTTTTTGTAGGGATTTAACAAGTTTCATAATACTTAAAACCTTTTAAGAATCAAATATAAGCGGAAGCATGAAATCATTACCAATTGAACTTGTTAATCTTTAACCAATTAAAGTTAAATCCCAATTAGGATCAAGTTGTGAAACATACTTACAAACTACAAGTAAGAAAAGTGTATATACCTTCTCCTAGCTTGTTGGTAGATGATGATGAAGATGATGATGAATGGAGCTCCAAAACTATGAAACCTCAAGTAGTTATACCCCAAACTTGTGCACCAACACCCTAGCTTTGGTTAGGATTTAATTACACTTGAATGTTGCTTGCAAAAACCAAACTTTGAACCCCTTTTAGCTACCAAAAGGCCACGGCACCAGCAGCTGAGTTTTAGTGGATTATGCAGTTTTTTTTGTAAGTTTAAATGTGTATTGCGAGCTCACTTTGAGTCAAGGTCCTTTGTAAACTAATAGGCATGTCCCTTGGCACTTGTGTTGTCTTAAAATCAACAAAAACAAGCATGGGTGTGGTATCTTGGAGACCAAAATTCTGCACACCACATGTGTATTTTATAACAAGTTTTATTTTATAAAACTTATATTTATTTTATAAAACTTGTATAAAATAAGCATGTATTTGTTATTTGTAATTATTTCATAAACCATTTTATGAAATACAACATAATTATTTAAACCTATAAATAATTAAATCCACAACACATATAAATTATCCAAATAATTTTTCTCAAGTGATCATAATTTAGAAAACCGATTTTTCTAAAGTTCAAGTGTCGTGTATTCATTTAACAATCTAACCGTTAAAATGAATACATATAAGGTGTCGGTAAGTTTGTTATTGGGTATGACCCGACTTGGATCATAACATGTTAGCCACATTAATTTAATATGTCTCTCGGGCATACGAAATACTTTCAATCTCCCACTTGCACGAGAAACATAAGAAATTAATGCAAGTGATGGATACAGCCTAACACACCGTCCATCACCCCTAATATGTTATGACTTTGTGCCATTCAATAACATCATCCCTTTCGAGTTCCCATCTCGAATATGATTAGGTGAATCTTTCATTATTTCCTTTTGTCCTAGATGTCATGTTAAATCCAAGAGATACAGAGTGATCACTCTCTTATAGATTTAACTTTTCAGGCCTTAGACATCTGACTCTCAACGAATAAGAGGGACAAATTCCATCTTGACTACATACGTCCTAGATATACACTTTGTAATATACCTGAGTTCTTCCTTATGTACTACCATGTTTCAGAATAGCGAAGGAAAGAATCAAGGCACAGTACTTGGTGAATATCCGAACCCAATATGTATCTCAGGTCAGAGGATACAATGATATTCGCCTTTACTCAAGATTACATGTGATCAACCACAAAGGCCCTATACAGTAATTCTTGAGAGCGGGTCTTCCAATATTTGTTTCCCACAAATATCTATGAACCTTGGTTGCAACCTTGCCCCACATTCAACCCATGAATGTATACCAATCCAAGTTCATAATAGTCTAAACCTCACACTTGTTCCCACAAATGTGATCGACTACGGAAATTTAGAATAATTGCTTATTCATGGATGAAATATGCAAAATAGGAACATAACTCAAATAAATTAACACCATAGTTATATTAATGAGTTTGAATAATTTCATTCCGGTACAATACATAAAATAGATCATATCCAATCACTAGAATATCGAAGCCCTAATGCACAAACATGTCCCTCATGTTTTGGCCCATGTAAAAGCTTCGTGAGTGGATCCGCAACATTATGATCTGTATGAACTTTGTGAATACATATCTTTCCTTTTTCAACTTCATCCCTTATGTAGTTGAATCTCCGCTCAATGTGACGAGTCTTTTGATGGGCACAAGGTTCCTTGATTTGAGCAATCACACCCTCGTTGTCACAAAAGATCTCAAGAGGGTCCTGAATGGAAGGGACCACTCCTAAGTCGTCGATGAATTTCTTCATCCATGCGGCTTCCTGTGCTGCCAATGAGGCGGCAATGTATTCCGACTCTGTAGTGGATAACGCAACAACCTCCTGTTTCGAACTCTTCCAAGAGACCGCACCTCCATTTAATGTAAATACATAACCGGATTGTGATCGAGAATCATCTCGATCAGTTTGGAAGCTCGCGTCCACGTAACCTTTTACTGCGAGTTCCTCCTCACCAGACCCATATATTAGAAACATATCCTTAGTCCTCCTAAGGTATTTCAATATGCTTTTAACAGCAATCCAATGACTATTTCCTGGGTTGTTCTGGTATCTACTTGTCAAGCTTAGAGCGCATGACACATCCGGTCTAGTACATATCATTGCATACATGATAGACCCAATAGCAGATGCGTATGGGACTTTCTTCATTCTCTCTTGTTCATCTTTCGTGGTAGGACACTGAGATGAACTGAGAACGGTTCCCTTTTGAATAGGTACCAAACCTCTCTTAGAGTTTTCCATCTTGAACCTTTTCAAGATTTTATCAATGTATGTACTTTGACTTAAACCTATCAATCTCTTGGATCTATTCCTATAGATCCCTATCCCCAATATGTATTGTGCATCTCCAAGATCCTTAATGGAGAAGCAACTCTTTAGCCAAGTTTTGACTCCTTGCATTGTGGTAATATCATTCCCAAATAATAATATATCATCCACATATAGTACAAGGAACATGATAGTGCTCCCACTAGCTTTCTTATATACACAAGCTTCATCACCATTTTTAATGAAGCCAAATTTCTCGGCTTCCTCATTAAAACGATGATTCCACATTCTAGATGCTTGTTTCAATCCGTAGATTGACTTCTTTAACTTGCATACCCTTTTGGGATATTTTGGATCAACAAAACCTTCAGGCTGGACCATATAGACATCTTCCATAAGATATCCATTTAGGAAAGCGGTTTTGACATCCATTTGCCATATTTCATAGTCGTAGTGAGCAGCAATGGCAAATAGTATCCTAATAGACTTTAGCATTGCCACTGGCGAGAAAGTTTCATCATAATCAACCCCTTGAGTTTGAGTGAAACCTTTTGCTACAAGTCTAGCTTTATATGTATCCAAGTTTCCATGTATGTCGGTTTTCTTCTTGAAAAGCCATTTGCAATCAACTAGCTTAGAGCTAGGAGGTTGCTCAACAAGTTCCCACACTTGGTTTTCATACATGGATTGCATCTCAGCGTTCATGGCATCCTGCCATTTATCTTTATCAATCCTTGATAAAGCATCTTCGTAGTTTATCGGTTCATCCAAATCAACCGTATAGCAACCATCCACGAGAAACCCATATCTCTCGGGAGGATTACTAATCCTACTAGATCTTCGAACATCTTGTGTATTTTGATCATCCACTTGATCATTTTCAACATCCTCATGTTGAGTACTAGTGCCAACCAATTGTGTATCATCGGCTTGATCTTGTACCTCTACAAGATCTATCTTCCTCTCACCATCACCTTCCATAAGGAACTTGGTTTCAAGGAATTCCGCCTTTCGAGCAACAAATACCGTTTGCTCGGATGGATCATAGAAGTAATATCCCATGTCATCTTTGGGATATCCTATGAAGATACACTTTGTGGATCGAGCATGTAGCTTATTTGCTACATAACGCTTAGGATAAGCTTCACATCCCCATACTTTCAAGTATGAAAGAGAAGGAGGTTTTCCAAACCACATCTCATGAGGAGTTCGTTCCACTTTCTTGGTTGGGGCCATATTTAAAATACCAGCCGCGGAGCTTAGACAATAACCCCAAAATGATAGAGGCAACGAGCTTCTTGCCATCATAGATCGAACCATATCCATTAGGGTTCGGTTCCTCCTTTCGGAAACTCCATTAAGTTGGGGTGTTCCGGGTGGAGTAAGTTGTGAGATAATCCCACAACTCCTAAGATGATCTTGGAAGGCATCGCTTAGGTATTCACCTCCTCTATCGGTACGAAGTACCTTAATTGTCCTATTGAGTTGATTTTGTACTTCGTTTTGATATTCTTTGAATGCTTCAAACGTTTCGCCCTTGTGTCTTAATAAGTAGACATATCCGAAATGACTAAAGTCATCAATGAAAGTAACAAAGTATCTTTCACCATTCCTAGTCATGGGTTTAAAGGGTCCACATACATCCGAATGTATTAATCCCAATAAATCTTTAGCCCTTTCATAAGTCCCTTTGAAAGGTGCTTTAGTCATCTTGCCTTGTAAACAAGATTCACATACATCAAACGAATCCATTTCATTTGATTTCAAAAGTCCATTCTTTTGAAGTGTATGCATTCGGTTCTTGTTTATGTGACCAAGGCGACAATTCCATAAGTAGGAATCACTCAAATCCCTTTTGAGTTTCTTGGTGCTTGTATGGTACATTGAGCTACTAGATAATGTGTTATCGTGAACCAATTCATAAATTCCATTTGAAGGTGAAGCCTTGAAATAGAATACATTATCTAAATAAAAGTGGATATCATTATTAACAAAATTAGGATTAAAACCACATTGTTTCAAACGGGAAACAGAAATAATGTTTCGACATAAGTCGGGTGCATACAAAACATCATTCAAAATAAGTTCCAAGCCACTTGGAAGTTTTAACACAAAGTCTCCTTGAGCTTTCACTTGCACTTTAGCTCCATTCCCCATGAAGAGACTTGATGTTCCCGTTTGCTTGTTACTTCTTTTGAACCCCTGCAAAGAATTGCAAATATGAGTTCCACATCCCGTGTCTAATACCCATGTATTAGAAGAAGTAATACTAAGCTCTATATATACCATATATATATTACCTGAGGTTTGCCCCGCATCCCTCTTCTCCTTCAACTCCTTAAGGTAGACCGGACAGTTTCGTTTCCAATGACCCATCTCACCGCAACCGAAACATGGGTCTTCCTTGGGGTTTGCCTTCTCGGCTACCTTTTGCTTCTTAGCCTTATTCTTGGTTGGGGTAACCATCTTCCCCTTCCCTTTGCCTTGATGGGCGGGTCCTTTCCTCTTAGTCACCTTTGGCTTAGAGGCGTTACCTTTGGATCCACCTTGATCGATTGCTAACACGGGTAAAGCCCTTTTGCCCATGCTAGTTTCGGCCGTTCTAAGCATACCGTGAAGCTCACCTATGCTCTTATCCATCCCATTCATATTGTAATTAATTACAAATTGATCAAACCTTTTTGATAGGGAGTTAAGGATAAGATCGGTGGCTAACTCATTAGATATGTTTAGGTTAAGACGGTTAGCACGATCGATAAGGCTTTTCATCTTAAGTACATAAGATGAAACCGATTGGGTATCGTCCATACGACAAGCATGTAGCGCCCGAACCGTTTCTAAGCGCTCGACACGCGCTTGTTGAAGGAACATCTCCTTCAATTGCGTTATCATGTCGTATGCACTATGATGCTCGAAATCCTTTTGGAGTTCGGGAATCATAGTCCCAAGCATTAAGCATGAGACTTGAAGGGAGTCGTGGCAATACTTATCGTAAGAGGCCATTGCCTCCACATCATTCTCATCCGGTTGATCGGGAATGGGGTCCTCAAGCACATACATTTTATCCTCTTGTTTGAGGACAATCCGAAGATTGCGGAACCAATCCATAAAGTTTGTATGGTTGAGTTTGTCTTTCTCTAAGAGAGACCTTAATGATAGGTGGTTCAGGTTAAGTGGTGCGTTTGGAATGTTGTTGTTGTTATTGGCGGCCATCTACAAAATTAACAAAGTTCGTTTAAGTATTGATTTTAATTTAACATTAAATACCCTTTTAAATTTTAATTGACTTATTAAATATTAGAATCCAACGGTAAATCAAATTTCGGTTAGGTGACCTTTATCCCGTTATTTGGTTTAGCTAGGTAGTCATTATATGACAATTGCAATCCTTTTGCAACTTCTAAGTTATGGGATCATGCAATCCTTTTGCATGGCATATTTATCCCATCAACGCCTATTTGTTCATCATGCTTCGGTGACCCTAAGTTCATGATTCCCAAATCAAGTCGTCCTACTTGTGTAAATATGTAGACTTAACATACAAGTGGTTAGGTGACCTTTATCCCACATGTATGCGAAGTGTACCTTATTCATATTAGTTCGCTCATGACAGTTAGGTGACTTTTATCCCACCAAGAGTTTCCTAATACGTCTAAGTGTTTCCACAAAAGGATGGCGTTTAACTTGTTTGCCTTGTTAATAAGGGATTTTAAGTTTTCATTAATTCTAGTTTGAGAAAACTTTTGCACCATACACCAACATGCATTTAGTGTATGGTTTATTTGAAATCCATTTTCATGTTGTGTAATAAAGCCAATTTTATTACTTTGATATAAACCATTTTATATGTATGATCCTTATCATGTTCTTAATAACCGATTATTAATGTCCTTTTAGCCGTTTTTAATTTAACCATTTAAATTGACGTTTTGCATGTCGTTAATAATGTCAAATTTAACCAATTTAAATTGCCATTTTAGTTTGTTGTTAACTTGTGCGATTAACTTGTAGCATACAAACATACAATCCACATAATCATACAAAACAACCACGCATGCAAAATCATATGTTCACAATCAAGCCATTTTTGGTAGACATTTGTTTAGCCGAAAACAAATGCCACCGGTTAAGGGTAATAACACAGAGTAGGAGATTTTAAATCTCCCACTTAATCTTGCATCCAAATGCTTCTTCTTGTGTTCTTCAAGTCTTCATCATCTTCATCATTTTACAAAATATATCCTAATACATTTTGTCTAGAAAATGAAATACAACCTAATCTATTTTACATGCCAAATATAAAATAAATTACATAACCAAAATAATATTATTACAAACCAATTGAATAAATATTATTACAAACCAAATGAATGAATAATAAATCAACTAAACAAACATCCATTCAAACACAAGGTCTTGGCTATGATTGTGAACAACAACATACAACTAAAATTGACCAAATGGCAAGTTCCAAACCTATATGGAACCTCCAAAATTTGGCCAACATATGAACCCACCCAAAAATCAAAGTTTTTGCATTTTACTTGCATGCATGTTCATAAAATGCAAAAATATAGTGGATTTTATAAATCATCTCGAAGCATATTTCAACAACTTCGGCTCTGATACCATTGTAGGGATTTAACAAGTTTCATAATACTTAAAACCTTTTAAGAATCAAATATAAGCGGAAGCATGAAATCATTACCAATTGAACTTGTTAATCTTTAACCAATTAAAGTTAAATCCCAATTAGGATCAAGTTGTGAAACATACTTACAAACTACAAGTAAGAAAAGTGTATATACCTTCTCCTAGCTTGTTGGTAGATGATGATGAAGATGATGATGAATGGAGCTCCAAAACTATGAAACCTCAAGTAGTTATACCCCAAACTTGTGCACCAACACCCTAGCTTTGGTTAGGATTTAATTACACTTGAATGTTGCTTGCAAAAACGAAACTTTGAACCCCTTTTAGCTACCAAAAGGCCACGGCACCAGCAGCTGAGTTTTAGTGGATTATGCAGTTTTTTTTGTAAGTTTAAATGTGTATTGCGAGCTCACTTTGAGTCAAGGTCCTTTGTAAACTAATAGGCATGTCCCTTGGCACTTGTGTTGTCTTAAAATCAACAAAAACAAGCATGGGTGTGGTATCTTGGAGACCAAAATTCTGCACACCACATGTGTATTTTATAACAAGTTTTATTTTATAAAACTTATATTTATTTTATAAAACTTGTATAAAATAAGCATGTATTTGTTATTTGTAATTATTTCATAAACCATTTTATGAAATACAACATAATTATTTAAACCTATAAATAATTAAATCCACAACACATATAAATTATCCAAATAATTTTTCTCAAGTGATCATAATTTACAAAACCGATTTTTCTAAAGTTCAAGTGTCGTGTATTCATTTAACAATCCAACCGTTAAAATGAATACATATAAGGTGTCGGTAAGTTTGTTATTGGGTATGACCCGACTTGGATCATAACATGTTAGCCACATTAATTTAATATGTCTCTCGGGCATACGAAATACTTTCACTTTTCTCTTTTCTTTCCAATTTCTCTCCCAAAACTTAAAACCCATTTGGATTAAAAGTGAGATTTGAGAGTGAAGGATTGAGGGTTGATCTTTGGAGCAAGAATTAAAGTTGTTCCTTATGTCTCTAGCTACGCGTTGGTAGTCTCGGTAAGTTCTAACTCTATGTTTCAAGTTTTAATTAGTTATGCTAGGGTTTTGGTTCATTTGAAACTTATGTGACCCACTTGGGGTTAAAATGGGTGAACTTGGGTTGTGTTGATGAAAGGAAACCCTAAGTAACTATAATCTACGGTTTGGACTTGAGATTTGAAGTTGAAAGTGTTAAATGGGTTCTTTGTCACTAATACACTTGTTAATGATGATGAAAATAGTTAGTGAACTAAGTATGACTAGTTTATGAGTCAAAGTGTTAAAATGAGTCAAAATGGGTAATGTTGACCTAGTTTGGGTGAGATGGGTATGAATTACCCTAAGTTGTGCTAGTTAATGTTAGTAGACTTTAAATCACTAGCTTTGGCGATTTAATATGAGTCTTGGCATTTAAGGACGGTTTTGGGTGTGGTTGAGTCATTTAATGCGATTTGGGTCATTAAATGCTCAAAGTGTAAGTAATGTGGTAAATGCCACTAGTTGTGTATTGAATGTGTACCTATGTATTAGGTACTTTGCTTGAGGTGTGCGGAAGCATTTAAATCACCACCAAAGTGTTAAGGTGAGTGGAATAATTATATATGCATGTATATGATTTATTTGCTTTTGAGGTATTGGTTAAAGTTCGATGTTGATGATACCATACCTTAGAGTATATTACGTTGTGGATGAGGGTTTAAAGTTCGTTGTTGACGACACCTCATACGTATGGAATTAAAGTTCAATGTTGACAATGCCATACGATTATTGTAGTGACGTTGATGAGGGTTTAAAGTTCGTTGTTGACGATACCTTATATGTGGGTTTAAAGTTTGGTGTTGACGATACCACATTAATATAGGCGAATGGGATTTAAGTTCGATGTTGACGATACCATTCGTTGGGCTAGCCTTGAGATCTTGAGTACTACAGATGTTGTGAACATCATCGTTATACTTGTGTTTTAGCATATTGTATTGTTGTGTTATAAGCTATTGTTATACTAGCCTTGTTATCGTGATACTTAGCGTTATACATGTGAAAGGTATGCTAATTATGTAACTAGTATGTATGCGGATTTGGTAAGTGTTTGCAAGTAAGTAGGTTATATATATGTATGTATAATTGTTGCACTCACTAAGCCTTGCTTACCCTCTCATTGTTTACCATTTTATAGGTTCCGGCTTGGACAAGGGTAAGGGCATACGTTTAAACTAGTGGTCTTCCACTTATGTTGTCGGGGGGTGCTTTTGGTGTTAGCTCTTTGAAGTTGGCCTAACGTTTTGGGTAGTTTAGCCCCAAACCCTGTTCGAGTGTCGTTTGGATTATAAACTATCATTTGTAGTGGGTCAAACTTGTATTAAACTTAATTAATGGCTTTCGTGCCTTTTGTAAACATTTAAATTGATGTACGTTTAAATGGAACTTGTGGAATGGTTTACATATTTAATTGGCGCATAAATGTGTATTATATAGAGAAAAAAAATTTATCGTATGGAATACGGGTTGGGTTGTTTCAAGTGGTATCAGAGCATGGTCTAAGGGATTTAGGTGACTTGAGATATGTGCCTAGACTTGGGCTTTATTGTGTGAGCGCTTTATGCGGGACTTGTAGGACTTTGGGTCTAATTGGGAATTGTTAGTGCTTTGGTTTATGTGAGCTAACCTTATGCTAATTGTTTTTTGTTGTGTTTAGCAATCATCAAGTAAGACGGACGTTGTACTAGCAAGTTAATGCGACGTGCTCGCGTAACAACGATTAGCTACCATTGTTACGGGTGCAAATCGTGTCAAACGAGTAATGTACGACGATTGTTGAGCAAGATGGGGTAGTGTGGTACGCATGTATATACTTACGTGTTATGCTTTTCGTTCATGGTTCAACCCTTTCCGTTTTATAGAATGAAGATGAGAAACGGACACGATAATGATATCGGTGGTACAAGCGAGGACCCCGAATTTTAGGCCAAGGTTGAGGACGTCTTTAAAAAGTTAAAAGCGGATTTCCTTACGGACGTCCGAAAGGTCTTCCAAGATTCGGTCGATGGACAAGTGACCGATTTGATAAATGAACGAATGAAGGCTACTATCGAAGAGGCTCTTGAAGCTAGAAACATTTATTCTCGTGGTGAAGGAGGTGAAGGAAGACGGGACTTCCACTACAAAAATTTCAAGGATACTCAACCTCCGATGTTTAATGGGGTGAGGGATCCATTGAAAAGCACTTGTTGGATTTCCGATATCGAGGGGGCGTTCCGTACCGCGGAGTGTCCTCCTGAGAAGAAGATGAGGTATGGGTCTAGCATTTTACGTGAAGAAGGCAAGTTGTGGTGGGACGATAAAATCAATTTATATGGCGAAGAGCAATGCATGAGCTTGACATGGGAGGATTTTAAGAGGGAATTCTTCCAAGAATACCGAACTTCTTCCGACCTTGATAAAATCCGGGACGAGTTGCATCATTTGCAACAAGGTTCGATGGACTTGGTTACTCTCAAGTCTACCATTTTGGCAAAGACTCGCGTTTGCCTGGAATATGTTGGTGACGATCACAAGCTAATGAAAGATTTCTACCGTACCTTGAACATCGAGTTCAAGGGTAAGATTAGTCGGGAAATGGCTAAGACTTTTGAAGAGCTATTCGAGTTGGCTCGGGGTTTTGAGCCGAAGGTTCCAAGAAAAAGTGATTTCACTTTTTCAAAAAGAAAGTTTGAAGGTTCGAGTTATTCGAATTTTTCAAATAAAAAGAACAAGAACAAAAAGGGTTCCGAAAGTGTCAATAGTGTGAAGAAGGGCGCTACCGGTGGTTTTGGGAACTTTGTCCCTACTTGCTACAATTGTGGGGTACTTGGACATATGGCTCGAGATTGTCCGAAGCCAAATTCAACAAACAAGCTCACTTGTTTTAATTGCAACAAAGAAGGACACCGAAAGTCAGAGTGTCCCGATTTGAACAACGATAATGTTAAAAGGCTAGAGAAGGCGGCGGGTACGGCTCGAGGTCGAAACTATTTGATGACTAACGACGAAGCCAAGCAATCCAACGAAGTTGTCTCAGGTACCTTCTTGGTTAATTCTAATCCGGCAAGGATTCTTTTTGATAGCGGTGCAAATTTGTCTTTTGTGTCTCCAAAATTTGTGCCTAAACTTGATAGACCATTAGCTAAGTTAAGTCGTCCGGTAGAAGTCGAAATAGCGGATGGCAAGACGGTGCTATTGTTTGATGTGTGTAAGAATTGTGATGTCGTTTTTGGTGCCGAAAACTTTAAAATTGATCTCATCCCTATGACTTTGGGCGATTTTGATATCGGTGTTGGTATGGATTAGCTCGATCGAAATAGAGCCGATATTGCATGCCATGAAAAGTTTATACGTGTGAAGACCCCAAGTGGGGGAGAGTTGATTATTCATGGTGATAGACGAAGAAGACTTGTGCCGATATGTTCTTTTGCACGGGCACGTCGTTTTCTTGTTAGTGGTGGCTTGGCTTTTCTTGCCCATGTTGTTGATACTCGTGATGAGCCACCACCTATTCGTGAAATTCCGGGGGTTAGGGAATTCGAAGACGTTTTTCCGGACGAGTTACCGGGTGTTCTCATTAGTTGGTTCCGGGAGCTACTCCCATTGCTAAAACTCCTTATCGTTTAGCACCGACGAAAATGCAAGAGTTTTTAAATCAAACCCAAGAGTTGCTTGAGAAGGGTTTTATTCGACCGAGTGCTTCGCCATGGGGCGCTCCGATTTTATTTGTGAAGAAGAAGGATGGTAGCATCCGAATGTGCATCGATTACCGGGAGTTGAATAAGGTGACGATCAAGAATCGTTATCCATTTCCTCGGATTGACGATTTGTTTGACCAACTCCAAGGTGCGACGTATTTCTCTAAGATCGACCTACGGTCCGGCTATCACCAAATGCGAGTCCGTGAGGAAGATATTGAGAAAACAGCTTTTCGAACACGTTATGGGCATTTTGAGTTCGTAGTTATGCCTTTTGGTCTTACGAATGCACCGGTAGCATTCATGGATCTTATGAACCGAGTGTGCCAACCTATGTTGGACAAGTCGGTAATTGTGTTCATTGACGACATACTTGTTTATTCAAAGAGTATGAACGAACATGAACGTCATTTGCGTGAAGTATTGAAGACGTTACGAAAGGAGAAGTTGTATGTTAAGTTCTCCAAATGTGAATTTTGGCTAAGGAAAGTTCAATTCCTTGGTCATATTGTGAACAAAGACGGCATTCAAGTGGATCAGGGGAAGATAGAGATGGTGAAGACTTGGAGACAACCGGCTACGCCTACGGAGGTCCGAAGTTTTCTCGGATTGGCCGGTTATTATCGTCGGTTTATCAAAGACTTTTCTAAGATCGCTTCTTCGTTGACGAAATTAACAAGGAAGAACGCGAGGTTTGTTTGGGAGAACGAGCAAGAAGTTGCTTTTCAATTGTTAAAGGAGAAGTTATGTCAAGCTCAGGTGTTAGTTTTGCCAGAAGGGGTGGAAGACATGACGGTTTATTATGATGCCTCGTTAATTGGACTCGGGTGTGTTCTAATGCAAAGAGGTACAGTCATCACTTATGCCTCTCGACAATTAAAGGAACACGAGACGAGATATCCGACTCATGATCTTGAGTTGGCGACGGTTATGCATGCGTTGAAAATTTGGCACCATTACTTGTATGGTGTCAAATGTATACGATTTATTCGGATCATAAGAGTTTGAAACACCTCTTTAATCAACGAGATTTGAATTATCGTCAACGTAGGTGGATGGATGTGGAGAAAGATTATGATTGTGAAATACTTTATCATCCGGGCAAGGCGAATGTGGTCGCGGATGCGTTAAGTCGAAAGAGTCATCACCCGGCGTTACGATTGGGATTGTTACGTATGATTATTAATAACGATTTTCTTGAAAAACTCGGAGTGATTCAAATAGAGGCTTACGTTCACAACAAGCATGCGGAGCGAATTATGGGACAATCGGAGTTCATTACTATGGGCTAGCGTGGTTTGTTGTCTTTTCAAGGAAGAGTGTGGGTGCCTAAGATGGGTGATTACCGACAAGTGCTACTCGATGAAGCACATAAGTCAAAGTATTCCATTCATCCGGGCGCGTCGAAAATGTATCTTGATTTAAGGAAAGATTATTGGTGGCCGGGCATGAAACGTGATGTTGTGAAGTATGTTGAGCAATGCGTCACGTGTTTGCAAGTTAAGGCCGAGCACCAAAAGCCGTATGGTAAGTTACAACCGTTAAAAATCCCAAAAAGGAAATGGGAGCACATTACCATGGATTTCATCACAAAGTTAACTAAAACGGCGAGAACCCAGTTTGATTCGATTTGGGTTATAGTTGATCGATTGACGAAAAGCGCTTTGTTTCTTCCCATTAAAGAAGCAATATCGTCGGAGACCTTGGCTAAATTGTTTATCAAGGAAGTTATCTCTCGACACGGAGTTCCTATATCTATTATTTCGGATCGAGATACCCGTTTTACATCTCGGTTTTGGGAGAAATTTCATGAAGATATGGGTACGCAGTTAAAAATAAGCACGGTGTATCATCCTTAAACGGACGGTCAAACCGAGTGTACGAATCAAACTTTGGAAGATATGTTACGTGCGTGCATTATTGATTTCGGTGGTAGTTGGGATGAGCATTTGCCTTTAGTGGAATTCTCGTACAATAATAGTTATCATACTAGTATCGGGATGCCGCCATATGAGATGCTTTATAGGCGTAGATGTCGAACCCCGATTTGTTGGGGTGAAGTGGGATAAAAGGAAATCGGGTGTACCGATTTGGTTTTAGAGACGATTAGCAAGATTGATATGATTCAAGAGCATTTGAAAAAGGCTCAAGATAGGCAAAAGTCGTATGCCGACAAATGTAGACGAACGATCGAATTTCAAGAAGGTGACATGGTGATGCTTAAGGTTTCGCCATGGAAAGGTATTATTCGATTCTGGAAACGAGGAAAGTTAGCTCCTCAGTTTATTGGGCCGTTTAAGGTTTTAGCTCGTGTTGGTGAAGTCGCGTATCGTTTGGAATTACCTGAAGAGCTTGCGGGGATCCATAATACATTTCATGTTTCTCATCTCCGTAAGTGTCTTGCGGATGATTCATCTTGGGTGCCATTAGACGAGATTGAGCTAAATAATAAGTTAGAGTATATCTAGGAACCGATTGCCATACTCGATGAGAAGGTCAAAAGATTGAGACATAAAGAGGTTAGGACTTTTAAAGTTCAATGGCGTCGTAGTAAGGGTTCCGAGTTTACTTGGGAGCCCGAAGAGTTTGTGTTGGTTTATCTTCCTTCTTGTCATGCGGCTTGGATCGTGAGGATGCGATCCGATTCAAGTGGGGTAGAGTTGTAACATCCCGTTTTCCCGTACGTATCGAAAGGTACTTACTTAATCATTTGTATGATTATCACTCGTTAGCTTATGCATAAATGTATGAATATATGTATACTTGATAAGGTGTGCATGTATAAGTTTAAACATGGGTTTGGTTAGCGTTAAGTCTTGTGAGACTATTGTTGAAGGCTAGGTGAATATAGGAAGCGGGTTTGGAATGTACAAATTAAATAAAATCGAAAATTGTTTAAGTTGGTCGAGCTGTTCAGATACAGCCTTAGGCCGCGCCGCGACAATTGGGTCCGCGCCGCGGCATAACAAGCAAATCTGGATCAGAAGTTGGGTTAAAAGGGGTTGTTTTTCCTTTGATACGTCGCGCCGCGACATTTGGGCCGCGCCGCGGCAAATTTGCTGGACAGATTCAGGTTTTAGCTCAAATTAAATGACTTTAAGGGGCAAAGTGGTAATTTGGCGTATAAATCTGATGGGAGCATTAAATCCCAACCAATTATCCATTTCATTTAATTTCTTTTCTCTTTTCTTTCCAATTTCTCTCCCAAAACTTAAAACCCATTTGGATTAAAAGTGAGATTTGAGAGTGAAGGATTGAGGGTTGATTTTTGGAGCAAGAATTAAAGTTGTTCCTTGTGTCCCTAGCTACGCGTTGGTAGTCTCGGTAAGTTCTAACTCTATGTTTTGAGTTTTAATTAGTTATGCTGGGATTTTAGTTCATTTGTAACTTATGTGACCCACTCGGGGTTAAAATGGGTGAACTTGGGTTGTGTTGATGAAAGGAAACCCTAAGTAACTATAATCTAGGGTTTGGACTTGAGATTTCAAGTTGAAAGTGTTAAATGGGTTCTTTGTCACTAATACACTTGTTAATGATGATGAAAATAGTTAATGAACTAAGTATGACTAGTTTGTGAGGTAAAGTCTTAAAATGAGTCAAAATGGGTAATGTTGACGTAGTTTGGGTGAGATGGGTATGAATTAGCCTAGGTTGTGCTAGTTAATGTTAGTAGACTTTAAATCACTAGCTTTGGCGATTTAATATGAGTCTTGGTATTTAAGGACGGTTTTGGGTGTGGTTGAGTCATTTAATGCGATTTGGGTCATTAAATGCTCAAAGTGTAAGTAATGTGGTAAATGCCACTAGTTGTGTATTGAATGTGTACCTATGTATTAGGTACTTTGCTTGAGGTGTGCGGAAGCATTTAAATCACCACCAAAGTGTTAAGGTGAGTGGAATAATTATATATGCATGTATATGATTTATTTGCTTTTGAGGTATTGGTTAAAGTTCGATGTTGATGATACCATACCTTAGAGTATATTACGTTGTGGATGAGGGTTTAAAGTTTGTTGTTGACGACACCTCATACGTATGGAATTAAAGTTCAATGTTGACAATGCCATACGATTATTGTAGTGACGTTGATGAGGGTTTAAAGTTCGTTGTTGACGATACCTCCTATGTAGGTTTAAAGTTCGGTGTTGACGATACCACATTAATATAGGCAAATGGGATTTAAGTTCGATGTTGACGATACCATTCGTTGTGCTAGCCTTGAGATCTTGAGTACTACGGATGTTGTGAACATCATCATTATACTTGTGTTTTAGCATATTGTATTGTTGTGTTATAAGCTATTGTTATACTAGCCTTGTTATCATGATACTTAGCGTTATACATGTGAAAGGTATGCTAATTATGTAACTAGTATGTATGCGGATTTGGTAAGTGTTTGCAAGTAAGTAGGTTATATATATGTATGTATAATTGTTGCACTCACTAAGCCATGCTTACCCTCTCGTTGTTTACCATTTTAAAGGTTCCGGCTTGGACAAGGGTAAGGGCATACGTTTGGACTAGTGGTCTCCCGCTTATGTTGTCGGGGGGTGCTTTTGGTGTTAGCTCTTCGAAGTTGGCCTAACGTTTTGGGTAGTTTAGCCCCAAACCATGCTCGAGTGTCGTTTGGATTATAAACTATCATTTGTAGTGGGTCAAACTTCTATTAAACTTAATTAATGGCTTTCGTGCCTTTTGTAAACATTTAAATTGATGTACGTTTAAATGGAACTTGTGGAATGGTTTACATATTTAATTGGCGCATAAATGTGTATTATATAAAAAAAATATTTATCGTATGGAATACGGGTTGGGTTGTTTCACATAGTGAAATGTCCCGTTCTTATTGATTAAAAACGTTCCATATTAATTGATTTCGTTGCGAGGTTTTAACCTCTATATGAGACGTTTTTCAAAGACTGCATTCATTTTAAAACAAACCATAACCTTTATTTCATCAATAAAGGTTTAAAAAGCTTTACGTAGATTATCAAATAATGATAATCTAAAATATCCTGTTTACACACGACCATTACATAATGGTTTACAATACAAATATGTTACAACAAAATAAGTTTCTTGAATGCAGTTTTTACACAATATCATACAAGCATGGACTCCAAATCTCGTCCTTATTTAAGTATGCGACAGCGGAAGCTCTTAATAATCACCTGAGAATAAACATGCTTAAAATGTCAACAAAAATGTTGGTGAGTTATAGGTTTAACCTATATATATATCAAATCATAATAATAGACCACAAGATTTCATATTTCAATACACATCCCATACATAGAGATAAAAATCATTCATATGGTGAACACCTGGTAACCGACATTAACAAGATACATAAATAAGAATATCCCCATCATTTCGGGACACCCTTCGGATATGATATAAATTTCGAAGTACTAAAGCATCCGGTACTTTGGATGGGGTTTGTTAGGCCCAATAGATCTATCTTTAGGATTCGCGTAAATTAGGGTGTCTGTTTCCTAATTCTTAGATTACCAGACTTAATAAAAAGGGGCATATTCGATTTCGATAATTCAACCATAGAATGTAGTTTCACGTACTTGTGTCTATTTTGTAAATCATTTATAAAACCTGCATGTATTCTCATCCCAAAAGTATTAGATTTTAAAAGTGGGACTATAACTCACTTTCACAGATTTTTACTTCGTCGGGAAGTAAGACTTGGCCACTGGTTGATTCACGAACCTATAACAATATATACATATATATCAAAGTATGTTCAAAATATATTTACAACACTTTTAATATATTTTGATGTTTTAAGTTTATTAAGTCAGCTGTTCTCGTTAGTAACCTACAACTAGTTGTCCACAGTTAGATGTACAGAAATAAATCGATAAATATTATCTTGAATCAATCCACGACCCAGTGTATACGTATCTCAGTATTGATCACAACTCAAACTATATATATTTTGGAATCAACCTCAACCCTGTATAGCTAACTCCAACATTCACATATAGAGTGTCTATGGTTGTTCCGAAATATATATAGATGTTTCGACATGATAGGTCGAAACATTGTATACGTGTCTATGGTATCTCAAGATTACATAGTATACAATACAAGTTGATTAAGTTATGGTTGGAATAGATTTGTTACCAATTTTCACGTAGCTAAAATGAGAAAAATTATCCAATCTTGTTTTACAAATAACTTCTTCATTTTAAATCCGTTTTGAGTGAATCAAATTGCTATGGTTTCATATTGAACTCTATTTTATGAATCTAAACAGAAAAAGTATAGGTTTATAGTCAGAAAAATAAGTTACAAGTCATTTTTGTAAAGGTAGTTATTTCAGTCAAAAGAACGACGTCTAGATGACTATTTTAGAAAACATACTTCCACTTTGAGTTTAACCATAATTTTTGGATATAGTTTCATATTCATAATAACAATCATTTTCTCAGAATAACAACTTTTAAATCAAAGTTTATCATAGTTTTTAATTAACTAACCCAAAACAGCCCGCGGTGTTACTACGACGGCGTAAATCCGGTTTTACGGTGTTTTTCGTGTTTCTAGGTTTTAAATCATTAAGTTAGCATATCATATAGATATAGAACATGTGTTTAGTTGATTTTAAAAGTCAAGTTAGAAGGATTAACTTTTTTTTGCGAACAAGTTTAGAATTAACTAAACTATGTTCTAGTGATTACAAGTTTAAACCTTCGAATAAGATAGCTTTATATGTATGAATCGAATGATGTTATGAACATCATTACTACCTTAAGTTCCTTGGATAAACCTACTGGAAAAGAGAAAAATGGATCTAGCTTCAACGGATCCTTGGATGGCTCGAAGTTCTTGAAGCAGAATCATGACACGAAAACAAGTTCAAGTAAGATCATCACTTGAAATAAGATTGTTATAGTTATAGAAATTGAACCAAAGTTTGAATATGATTATTACCTTGTATTAGAATGATAACCTACTGTAAGAAACAAAGATTTCTTGAGGTTGGATGATCACCTTACAAGATTGGAAGTGAGCTAGCAAACTTGAAAGTATTCTTGATTTTATGTAACTAGAACTTGTAGAATATATGAAGAACACTTAGAACTTGAAGATAGAACTTTAGAGAGATCAATTAGATGAAGAAAAATGAAGAATGAAAGTGTTTGTAGGTGTTTTTGTTCGTTGGTGTATGGATTAGATATAAAGGATATGTAATTTTGTTTTCATGTAAATAAGTCATGAATGATTAGTCATATTTTTGTAATTTTATGAGATATTTCATGCTAGTTGTCAAATGATGGTTCCTACATGTGTTAGGTGACTCACATGGGCTGCTAAGAGCTGATCATTGGAGTGTATATACCAATAGTACATACATCTAAAAGCTGTGTATTGTACGAGTACGAATACGGGTGCATACGAGTAGAATTGTTGATGAAACTGAACGAGGATGTAATTGTAAGAATTTTTGTTAAATAGAAGTATTTTGATAAGTGTATTGAAGTCTTTCAAAAGTGTATAAATACATATTAAAACACAACATGTATATACATTTTAACTGAGTGGTTAAGTCATCGTTAGTCGTTACATGTAAGTGTTGTTTTGAAACCTTTAGGTTAACGATCTTGTTAAATGTTGTTAACCCAATGTTTATAATATCAAATGAGATTTTAAATTATTATATTATCATGATATTATCATGTATGAATATCTCTTAATATGATATATATATACATTAAATGTCTTTACAACGATAATCGTTACATATATGTCTCGTTTAAAAATCATTAAGTTAGTAGTCTTGTTTTTACATATGTAGTTCATTGTTAATATACTTAATGATATGTTTACTTATCATAGTATCATGTTAACTATATATATATATATATATATATATATATATATATATATATATATATATATATATATATATATATATATATATATATATATATATATATATATATATATATATCCATATATATGTCATCATATAGTTTTTACAAGTTTTAACGTTCGTGAATCACCGTTCAACTTGGGTGGTCAATTGTCTATATGAAACATATTTCAATTAATCAAGTCTTAACAAGTTTGATTGCTTAACATGTTGGAAACATTTAATCATGTAAATATCAATCTCAATTAATATATATAAATATAGAAAAGTTCGGGTCACTACAGTACCTACCCGTTAAATAAATTTCGTCCTGAAATTTTAAGCTGTTGAAGGTGTTGACGAATCTTCTGGAAATAGATGCGGGTATTTCTTCTTCATCTGATCTTCACGCTCCTAGGTGAACTCGGTTCCTCTACGAGCATTCCATCGAACCTTAACAATTGGTATCTTGTTTTGCTTAAGTCTTTTAACCTCACGATCCATTATTTCGACGGGTTCTTCGATGAATTGAAGTTTTTCGTTGATTTGGATTTCATCTAACAGAATAGTGAGATCTTATTTAGCAAAACATTTCTTCAAATTCGAGACGTGGAAAGTGTTATGTACAGCCGTGAGTTGTTGAGGTAACTCAAGTCGGTAAGCTACTGGTTCGACACGATCAATAATCTTGAATGGTCCAATATACCTTGGATTTAATTTCCCTCGTTTACCAAATCGAACAACACCTTTCCAAGGTGCAACTTTAAGCATGACCATCTCTCCAATTTCAAATTCTATATCTTTTCTATTAATGTCAGCGTAGCTCTTTTGTCGACTTTGGGCGGTTTTCAACCGTTGTTGAATTTGGATGATCTTCTCGGTAGTTTCTTGTATAATCTCCGGACCCGTAATCTGTCTATCCCCCACTTCACTCCAACAAATTGGAGACCTGCACTTTCTACCATAAAGTGCTTCAAACGGCGCCATCTCAATGCTTGAATGGTAGCTGTTGTTGTAGGAAAATCCTGCTAACGGTAGATGTCGATCCCAACTGTTTCCGAAATCAATAACACATGCTCGTAGCATGTCTTCAAGCGTTTGTATGGTCCTTTCGCTCTGCCCATCAGTTTGTGGATGATAGGCAGTACTCATGTCTAGACGAGTTCCTAATGCTTGCTGTAATGTCTGCCAGAATCTTGAAATAAATCTGCCATCCCTATCAGAGATAATAGAGATTGGTATTCCATGTCTGGAGACGACTTCCTTCAAATACAGTCATGCTAACTTCTCCATCTTGTCATCTTCTCTTATTGGCAGGAAATGTGCTGATTTGGTGAGACGATCAACTATTACCCAAATAGTATCAAAACCACTTGCAGTCCTTGGCAATTTAGTGATGAAATCCATTGTAATGTTTTCCCATTTCCATTCCGGGATTTCGGGTTGTTGAAGTAGACCTGATGGTTTCTGATGCTCAGCTTTGACCTTAGAACACGTCAAACATTCTCCTACGTATTTAGCAACATCGGCTTTCATACCCGGCCACCAAAAATGTTTCTTGAGATCCTTGTACATCTTCCCCGTTCCAGGATGTATTGAGTATCTGGTTTTATGAGCTTCTCTAAGTACCATTTCTCTCATATCTCTAAATTTTGGTACCCAAATCCTTTCAGCCCTATACCGGGTTCCGTCTTCCCAAATATTAAGATGCTTCTCCGATCCTTTGGGTATTTCATCCTTTAAATTTTCCTCTTTTAAAACTCCTTGTTGCGCCTCCTTTATTTGAG
The DNA here is from genome assembly GCF_046630445.1 of Rutidosis leptorrhynchoides. Taxonomy (NCBI): domain Eukaryota; kingdom Viridiplantae; phylum Streptophyta; class Magnoliopsida; order Asterales; family Asteraceae; genus Rutidosis; species Rutidosis leptorrhynchoides. The sequence goes on from NC_092341.1 coordinate 170,786,859, forward strand.
TAGTAAGGTTATTATGAATCATTATATTCATAGATTTTACTCAAATGGGTTCTCTGTCCTTCCTGCTCAAGGCATCGGCTACCACATTTGCCTTCCCCGGGTGGTAACGAATCTCAAATTCGTAATCATTCAATAATTCAATCCACCTACGCTGCCTCATATTCAGTTGTTTCTGATTAAATATGTTTTGAAGACTTTTGTGGTCGGTATATATAATACTTTTGACCCCATATAAGTAGTGCCTCCAAGTCTTTAATGCAAAAACAACCGCGCCTAATTCCAAATCATGCGTCGTATAATTTTGTTCGTGAATCTTCAATTGTCTAGACGCATAAGCAATCACCTTCGTTCGTTGCATTAATACACAACCGAGACCTTGCTTTGATGCGTCACAATAAATCACAAAATCATCATTCCCTTCAGGCAATGACAATATAGGTGCCGTAGTTAGCTTTTTCTTCAATAACTGAAACGCTTTCTCTTGTTCATCATTCCATTCAAATTTCTTCCCTTTATGCGTTAATGCAGTCAAGGGTTTTGCTATTCTGGAAAGGTCTTGGATGAACCTTCTGTAGTAACCAGCTAGTCCTAAAAACTGGCGTATGTGTTTCGGAGTTTTCGGGGTTTCCCACTTTTCAACAGTTTCTGTCTTTGCCGGATCCACCTTAATACCTTCTTTGTTCACTATGTGACCGAGGAATAGAACTTCTTCCAATCAAAATGCACACTTTGAAAACTTAGCGTAAAATTCTTCCTTCCTCAATACTTCTAACACCTTTCTCAAATGTTCACCGTGTTCTTGGTCATTCTTTGAGTAAATAAGTATGTCATCAATGAAAACAATGACAAACTTGTCAAGGTATGGTCCACACACTCGGTTCATAAGGTCCATGAACACAGCTGGTACATTAGTTAAACCAAACGGCATGACCATAAAATTGTAATGACCGTAAGGTGTTCTGAAAGCAGTCTTTGGAATATCATCTTCTTTCACCCGCATTTGATGATACCCGGAACGTAAGTCAATCTTTGAATAAACAGACGAGCCTTGTAGTTGATCAAATAAGTCGTCGATTCTCGGTAGTGGGTAGCGGTTCTTGATGGTAAGTTTGTTCAACTATCGGTAGTCGATACACAACCTGAATGTATCATCTTTCTTCTTGACAAACAAAAAAGGAGCTCCCCACGGTGATGTGCTTGGTCGAATGAAACCACGCTCTAAAAGTTCTTGTAATTGGCTTTGCAGTTCTTTCATCTCGCTGGGTGCGAGTCTGTAAGGAGCACGAACTATTGGTGCAGCTCCTGGTACAAGATCTATTTGAAATTCAACGGATCGATGTGGGGGTAATCCCGGTAATTCTTTCGGAAATACATCGGGAAATTCTTTTGCAATGGGAACATCATTGATGCTCTTTTCTTCAGTTTGTACTTTCTCGACGTGTGCTAGAACAGCATAGCAACCTTTTCTTATTAGTTTTTGTGCCTTCAAATTACTAATAAGATGTAGCTTCGTGTTACCCTTTTCTCCGTACACCATTAAGGGTTTTCCTTTTTCTCGTATAATGCGAATTGCATTTTTGTAACAAACGATCTCTGCTTTCACTTCTTTCAACCAGTCCATACCGATTATCACATCAAAACTCCCTAACTCTACTGGTATCAAATCAATCTTAAATGTTTCGCTAACTAGTTTAATTTCTCGATTCCGACATATATTATCTGCTGAAATTAATTTACCATTTGCTAATTCGAGTAAAAATTTACTATCCAAAGGCGTCAATGGACAACTTAATTTAGCACAAAAATCTCTAATCATATAGCTTCTAGCCGCACCCGAATCAAATAAAACGTAAGCAGATTTATTGTCAATAAGAAACGTACCCGTAACAAGCTCCGGGTCTTCCTGTGCCTCTGCCGCATTAATATTGAAAACTCTTCCGCGGCCTTGTCCATTCGTGTTCTCCTGGTTCGGGCAATTTCTAATAATGTGGCCTGGTTTCCCACATTTATAACAAACTACATTGGCATAACTTGCTCCGACACTACTTGCTCCGCCATTACTCGTTCCGACACCATTTGTTCCTTTCGTTCTATTAACCCCTGGTCCGTATACCTCACACTTCACCGCGCTATGACCATGTCTTTTACACTTGTTGCAAAATTTGGTGCAGAACCCCGAGTGATACTTTTCACACCTTTGGCATAGCTGCTTCTGATTGTTGTTGTTGTTGCGGTTATTATTATTGTTGGGATGATTGTTGTAGTTGTTGTTGTTGTTGTTGTTGTTGGGCTGTTTGTTGTAGTTGCGATTGATGTTGCGATTGTTGGGATAATTGTTGCGATTACTGTTGTAATTGCTGTTGTTGTTGTATTGGTGATTCTTATCACCGTTTTCCTCCCACTTTCTTTTGACTTGCTTCACATTGGCCTCTTCAGCAGTCTGTTCTTTAATTCTTTCTTCAATCTGGTTCACTAGTTTGTGAGCCATTCTACATGCCTGTTGTATGGAGGCGGGCTCGTGTGAACTTATATCTTCTTGGATTCTTTCCGGTAATCCTTTCACAAACGCGTCGATCTTCTCTTCCTCATCTTCGAATGCTCCCGGACACAATAGGCACAATTCTGTGAATCGTCTTTTGTACGTGGTAATATCAAATCCTTGGGTTCGTAACCCTCTAAGTTCTGTCTTGAGCTTATTGACCTCGGTTCTGGGACGGTACTTCTCGTTCATCAAGTGCTTGAATGCTGACCACGGTAGTGCGTACGCATCGTCTTGTCCCACTTGCTCTAGATAGGTATTCCACCATGTTAACGCAGAACCTGTGAAGGTATGCGTAGCGTACTTCACTTTGTCCTCTTTAGTACACTTACTTATGGCAAACACCGATTCTACCTTCTCGGTCCACCGTTTCAATCCGATCGGTCCTTCAGTTCCATCAAATTCCAAAGGTTTGCAGGCAGTGAATTCTTTGTAGGTGCATCCTACACGATTTCCTGTACTGCTAGATCCAAGGTTATTGTTGGTATGTAACGCAGCCTGTACTGCGGCTATGTTTGAAGCTAGAAAAGTACGGAATTCCTCTTCATTCATATTCATGGTGTGTCGAGTAGTCGGTGCCATTTCCTTCAAAATAGTCAAATGGAACAAGTTAATCATACAGAATATTAAGAGTAGTTAATAGTATTTCGTAGCATAATATGAACTCATTTATAAAAGCCTTTTCTTCATATTAGCGTTTTATAAGTTTAAATTCGGGTAGTACCTACCCGTTAAGTTCATACTTAGTAGCTAATATACAATTCAACTACTACAATTCTATATGAAAAACTGATTATAATAATATTTCGCGTTCAAACTTTTACACAATATTTTACAAACTTACAGTACCGCTTATTTTACATATAGCATGAAATATAGCACACAATAAATTTGATACAAGATGGTTGTGAAGATAATTCTAGCTAGTACACAAGTCGTTCAGCAAAGGCAATAAAGACACGTAATTCGTACGTCCAGAAACAAGTCATGCATTCTGGTTTTACTAGGATTACTTCCCATCCTTGGTCTTGTGGAACATAACCGTTATGGCCGTTGATAAGACAGCGTGTTGTAACGTCGTCAAAGGGACGAGGGTTACGTAATGTCCAACAGTCCCGTAACAATCTAAAAACCTCATTTCTTACCCCAATTACTGACTCCGTCACTTGTAGGAACGTTTTGTTTAATAGTTGTAGCCCGATGTTCTTGTTCTCACTTTGGTGAGAAGCGAACATTACTAATCCGTAAGCATAACATGCTTCTTTATGTTGCATGTTAGCCGCTTTTTCTAAATCACAAAGTCCAATATTCGGATATATTGAGTCAAAATAATTTCTTAACCAAATGCGTAAAATAGCATTTGGGTTCCCCGCAATATATGCGTCAAAGTAAACACATCGTAACTTATGGATTTCCCAATGTGATATCCCCCATCTTTCGAACGAAAGCCTTTTATAAACCAAGGCATTCTTGGAACGTTCTTCGAATGTCTTACAAACTGATCTCGCCTTAAATAGTTGTGCCGAAGAATTCTGACCGACTCTAGACAAGATTTCATCAATCATGTCTCCGGGTAGGTCTCTTAAAATATTGGGTTGTCTATCCATTTTGTGTTTTTATACTGTAAAATAGACAAGAGTTAGATTCATAAAAAAAATACTTATTAATACAAGCAATTTTTACATATATCATAAAGCATAAGCACACTATATTACATATATTACACCACACGAATACAACTATCTTATTCCGACTCGCTTGTTTCTTCTTCTTCGGTTTTGGTTCGTTTTGCCAAGTTTCTAGGGATATATGATGTTCCCCTAATACGAGCCGTCGTTTTCCACATTGGTTTAGAAAAACCTGGTGGTTTAGAGGTTCCCGGGTCATTGTTACAACTTAAGGACTTCGGGGGTTGACGATACATATAAAGTTCATCGGGGTTGGAATTAGATTTCTCTATTTTTATGCCCTTTCCCTTATTATTTTCTTTTGCCTTTTTAAATTCAGTTGGGGTAATTTCTATAACATCATCGGAATTCTCGTCGGAATCCGATTCATCGGAGAATTGGTAATCCTCCCAATAGTTTACTTCCTTGGCGGAAACACCATTGACCATAATTAACCTTGGTCAGTTGGTTGAGGATTTTCTTTTACTTAACCGTTTTTTTATTTCCCCCACCGGTTCTATTTCTTCATCCGGTTCCGATTCTTCTTCCGGTTCCGATTCTTCTTCCGGTTCCGACTCTTGTTTCGGTTCCTCTTCGGGAACTTGTGAATCAGTCCACGAATCATTCCAATTTACATTTGACTCTTCATTATTATTAGGTGAGTCAATGGGACTTATTCTAGAGGTAAACATCTATCACATAATATCAAACACGTTAAGAGATTAATATATCATATAATATTCACATGTTAAAAATATATAGTTTCCAACAAAATTTGTTAAGCAATCATTTTTCAAGTAAACACGGTCGAAGTCCAGACTCACTAATGCATCCTAACAAACTCGATAAGACACACTAATGCAAAATTCTGGTTCTCTAAGACCAACGCTCGGATACCAACTGAAATGTCCCGTTCTTATTGATTAAAAACGTTCCATATTAATTGATTTCGTTGCGAGGTTTTGACCTCTATATGAGACGTTTTTCAAAGACTGCATTCATTTTAAAACAAACCATAACCTTTATTTCTTCAATAAAGGTTTAAAAAGCTTTACGTAGATTATCAAATAATGATAATCTAAAATATCCTGTTTACACACGACCATTACATAATGGTTTACAATACAAATATGTTACAACAAAATAAGTTTCTTGAATGCAGTTTTTACACAATATCATACAAGCATGGACTCCAAATCTCGTCCTTATTTAAGTATGCGACAGCGGAAGCTCTTAATAATCACCTGAGAATAAAAATGCTTAAAACGTCAACAAAAATGTTGGTGAGTTATAGGTTTAACCTATATATATCAAATCATAATAATAGACCACAAGATTTCATATTTCAATACACATCCCATACATAGAGATAAAAATCATTCATAAGGTGAACACCTGGTAACCGACATTAACAAGATGCATAAATAAGAATATCCCCATCATTCCGGGACACCCTTCGGATATGATATAAATTTCGAAGTACTAAAGCATCCGGTACTTTGGATGGGGTTTGTTAGGCCCAATAGATCTATCTTTAGGATTCGCGTCAATTAGGGTGTTTGTTCCCTAATTCTTAGATTACCAGACTTAATAAAAAGGGGCATATTTGATTTCGATAATTCAACCATAGAATGTAGTTTCACGTACTTGTGTCTATAACAATATATACATATATATCAAAGTATGTTCAAAATATATTTACAACACTTTTAATATATTTTGATGTTTTAAGTTTATTAAGTCAGCTGTCCTCGTTAGTAACCTACAACTAGTTGTCCACAGTTAGATGTACAGAAATAAATCGATAAATATTATCTTGAATCAATCCATGACCCAGTGTATACGTATCTCAGTATTGATCACAACTCAAACTATATATATTTTGGAATCAACCTCAACCCTGTATAGCTAACTCCAACATTCACATATAGAGTGTCTATGGTTGTTCCGAAATATATATAGATGTGTCAACATGATAGGTTGAAACATTGTATACGTGTCTATGGTATCTCAAGATTACATAATATACAATACAAGTTGATTAAGTTATGGTTGGAATAGATTTGTTACCAATTTTCACGTAGCTAAAATGAGAAAAATTATCCAATCTTGTTTTACCCATAACTTCTTCATTTTAAATCCGTTTTGAGTGAATAAAATTGCTATGGTTTCATATTGAACTCTATTTTATGAATCTAAACAGAAAAAGTATAAGTTATAAGTCGTTTTTGGAAAAGGTAGTCATTTCAGTCGAAAGAACGACGTCTAGATGACCATTTTAGAAAACATACTTTCACTTTGAGTTTAACCATAATTTTTGGATATAGTTTCATATTCATAATAACAATCATTTTCTCAGAATAACAACTTTTAAATTAAATTTTATCAAAGTTTTTAATTAACTAACCCAAAACAGCCCGCGGTGTTACTACGACGGCGTAAATCCGGTTTTACGGTGTTTTTCGTGTTTCCAGGTTTTAAATCATTAAGTTAGCATATCATATAGATATAGAACATGTGTTTAGTTGATTTTAAAAGTCAAGTTAGAAGGATTAACTTTTGTTTGCGAACAAGTTTAGAATTAACTAAACTATGTTCTAGTGATTACAAGTTTAAACCTTAGAATAAGATAGCTTTATATGTATGAATCGAATGATGTTATGAACATCATTACTACCTTAAGTTCCTTGGATAAACCTACTGGATAATAGAAAAATGGATCTAGCTTCAACGGATCCTTGGATAGCTCGAAGTTCTTGAAGCAGAATCATGACACGAAAACAAGTTCAAGTAAGATCATCACTTGAAATAAGATTGTTATAGTTATAGAAATTGAACCAAAGTTTGAATATGATTATTACCTTGTATTAGAATGATAACCTACTGTAAGAAACAAAGATTTCTTGAGGTTGGATGATCACCTTACAAGATTGGAAGTGAGCTAGCAAACTTGAAAGTATTCTTGATTTTATGTAACTAGAACTTGTAGAATATATGAAGAACACTTAGAACTTGAAGATAGAACTTTAGAGAGATCAATTAGATGAAGAAAATTGAAGAATGAAAGTGTTTGTAGGTGTTTTTGGTCGTTGGGGTATGGATTAGATATAAAGGATATGTAATTTTGTTTTCATGTAAATAAGTCATGAATGATTACTCATATTTTTGTAATTTTATGAGATATTTCATGCTAGTTGCCAAATGATGGTTCCCACATGTGTTAGGTGACTCACATGGGCTGCTAAGAGCTGATCATTGGAGTGTATATACCAATAGTATATACATCTAAAAGCTGTGTATTGTACGAGTACGAATACGGGTGCATACGAGTAGAATTGTTGATGAAACTGAACGAGGATGTAATTGTAAGCATTTTTATTAAGTAGAAGTATTTTGATAAGTGTATTGAAGTCTTTCAAAAGTGTATAAATACATATTAAAACACTACATGTATATACATTTTAACTGAGTCGTTAAGTCATCGTTAGTCGTTACATGTAAGTGTTGTTTTGAAACCTTTAGGTTAACGATCTTGTTAAATGTTGTTAACCCAATGTTTATAATATCAAATGAGATTTTAAATTATTATATTATCATGATATTATCATGTATGAATATCTCTTAATATGATATATATACATTAAATGTCTTTACAACGATAATCGTTACATATATGTCTCGTTTAAAAATCATTAAGTTAGTAGTCTTGTTTTTACATATGTAGTTCATTGTTAATAAACTTAATGATATGTTTACTTATCATAGTATCATGTTAACTATATATATATCCATATATATGTCATCATATAGTTTTTACAAGTTTTAACGTTCGTGAATCACCGGTCAACTTGGGTGGTCAATTGTCTATATGAAACATATTTCAATTAATCAAGTCTTAACAAGTTTGATTGCTTAACATGTTGGAAACATTTAATCATGTAAATATCAATCTCAATTAATATATATAAACATGGAAAAGTTCGGGTCACTACACATAGCATGTGCGAATGTCCTATGATGTGAACCAAAGAGCCGGTAGCATCATGACATGTGTGTTGTAGTGTGAACCAAAGAGCCGGTAGCACTATAACATGAGTTTTTAGGGTGTGAACCAAAGATCCGGTAGCACCTTAGCGTGAGTTTGTTAGAGTGTGAACCAAAGAGCCGGTAGCACTTTAGCGTGAGTATGACTCAGATTTATGATGTGAACCAAAGAGCCGGTAGCATCATGACAAATGCGTAGTGGCATGAACCAAAGAGATGGTAGCGCCATAGCATGTGACGTATGGTGTGAACCAAAGAGCCGGTAGCACCATAGCGTAGGTATGGTTAACCATATTGTGTGTGTGTTTTTTGTTTAGCATTTTATATTATGATGAATATATGCTATTAGTTATGCTATCTTGTGGTATTGGAGATTATTAGCCTTATACTTTGTGATAGTATGCTAATTAGATTACTAGCATGTATGCGGTAATTGTGTAAGTATTTGCAAGTAAGTAGATTATATATGTATATGTATAATTTTTGCATTCACTAAGCTTTATGCTTACCCTCTCGATGTTTACCTTTTTATAGGTATTGTGATTGTGAAGCTAGCTAGTTCTTAGGCTAGATGCGTAGGAGCGTTTGGGCTTGATGGGGTAGCTTTTGGAGATTTGGACGCGGATTGGGGATTTGGTAGTCCCCGGGATTACGCTCTTGGTATTGGGTAGGGTTATTGATGTGACGACCCGGAAATTTCTGATCAAATTTAAACTTAATCTTTATATGAGTTCGACACGATAAGCAAAGTCTATAATAATGAAGTCTCAAAAACTTTGAACTATGTTCATGTCTGACCTTTGACTATGCCCGACGATTCACGAACAAATATTTGTAATTAGATACATGTAAATTGTTATATTATTATTAGATATTCTTACTACTATCAATTCTAGCATTATTAATTTATTTCCGTTATCATTAAAAATTATTATTATTATTATTATAGTTATTATTGTTGTTATTATTAAAAAAATAATAATAATACAATTTATTATTATTATTAATAGTATTATTATTATTATTATTATCATTTTTAATATTAATTATATAAATTATAAAAAGTGAAAATGGTACAAATCTGTTAAATCTCATTATACTTTAATTGATTTTTGTTTGTGTCGGATGTTACTATGGGTCAACTTCATATAAATTCATCCATGAATGGGAATTGAATTTGTGACTACTGTTTTTGATTAGCAATCAATATCACCATCACTCTATATTATATACATATATGCACATACTAGTATACCCGTGAATGCACTAAATTGATATTATGGAATTGAGATTACTGTTTTCTTTTGTTTTTATATCCACATCCTAATTCATATCCACAAGTGGGGTTTACTAATCTGTTATACATCCTATCTATCTTTATCTAGTTACTTTATAAAAATAAACATATAATATGTCTATGAAAGGCTGATATACTTGTGATCTTCCTATTAGCTCGACTACCATACATACCCGTCACCTTCACCCTCTTCGTCTGTCACCACATCTCGCTCCCTCTAGACCGAGATACACACACCCACTTGTTTCTTGTTACAATTGTTTGAAGGACCACTATTTTTCCTCTTGAAGTTTGTTCCTGCACAATTCAACCCAAACACTACACAAGCATCACTACCTTTCTTTATCCTACAAACCGATCGTCACTATTGCAACCATCTTATTTTGTATCACTTTTATCATGAACTATGAACACCCTTGCTACAACCACCTTAAAACTCTGATCAGACCCGTTGCCACCTCAGAACCACTCACTTTATATTTCTGTTATCTTGATTCGATCTAACACCTTCATCAATACTCTCACTAAATCGAAACTCATATCACCACTATCTCTCTCTTTTATCTTCTCTCTCTCTTAAATTACAACCACCACCAACACCTACATCAACCACCTCTTCGTTGAAACCTCACAACCACCATGACCATCGAACCCACCTCAAACCATCATCTATATTTTTATCTTTCGTTTACATGTTCTGTCAAACGAACCCAATAACTATAACCTCCTTCACCAAGCCAACACCCTTCTTCGATTATTTTTTTTATCGATTGCACCAAATTGAAATGAGGAGGAAAGGTGCACTAGTCAACTTAAATCGTATTATATTAATATTTGGCCGACCAAAAGGAATTCTTTATGGGAATGTAATATAATGATGAAGACACGTTGATATTGCATCTTGGATTTTTGTTTGTGTCGAGCATCATGCGAAACCAACAGCTGCTATTTTTTTTTTTTAAAACCACTGATACCTTTTTAATTGTTTGATGCATCTTGGGCTTCGGTTCATTTTTTTTTAAATATATGGACTATACATGGGCTTGTAACCTTGTTTAATTATTTTTGGGCCTTGTTAATTTATTGGACTTTTAAGTTGGGCCAATACTTGCAAAACCAGCGGTTCTTTCTATTTTCTCTTTTGTTGACGTATTAAACAATGGTACATGTTATTGATTTCGATTAATTGATAAACGAAGTGATAAAGGAAACGTTAAGATGATTATGTTGATGAGTGAACGAGTATTTATGATGGCGATGGATAAAGATGATGATTTTGATTATAATATGGTGAATGATGGTGTCATTACCAATGATGAAGAGGGTATATGATAGTGACGATGGTGGTGTAATAAGATATACATTATGCATGATAAAGTCGATGTCTATGATAATGACGATGATGATGACGTTTAGAATTAGTGTATGATTAAGATATTGATAATGATGCATAAAAATGGTGATGACGGTTTATAAGAGTATGATTATGATTATGTTATTAATGATGATCATGATAAACATGGTTAAGGATGTTATCGGGTTAGCGGGACGTCGCGGGTTCAAACCCGAACTTGGACATTTTTTTAGACTTACTCCTTTGAGGTAGTTTACTTATTACTCATTTTATTATTATTATTATTATTATTATTATTATTATTATTATTATTATTATTATTATTATTATTATTATTATTATTATTATTATTATTATTATTATTATTGTCATAAGTATTAGTATTATTATAATTAGTATTATTATCATTGTAATTATTAACATAAATATTAGTATAATTATTATTAATAGTAAAATCATTACTTTATGGTTATTATTATTAGTATTCATTATTATTAAAATTAACTTTTTTATTTAAAAGTATCATTTTTATCATTAATATTAAAAGTATCATTTTAACTCTATTATCATTATAATTATTTTTATCATTACTAATATTATTTTAGTATTATTATAGTTTTTACTAATAAACGATATATATATATATATATATATATATATATATATATATATATATATATATATACAAAAATATATATAACATAATAAAAGTAATATTTTTATATATAAAATCAATATATGAAACATATAGGTTATTAATATAAAAATGATATAACTAATAAATCTATATATATATATATATATATATATATATATATATATATATATATATATATATATATATATATATATATATATATATTTGTATGATTACAATTATGTGTGTTAATATATATATGAATAATATAGGTTCGTGAATTCAAGGCCAACCCTACACTTGTTCTATGTCGTTATATGTATTTTTACTACAAAATACAGTATGGTGAGTTCATTTGATTCCCTTTTACTCTTTACATTTTTGGAACTGAGAATACATGCGCTGTTTTTACAACTGCTTTATTAAATGCTTTTGAACTATATTTTGAACTGCGAATATATGAAATGCTTTTATAAATATTTAACGAGATAGACACAAGTAAAACATTCCTCGAATGAATTATTATGCAGACAGAAGTTCTGTGGATTATTATTGAATTATGTGGACATGATAATTGCCACCATTGGATTATGTGGACATGATAATTGTCACCACTGAATTATGTGGACATGATAATTGCCACCATTGAGTTATGTGGACATGATAATTTCCACCAATTGATGTGAATGTTATGTATCGATAGAATGATTTTTATACACAGGTTATGTGTATTAGTTTTTGTGCACGAGATATGTGTACGGTTACTAAGATTTATGAAAAATGGTTTTGTACACAAGAAAGCTGTACTGTATTTAAAAGATATCGCATGTACATTACAGGTGGGTATAGGATTCGTGCCCATTTGTACCATGCAGCATTTAAATCTTGTGGTCTATTAAAATGATGAATTTTATTGTTTTATGATAAACTTATAAACTCACCAACCTTTTTGTTGACACTTTAAAGCATGTTTATTCTCAGGTTCGAAAGAAATCTTCCGCTGTGCATTTGGTCATATTACATGGAGTCAATCATGGTATATAGAGGTCAGAACCTCGTAATGGGACCAACTGTTGAAGACTTCGTCCAGATGAATTAGGACGGGTCGTTTCAGTTAGTATCAGAGCGGTGGTCTTAGCGAACCAGGTCTGCATTAGTGTGTCTAACTGATAAGTCGATAGGATGCATTAGTGAGTCAGGACTTCGACCGAGTCTGCATGTCAAAAGTTTTGCTTATCATTTCGTGTCGAAAATTATATTGCTTATCATCCTTAAAGTCTAGACACGTCTTACTGCCTCTATTGCATAGACAGTGTATAGATAAAATCATATCTTAGCGTATCTGTTATTGTTACCTTTGCCTGACAGCTTCCGTAGATTCCTCCGTAACTTATGGGATTTTAGTATTATATATGCATATGTAAATTATGTATTGCAGGGTACTAATATACATCCTATAATCTAATTCTTTTCAAAAATCCTTCATCTGATCATACGAGATGAATCCCTCAACCAGTTCAAGTTCCCCGAATTCCGACAGCTATTCCGATATGGAAACACACTTGAGCTTCGAAAGCAGTATAACTGGAATGGATCAACAAAAGCAGTCATCACCAATTCTGGATGAATTGGCGATGGGTTCGTAGTCGACTAAACCAATAGAGACAAGAAGAAAGCGATCCTTTCCATTCCACCAACCGAATTTACCTCTTGGCGATGAACCTGAAGCAATTACCGGCGAACCAATCTGAAACACCATTTTTACAATCATTTCCAGAGTATATCATCACGATTATATTCTATCTAAAATTCTAAACCATATTCATCCGCTTGTTCCGACCGACAATCATCCTGGAGTAATAGAAGAAGTCAACGAACTTCGTGCTAGAGTAATCAATTTGGAGAATATGGTGCAAAACTTACCAGCTTCAGCAACATCCCATGCCTCAACATCTCATTATGTACCTCGAGCATAATCATCGTTCTACGAATCATTCTACATCATTTATCTTCGTTCTTCATGGCGATTATGTAATCTCTAATGTTTTAGAGATTATATATTCTTGTTCTAATGGTAAATCAAATGAGATTAATATCATATTAACTCATTAAATCTATGATTTCATCTGAAGAAAATATATATGTATATATATTTTCATAAAGATTGTAATTAAAAATTCTTTTGTACAAACTGTTAATGGTGAAAATATTTTAACGGGTAGGTAATACCCGAGGAATAGTTTGATTTCACATTTATATGTACATCCTTCGAATCTGATTCAACAGTCATTTACTATTCTACTCACATCCACCGATATACGAATCCGTTCATCACAGAGTAATCATTTTCATTCAATTTCATATTTGAATTTTGACTTATCAGAATCCAACAAGTGGCATAATGAAGAAAACATTGGAAAAATAAAATTTGTTATAAACAAACAATTTAACTATGAAAAGAATTTTGTTAAGAATCCACGCTAACTGTTCCTAGCTAACTGTTCCTAGCTAACTGGTTACATTTTATTTATCGCAATTTAATTATCACAATTTACATTCTCGCAATTTACATTCTCGCAATTTTATTTATTGTCATTTAATTTTTGTATTTATTTTACGCACTTTAAATATCGGGAAACGTATACAAGGTTTTGACATATCATATCGACACACACACACACACACATACACACACATATATATATATATATATATATATATATATATATATATATATATATATATATATATATTATTTAGAATAACTATAGAAACTCTATATGCAGTAATGATCGAGTTCTCTATACAGGGTTGAGGTTGATTCTATAATAATCTATATACTTTGAGTTGTGATCGAGTCTGAGACGAATACGGGTCACGGTACGTATTAATTAATTCAAATATTATATATTAAACTATATATGAATTATTGAATTGCTAACTGTGGACTATCAAATGTGGACTACCAACATTGAACAATTAAAATGAATTAAAATATTGACTATAACATATGAAACTAAACAATTCTTCAAGTTTGCCACTTGATTTCATCTTAAACTTCATTTGAATCTTGACGATTACAATCTGCGTTCAAAATCTTTCATGATTCTTAAAAACACCTCAATCGAAAAGATGAACCAACTACACTTCATCCACGGAAGAAAAGATTTATGCATATAGTTATGCACCTGAAAAATACTCGGAACCTGAGTAAACGTTTAACACGTATCTGTGCTAGCTCCTTCGGCATTGCTATTACCGAAAATAATCATGCAATTCCTTTTCAAAGTAGCCAATTATGTCACAGTTTCAGCAAGTCAACTTCGACTTTTCGTTCGAAACAACCTTATTATGACCTTGACATATATGCATGCTCTTTTATTGTTACCGGGAAACTTTTTATATTCCATCATATTACCAGCAGACGTACCAGCAACCTCATTGCTCCTTGGCTTAAATCTCTCCGACAAATCAATATATTTATCTATTGAAGTCTCGTCATGTACTCATCCGCATCTTGTAACGAGTATTGCCATACCAATTACCGGGAATCAGCAAATCTGTACTGTGAGTCTCGCAACGTTTCCACATCAACACTTATATGTATCCATATAACATTTATTTCTTAGAACTATGAACTTTCATTCTGAAATTCTGAAAAGCACCCATTCTGCGAATTAATGCTCTGAATTTTGAAAAGTTGAATGAAGCAACAAAAAAACTGTAACGACCTCAACAGCCAAAAGTTGATGATAAAGAATTGTATGTTGGCAAGGCTCAGAAAAAGTTTGAAACTGGAAAACTGATTGTGCAAACTACGAAGGAGTCTCTAAACAAATCACAAGGACTAAACTTGTAAATAAAGAATCCTGATGATTTTGTTTCTGATGAAATCTGTAGAGAATATCCTGCTCCGAAGTCATGTTAAAATCTTGCGGAAAATTTTTCTTCATCAACCTTCGAACTTAGAAATTCTAAAATATCATCATAAATATCTTCGATATTTCTATATACAACATAACAAAAGTAATATTTTTATATATAAAATCAATATATGAAACATATAGGTTATTAATATAAAAATGATATAACTAATAAATATATATATATATATATATATATATATATATATATATATATATATATATATATAAATTTGTATGATTACAATTATGTGTGTTAATATATATATGAATAATATAGGTTCGTGAATTCAAGGCCAACCCTTCACTTGTTCTATGTCGTTATATGTATTTTTACTACAAAATACAGTATGGTGAGTTCATTTGATTCCCCTTTACTCTTTACATTTTTAGGACTGAGAATACATGCGCTGTTTTTACAACTGCTTTATTAAATGCTTTTGAAATATATTTTGAACTGCGAATATATGAAATGCTTTTATAAATTTTTGACGAGATAGACACAAGTAAAACATTCCTCGAATGAATTATTATGCAGATAGAAGTTCTGTGGATTATTATTGAATTATGTGGACATGATAATTGCCACCATTGGATTATGTGGACATGATAATTGCCACCATTGAATTATGTGGACATGATAATTGCCACCATTGAGTTATGTGGACATGATAATTGCCACCAATTGATGTGAATGTTATGTATCGAGATAATGATTTTTATACACAGGTTATGTGTATTAGTTTTTTGTGCACGAGATATGTGTACGGTTACTTAGATTTATGAAAAATGGTTTCGTACACAAGAAAGGTGTACTGTATTTAAAAGATATCGCATGTACATTACAGGTGGGTATAGGATTCGGGCCCATTTGTACCATGCAGCATTTAAATCTTGTGGTCTATCAAAATGATGAATTTTATTGTTTTATGATAAACTTATGAACTCACCAACCTTTTGGTTGACACTTTAAAGCATGTTTATTCTCAGGTTCGAAAGAAATCTTTCGCTGTGCATTTGCTCATATTACATGGAGTTAATCATGGTATATAGAGGTTAGAACCTCGCAATGGGACCAACTGTTGAAGACTTCGTCCAGATGGATTAGGACGGGTCGTTTCAATTGAGTCTTAACCCGTAATTGTGGTGTAAACACTTTTATTTAACGTTTTGTTGATGTAAAACTTGATTGGGTTGTTACAAAGCGTTTGGTTGTTGATTTAAAGTGTTAAATTTGTTTTGAAATGAATTGGAGCTGATCAGGTCTGCTGGACGCCGTCCGGATGGGCTGGACGTCGTCCAGTATATCGTGGGTTGGGTGTATTCAGTCACAGAACATTTTAGTGTTACTGGACGCTGTCCTGATTGTTGGATGCCGTCCTGTCCATTGTTACTGGATGCCGTGCAGAGGTCTGGACGCCGTCCAGATGGTCTATTATAAAAAAAAATCAAGTCGTGTTTTGGTAAAATGAAGTCGGGTCATTACAAGATGATATCAAGATACATCTCTTCAAAGTTGTAAGAAAAGGAGTAGAACTTATAAAATCAAAAATTGAGACTGCTAGGAGAACGAGAAACCACAAAAAGGATGCTTGTTCGTCAAAGAAGAAAAATTCCCGAAGAAAGTTTATCGAAACCCTACGAGTGCTTCACAAAAATATTAGCACTCCTATATATACCTTTCCAAAATACCGAATAAAGTCTTTATAAAGACTATTTTTGTAACATCCCGCGTTTTTCCGTTAAATTTAATTTTAACACCGTCTTTTTTTTTTTAAAACATAATCTTTCGTATTTAAATTAATAGTTTCCGTGAGTAACGTTCATTATATTCCCGCTATTTAATTTTGACATCACCCGTTTACTCGAGCGTTTTAAAAATATTCGATCGGTTAAATCCCGCACCCGCTTTGAAACTCGAGGGACCGGAGTTGCCAAATGGGCAAACTAGTTGACTAGGTCAACTAGTCAACCCATTTCTCCACCATTTCCATCATCTCCCTCTCTCTCTTTCTCTCTAGCAAGAACACACACAAACCCCAACTTCATAGAATCATCATCTAAATTTGGATCGGGAAGCAAACTTCAAAACAAATTACATATTCGTGATCCTCTCATCATCCTCTTCGATTTGGTACCAATTTCATCCATTTTGGGTAACATTTCTAAAACACTAAATTTCTCTAAATTCGTTTTATATACTTGAAATTGTGTTAGTTAGTGTCTATGGCTCGTGTGTAACATGAATATATGTTTTGTTTGCTCGATTTGTGGTTTGGAGTAACTAGTTTGAACATTTGAAATGGGTGTGCTAAATCCTTGATTTTGGATGAGTTAATGTTGTTAGATTGTTAAAGTGCATGTTTTAATTGTGTTACTAGTATCTTTAGCTTCGTTTTGATGTATAGGTTGATTAAGGAAACATCAAACTCATGACTATTGATTTTTGTGAATTTTCGTTAGAGTTTGATAGACTTTAAATGAACTTTTGATGATTTGAATGCCATGAAATGTTGTTAGTAAGTGTTTAGTTGTATTACATGTTTCATTACCTTCAAAACGGCATATCATATGTATAAATTGGATTCCCGAAACTTGAATTGCAATTGATGAACTTGAAACCTTGTTTTGGAACGTTTAACGAACTTTCGACGAGATTTTTGTTGTCTAAAATGATAAATTTGATTTAGGAAATGTATCTAGTTGTGTTCCTTGTCGAAAGAGCTTTCCGGTGATATAAAATACATGTCTTGATTGTTTGCGGATCATAAACTAGGATTGATTGAAGTTTGGCTCGTGCCTTGTGTTTTCTGCAAACAGGGTCTGTAAGCCTTTTGGGACGCCGTCCCAACCTCCTAGACGCCGTCCCACCCTTTATATCAGGACGCCGTCCTGGCAATTGGGACGCCGTCCCACTCTTCATATCAGGACGCCGTCCTGGAAATTGGGACGCCGTCCTGATGCACTAAAACTGGCTGTTACTTTGGTCAATTGACATAAAAATGTTTGCCATGCTACGGACCTCCGATTAACATGAAACTTGGCCAACTTGCTCATATATGATTATATAACTTAGAAAAATTGTCGGATACCCGACCCGACCCCGTTGACTTTTCTGTTGACTTTGACCCGACCAAGTTGACTTTTAATCAAACTTAACCAAATACTTATACAACCTTTCTAACATGCTTTTATACTTGATTCTCGCATGAAACTTGGCAACGTGATTCACATGCTATATTTAATCGAGTCGTAACGAGCCATAGGACTAATTGAACACATTTCACCCGACCTTGTGTCGTAACCGGTTAATTGATATAACTTACTTGTTTAGGTCAAGGCTAAGCAACTTTCATGCACACGTATACTTTGTGAAGTACATTTATACTCGTGCACTCGAGGTGAGATCATAGTCCCACCTTTTCAACAACTTTTATTCTTTTAAATCGTGGGCTGAGAAACATATACATTACATATCTATATACATTTCACATGTATATATACTTTTCATACTTTTATACTTTGAACACAAATACGAATACAAAGATACAGACGAGTTAGAACAAAAGTCCTCAATCCAATTATCATTAGTTCCACTTGCAGGGTGTAAGTGTAAGCGAGTGATTATGTTGTGTGGCCATACGGGTTTAACGAACCCTCATTCAGACGGTTCGCTACCGTTAGTGGATGAAATATAATTTCAACGTGCATAGTGTATGTTCTAACACTATATTCAAAATTCAGAGGGAAGGATTCAGTTAAGTTTTGGTAATTGGGTGCTCGTGATACAGACAACATCTTTTGGGATGTATACGCTTGATATTCACTTTATACTAAATCTTGTGGTTTACAAACACATCTTTAGAGATGTATACGCCTTGATACTAAACCTTGTGATTCAAAATATACTTTTACAAATACATTTATGATCTCACCAACGTTTTTCGTTGACAGTTTTCTACATGTTTTTCTCAGGTCTTGCACGATATGTGATACATGCTTCCGCTCATTATTTGATACTTGCATTGGATGTCGAGTATACATGCTTTTCATAGAGCGTCTTTTGACTTTACTTTAAACTGTGTCGCCTAGATTTCAATCGTACTTATAACGTTGTAACTTAACTTTTGGTTGAACAATTCTTGTAAACTTTGAAACAATCTTTATTTTGAAATGAAGGCGACATATTTTGGTCAAACATTATCTTAAAGACTTATAATCAGGTAATGGGACCCACGTAGCCGACGCCGTCACTTGACGATTTGTCAGGGTCGCTACAGTTGGTATCAGAGCCTTGGTTGTAGGGATTTAGAGTTCATTTGTGTCCACCCCGAGTCATAGGGTACATAGGTGAATCTAGACTACAACCGGCATATAGACTGAAGTAGGAATTACTTGACTATTTGTGCATTTATACTCGAACTCTTCTATCATATCTAACTCGTATTCGAACTTGATCTTACGTTGATAAATTTTGTTGATGCGCCACCTTGACTTTATGAAGTAATGTTAAATGCACATGAGAATCAGGGTAATATAATTTCCGGGATTATATTACGGTGATTCACATGGACGTTCCGACATTATGACATAAAGAATTTAGGGCGAGTCAAGGAAAATTTTCTCTCTATCCTTAATCCATACTCCGGTTAGTATTGTTGAAAATACTAACCAACGATATTCTTGTGTCTTGAAGGAACAATGGCTCCTCGTCGCGTACGCCGCAATGAAACTCCCGAACGAGCTCTCGAACGGATGATAGCTACCGCCGTAGATGCGGCCATGGCCGGTCACTCATCCAACAACAATAATAATAACAACCACAACAACAACAACAATGGAGCCGGAAACTCAAACGAGGGGTGCTCCTATAAAGCTTTCATGGGGTGCAAACCTCACACTTTTGATGGAACCGGGGGACCGGTCGTGCTCACCCGATGGTTTGAGCAAACGGAAGCCGTCTTTAGCATAAGCGGTTGTCGGGACCAAGACAAGGTCAAATACTCCACTCACACTTTCTCCGGAATTGCTCTAACATGGTGGAACACCTATGTTCAATCGGTGGGTACCGATGAAGCTCATGCCCTCTCTTGGGCCGATCTAAAGGAAAAGATGATTGTTGAATATTTTTCGCGCGAAGAAACCCGAAATCTTGAGGGAGAACTAAGAGCTTTGAAAGCGGTCGGAAACGATCTTAAAGCTTATAATCAACGTTTCGCCGAACTATCCTTGATGTGTCCTAATCTTGTTAACCCCGAATCTCAAAGGATTGAACTCTACATGCTCGGTCTTCCAAAAAGCATCAAACAAGGGGTGATTTCATCCAAACCCACTACTCATCAAGCCGCTATGAACATGGCTCGCCAACTAATTGAAACGGTTGACGAAATCGTAGTTCCGGCACCTAAGGCCGAGGATAAATCGGGCGGCAACAAAAGGAAGTGGGAACCCTCTCAATCAAGCAACAACAACTTTGCTAAGAAGCCTTACACCTCCGACGGCAAGAGGGGTTATACCGGACACCTACCGTATTGTAACGAGTGCTACAAACATCATTTAGGCGAATGTGGCAAACCATTTTGCTTGAAGTGTCAAAGAAGTGGCCATGTAGCCCACGATTGTAGGAATACCACTCCCGTCGCTCAAAAGGAGCCCAATGCACCCAAGACGGGTGTTTGTTTTGAATGTGGCCAACCGGGACATTTTAGGAGTGCGTGCCCAAATAAGAAAATCAACCTCAACGCACGCCGTTGAACTTTCAACATCGACACCTAAGATGCCCGAGACGACGATGGACTAGTCACGGGTACGTTTCTTCACAACAAACCGTATATTTCATACTTATTCGATTCGATTACCACTAGATGTTTATTAACAAAGTCTTTGACTCGTGCTCTTTACATTCCACTTTTTCCCCTAGACACTACTTAGACAATTTAAGTGACCAACGGAAAAATATTGTGTGCCTATAAAAATTTTATTGGAGGATATACGTTAAGACTTTTGACTTGACACCTATAGAACTAGGGAGCTCGAAACCTATTCGTAAAAAAAAAAAAAAAAAAAAAAAAAAAAAAAAAAAAAAAAAATAATGTTTTCCCCATCATCTTGTATAGATTATTGTGAACTGAGTAATTTTCGGTTGGAAACCGATACCCTCTCCCTCGCATCCATGACCTCATGATTTCTTGCATGAATCCCGTGTGTATTCCAAAACGACCTCCGTTCCGGTTATCATCAATTGGGGGTTAAGTGAGACGATGTCTCCTAAGCCATTTCCGAACTCGCAACGTTAGTTGTAAATCTCTCTTAGTACCGTTTGATTTATTTAGGACTCCGTCCGTATTCATGAACCTCCTAAATCACGTATGCGACTTATCTAGACAAATCTGTTATCATATTTATAGATGACGTCTTAACTTATTTAAGTAAAGAAGGAAAACGAACAACATCACCATCTTACGCT
Organism: Rutidosis leptorrhynchoides; assembly: GCF_046630445.1. Taxonomy (NCBI): domain Eukaryota; kingdom Viridiplantae; phylum Streptophyta; class Magnoliopsida; order Asterales; family Asteraceae; genus Rutidosis; species Rutidosis leptorrhynchoides. The sequence continues at coordinate 170,808,786 of NC_092341.1, forward strand.
CGAACTTTTGAGAAAAGAGCAACTTTATACCAAATTCTCCGAGTGAGAATTTCTGTTGAACGAAGTCCAATTTTCTAGACCAAAATGTTAATGGTCAAGGCATTACAATCAATCTCGAAATCAAGCCACATGTAATCAGGAAACTCTCCCCACTCAGACTTGTATTCGTAAAATCTTAGATCTCGTCTGTTATTACCGAAGATTCATTTCTGACTTTTCTCGTGTTACATGACTTTTAAACTCGTTAACTCACTAAGGAAAACTTTAAACCTCTCCGTGTTCGAGCCTTGAGCGTGATTCTTCACACCAACATTTCTAGTTAAATTCGTTATTTTACACGAAGAAGTCGAATACTAAATTGTGGATCCGATCAATTTTCTCGTCATCATGTACCACACTACATACCTCTGATATTTCACCATTACCGTCTGATATTACTGGAATTTAAGATAACACACAATCCAATGATACTTCACTCTTCTTTGACTTAACGTCCTTGTGTTTCTGATAATCGGCCAACTATTATTCAACCCCGAACTATACAACTACGTGTACTACCTCGTTTCTCTTTCAGACTTCAACTTTTGACAACTAGAGGCACGTTATGGCAACCTCGAGATGTAAGCTCATCCTATTCTAAGTCCTCATTTCACTCCTATCTTTATCGCTCGCATTTTCGTTTAAAGAAACTCCTTGTAACATTTCTCCATGGATAGAGAAACTCCTCATATTTCATAAGTATTCGCCACGAGGGTGAATAGTCCTAACGAACATTTTTCGAACACTAACTAACTTGTTCAAACGTATCTTAAGAGATTCTATTCCAACACGGTGTATCTTTGTCAATTATTCCGTATTGAAATACTCGATTCACTTCTAATTTTACAAGGAACCTTGGGAACCCGCTTAGACGTGAGTACCGCGTATCTCCCACAACCGATGAACCGAGAAAACGAACGATTTACGTCTTGGAGAGACATGTCACAAGCTCGTATTGTCACCTTTAGTAGATCACTCGCACAACAGTAGTTACCACCCGTGTGCTCACCCGCACTTTCCGAAACCCTATATGACCGCTAATGTCATACCCCTGTTCATTTAACCAAAGCATCAACCACCGAAATCTGAACTCCATCAAGAAACAACAATTGAAATCATTCAAATCCGAGGAGGGCTCGAGACGATCCGTAGTCGCCAAAAGAGTTATACCAAACTTAGATGAAAACCTCACAAATCCCAGTGTGTAACCGCGTAATATTGAGAAACCGCACCTTGGAAAGGTGTAATCCATTTTGGGAAATCGAGAAAGGCTATATTCGCAATATCGAACCTTTTGAAACCTTGGGGCGTATTGGAACCGCTTCCTACCGTTTAGAACTTCCGACTCAATTAAGTTTCCGTTTACCCTACATTTCGTGTAACAAACATAGAAACGTGTCCTGCGAAACAGGAACGTGCAATCCTGCTAGGTACATCAACTATCGATGACAAACTACTCTTCATAGGAAAAACCAGTTGAAACCGGGGATCGTAAAAAAAAAACCAAACCTTAATACAACGAAATACCCTAACTATCCAAATTCATGAGAACACTCAAGGACATGCCTTCACTTATTCATAACATTGACAACGTAAAGTCTCGAGTAAGGGATATCGACTACTACTTCCAACTAAATTTCGGGACGAAATTTCTTTTGAGTTGTGGATAATGTAACATCCCGCGTTTTTCCGTTAAATTTAATTTTAACACCGTCTTTTTTTTTTTAAAACATAATCTTTCGTATTTAAATTAATAGTTTCCGTGAGTAACGTTCATTATATTCCCGCTATTTAATTTTGACATCACCCGTTTACTCGAGCGTTTTAAAAATATTCGATCGGTTAAATCCCGCACCCGCTTTGAAACTCGAGGGACCGGAGTTGCCAAATGGGCAAACTAGTTGACTAGGTCAACTAGTCAACCCATTTCTCCACCATTTCCATCATCTCCCTCTCTCTCTTTCTCTCTAGCAAGAACACACACAAACCCCAACTTCATAGAATCATCATCTAAATTCGGATCGGGAAGCAAACTTCAAAACAAATTACATATTCGTGATCCTCTCATCATCCTCTTCGATTTGGTACCAATTTCATCCATTTTGGGTAACATTTCTAAAACACTAAATTTCTCTAAATTCGTTTTATATACTTGAAATTGTGTTAGTTAGTGTCTATGGCTCGTGTGTAACATGAATATATGTTTTGTTTGCTCGATTTGTGGTTTGGAGTAACTAGTTTGAACATTTGAAATGGGTGTGCTAAATCCTTGATTTTGGATGAGTTAATGTTGTTAGATTGTTAAAGTGCATGTTTTAATTGTGTTACTAGTATCTTTAGCTTCGTTTTGATGTATAGGTTGATTAAGGAAACATCAAACTCATGACTATTGATTTTTGTGAATTTTCGTTAGAGTTTGATAGACTTTAAATGAACTTTTGATGATTTGAATGCCATGAAATGTTGTTAGTAAGTGTTTAGTTGTATTACATGTTTCATTACCTTCAAAACGGCATATCATATGTATAAATTGGATTCCCGAAACTTGAATTGCAATTGATGAACTTGAAACCTTGTTTTGGAACGTTTAACGAACTTTCGACGAGATTTTTGTTGTCTAAAATGATAAATTTGATTTAGGAAATGTATCTAGTTGTGTTCCTTGTCGAAAGAGCTTTCCGGTGATATAAAATACATGTCTTGATTGTTTGCGGATCATAAACTAGGATTGATTGAAGTTTGGCTCGTGCCTTGTGTTTTCTGCAAACAGGGTCTGTAAGCCTTTTGGGACGCCGTCCCAACCTCCTAGACGCCGTCCCACCCTTTATATCAGGACGCCGTCCTGGCAATTGGGACGCCGTCCCACTCTTCATATCAGGACGCCGTCCTGGAAATTGGGACGCCGTCCTGATGCACTAAAACTGGCTGTTACTTTGGTCAATTGACATAAAAATGTTTGCCATGCTACGGACCTCCGATTAACATGAAACTTGGCCAACTTGCTCATATATGATTATATAACTTAGAAAAATTGTCGGATACCCGACCCGACCCCGTTGACTTTTCTGTTGACTTTGACCCGACCAAGTTGACTTTTAATCAAACTTAACCAAATACTTATACAACCTTTCTAACATGCTTTTATACTTGATTCTCGCATGAAACTTGGCAACGTGATTCACATGCTATATTTAATCGAGTCGTAACGAGCCATAGGACTAATTGAACACATTTCACCCGACCTTGTGTCGTAACCGGTTAATTGATATAACTTACTTGTTTAGGTCAAGGCTAAGCAACTTTCATGCACACGTATACTTTGTGAAGTACATTTATACTCGTGCACTCGAGGTGAGATCATAGTCCCACCTTTTCAACAACTTTTATTCTTTTAAATCGTGGGCTGAGAAACATATACATTACATATCTATATACATTTCACATGTATATATACTTTTCATACTTTTATACTTTGAACACAAATACGAATACAAAGATACAGACGAGTTAGAACAAAAGTCCTCAATCCAATTATCATTAGTTCCACTTGCAGGGTGTAAGTGTAAGCGAGTGATTATGTTGTGTGGCCATACGGGTTTAACGAACCCTCATTCAGACGGTTCGCTACCGTTAGTGGATGAAATATAATTTCAACGTGCATAGTGTATGTTCTAACACTATATTCAAAATTCAGAGGGAAGGATTCAGTTAAGTTTTGGTAATTGGGTGCTCGTGATACAGACAACATCTTTTGGGATGTATACGCTTGATATTCACTTTATACTAAATCTTGTGGTTTACAAACACATCTTTAGAGATGTATACGCCTTGATACTAAACCTTGTGATTCAAAATATACTTTTACAAATACATTTATGATCTCACCAACGTTTTTCGTTGACAGTTTTCTACATGTTTTTCTCAGGTCTTGCACGATATGTGATACATGCTTCCGCTCATTATTTGATACTTGCATTGGATGTCGAGTATACATGCTTTTCATAGAGCGTCTTTTGACTTTACTTTAAACTGTGTCGCCTAGATTTCAATCGTACTTATAACGTTGTAACTTAACTTTTGGTTGAACAATTCTTGTAAACTTTGAAACAATCTTTATTTTGAAATGAAGGCGACATATTTTGGTCAAACATTATCTTAAAGACTTATAATCAGGTAATGGGACCCACGTAGCCGACGCCGTCACTTGACGATTTGTCAGGGTCGCTACAATTTTACCCTTATTCACCTCAAACAACTTCAGCACTCCAAAAACACCTTTTCATCAAGAAAAATGTCCTAGAAGCTATGGTTTTCACCACCGTTGTATTCGCAACAAGAATTTGAGTCACCCACGACCATACCCCATGGAATGCCATCGGCTACACAGCCTGCCAGTGTAACATCCCGCGTTTTTCCGTTAAATTTATTTTTAACACTGTCTTTTTTTTTTAAATAATATCTTTCGTTATTTGTATTCGTGGATTCCGTTAACAAACGTTCATAATATTCTCGTTATTTAATTATAACATCACTCGTTTACTCGAGCGTTCTTAAAATATTCGTTTGGTTAATTCCCGCACCCGCTTTGAAACTTGAGGGACTAAACTTGCCAAGAGGGCAAGGAGATGACTAGGTCAACTAGTCAACCTTCACCCTCCTCCATTCAATCACCTCCACCTCTCTCTCTTTCTCTCTAGCAAGAACACACACACAAACACCCAATTCAATCATTCATCATCTAAATTCAATCTTGGAAGCTCACAACAAATCCGATTACATTTTCGTGATCCTCTCTTCATCCTCTACATTTTGATACAAACTTCATCTCGTTTGGGTAACATTTCTAAAACTCTAGATTTCTTTAAATTCGTGTTTTTGACTTGAAATTGTGTTAGTTAGTGTCTATGGCTCGTGTCTAGCATGAATATATGATTTACTTGCTCGATTTGTTGTTTTGAGTAACTAGTTTGAACATTTGAAATGGGTTTGCTTAATCCTTGATTTTGGATGAGTTAATGTTGTTAGATTGTTAAAGTGCATGTTTTAATTGTGTTACTAGTATCATTAGCCACATTTGGATGTGTAGGTTGATTAAGAAAACTTCAAAAACCCGATTAATGATTTTGTGATGTTTGACTAGGGTTTGATAGTTCTTGACATGAACTTTTGGATGCTTAAATGCCATGGAATGTTAATTTTTAGTGTTTAGTAGTAATGTATGCTTCATTACCTTCAAAACGGCATATCGTATGTGTAAATTGGATTCCCGAATCATAAAATACGTTTTACGAACTTGAAACTTTGAAAATGGACTTTTATTGATCACTTGATGAGTTTTCGGTTATTGTAAATGATGTTTTTGATTGATGATATGTGGTTAGTTGTATTCCTCGTCAAAATACCTTTTCGACGATATATGATAGGCATTATAAGTGTTTGCGGGTCAAGAATTGGGTTGGAAAAGGTTTTGGTTCGTGCACACTTGGAAAGACTGACCAGAATTCTCTGGCCAGGTAGTGGCGCGGCGCGCCACATCCCCGCGCGGCGCGCAGAATTGCCTGGCCAGATTCTGCTCACTTTGTCACATTTCACGCGAAATGTTTGACTAGCTACCGACCTCCGATTCACATGAAACTTGTTCTAATATGCTTATATATGAATAAAAACCTCAGAAAAATAGTTCGGGACCGAACCCGAACGTGTTGACTTTTTCGTTGACTTTGACCAAGTTTGACTTTTAGTCAAACTTAACCAAACTTTTATACAATCATTCTAACATGCTTTTATACTTGTTTCTTGTATGAAACTTGACAACGTGAATCACATGCTATACTTAATCGAGTCGTAACGAGCCATAGGACTAATTGAACACATTTCACCCGACCTTGTGTCGTAACCGGTTAATTGATATAACTTACTTGTTTAGGTCAAGGCTAAGCAACTTTCATGCACACGTTTACTTGTTGAAGTACTTTTATACTCGTGCACTCGAGGTGAGATCATAGTCCCACCTTTTCAACAACTTTTTATACTTTAAATTGTGGGCTGAGAAACATATACTTTGTTACATTTTGTACTACTTACTTTTATACTTTGAACACAAGTACAAGGAAAACAAACATTCTACAGCGAGTTTAGAACGAAAATCCTCAATTCGATTATCATTAGTTACACTTGCCGGGTGTAAGCGAGAACTTATGTTATATGGCCATATGGGTTGACAACCCTCATCTTTGACGGTTCGCTACCGTCTACGGATGAAATATATTTTCGAGAATCAGTGTTTGTTCTAGCACTAAGTGATGGGGTATACAATGGAAGGAATGTTAAGTCTTGATAATTGGGTGCTCGCGAACAATACTTTTGGAATGCAAACGATTTTGATAATCAATTATGGGAATACTAAATCTTGTGGTTCAAAAACAACGTTTATTACAAACACCTATGATTTCACCAACGTTTTTCGTTGACAGTTTTCTATATGTTTCTCAGGTTCATACTTGGCTATTTGATACACGCTTCCGCGTACACTCATACTTGCTTGGGGTCAAGCATACATGCATACACTCTGATTTCATGCTTGGAGTCAAGCATACATACATGCATACGCTAGGGATAGCACTTTTGGATTCAAACTATTGTTTACATACTTACGCTATTTATAGCAACTGTGATTTTCAACTTATATTATGTCGCAAGTTATTTCATTTATACTTTACAATTTTTGTAATCTTAAACTTGTTGTCGAATTGTTTGTAAACTAAACTTTGCAAGTCTTGTACGTTTCAAATGAATGCGACATAATTTTGGTCAAACGAGTCTCATATAGGGACTATGACCACGCAACGGGACCTAAGTAGTCGGCGCCGTCAATGACGATTTGGTCGGGTCGCTACAGATGGTATCAGAGCGTTGGTTGTAGGGAACTAGGACGTGCATTAGTGTGTCTAACAGAGTCGTTAGGACGCATTAGTGAGTCTAGACTACAACCGGATAGTTAATCATTGCATTCTGACATACATTTGCTATAGATAGCACTTACTTGACTACTTGTACATTATACTTGAATCATTCTTAGGCAAACTTTTTAATGGTACCCAACCTTCATCATACGAACTCGTATTCCGCCACTTTTTGGTAACACACGTAAATTCATGATTCATACACGTATGGATGACGACGACTTCATTAGTCACACTCGTTCGGGAACTCTGTCTCCCGGATTGTTATTTGCCACCGTTTCAACTTACTCTCGGTTTCCCACTGGTGTTTCTTACTATCTACTTTTTGGTGTTACTACCATCACTACTCTAGGTGAGTATCGTCATCAACATTTATCACTACGGTTGCGTGCTACTCGTTATCATGACTCGTTACTCTTTTCATACCTGAATACCTTATTGTCTGACTCGAACCACATTGCCGTGAACAATCATTTATACACTTCCCTCGGGGAACACTTCTTTATAGTTGCACTAATTCTTTCGATTCAATACGAGTCACGTTAGAGACGTTGTTACACTTTGTTTATTTTAAACTTCACGATTACACGAACTTGAATCTATAGAGTGATGTGGGAATGGAAGTATGAGTTAGCGTAATATAACGACACTCGATCAACGTGGTTATATTACGGTAAGACATACCAAAGTTCTAGTGACACGTGATGGTGGTTAGACTCGATCAACCTAAACACCACCATGTGCCATGTACATGACTTCATCTTTTCATGTTTGGACATCCGAAAACTCCGAGAATATTTATAACAACCATACCGGGGACACACCTTCATTTATTGTCAAATTATATTTATGCTTCCGAATGAATTACCGATTCCATTCGACTTCAACCGTATGTCACACGGGTATACTAGCTCGTCCTCGCGCAGTCTTATTGACTAACTACAATTTACTCGTTATGCTCACATCGGGGCGGGAACTTCTTTTGCATCACCCTCGTACTTCCGGTTCAGGAGGTCCTTATTCTAAATTCTCAATGGAGAGCGACTCTTCACGTCATACAAGTATTCGCCGCGAGAGTGGATAGTCCTAACAATCGTTTTCAAAACCGATAAGAAATTTGCCCCGACGAACGTTTTTGGAAACCGATAAATCTTCCGCGACGCGAATTTTCTTGAGAAACTTGTCCTAGCTAACGTTTTCAATTCCTAGCAAACTTGTTCAATATGCCTTAGGGAAATGTACCCCGTTTCGGATCGAGATCCTCGTTTCACTTCTAGATTTTGGAGTACCTTACAAAAAGCCTCGGGACCGCATTTAGACATGAGTACCGCGTACCATCCACAACCCGACGGACCGAACAAACATGCGATTTAAACCTCGGAAACCATAATACAAGTTTGTATTACCAACTTCAAATTTACTTGAGAAAAGTATTTTCCTTTAACCGAATCCTCGTACTACAATGATTTTCATTCGAGTTTTAACGTCACTCCTTTTGAAACCACATGTGACCGGAAACGTCATTCTCCTTTGTCGAACCAAGTAAACGATGATCAATTCACCGGGGCCGAGGTTATTCATGAGCAACCGAGAAAATTTATTCATATTCAGGTAAAACCCTACGCGACTCGTAATCACAAGAGCTACGCCGATGTTAGACGTAAACATTTCAAATTCCACATGGGAAACCGCGTCACGTTAAGAGTCGCACCTTGGAAAGGTGCAATCCGTTTCGGGAAAACGTAGGAAGCTAAATCCGCGATATTTTGATCCTTTAAATTCTTGGGGTGTTTTGGACCCGTCGCTAGCCGCTTAGACTTTTCCGACTCATTTTGGGTCTCCGTTTATCCTACATTCGATGTATCAACTCAAAGACGTGTTTTGCGAAACGAGAACTTGTTATCTCCTTTGATGAACTCACTATCGACGATAAACCTCACTTCCTAGGAGGACCGGTTGAAACCATGAATCATGGAAGCCAAACCTTAAAACAACATATGATCCCGACCGTCAAAATTCGTTGAAATACCCTAGGACGTACTTCTCCCTTATTCGTAGAATTTACAACGCAAGATCTCGAGTAAGATTCAACAACTACTACTTCCAACTAAATTTCGGGACGAAATTTCTTTTGAGGTGTGGATAATGTAACATCCCGCGTTTTTCCGTTAAATTTATTTTTAACACTGCCTTTTTTTTTAAATAATATCTTTCGTTATTTGTATTCGTGGATTCCGTTAACAAACGTTCATAATATTCTCGTTATTTAATTATAACATCACTCGTTTACTCGAGCGTTCTTAAAATATTCGTTTGGTTAATTCCCGCACCCGCTTTGAAACTTGAGGGACTAAACTTGCCAAGAGGGCAAGGAGATGACTAGGTCAACTAGTCAACCTTCACCCTCCTCCATTCAATCACCTCCACCTCTCTCTCTTTCTCTCTAGCAAGAACACACACACAAACACCCAATTCAATCATTCATCATCTAAATTCAATCTTGGAAGCTCACAACAAATCCGATTACATTTTCGTGATCCTCTCTTCATCCTCTACATTTTGATACAAACTTCATCTCGTTTGGGTAACATTTCTAAAACTCTAGATTTCTTTAAATTCGTGTTTTTGACTTGAAATTGTGTTAGTTAGTGTCTATGGCTCGTGTCTAGCATGAATATATGATTTACTTGCTCGATTTGTTGTTTTGAGTAACTAGTTTGAACATTTGAAATGGGTTTGCTTAATCCTTGATTTTGGATGAGTTAATGTTGTTAGATTGTTAAAGTGCATGTTTTAATTGTGTTACTAGTATCATTAGCCACATTTGGATGTGTAGGTTGATTAAGAAAACTTCAAAAACCGGATTAATGATTTTGTGATGTTTGACTAGGGTTTGATAGTTCTTGACATGAACTTTTGGATGCTTAAATGCCATGGAATGTTAATTGTTAGTGTTTAGTAGTAATGTATGCTTCATTACCTTCAAAACGGCATATCGTATGTGTAAATTGGATTCCCGAATCATAAAATACGTTTTACGAACTTGAAACTTTGAAAATGGACTTTTATTGATCACTTGATGAGTTTTCGGTTATTGTAAATGATGTTTTTGATTGATGATATGTGGTTAGTTGTATTCCTCGTCAAAATACCTTTTCGACGATATATGATAGGCATTATAAGTGTTTGCGGGTCAAGAATTGGGTTGGAAAAGGTTTTGGTTCGTGCACACTTGGAAAGACTGACCAGAATTCTCTGGCCAGGTAGTGGCGCGGCGCGCCACATCCCCGCGCGGCGCGCAGAATCGCCTGGCCAGATTCTGCTCACTTTGTCACATTTCACGCGAAATGTTTGACTAGCTACCGACCTCCGATTCACATGAAACTTGTTCTAATATGCTTATATATGAATAAAAACCTCAGAAAAATAGTTCGGGACCGAACCCGAACGTGTTGACTTTTTCGTTGACTTTGACCAAGTTTGACTTTTAGTCAAACTTAACCAAACTTTTATACAATCATTCTAACATGCTTTTATACTTGTTTCTTGTATGAAACTTGACAACGTGATTCACATGCTATACTTAATCGAGTCGTAACGAGCCATAGGACTAATTGAACACATTTCACCCGACCTTGTGTCGTAACCGGTTAATTGATATAACTTACTTGTTTAGGTCAAGGCTAAGCAACTTTCATGCACACGTTTACTTGTTGAAGTACTTTTATACTCGTGCACTCGAGGTGAGATCATAGTCCCACCTTTTCAACAACTTTTTATACTTTAAATTGTGGGCTGAGAAACATATACTTTGTTACATTTTGTACTACTTACTTTTATACTTTGAACACAAGTACAAGGAAAACAAACATTCTACAGCGAGTTTAGAACGAAAATCCTCAATTCGATTATCATTAGTTACACTTGCCGGGTGTAAGCGAGAACTTATGTTATATGGCCATATGGGTTGACAACCCTCATCTTTGACGGTTCGCTACCGTCTACGGATGAAATATATTTTCGAGAATCAGTGTTTGTTCTAGCACTAAGTGATGGGGTATACAATGGAAGGAATGTTAAGTCTTGATAATTGGGTGCTCGCGAACAATACTTTTGGAATGCAAACGATTTTGATAATCAATTATGGGAATACTAAATCTTGTGGTTCAAAAACAACGTTTATTACAAACACCTATGATTTCACCAACGTTTTTCGTTGACAGTTTTCTATATGTTTCTCAGGTTCATACTTGGCTATTTGATACACGCTTCCGCGTACACTCATACTTGCTTGGGGTCAAGCATACATGCATACACTCTGATTTCATGCTTGGAGTCAAGCATACATACATGCATACGCTAGGGATAGCACTTTTGGATTCAAACTATTGTTTACATACTTACGCTATTTATAGCAACTGTGATTTTCAACTTATATTATGTCGCAAGTTATTTCATTTATACTTTACAATTTTTGTAATCTTAAACTTGTTGTCGAATTGTTTGTAAACTAAACTTTGCAATTCTTGTACGTTTCAAATGAATGCGACATAATTTTGGTCAAACGAGTCTCATATAGGGACTATGACCACGCAACGGGACCTAAGTAGTCGGCGCCGTCAATGACGATTTGGTCGGGTCGCTACAGCCAGAGTCAGCAGTCCACGCCCCAGATACACAGGTCCCCAGCAGTCCATGGCCATGCCCTACGGCCTTGAGCCACGGCCTGTCAGGGCACAGCCCATGGCCTGCTAGGCCAGGAAGTTTCCTATTTAAATTCCATTTGTCATGCCATTTTTCCACACACTTCATACTTCACTTTTCACTCTCTCCCACTACAATTACTAGAAAGTCATAATTTCGAGGCTTTAATTTCAGAACGGGAAATTTAATACCCAGAGGTGAACATCGAAGATTGTATTAGGAGCAGTCTTGAGTCTGAAGTTGTTGTAGCTACCCGACAAAATCGTCATTTGACGGCGCCGCTAACTTAGGTCCCATTATGTGGTCGTAGTCCCTATATGAGACTCGTTTTACCAAAATTATATCGCGTTTTTTTGAAACGTATCATGCTTGCAAAGTTAGTTTACAAAACCGTTCGACAACAATTTTAAGTTTGCAAAAGTATAAATTATAAATGAGATAACTTGCGACATAATTAGTTTAAAATCACGGTTGCTATAAATAGCGTAAGTATGTAAACGATAAGTTTGAATCCAAAGGTGCTATCACTAGCGTATGTATGTATGTATGCTTGACTCCAAGCAAGTATGAGTGTACGAGGAAGCATGTATCAAATAGCCAAGTATGAACCTGAGAAACATATAGAAAACTGTCAACGAAAAACGTTGGTGAAATCATAGGTGTTTGTAAACGTTGTTTTTGAACCAAAAGATTTAATATAAGATGATTATCAAAATCATTTGCATTTCAAAGTTGTTGTTTGTATCGCGGGCACCCAATTATCAAACTTAACTATTTTGCACCCTTTACGTAGTGTTAGAACATACACTAGACCCGAAAATATATTTCATTCGCTAACGGTAGCAAACCGTCCGAATGAGGCTCGTCAAGCCCATGTGATCACATAATATAAGTTCACGTTTACACCCTGCAAGTGTAACTAATGATAATTTAATTGAGGCTTTTTGTTCAAACTCGTACGTGGAATGTTCGTTTTCGTACTTGTGTTCAAAGTGTATAAGTATGTAGTATAAAACTGTATATGTTTCTCATCCCATGATTTAAAAGTATAAAAGTTGTTGAAAGATGGGACTATGATCTCACCTCGAGTGCACGAGTTTAATAGTACTTCACAAAGTAAACGTGTGCATGATTGTTGCTTAGCCTTGACCTAAACAAGTAAGTTGTATCAATTAACCAGTTACAACACAAGGTCGGGCGAAATGTGTTCAATTAGTCCTATGGCTCGTTACGACTCGATTAAATATAGCATGTGAATCACGTTGTCAAGTTTCATGCAAGAATCAAGTATAAAATAAGATTTGAACGATTGCATAAGTGTTTGGTTAAGTTTGACTAAAAGTCAAACTCGATCAAGTCAAAGTCAACAAAAAAGTCAACACGTTCGGGTCGGGTCCTGAACTATTTTTCTAAGGTTTTTAATCATATATAAGCATGTTAGAACAAGTTACATGTGAATCGGAGGTGCGTAGCATAGCAAACATTTTTTGTATATTGGACAAGGAGGTCAGAACCTGGACACGCCTAATGTCGCGCTGCGACATAGGCTGGCCGCGCCGCGGCAATACACGCGAGCTGGTACCTGGCCAGTTTCAGTTTTCTAAGTCTCAAACCAAAACCTTTTTATGCATAAAACACAAACCGCAAACACTTAGAACTCGCATCTTATATCGTTGGAAAGCTCTTTTGACAAGGAAAACAACTAAATACATTTCACCAACCAAAAACATCAATTACAATAAACGAAATTTCGTCAAGTGATCAATAAAGGTTTATTTTCAAAGTTTCAAGTTCATCAAATGCATATTAAGTTTCGGGAATCCAATTCACACATATGATATGCCGTTTTGAAGGTAATGAAACATACATTACAACTAAACACTTACTAATAACATTTAATGGCATTCAAAACATCGAAAGTTCATTTTAGGTCTATCAAACCCTAATCAAAATTCACCAAAAATCAATAATCATGTTTTTGAAGTTTTCTTAATCAACCTATGCATCAAAACGAAGCTAGTGATACTAGTAACACAATTAAAACATGAACTTCAACAATTTAACAACATTTAATCTTCCAAAATGCAAGATTAAGCAAACCCATTTCAAATGTTCAAACTAGTTACTCAAAACAACAAATCGAGCAAATAAAACATATATTCATGTTATACACGAGCCATAGACACTAACTAACATCATTTCAAGTCAAAAACACGAATTTAGAGAAATCTAGTGTTTTTAGAAACCTTACCCCATGCTATGAAATTGGTACCAAATCGAAGAGGATGAAGAGAGGATCACGAATATGTAATTTGTTTTGATGTTTGCTTCTCCAATCGGATTTAGATGATGAATCTCTTGTATGAAGGTTGAGAGAAAAGATGAAAGTAATGAAGATGGTGAAGATGAAAATGAGTGGAGGAGGTGAAGTGGTTGACTAGTTGACCTAGTCACCACTTTGCCCTCTTGACAACATTGGTCCCTCAAGTTTCAAAGCGGGTGCGGGAATTAACCAAACGAATATTTTAAAAACGCTCGAGTAATCAAGTGATGTTATAATTAAATAGCGGGAATATAATGAACGTTAGTCAACGGAAACTTTAATTTAAATAACGAAAGATATTATTTTAAAAAAAAAGATAGTGTTAAAAATAAATTTATCGGAAAAACGCGGGATGTTACATTACCTACACCTTAAAAGAAATTTCGTCTCAAAATTTAGTTGGAAGTAGTAGTTGTTGTTTCTTCTTCGAAACCTTGCGTTGCAAATTCTAAGAATAAGTGAGGGTACTTCCTTGGGCATTTCAACGAACTTTGACAGTCGGGATTTTTACGTTGGTTTAAAGTTTGGTTTCACGATTCAATATTTCAACCGGTTCTCCTAGGAAGTGAAGTTTGTCATCAATAGTAAGCTCATCGAAAAGGATAACAAGTTCTTGTTTCGCAAGAAACTTCTGTAAGTTTAATACGTGGAATGTAGGATGAACGGGACTCGATCGAGTCGGAAGATTGAAACGGTAAGCAACGGGTACAAAATGCCCCAAGATTTCAAAAGGATTAAAATATCGCAGATTTAGCTTTCTATGTTTCCCGAAACGGATTACCTTTCCAAGGTGCGACTTTTAGCATTACGCGGCTACCCACGTGGAATTCTAGAGGTTTACGTCTAACATCGGCATAGCTCTTTTGGTGACAACGAGTTGTGTTGGGTCCGGTGGCTTGCTTGTCACCTACTTCGGCTCAACGATTAAGAAAACGAAAATTGTGGCTATATAAGTTTTCGAAAGGTGTGGCGTTACTACTCGAATGAAAATTATAATAGGTACTAGAATTCGGTTAAAAGAAAATACTTTTCTCAAGTAAATTTGAAGTTGATAATGCAAATTTGTGTTACGGTTTCCAAGGTTTGAATCGTATGTTTGCTCGGTCCGTCGGGTTGTGGTTGATGTGTTGTACTCATGTTTAAACGTGGTCCCGAGGCTTTTTGTACGGCACTCCAAAATCTAAAAGTGAAACGAGGATCTCGATCCGAAACGAGGTAGATTTCTTTAAGGTATAGTTAAACAAGTTTGTTAGGACTTGAAAACGTTAGTTAGAACAAGTTTCTCAAGAAATTCGAGCCGCAGAAGATTTATCGATTTTCAAAAATGTTCGTTAGGACTATTCACCCTCGTGGCGAATGCTAGTATAGTGTGAAGAGTCTCTCTCTCCATTGAGAATTTAGATAGAAGGTTTCTTTATACGAAAGTACAAGTGTAATGCGGAAGAAGTTTCCGCCTCGATATGAGCATAACAAGCATATTGTAGTTCGTCGATAAAACTGTAAGAAAACGAGATAGTATACACGTGTAACATATGTTTGGAGTCGAAAGAATTTGTCATTCATTCGGAAGCATAAATATGGTTCGACAATAATCGAAGGTGTGTCCTTGGTATGGTTGTTATCAATATTCTCGGAGTTTTCGGATACCTAACAAGAAAGATGAAGTCATGTACATGGCACATGGTGGTGATTAGGTTGATCGAGTCCAACCACCATCACGTGTCATTAGAACTTTGGTATGACTTACCATAATATAACCACGTTGATCGAGTGTCGTTATATTACGCTAACTCATACCTCCATCCCCACATCACTCCATAGATTCAGGTTCGTGTAATCGTGAAGTTTTAAAATGAACAAAGCATAGCGACATCACCAACGTGACTCGTATTTAATCGCAAGAATTAGTGCAACTCTAAAGAAGCGTTCCCCGAGGGAAGTGTATAAATGATTGTTCACGTCAATGCGGTTCAAGTCAAACGATAATGCCTTTAGGCACGAAAAGAGTAACGAATCATGATAACAAATAGTACGCAGCCGTAGTGATAAGCAATGATGACGATACTCACATAGAGTAGTGATGGTAGTAACAAGAAGTGGTAGATAGTAAGGAACACCGGTGTGACACCGATAGTAAGTTGAAACGGTGGCGAATAACAATCTGGGAGACAGAGTTCCCGAACAAGTGTGACTAATGAAGTCGTTGTCATCCTTACGCGCATGAATCTCAAATTTACGTGTGTTACCAGGAAGTGGCAGAATACGGATTCGTATGATGAAAGTTTGGTACCATTATGGAGTTCACCTAAGAAAGATTTAAGTATATATGCACAAGTAGTCAAGTAAGTGCTATCTATAGCAAATGCAAGTCAGGATGCAATGATTAACTATCCGGTTGTAGTCTACATTCACTAATGCGTCCTAACGACTCTGTCAGACACACTAATGCACATCCTAGTTCCCTACAACCGACGCTCTGATACCATCTGTAGCGACCCGACAAAATCGTCATTTGATGGCGCCGCTAACTTAGGTCCCGTTACATGGTCGTAGTCCCTATATGAGACTCGTTTGACCAAAATTATATCGCGTTCTTTTGAAACGTATCATGCTTGCAAAGTTAGTTTACAAAACCGTTCGACAACAATTTTAAGTTTGCAAAAGTATAAATTATAAATGAGATAACTTGCGACATAATTAGTTTAAAATCACGGTTGCTATAAATAGCGTAAGTATGTAAACGATAAGTTTGAATCCAAAGGTGCTATCACTAGCGTATGTACGTATGTATGTATGTATGCTTAAATCCAAGCAAGTATGAGTGTACGCGGAAGCATGTATCAAATAGCCAAGTATGAACCTGAGAAACATATAGAAAACTGTCAACGAAAAATGTTGGTGAAATCATAGGTGTTTGTAAACGTTGTTTTTGAACCACAAGATTTAATATAAGATGATTATCAAAATCATTTGCATTCCAAAGTTGTTTTTTGTATCGCGGGCACCCAATTATCAAACTTAACTGTTTTGCACCCTTTGCATAGTGTTAGAACATACACTAGACCCGAAAATATATTTCATCCGCTAACGGTAGCGAACCGTCCGAATGAGGCTCGTCAAGCCCATGTGATCACATAATATAAGTTCACGTTTACACCCTGCAAGTGTAACTAATGATAATTGAATTGAGGCTTTTTGTTCAAACCGGTACGTGGAATGTTCGTTTTCGTACTTGTGTTCAAAGTGTAAAAGTATGTAGTATAAAACCGTATATGTTTCTCATCTCATGATTTAAAAGTATAAAAGTTGTTGAAAGATGGGACTATGATCTCACCTCGAGTGCACGAGAATAAAAGTACTTCACAAAGTAAACGTGTGCATGATTGTTGCTTAGCCTTGACCTAAACAAGTAA
Source organism: Rutidosis leptorrhynchoides (assembly GCF_046630445.1). NCBI lineage: Eukaryota > Viridiplantae > Streptophyta > Magnoliopsida > Asterales > Asteraceae > Rutidosis > Rutidosis leptorrhynchoides. The sequence goes on from NC_092341.1 coordinate 170,826,227, forward strand.
GTTGTATCAATTAACCGGTTACGATACAAGGTCGGGCGAAATGTGTTCAATTAGTCCTATGGCTCGTTACGACTCGATTAAATGTAGCATGTGAATCACGTTGTCAAGTTTCATGCAAGAATCAAGTATAAAATAAGATTTAAACGATTGCATAAGTGTTTGGTTAAGTTTGACTAAAAGTCAAACTCGATCAAGTCAAAGTCAACAAAAAAGTCAACACGTTCGGGTCGGGTCCCGAACTATTTTTCTAAGGTTTTTAATCATATATAAGCATGTTAGAACAAGTTACATGTGAATCGGAGGTACGTAGCATAGCAAACATTTTTCGTATATTGGACAAGGAGGTCAGAACCTGGACACGCCTAATGTCGCGCCACGACATAGGCTGGCCGCGCCGCGGCAACACACGCGAGCTGGTACTTGGCCAGTTTCAGTTTTCTAAGTCTCAAACCAAAACCTTTTTATGCATAAAACACAAACTGCAAACACTTAGAACTCGTATCTTATATCGTTGGAAAGCTCTTTTGATAAGGAAAACAACTAAATACATTTCACCAACCAAAAACATCAATTACAATAATCAAAATTTTGTCAAGTGATCAATAAAGGTTTATTTTCAAAGTTTCAAGTTCATCAAATGCATATTAAGTTTCAGGAATCCAATTCACACATATGATATGCCATTTTGAAGGTAATGAAACATACATTACAACTAAACACTTACTAATAACATTTAATGGCATTCAAAACATCGAAATTTCATTTTAGGTCTATCAAACCCTAATCAAAATTCACCAAAAATCAATAATCATGTTTTTGAAGTTTTCTTAATCAACCTATGCATCAAAACAAAGCTAGTGATACTAGTAACACAATTAAAACATGAACTTCAACAATTTAACAACATTTAATCTTCCAAAATGCAAGATTAAGCAAACCCATTTCAAATGTTCAAACTAGTTACTCAAAACAACAAATCGAGCAAATAAAACATATATTCATGTTATACACGAGCCATAGACACTAACTAACATCATTTCAAGTCAAAAACACGAATTTAGAGAAATCTAGTGTTTTTAGAAACCTTACCCCATGCTATGAAATTGGTACCAAATCGAAGAGGATGAAGAGAGGATCACGAATATGTAATTTGTTTTGATGTTTGCTTCTCCAATCGGATTTAGATGATGAATCTCTTGTTTGAAGGTTGAGAGAAAAGATGGAAGTAATGAAGATGGTGAAGATGAAAATGAGTGGAGGAGGTGAAGTGGTTGACTAGTTGACCTAGTCACCACTTTGCCCTCTTGACAACATTGGTCCCTCAAGTTTCAAAGCGGGTGCGGGAATTAACCAAACGAATATTTTAAAAACGCTCGAGTAATCAAGTGATGTTATAATTAAATAGCGGGAATATAATGAACGTTAGTCAACGGAAACTTTAATTTAAATAACGAAAGATATTATTTAAAAAAAAAAAGATAGTGTTAAAAATAAATTTAACGGAAAAACGCGGGATGTTACAGTTGTCACTTTTGTACTTTCGGAAATCAGTTAATCTACTGGTACCTCTACCTTTTATCTTTATACAATGTCTTCCATTATTATGATTTATGATATTGTTACCATGATTAGCGAGTAGTTATCTTTATTGTATGTTATGACGTAATCAGTTATGCTGCTGAAATAATATTGTGGATTGTGTATGTGTTGAGATGCCTTACGATTATGTTTTAAACTCAATCGCTTTTCCAACTAATGGAACGTAGTTACCGGCATGTTATTAGGAAGTCGTGAACCCCAATTCAGAATACACTATTTGTATCACCCCTTGGTAAGAGAACTCTGTCAGATATAATGCAAGCTTGACTGAGGTACAGCGGTTGTACTACATCAACCTAAGCTTTGGATTCAGGTAGAGATCCTTTTTGTAGTGAAACCTCTAATTAGACTAGGAGTACCATGTTGGTGTAGTCAATAAGCATATAATCTTCTTACGTGCATGATGAAGCACAATTTTTATTGTAAGATGCACCACTACTACGTAAGACCATGGAAAAAGTTAAGTGTTGACTAGTACACGACACCATAACGCGGTCTGAAGCATTGCACCCCACTTGAGGGATTCTTAGTTAGTTAAGGAACTGTTTGTTTAAAAGCCATAAAGGATTGGATCGTTAGGATAACTGAACGTGTTCATGGAAATTACCTAGTAACTTGGCAATGGTGTTCTTTATGGTTGAACTCTTTTTAGGGTCTAACCACTTTGTATTAACCAATCATTAGCGAAAGTATCGAAACACATCACGTCTCTCGAATTAGGAATACCTTGTCTTTTGTTATGCATAAGAAAGTTTAGACCATGTGGAATGTTAATATGCCACCTTTTCCAAGCGCTCCTATTTATGAGCCGCCCATGCCTACACGTACTCGTGTTTGATGGACATCGGGGAGGGCATTATTTTCTATTCAGAATCACCAAACCTAACGTAATTACCCAGTGACATATCACCAACGTGATAGGGATGTGTAGGTATAGGATAACAAATACATAGTCACTGCCTATTCATGAGCCAGCATTTCACAATCTCAGCCAAGTAACTGATGAGATCATAACACGCACTTATATTAACCTTATCTGAATTACAAATTTTATCTCATTTACTTTCCTTTATTTATGTGTTTGCCTTAGACCTTTAGAAAACCCAAAAACTACTCCTCTATCTAATTAGTTTTTAGGATAATTCTACAGATACAGTTCGATTATGTTGTCTTCTTAAATGAACGACCCTAGGTCATACTTTCCTTACTCATCCGTAGGAAGGAGTAGCAGATTTAGGCGCCGCATGTTATAAATTTAAAACCTTACCCTCCTATTAATATCTGAAATAGATGGCCGATGACCTTACAACACCGCCACAAAATAAACTGTCCGTTTTGGCCATATCAGTTCCTCCACTTAGTTATTGTACGTTTTTCTGCTCCTCAACGTTCCTACCACGTTTACTCCAAGACCGGGTTCTTTATCTTTATGATTTGGATTTAATACCGTGTAACTTGGAATTTTACCCGATTCCGTTGAAACTTTTTGTTCAAAACATTCCTAATATCTTTTACCAATGCTCTAATTGACTTGTTTTGTAGATCCATCATCTTTGTTACTTCCGCCACGAAATCATCCATTTTTGCATCAATAATTGGTGGTTGGTTGGGTGGCAGGTTGTTTAGAGATGTGTTTTGGTTTTGGTTTTGATAATTACAGTTTTGATTCGGGTATTGATTCGTGTTTTGGTATTGACGTGAGTAGTTGCCTAATTTTGGTAGTTATTTTGTTTCCTTTGTTGGTTATTCGGGTTTTGGAATTGGTTAGCATTCAATGCATTGTTGTTCTTTCTCCAACTAAAGTTTGGGTGGTTTCTCTAACCCGGGTTGTAGGTGTTGGAAAATGGGTCATTTTTCTTACCTTAAACTTTGTTTACGTGTTCTTCCATAACTGGCATCACCATATTACACCCTTGTGTATAATGAGATGCATCACCACAGTTTGTACAAACTTCCTAGACCTGCATAGCATTAACAAAACTACTATGGTTTAGGCTGTTAAAATAAAGGGTCCTAAGATCGTCTAACACTTGGTCCACACTCCTAGATGGTCCCTCTGACTTAGCCATGTGGTTCACTCGAGCTGGAGTGGTATCTTTTCGATTAACTGAAGCTTGGGTTTTACAGCCCTTGCTTAGTTGCTCAAAAAATGCCCACTCGTCATCATTGTTTCGGGTCAAAAATGCTCCACCACTTGCCGCTAATAGGAATTGTCTATTTTGAGAATCTAGGCTATCGAAGAAAACTTTCACAAGTTTCCATTTTGGTATTTCATGGTGGGGACAAGATCTAAGTAATTCCTTCAAACGCTCGTATGCTTCATGAAATACTTCTCCCAGTAATTGCTTAAAAGTTTTAATTGGCATGTGCATATCTGAAGTCTTACTTACAGGATAGAATTCCTCAAGGAATTTCTTTTTCATCACCACCCATATAGTGATGCTTCAGGCGGGTAAAGACAAAAACCAACGTTTGGCTTTGTCTTTCAAAGAGTAATGAAAAAGATGAAGACGTACCTCTTCATCCGTAAAACCGTTAACTTGATTAGTAGCACAAATCTCATTAAAATCTATAATATGCTCATATGGCTCTTCCGATGCCATACCTCAAATTGAGGACGGACCACAAATTTCCAGTTGTTTCCATTTGGGGCATCCGGATAAATAATAGGAGAATGATCTTCATACTTACCCGGTTGGTAGTACGAATCCACTCCACGTGTGTCTCTTTCAGCCATTAAGTCTGTTGACTCTTCCGATGAGGGCTGTTCCCTTGGTGGCGATTGTGATTGAGCCACAATGGACCTTGTTGATGCTTTTGAGGCTTTAGTAACCTTGCGATCTGCTTTTGTAGATTTCTCAACTTCCGGATAGTATTTCAATGGTGAATCTCCTCCTTTCTTCCTCGTAAGCATACACTAATCTGAAACACTAACAAACACATCAAACGTTGAAAAATAACAATTAAAAGAGACAAATAAAACAAAATGCAAAAAGAAAAATATTTTTTTTTTATATTTTATATTTTTTAGGATTTTTCAAATTTTAAAAGAAAGAAATTCAAAATAAGAGCTTGCAATCAAGCGCACACCTCCCCAACAGCAGCGCAAACATTTGATCGGTGTCGAAGTGACAATAAAAAATGACCTGAATACTCTAACTTAGCTAGGGCAAGTAGGATCCGTTCCTCGGGAAATTATGGTTATGTAACAACCCAAACCAACCCTCGACCAAACCCCGTGAAAATACAAACAAAAAAGAAATTGCTGTACAGTGACCCCGCGCGCCGAGCCCCCTATCTGGCGCGCCGCGCCAAAACGGCCTGTCCCCGGGCTTTTTAAATGCGAAAAAGATAGACTCGTTCCCGACACTTTCAGACGAAACGCTTTTTACAACACATTAATATAAGTAAAACTAACATGATTAATTAATTAAAACAAGTTTTACATCGCGGGGCCCACATATGCCCAAAATACCCCTTTTAATACAAAATACAACTTCGACCCAATGAGTTTAAGTTCCAACAAACTACGAGCATGATGTTGGGGATAAACTACCCAATCCTAGGTCGAATCCAAGCAAGCATCAAAATGGGAAAATCATCTAATCCCGAGCATACCCTTGCCACGTCCGCCTTCGAACCTAAAAATGTAAACAACGAGAGGGTAAGCTAATGCTTAGTGAATGCAATACTTATACGCATACATACATAATCCAATTACTTGCATACACCTACACAACAACACAATAACATTAGCAAACCGCAATAACAAATAAACGATTAATCGTACGTACAACAAGTCAACATCATTAGCATAGAGATCTCAACAATAATACATGCCAAAAACGAATACGTACAATGCTAATAAAATTACACATCCCAATATACCCAATGTCGACATTCGACTCGATGGTGGCCGACGAAGTGTAGTAGGTCAAAATCGTTAACTACTCACCACCCATCGCACGCGTAAGTGGCCGACGAAGAGTAGTAGGTCAAAATCGTTAACTACTCACCACTACGCACCATGTGTAGTGACCCGAACTTTTCCATGTTTATATATATTAATTGAGATTGATATTTACATGATTAAATGTTTCCAACATGTTAAGCAATCAAACTTGTTAAGACTTGATTAATTGAAATATGTTTCATATAGACAATTGACCACCCAAGTTGATCGGTGATTCACGAACGTTAAAACTTGTAAAAACTATATGATGACATATATATGGATATATATATATATATATATAGTTAACATGATACTATGATAAGAAAACATATCATAAAGTATATTAACAATGAACTACATATGTAAAAACAAGAGTACTAACTTAATGATTTTTAAACGAGACATATATGTAACGATTATCGTTGTAAAGACATTTAATGTATATATATCATATTAAGAGATATTCATACATGATAATATCATGATAATATAATAATTTAAAATCTCATTTGATATTATAAACATTGGGTTAACAACATTTAACAAGATCGTTAACCTAAAGGTTTCAAAACAACACTTACATGTAACGACTAACGATGACTTAACGACTCAGTTAAAATGTATATACATGTAGTGTTTTAATATGTATTTATACACTTTTGAAAGACTTCAATACACTTATCAAAATACTTCTACTTAACAAAAATGCTTACAATTACATCCTCGTTCAGTTTCATCAACAATTCTACTCGTATGCACCCGTATTCGTACTCGTACAATACACAGCTTTTAGATGTATGTACTATTGGTATATACACTCCAATGATCAGCTCTTAGCAGCCCATGTGAGTCACCTAACACATGTGGGAACCATCATTTGGCAACTAGCATGAAATATCTCATAAAATTACAAAAATATGAGTAATCATTCATGACTTATTTACATGAAAACAAAATTACATATCCTTTATATCTAATCCATACACCAACGACCAAAAACACCTACAAACACTTTCATTCTTCAATTTTCTTCATCTAATTGATCTCTCTCAAGTTCTATCTTCAAGTTCTAAGTGTTCTTCATAAATTCCAAAAGTTCTAGTTTCATAAAATCAAGAATACTTTCAAGTTTGCTAGCTCACTTCCAATCTTGTAAGGTGATCATCCAACCTCAAGAAATCTTTGTTTCTTACAGCAGGTTATCATTCTAATACAAGGTAATAATCATATTCAAACTTTGGTTCAATTTCTATAACTATAACAATCTTATTTCAAGTGATGATCTTACTTGAACTTGTTTTCGTGTCATGATTCTGCTTCAAGAACTTCGAGCCATCCAAGGATCCATTGAAGCTAGATCCATTTTTCTCTTTTCCAGTAGCTTTATCCAAGGAAATTAAGGTAGTAATGATGTTCATAACATCATTCGATTCATACATATAAAGCTATCTTATTCGAAGGTTTAAACTTGTAATCACTAGAACATAGTTTAGTTAATTCTAAACTTGTTCGCAAACAAAAGTTAATCCTTCTAACTTGACTTTTAAAATCAACTAAACACATGTTCTATATCTATATGATATGCTAACTTAATGATTTAAAACCTGGAAACACGAAAAACACAGTAAAAACCGGATTTACGCCGTCGTAGTAACACCGCGGGCTGTTTTGGGTTAGTTAATTAAAAACTATGATAAACTTTGATTTAAAAGTTGTTATTCTGAGAAAATGATTTTTATTATGAACATGAAACTATATCCAAAAATTATGGTTAAACTCAAAGTGGAAGTATGTTTTCTAAAATGGTCATCTAGACGTCGTTCTTTCGACTGAAATGACTACCTTTACAAAAACGACTTGTAACTTATTTTTCCGACTATAAACCTATACTTTTTCTGTTTAGATTCATAAAATAGAGTTTAATATGAAACCATAGCAATTTGATTCACTCAAAACGGATTTAAAATGAAGAAGTTATGGGTAAAACAAGATTGGATAATTTTTCTCATTTTAGCTACGTGAAAATTGGTAACAAATCTATTCCAACCATAACTTAATCAACTTGTATTGTATATTATGTAATCTTGAGATACCATAGACACGTATACAATGTTTCGACCTATCATGTCGACACATCTATATATATTTCGGAACAACCATAGACACTCTATATGTGAATGTTGGAGTTAGCTATACAGGGTTGAGGTTGATTCCAAAATATATATAGTTTGAGTTGTGATCAATACTGAGATACGTATACACTGGGTCGTGGATTGATTCAAGATAATATTTATCGATTTATTTCTGTACATCTAACTGTGGACAACTAGTTATAGGTTACTAACGAGGACAGCTGACTTAATAAACTTAAAACATCAAAATATATTAAAAGTGTTGTAAATATATTTTGAACATACTTTAATATATATGTATATATTGTTATAGGTTCGTGAATCAACAGTGGCCAAGTCTTACTTCCCGACGAAGTAAAAATCTGTGAAAGTGAGTTATAGTCCCACTTTTAAAATCTAATATTTTTGGGATGAGAATACATGCAGGTTTTATAAATGATTTACAAAATAGACACAAGTACGTGAAACTACATTCTATGGTTGAATTATCGAAATCGAATATGCCCCTTTTTATTAAGTCTGGTAATCTAAGAATTAGGGAACAGACACCCTAATTGACGCGAATCCTAAAGATAGATCTATTGGGCCTAACAAACCCCATCCAAAGTACCGGATGCTTTAGTACTTCGAAATTTATATCATATCCGAAGGGTGTCCCGGAATGATGGGGATATTCTTATATATGCATCTTGTTATTGTCGGTTACCAGGTGTTCACCATATGAATGATTTTTATCTCTATGTATGGGATGTGTATTGAAATATGAAATCTTGTGGTCTATTGTTACGATTTGATATATATAGGTTAAACCTATAACTCACCAACATTTTTGTTGACGTTTAAAGCATGTTTATTCTCAGGTGAATATTAAGAGCTTCCGCTGTTGCATACTAAAATAAGGACAAGATTTGGAGTCCATGTTTGTATGATAGTGTGTAAAAACTGCATTCAAGAAACTGATTTCGATGTAACATATTTGTATTGTAAACCATTATGTAATGGTCGTGTGTAAACAGGATATTTTAGATTATCATTATTTGATAATCTACGTAAAGCTTTTTAAACCTTTATTTATGAAATAAAGGTTATGGTTTGTTTTAAAAATGAATGCAGTCTTTGAAAAACGTCTCATATAGAGGTCAAAACCTCGCAACGAAATCAATTAATATGGAACGTTTTTAATCAATAAGAACGGGACATTTCAGTTGGTATCCGAGCGTTGGTCTTAGAGAACCAGAAAATTTGCATTAGTGTGTCTTATCGAGTTTGTTAGGATGCATTAGTGAGTCTGGACTTCGACCGTGTTTTCTTTAAAAATGATTGCTTAACATTTTTGTTGGAAACTATATATTTTTAACATATGAATATTATGTGATATATTAATCTCTTAACATGTTTGATATTATGTGATAGATGTCTACCTCTAGAACAAGTCCCATTGACTCACCTAATAATAATGAAGAGTCAAATGTAAATTGGAATGATTTGTGGACTGATTCACAAGTTCCCGAAGAGGAACCGGAAGAAGAGTCGGAACCGGAAGAAGAATCGGAACCGGAAGAAGAATCGGAACCGGATGAAGAAATAGAACCGGTGGGGGAAATAATAAAACGGTTAAGTAAAAGAAAATCCTCAACCAACCGACCAAAGTTAATTATGGTCAATGGTGTTTCCGCCAAGGAAGCAAAATATTGGGAGGATTACCAATTCTCCGATGAATCGGATTCCGACGAGAATTCCGATGATGTTATAGAAATTACCCCAACTGAATTTAAAAAGGCAAAAGAAAATAATAAGGGAAAGGGCATAAAAATAGAGAAATCTAATTCCAACCCCGATGAACTTTATATGTATCGTCAACCCCCGAAGTCCTTAAGTTGTAACAATGACCCGGGAACCTCTAAACCACCAGGTTTTTCTAAACCAATGTGGACAACGACGGCTCGTATTAGGGGAACATCATATATCCCTAGAAACTTGGCAAAACGAACCAAAACCGAAGAAGAAGAAACGAGCGAGTCGGAATAAGATAGTTGTATTCGTGTGGTGTAATATATGTAATATAGTGTTCTTATGCTTTATGATATATGTAAAAATTGCTTGTATTAATAAGTATTTTTTTTATGAATCTAACTCTTGTCTATTTTACAGTTTAAAAACACAAAATGGATAGACAACCCAATATTTTAAGAGACCTACCCGGAGACATGATTGATGAAATCTTGTCTAGAATCGGCCAGAATTCTTCGGCACAACTATTTAAGGCGAGATCAGTTTGTAAGACATTCGAAGAACGTTCCAAGAATGTCTTGGTTTATAAGAGACTTTCGTTTGAAAGATGGGGGATATCACATTGGGAAACCCATAAGTTACGATGTGTTTACTTTGACGCATATATTGCGGGGAACCCAAATGCTATTTTACGCAACGGGTTAAGAAATTATTTTGACTCAATATATCCGAATATTGGACTTCGTGATTTAGAAAAAGCGGCTAACATGCAACATAAAGAAGCATGTTATGCTTACGGATTAGTAATGTTCGCTTCTCACCAAAGTGAGAACAAGAACATCGGGCTACAACTATTAAACAAAACGTTTCCACAAGTGACGGAGTCGGTAATTGGGGTAAGAAATGAGGTTTTTAGATTATTACGGGACTGTTGGACATTACGTAACCCTCGTCCCTTTGATGACGTTACAACACGCTGTCTTATCAACGGCCATAACGGTTATGTTGCACAAGACCAAGGATGGGAAGTAGTCCTAGTAAAACCAGAATGCATGACTTGTTTCTGGACGTATGAATTACGTGTCTTTATTGCCTTTGCTGAACGACTTGTGTACTAGCTAGAATTGTCTTCACAACTATCTTGTATCAAAGTTATTGTGTGCTATATTTCATGCTTTATGTAAAATAAGCGGTATTGTAAGTTTGTAAAATTTTGTATAAAAGTTTGAACGCGAAATATTATTATAATCAGTTTTTCATATAGAATTGTAGTAGTTGAATTGTATATTAGCTACTAAGTATGAACTTAACGGGTAGGTACTACCCGAATTTAAACTTATAAAACGCTAATATGAAGAAAAAGCTTTTATAAATGAGTTCATATTATGCTACGAAATACTATTAACTACTCTTAATATTCTGTATGATTAACTTGTTCCATTTAACTATTTTGAAGGAAATGGCACCGACTACTCGACACACCGTGAATATGAATGAAGAGGAATTCCGTACTTTTCTAGCTTCAAACATAGCCGCAGTACAGGCTGCGCTACATACCAACAATAACCTTGGATCTAGCAGTACAGGAAATCGTGTAGGATGCACCTACAAAGAATTCACTGCCTGCAAACCTTTGGAATTTGATGGAACCGAAGGACCAATCGGATTGAAACGGTGGACCGAGAAGGTTGAATCGGTGTTTGCCATAAGTAAGTGTACTAAAGAGGACAAAGTGAAGTACGCTACGCATACCTTCACAGGTTCTGCGTTAACATGGTGGAATACCTATCTAGAGCAAGTGGGACAAGATGATGCGTACGCACTACCGTGGTCAGCATTCAAGCACTTGATGAACGAGAAGTACCGTCCCAGAACCGAGGTCAATAAGCTCAAGACAGAACTTAGAGGGTTACGAACCCAAGGATTTGATATTACCACGTACGAAAGACGATTCACAGAATTGTGCCTATTGTGTCCGGGAGCATTCGAAGATGAGGAAGAGAAGATCGACGCGTTTGTGAAAGGATTACCGGAAAGAATTCAAGAAGATATAAGTTCACACGAGCCCGCCTCCATACAACAGGCATGTAGAATGGCTCACAAACTAGTGAACCAGATTGAAGAAAGAATTAAAGAACAGACTGCTGAAGAGGCTAATGTGAAGCAAGTCAAAAGAAAGTGGGAGGAAAACGGTGATAAGAATCACCAATACAACAACAACAGCAATTACAACAATAATCGCAACAATTATCCCAACAATCGCAACATCAATCGCAACTACAACAAACGGCCCAACAACAACAACAACAACAACAACAACAACAGCAACTACAACAATCATCCCAACAACAATAATAACCGCAACAACAACAACAATCAGAAGCAGCTATGCCAAAGGTGTGAAAAGAATCACTCGGGGTTCTGCACCAAATTTTGCAACAAGTGTAAAAGAAATGGTCATAGCGCGGCGAAGTGTGAGGTCTACGGACCAGGGGTTAATAGAACGAAAGGAACAAATAGTGTCGGAACGAGTAATGGCGGAGCAAGTAGTGTCGGAGCAAGTTATGCCAATGTAGTTTGTTATAAATGTGGAAAACCAGGCCACATTATTAGAAATTGCCCGAACCAGGAGAACACGAATGGACAAGGCCGTGGAAGAGTTTTCAATATTAATGCGGTAGAGGCACAGGAAGACCCGGAGCTTGTTACGGGTACGTTTCTTATTGACAATAAATCTGCTTACGTTTTATTTGATTCGGGTGCGGATAGAAGCTATATGAGTAGAGATTTTTGTGCTAAATTAAGTTGTCCATTGACGCCTTTGGATAGTAAATTTTTACTCGAATTAGCAAATGGTAAATTAATTTCAGCAGATAATATATGTCGGAATCGAGAAATTAAACTGGTTAGCGAAACATTTAAGATTGATTTGATACCAGTAGATTTAGGGAGTTTTGATGTGATAATCGGTATGGACTGGTTGAAAGAAGTGAAAGCGGAGATCGTTTGTTACAAAAATGCAATTCGCATTATACGAGAAAAAGGAAAACCCTTAATGGTGTACGGAGAAAAGGGCAACACGAAGCTACATCTTATTAGTAATTTGAAGGCACAAAAACTAATAAGAAAAGGTTGCTATGCTGTTCTAGCACACGTCGAGAAAGTACAAACTGAAGAAAAGAGCATCAATGATGTTCCCATTGCAAAAGAATTTCCCGATGTATTTTCGAAAGAATTACCGGGATTACCCCCACATCGATCCGTTGAATTTCAAATAGATCTTGTACCAGGAGCTGCACCAATAGCTCGTGCTCCTTACAGACTCGCACTCAGCGAGATGAAAGAACTGCAAAGCCAATTACAAGAACTTTTAGAGCGTGGTTTCATTCGACCAAGCACATCACCGTGGGGAGCTCCTGTTTTGTTTGTCAAGAAGAAAGATGGTACATTCAGGTTGTGTATCGACTACCGAGAGTTGAACAAACTTACCATCAAGAACTGCTACCCACTACCGAGAATCGACGACTTATTTGATCAACTACAAGGCTCGTCTGTTTATTCAAAGATTGACTTACGTTCCGGGTATCATCAAATGCGGGTGAAAGAAGATGATATTCCAAAGACTGCTTTCAGAACACGTTACGGTCATTACGAGTTTATGGTCATGCCGTTTGGTTTAACTAATGCACCAGCTGTGTTCATGGACCTTATGAACCGAGTGTGTGGACCATACCTTGACAAGTTTGTCATTGTTTTCATTGATGACATACTTATTTACTCAAAGAATGACCAAGAACACGGTGAACATTTGAGAAAGGTGTTAGAAGTATTGAGGAAGGAAGAATTGTACGCTAAGTTTTCAAAGTGTGCATTTTGGTTGGAAGAAGTTCAATTCCTCGGTCACATAGTGAACAAAGAAGGTATTAAGGTGGATCCGGCAAAGATAGAAACTGTTGAAAAGTGGGAAACCCCGAAAACTCCGAAACACATACGCCAGTTTTTAGGACTAGCTGGTTACTACAGAAGGTTCATCCAAGACTTTTCCAGAATAGCAAAACCCTTGACTGCATTAACGCATAAAGGGAAGAAATTTGAATGGAATGATGAACAAGAGAAAGCGTTTCAGTTATTAAAGAAAAAGCTAACTACGACACCTATATTGTCATTGCCTGAAGGGAATGATGATTTTGTGATTTATTGTGATGCATCAAAGCAAGGTCTCGGTTGTGTATTAATAGAACGAACGAAGGTGATTGCTTATGCGTCTAGACAATTGAAGATTCACGAACAAAATTATACGACGCATGATTTGGAATTAGGCGCAGTTGTTTTTGCATTAAAGACTTGGAGGCACTACTTATATGGGGTCAAAAGTATTATATATACCGACCACAAAAGTCTTCAACACATATTTAATCAGAAACAACTGAATATGAGGCAGCGTAGGTGGATTGAATTATTGAATGATTACGACTTTGAGATTCGTTACCACCCGGGGAAGGCAAATGTGGTAGCCGATGCCTTGAGCAGGAAGGACAGAGAACCCATTCGAGTAAAATCTATGAATATAATGATTCATAATAACATTACTACTCAAATAAAGGAGGCGCAACAAGGAGTTTTAAAAGAGGGAAATTTAAAGGATGAAATACCCAAAGGATCGGAGAAGCATCTTAATATTCGGGAAGACGGAACCCGATATAGGGCTGAAAGGATTTGGGTACCAAAATTTGGAGATATGAGAGAAATGGTACTTAGAGAAGCTCATAAAACCAGATACTCAATACATCCTGGAACGGGGAAGATGTACAAGGATCTCAAGAAACATTTTTGGTGGCCGGGTATGAAAGCCGATGTTGCTAAATATGTAGGAGAAAGTTTGACATGTTCTAAGGTCAAAGCTGAGCATCAGAAACCATCAGGTCTACTTCAACAACCCGAAATCCCGGAATGGAAATGGGAAAACATTACCATGGATTTCATCACTAAATTGCCAAGGACTGCAAGTGGTTTTGATACTATTTGGGTAATAGTTGATCGTCTCACCAAATTAGCACACTTCCTACCAATAAGAGAAGATGACAAAATGGAGAAGTTAGCACGACTGTATTTGAAGGAAGTCGTCTCCAGACATGGAATACCAATCTCTATTATCTCTGATAGGGATGGCAGATTTATTTCAAGATTCTGGCAGACATTACAGCAAGCATTAGGAACTCGTCTAGACATGAGTACTGCCTATCATCCACAAACTGATGGGCAGAGCGAAAGGACGATACAAACGCTTGAAGACATGCTACGAGCATGTGTTATTGATTTCGGAAACAGTTGGGATCGACATCTACCGTTAGCAGAATTTTCCTACAACAACAGCTACCATTCAAGCATTGAGATGGCGCCGTTTGAAGCACTTTATGGTAGAAAGTGCAGGTCTCCGATTTGTTGGAGTGAAGTGGGGGATAGACAGATTACGGGTCCGGAGATTATACAAGAAACTACCGAGAAGATCATCCAAATTCAACAACGGTTGAAAACCGCCCAAAGTCGACAAAAGAGCTACGCTGACATTAAAAGAAAAGATATAGAATTTGAAATTGGAGAGATGGTCATGCTTAAAGTTGCACCTTGGAAAGGCGTTGTACGATTTGGTAAACGAGGGAAATTAAATCCAAGGTATATTGGACCATTCAAGATTATTGATCGTGTCGGACCAGTAGCTTACCGACTAGAGTTACCTCAACAACTCGCGGCTGTACATAACACTTTCCACGTCTCGAATTTAAAGAAATGTTTTGCTAAAGAAGATCTCACTATTCCGTTAGATGAAATCCAAATCAACGAAAAACTTCAATTCATCGAAGAACCCGTCGAAATAATGGATCGTGAGGTTAAAAGACTTAAGCAAAACAAGATACCAATTGTTAAGGTTCGATGGAATGCTCTTAGAGGACCCGAGTTCACCTGGGAGCGTGAAGATCAGATGAAGAAGAAATACCCGCATCTATTTCCAGAAGATTCGTCAACACCTTCAACAGCTTAAAATTTCGGGACGAAATTTATTTAACGGGTACGTACTGTAGTGACCCGAACTTTTCCATGTTTATATATATATTAATTGAGATTGATATTTACATGATTAAATGTTTCCAACATGTTAAGCAATCAAACTTGTTAAGACTTGATTAATTGAAATATGTTTCATATAGACAATTGACCACCCAAGTTGATCGGTGATTCACGAACGTTAAAACTTGTAAAAACTATATGATGACATATATATGGATATATATATATATAGTTAACATGATACTATGATAAGAAAACATATCATAAAGTATATTAACAATGAACTACATATGTAAAAACAAGAGTACTAACTTAATGATTTTTAAACGAGACATATATGTAACGATTATCGTTGTAAAGACATTTAATGTATATATATCATATTAAGAGATATTCATACATGATAATATCATGATAATATAATAATTTAAAATCTCATTTGATATTATAAACATTGGGTTAACAACATTTAACAAGATCGTTAACCTAAAGGTTTCAAAACAACACTTACATGTAACGACTAACGATGACTTAACGACTCAGTTAAAATGTATATACATGTAGTGTTTTAATATGTATTTATACACTTTTGAAAGACTTCAATACACTTATCAAAATACTTCTACTTAACAAAAATGCTTACAATTACATCCTCGTTCAGTTTCATCAACAATTCTACTCGTATGCACCCGTATTCGTACTCGTACAATACACAGCTTTTAGATGTATGTACTATTGGTATATACACTCCAATGATCAGCTCTTAGCAGCCCATGTGAGTCACCTAACATATGTGGGAACCATCATTTGGCAACTAGCATGAAATATCTCATAAAATTACAAAAATATGAGTAATCATTCATGACTTATTTACATGAAAACAAAATTACATATCCTTTATATCTAATCCATACACCAACGACCAAAAACACCTACAAACACTTTAATTCTTCAATTTTCTTCATCTAATTGATCTCTCTCAAGTTCTATCTTCAAGTTCTAAGTGTTCTTCATAAATTCCAAAAGTTCTAGTTTCATAAAATCAAGAATACTTTCAAGTTTGCTAGCTCACTTCCAATCTTGTAAGGTGATCATCCAACCTCAAGAAATCTTTGTTTCTTACAGCAGGTTATCATTCTAATACAAGGTAATAATCATATTCAAACTTTGGTTCAATTTCTATAACTATAACAATCTTATTTCAAGTGATGATCTTACTTGAACTTGTTTTCGTGTCATTATTCTGCTTCAAGAACTTCGAGCCATCCAAGGATCCATTGAAGCTAGATCCATTTTTCTCTTTTCCAGTAGGTTTATCCAAGGAAATTAAGGTAGTAATGATGTTCATAACATCATTCGATTCATACATATAAAGCTATCTTATTCGAAGGTTTAAACTTGTAATCACTAGAACATAGTTTAGTTAATTCTAAACTTGTTCGCAAACAAAAGTTAATCCTTCTAACTTGACTTTTAAAATCAACTAAACACATGTTCTATATCTATATGATATGCTAACTTAATGATTTAAAACCTGGAAACACGAAAAACACCGTAAAACCGGATTTACGCCGTCGTAGTAACACCGCGGGCTGTTTTGGGTTAGTTAATTAAAAACTATGATAAACTTTGATTTAAAAGTTGTTATTCTGAGAAAATGATTTTTATTATGAACATGAAACTATATCCAAAAATTATGGTTAAACTCAAAGTGGAAGTATGTTTTCTAAAATGGTCATCTAGACGTCGTTCTTTCGACTGAAATGACTACCTTTAAAAAAACGACTTGTAACTTATTTTTCCGACTATAAACCTATACTTTTTCTGTTTAGATTCATAAAATAGAGTTTAATATGAAACCATAGCAATTTGATTCACTCAAAACGGATTTAAAATGAAGAAGTTATGGGTAAAACAAGATTGGATAATTTTTCTCATTTTAGCTACGTGAAAATTGGTAACAAATCTATTCCAACCATAACTTAATCAACTTGTATTGTATATTATGTAATCTTGAGATACCATAGACACGTATACAATGTTTCGACCTATCATGTCGACACATCTATATATATTTCGGAACAACCATAGACACTCTATATGTGAATGTTGGAGTTAGCTATACAGGGTTGAGGTTGATTCCAAAATATATATAGTTTGAGTTGTGATCAATACTGAGATACGTATACACTGGGTCGTGGATTGATTCAAGATAATATTTATCGATTTATTTCTGTACATCTAACTGTGGACAACTAGTTATAGGTTACTAACGAGGACAGCTGACTTAATAAACTTAAAACATCAAAATATATTAAAAGTGTTGTAAATATATTTTGAACATACTTTAATATATATGTATATATTGTTATAGGTTCGTGAATCAACAGTGGCCAAGTCTTACTTCCCGACGAAGTAAAAATATGTGAAAGTGAGTTATAGTCCCACTTTTAAAATCTAATATTTTTGGGATGAGAATACATGCAGGTTTTATAAATGATTTACAAAATAGACAGAAGTACGTGAAACTACATTCTATGGTTGAATTATCGAAATCGAATATGCCCCTTTTTATTAAGTCTGGTAATCTAAGAATTAGGGAACAGACACCCTAATTGACGCGAATCCTAAAGATAGATCTATTGGGCCTAACAAACCCCATCCAAAGTACCGGATGCTTTAGTACTTCGAAATTTATATCATATCCGAAGGGTGTCCCGGAATGATGGGGATATTCTTATATATGCATCTTGTTATTGTCGGTTACCAGGTGTTCACCATATGAATGATTTTTATCTCTATGTATGGGATGTGTATTGAAATATGAAATCTTGTGGTCTATTGTTACGATTTGATATATATAGGTTAAACCTATAACTCACCAACATTTTTGTTGACGTTTAAAGCATGTTTATTCTCAGGTGAATATTAAGAGCTTCCGCTGTTGCATACTAAAATAAGGACAAGATTTGGAGTCCATGTTTGTATGATAGTGTGTAAAAACTGCATTCAAGAAACTGATTTCGATGTAACATATTTGTATTGTAAACCATTATGTAATGGTCGTGTGTAAGCAGGATATTTTAGATTATCATTATTTGATAATCTACGTAAAGCTTTTTAAACCTTTATTTATGAAATAAAGGTTATGGTTTGTTTTAAAAATGAATGCAGTCTTTGAAAAACGTCTCATATAGAGGTCAAAACCTCGCAACGAAATCAATTAATATGGAACGTTTTTAATCAATAAGAACGGGACATTTCACCATGAGGCTGACGAAAAGTGCAACCGAAACGTTAACACTTACCTCAATCACAAGGATGGCCGACGAAAAGCGGAACCGCTTACCATCCCACGATAAGTGGCCAACGAAGAGCGGATCCCGAAACGGATAACACTCACCACTTACCCCAACACACATATGTGGCCGACGAAGAGCGATAGGTCAAACATTAATCACTCACCACATATCTAAACATACACATGTAGCCGACGAAGAGTGATAGGTCAAACGTTAATTACTCGCTACATGCCCGAACACACACATGTGACCGACGAAGAGCGATAGGTCAAGCATTAATCACTCGTCACATAACCAAACACACACATGCACACGTGGCCGACAAAGAGCGATAGGTCAAACGTTTATCACTCGCCACATACGCCAAACAAATATAGTCAACGAAGAGCTATCCACGCGTATATCACTCAATATATTTTCCAGCCCAATTGTGGTCCCCGAAAAGTGAGTCCTAACGGATGTCACTTACCACACCGCACGCAAGCAACCAAATTATATACATAAGCGTATAAATATTCCACTCACCTTGAACACTTGAAGAACGTATCCGCGATCTTACTTCTTCCACCGACTTCACGCAAATCACCTACGCAAAGTTTCAATGCAAATAAGCTACACGAAATGCTTATCCGACTCAAACAACACTTATGTTCTTCTAGAACATCCTATTGACCAACTTTGACCAAAGACCATTTTTCGCTCGAAAACCTTCATAATCACAAATGACTTGTGATTATGCCTCAACAACATCATTTGAACATGGTTTGGTCATTCGATCACTCATTTAAACACATGACCCGCCCATTTGGTCCTAAAGTGTGTTTTACACCCTAATATAAAACGATACTCACAAGTCCAAAACTCATGAAATCACTTCCCGCGTTCCCGAAATAGCTAATCTTAACTCTTTTAGCCATTAAACGCCATTTATAGGGTCATTTACTCAAAAACCCATTTTATGACCTAAACTAGTCAAACTTTCCAATTCAAGAGTTCTTTCATCAAATCCTTTCAATCATAATTCATTAGATGAATTAAACACTCTAATTAGGTTCTTTAATCAACTAATCACATTAACAAACCCTAATCTCAAGATAAACAACCAATTCCATCATCACTAGTTTAAACCTTCATGTTCATGACTAGTAGGGTTCTTTAAACTAATTAACAAGATTACTAGCACCAATTAAACCCTAAATCATATGAGAAATCAACCAAAAACGGATTTTAGAGTTAACACTTACCGTTTGTACTCCCGTGTAGCCAAGAACGAGGAGAGCAACCTTTCTCCTTGCTCCTAAGATCGAATCACAAGCCTCGAGCCTCAAATCTTCACTTGAATCTTGAGTGTTTTTAGATTTTGGAGAGAAATGGAGAATTAAATGGAAAATAAAATGAAATAAGGAGACTTGGATCAGATTTGATCAGTTTTTATGGCCCCAATCCGTCCATATGCGAAAGTACCATAATACCCTTCATTTAGACACTTAAAATGCTGAAAAAAACGCATCAGACCCAATCGGCGCGCCGCGCCAAATGGTGGGGCGCCGCTCCACCCTGCAGGTCAGATTTCAGAAACTTGTTGTGGCCATAACTTTTTGACCGTAGCTCCGTTTTCGATGAATCAAATATCGTTGGAAACGTAATAAGATATTCTTTCCAATGGTAAGGCTTTGAAACATCAACTCAAACTTTATTTGGGGTTGAAAAGATACGTACACACTTTGTACCTCAAACAACGTCCAGTTTTCTTCGACGTTCGAGCAAGCAACACGTACCTGCTTCGTACACTTCGTATACGCATCGTACACCATAAATACATTATGTACAATAAATATTTGGGTCTTACAACTCTCCCCCACTTAGAATCGATCACGTCCTCGTGATCCTTGTCACTTAAATTAGCAAGTACCAAAATCCATGGTCCTTCGACATACGTCCAAACTCGATGTCCACAACATTTCCCCCAAATTCGAAGATTTCATACAAATCCTTTAGGCGACCTTACACAAAGTTACCTTTCTGTTTAGAATCATTCTCCGTGATTCACCAATTCTACCAAACCGAGTACTAAGTCTCGCTTCGTCCCCAAACCGGGACAAACTCATGCCTCGACCGCATGACATAAGTAAGCTAACGTTCCATACCTCGTATCAAGTTAGTAACCCCTTTAGCGTACCCTTATCATGTACATCGCTAAAGTAACCGCACAACAATAACATGGCCAACAAGCAAATACAACGGAGCCGACGAAAAGTGAATCCTCACGATTGGATACCACTTGCCCCACATCCTTACGCGTACGTGGCCGACGAAAAGCGATAAGTCAAACGTTAACCGCTTACAACTACGCAACAAGAGCCGACAAAAAGCGCATCCTCACGGATCACACTTACCTCTTCTCACACATGGCCAAACAAAAATGATTACCAACGGAAAACGCATTCATACACCAATAAGTAGCCGACGAAAAGCGAATCCTAGCGGATAACACTTACTACTTATCACACCTCAACCGTGGCCAACGAAAAGTGAATCCTCGCAATTGGATAATACTTGCCACAATACATATAAACAAATTAAGTATATGCACATACTTAGAATCATTCCACACATCCAGGAATTCCCGCACACAAAATATCCGCACGCGCGAATATCGCCATCACAACCGAGCAAGAACCACCTATATCGCACATAGGCACAAAACAATAATTCTCTAGAAGAGAATCCGACACACACATCCCTTAACCGAGGGATTTCACCTTGCTCGTCAAACACGTCCATTACCTCTCAACGAGATTTACCACATTACCACCTCTGTGATAATTTAAGTCCAAAATCATAAGTACAATTTTAACCGAAATTGTACTCTACCGCAAACCGACCAAATCTAGGTCCCTACACAAATTTCAGATCCACTATGAGCATCATCCGAAATCTCACACTAAAAACCTATCCTCAAACACTTCGAACGAAAAGTGTACCATAATTTACCCAAACTTTAACCTTGCAAATTCTCCGATTGCCGTAACTAATCAAAGTTTCACCTAGTCACTCATGTACCTAAGGGTTTATCTTCGGTACCCTAAGTACAACATAACCGCATCACCATCAGAGTCGAACACTACGCTTGTAGGTATGGAAAAAGGCACCTAACGTCGCGTCATGTAGACTCCTTCACCAATACACGTCGAGATCAACACTAGATCTCTCGGGTTTTACCCACCCGACGAACCTCACGGTTTAACAACCTCTACACGAGAGCGAACACGCTCTATCATTCAAACACCAAAACCCACCCATGTGGCTTGGTATAAACATTTTCCAAATATCAAGGAATGCTTGGTTGCACCAAGTCTTATGCCCTTCGCCCGACAACCGGATCAACAACATAGGGTAATTCCATGAGGAACACTACCCCTCATTACACTACGCACTAACACAAAATGCAACAAACAACATCATAAGTACGTTTCAATAAGATAGTCTAAAAATTACCTGAACACCATCGTCAGGTTCTCATGCATCACTAACTAAATCCGGACACGTCGACCTTCGGTGTCCCTCCTTTTGACAATTAAAACACATAACCTTGTTAGACTTTGCATTCGTACACTCGCGCGACAAATGACCTCGTTCGCCACAATTATAACACGTGGGCACAAAACCACCGGTGCCACTCCTTTTCATGCTCCCGACACCCTCAGTAGCGCTTTTACTCTTCTTGTTCGAAAACGCAGTCGCTTCGAACTTCCGTTTACTAACATCGGACACGCTTGGCTTCGACACCTCCGGTTCGAAACCCCGAGCCAACTGAAACAACTCTTCAAAAGACTTAGCCATTCCCCGACTAATCTTACCCTTAAATTCGTCATTCAGTGTACGGTAGAAATCTTTTATCAACTTGTGATCGTCACCAACGTACTCCGGACAAAAACGAGTCTTTGCCAAGAAGGTAGACTTGAGAGTAACCAAGTCCATCGAACCCTGTCGCAAATTGTGTAACTCGTCCCGGATTCTATCAAGATCGAAAGAAGTTCGGTATTCATCAAAGAACTCCTTTTTGAACTCATCCCATGACAAGCTCATACATTGTTCCTCGCCATACAATTGAATCTTGTCATCCTACCACAACTTGGCTTCTTCACGTAACATACTAGAACTGTACCTCATTTTCTTCTCGAGAGGACATTCACTAGTACGGAAAGCCCCCTCGATGTCGGAAACCCAACATGTACTCTTCAACGGATCCCTTACCCCATTAAACATAGGAGGTTGTGCATCCTTGAAGTTCTTGTAATGGAAGTCCCGCCTCCCATTTCCTTCACTCCCTTCACCTCGGGGATAAATATTTCTAGCATCAAGCGCTTCCTCGATTGCGACCTTTACCCTTTCATCAATTAGATCGGTTATTTGCCCATCAACCGATTCCTGGAAAACCCTTCTAACATCCTCGAGAAACTCCGCTTTTTGACGTTTAAAGATGGCCTCAACCTTAGCCGTGAACTCAACGTCTTCGTCTTGATCTTCGTTGGCTTGTTTGCTCCTTGTCGTCATTCTAAGAAATGAACTCGGTTAGGAACACAACATGAATAACTTACACACCACCACCACGATCAATCGTTCACAAACATATAATATGCCACCGTTCGTACATCCCATCTAGTTCAACACTTGTTGTACATCACTTGCATGACTTGGCTTGCAACCGTAATAATGGTCGCGAAGCATTATTACGCTCACACGCCATGCCGAACTCATGAATACAACAATCATCTCGCTAGATGTTCAACACAACACAACATGATTAGTAACACATAATCAACACATAGTTAAAGCACCTATTTTCAAAAGCACTAACTAGAAACCCGAACCGACCCGTAATCCTACAAGTCCCGCATAAAAGCATACACAAAAGTCTAAGTCTAGGCAACTATCTCAAGTCGCCTAAATCCCTTAGACCAGGCTCTGATACCACTTGTAACAACCCAAACCAACCCTCGACCAAACCCCGTGAAAATACAAACAAAAAAAAATTGCTGTACAGTGACCCCGCGCGCCGCGCCAAAACGGCCTGTCCCCGGGCTTTTTAAATGCGAAAAAGATAGACTCGTTCCCGACACTTTCAGACGAAACGCTTTTTACAACACATTAATATAAGTAAAACTAACATGATTAATTAATTAAAACGAGTTTTACATCGCGGGGCCCACATATGCCCAAAATACCCCTTTTAATACAAAATACAACTTCAACCCAATGAGTTTAAGTTCCAACAAACTACGAGCATGATGTTGGGGATAAACTACCCAATCCTAGGTCGAATCCAAGCAAGCATCAAAATGGGAAAATCATCTAATCCCGAGCATACCCTTGCCACGTCCGCCTTCGAACCTAAAAATGTAAACAACGAGAGGGTAAGCTAATGCTTAGTGAATGCAATACTTATACGCATACATACATAATCCAATTACTTGCATACACCTACACAACAACACAATAACATTAGCAAACCGCAATAACAAATAAACGATTAATCGTACGTACAACAAGTCAACATCATTAGCATAGAGATCTCAACAATAATACATGCCAAAAACGAATACGTACAATGCTAATAAAATTACACATCCCAATATACCCAATGTCGACATTCGACTTGATGGTGGCCGACGAAGAGTAGTAGGTCAAAATCGTTAACTACTCACCACCCATCGCACGCGTAAGTGGCCGACGAAGAGTAGTAGGTCAAAATCGTTAACTACTCACCACTACGCACCATGAGGCCGACGAAAAGTGCAACCGAAACGTTAACACTTACCTCAATCACAAGGATGGCCGACGAAAAGCGGAACCGCTTACCATCCCACGATAAGTGGCCAACGAAGAGCGGATCCCGAAACGGATAACACTCACCACTTACCCCAACACACATATGTGGCCGACGAAGAGCGATAGGTCAAACATTAATCACTCACCACATATCTAAACATACACATGTAGCCGACGAAGAGTGATAGGTCAAACGTTAATCACTCGCTACATGCCCGAACACACACATGTGACCGACGAAGAGCGATAGGTCAAGCATTAATCACTCGTCACATAACCAAACACACACATGCACACGTGGCCGACAAAGAGCGATAGGTCAAACGTTTATCAATCGCCACATACGCCAAACAAATATAGTCAACGAAGAGCTATCCACGCGGATATCACTCACTATATTTTCCAGCCCAATTGTGGTCCCCGAAAAGTGAGTCCTAACGGATGTCACTTACCACACCGCACGCAAGCAACCAAATTATATACATAAGCGTATAAATATTCCACTCACCTTGAACACTTGAAGAACGTATCCGCGATCTTACTTCTTCCACCGACTTCACGCAAATCACCTACGCAAAGTTTCAATGCAAATAAGCTACACGAAATGCTTATCTGACTCAAACAACACTTATGTTCTTCTAGAACATCCTATTGACCAACTTTGACCAAAGACCATTTTTCGCTCGAAAACCTTCATAATCACAAATGACTTGTGATTATGCCTCAACAACATCATTTGAACATGGTTTGGTCATTCGATCACTCATTTAAACACATGACCCGCCCATTTGGTCCTAAAGTGTGTTTTACACACTAATATGCATAAAACGATACTCACAAGTCCAAAACTCATGAAATCACTTCCCGCGTTCCTGAAATAGCTAATCTTAACTCTTTTAGCCATTAAACGCCATTTATAGGGTCGTTTACTCAAAAACCCATTTTATGACCTAAACTAGTCAAACTTTCCAATTCAAGAGTTCTTTCATCAAATCCTTTCAATCATAATTCATTAGATGAATTAAACACTCTAATTAGGTTCTTTAATCAACTAATCACATTAACAAACCCTAATCTCAAGATAAACAACCAATTCCACCATCACTAGTTTAAACCTTCATGTTCATGACTAGTAGGGTTCTTTAAACTAATTAACAAGATTACTAGCACCAATTAAACCCTAAATCATATGAGAAATCAACCAAAAACGGATTTTAGAGTTAACACTTACCGTTTGTACTCCCGTGTAGCCAAGAACGAGGAGAGCAACCTTTCTCCTTGCTCCTAAGATCGAATCACAAGCCTCGAGCCTCAAATCTTCACTTGAATCTTGAGTGTTTTTAGATTTTGGAGAGAAATGGAGAATTAAATGGAAAATAAAATGAAATAAGGAGACTTGGATCAGATTTGATCAGTTTTTATGGCCCCAATCCGTCCATATGCGAAAGTACCATAATACCCTTCATTTAGACACTTAAAATGCTAAAAAAAATGCATCAGACCCAATCGGCGCGCCGCGCCAAATGGTGGGGCGCCGCTCCACCCTGCAGGTCAGATTTCAGAAACTTGTTTTGGCCATAACTTTTTGACCGTAGCTCCGTTTTCGATGAATCAAATATCGTTGGAAACGTAATAAGATATTCTTTCCAATGGTAAGGCTTTGAAACATCAACTCAAACTTTATTTGGGGTTGAAAAGATACGTACAAACTTTGTACCTCAAACAACGTCCAGTTTTCTTCGACGTTCGAGCAAGCAACACGTACCTGCTTCGTACACTTCGTATACGCATCGTACACCATAAATACATTATGTACAATAAATATTTGGGTCTTACAGGTTAAAAGTAAGCAATTTTCAGAATTTGCTCTTGTGATTACTAAATGATTAACTAGATGAATAACTAATTTAACAATTAAAATAAGCAAGATGCAACCTTGAGTGATTGAAAGCAATGATTATAAATGATTTAAAAAGTCTTTACTCATTTTTAATCTCGATTAGACATGCATGCATTCAAACAAGTTATGTGCTATCAAGTTCTAATTAAATCTCATAGACAAGAATTCTTAAGTTTTACTAGAGCAATTATCTTTGGTACGATTATGACACTTAAACACTTGTCTTTATCCATAACCTACTTAGGAATAAAATGGACCAAGCACAATATGTTAAGCAACAATAATAGTCTTGCAATAATCAATAATAATCAACTTGCATTAAATAGAACTTGATCAATTCACAATATAATACAAAAGACATAAGCATCACAATATTGCAAATCACACAAAACTTGAATGAATAAAACATATACTAATCGTTCATGAAAGGAATAAAGTAAAGATTACTACCCGCTCATGTTGGAGATGATGAACTTGATTTTTTGATGAAGAATCTTGAAGAACTTGGCTTGAATCCTTGAACTTCAAATGATCTTAATGTTAATGTTGTTGTTTTTGGATCTAATTTGGAAGGAATAATGCAAAATTCTTAGCCTAGGGTTTAGTATTTATAGGAATCATATATCTTGTTCCCTAAGCAAAAATTCCCTGAAATTCGTCTTTCAAAAACTGAACTGATACGACCAGAACTCAATTTGCGGTCAGCTTTAATCCTGCCCAAAAATGAACCGCAAAATTGCGGCCAGTAAGGCGGTTTTGACTGTCTCGAATTTTTCCCCACCGCAAAGTACAGTGGCCAAACTGCAATTTGTGGTCTGTTCCCCCCCCCCCCCCCCCCCATTTTTCTTCGTTTTAAATCTCTTTTCGTGCATTTGTCGATAATCTTCACTAAATATAAAAACTTGTAATTTCCTCAGTTTAGTCTTCAAAAAGTTCATGTAATTCTCCACATTAGCTCGTGAACATATGCATAGAATATGGAACGATCACTTTCCATTGACTAATAATTAATAGGCAATCCACTATGCTAAGGAGGTTTAGACAAGCACCGATACTTATAACTCACTAAATGAAAATACATATCATCATATGGTGTCATTCGTTTCAAAGAATCTCAGAAGCACAAAGAGCACGGTAGCAAAAGGAGGAGATATACCTTCGACAGGTATACCAATGGAAGCATCCAGTGGAATTCTAATCGAAGACATGCCGTTCAATCAATTTACTATCGAAGAAATGCAAGTTGAAGAAGAAGAGAACGTTAGTGAAGAAATACCAGAAGACACGAAAGACGCCATATCATGATACGTATTTTTGGCTATCGGCTTATAAGTATTTGTGCTTGTCTAAAACTCCTTAGCTGGGTGGATTTCCGATTGACTATTACTCTTCAGATAGTCCGTTCATACCAAGATAACGATGTAAAAACTGTGAGGTGACTTAATTCAATCTTTCGAAACCAAACAATGAGTTGATCCATCTAGCGCTTTGCGACTAAGTCCTTGAGTTCTAGAGATAGAAAGTACTATGTGAGAGAGAAAGTGTGTTCTTTGCCACAAGTCCCAGTATTTGAAATATGATGGCCCATATGTCCTATTTATAGGCGTCTGGGGTCTTCAGATTGTTCGGAGACACGTATCACACTCTCATTGAATGATTTATGTGAAAAGTACGTAACCGCTTTGAGCTTTATGTTGACGTGGCATGTGTGTTCTTACATGTCCATACTCAGAATTTTATGGCTTATGCATTTGAAGCGGCCTGCAGTGCTTATGCAAAACGTTTGGCAGCCTGTTTTTTCATTTATTGATATTTCCTAACGGAGCACACTGGACATTTTATTAAGAAAAATGGCCTTAACTCTTCTTTTGATGACTCTTGAGCGTCTTTTCCGCCCTATAATACTTGTTCCATGCATGCATACCATAGAGCGCACCATTAATAGACATGCATTAGACATTCGCTAGAATGAGTCTCATTCGTACGAATGGGCCTATGGACATTCTCACGAATGACCTAACATTCACAAATACTCCTGTAATTGATCAGTTTTATGTGTTTATTACATTTTAAGTGTACAACATAATGATAAACATTTCTAATATATTCGCCGAGCGATGACTACACAAAATATGCGTCAACAAGTATCGTTAATAATTAATAGCTTTTTTTTCTTTCAATTTAACCATATTCAAATTCCATTTTTGGTTTCCACATACAAATTTTATTATCATCTTTGCTCCAGAACTTTGAAACCTAATAAAACGTAAATTGAATCGATGAACATTGCTAATTAAGGGATTATAAAAAGTGAAATTAAAGCGTTAGTCAACAATATGATTTGGTATATTTGTAGGGTTACACATTTAATTAAACATATATAGCAACAATCTTTTTCTAATAAAATTTCTATAGATGATGTAGATAGTCGATATCATTTTCATACAATTACTTGTGCTTCTTCAATGACTCCAACCACATTCATTATATATAGCAATCATTAAGTTTTTATATAAGCTCAAAGATAAAGGTTCGTCTATTAGATCTAATATAAATAAATATATATAGTTGATCAAGCATATATTAGCAAGCTAGTTACTAACATGGACATGGATTTGTCGTCAATGTGGTTACCAGAACTGGTAATTAAGCAACATTAACATACAGTCTGTTTCTTGATTTATTTACTTATAATAAATATTGGTTTTGGGTTTTGCAGGAAATTGGAGATGAAGTGTTTATGAATTACAACGATAATTTAAGTTGTGATTCGTTTTCACCAGATACTTACACCGAAAATGCAAGTGCTGTTGATGAACAAGTTACAAGAAAATTTCCAAGTTCTCAAAAGGCTTGTACAATTAACAAAATTAGGTCTCAAACATCAAACCCTTTTGTTGCTCCTGCTGCTGCTAGTCTTTCCTCTTCAGCTTTCACTATATCTTTTGGAGATCCAAAAACTGATCAAGTCATGATTGGCCAATTATGTAATAACGAAGTTGCTGGTACTCAAGACGTTCACGCCATGACTAGAAGTCCAGTTCAGGCTCAAGATCATGTGTTATCGGAGAGGAAGAGAAGAGAAAAGTTGAATCGACACTTCATAAATATGTCGTCCCTCCTCCCTAACCTTAAAAAGGTAAATATTTATACTCCCTTTGTCTCATTTTACTTGGAAAAAACAAGCAGTGAAATAACTATCACTATTAAACTCTAATTTTTGTAAAGAATACTGTTTTACTATTTAATTTCTCATACCCACTTTTGTGGTATTGAGTTTTATTATTGTTGATTACTGTTCTACTATCTATTTTTACCTATATTTTTGTCCTATGTGCATAAATTATAGGCAAACTAAGAACTTGACTTAAATTTTTTATATATTTCTATGAGTGGACAATACAATTAACTTAAAAAATCACAAAATGGAATAGTAAAACACACGAACGGAGAGAGTATATTTTGACATAACATAAATAAAGAACCTAGGATAATATAATCTTGTTTTAGCCTAATTAATTGATCGATAAAATTAAATCGTGTTTAAATTAGATGGATAAAGCATCGGTGTTAGAAGATGCGGTAAGTTATATAAGAGAACTTCAAGATCGTGTGAAGGAACTTGAGGGTATAACAAGTGTTGTTAAGGAAAAGGACTCCAATAAATGTGTAATTGGTTTCAAGAGATGTAGAGTTGGTAAAGGCAATGGCAATGACAATACTGACGAATCATCTTCAAATGAGACACAATCTGCGTATAAAGCTCGTGAATCATCTTCGGAGATTGACGTGCGGATGTTAGGAAGCAATGTGCTAGTAACAATGTATTTGCCTACAAACTCTACTTGTGTGCTTGTAGAGGCTATCAGCAAGATGCAGAAGCTTGGATTATCAATTATCAGCACTAGTGCTACTCCTTTTGCTACTACTACTACTCTTATCACCATTGTTGCACAGGTGCGTACGTTCGGTATATCCCTAAAATCAAACAAAGCAGCTACTTTACATATAGTGTCTAATGTCTGAAAATGTATAACACTGTATCCAAAGTTTATTGTATCATCTGACTAAAACTTCAAAAGTTTATTGATTTATTTTAAAGTTTACATTTGTGTCTAATGTCTGAAAATGTATGTATCAACTAAAAATAATTGATGGCAACTTTTTGTAATCTGGTGATGGGGCCCAGTTTAGATATTGTGACGTACAACGAATTTTGTAGCCATGTAAATTAATAAATAAACAAATAAATACTGATTACTTGAAAAATAAGTCAAGTGATGTTTCATGCATATAGAATTTTGGGCAATATTAGATACAATTTCAAACAGTTAAATTTTTAATCATTGTCTTGTCTGTTGTTTCACGATAACTACACCAAATCAAATCGCATAAAAATGTTTTACTAGCAATCGCAATGAAGTTGAAGCTAAACGACTAAAATGAATAAATGAATATATTTGTATCTGTAGATGATTTCAACATGTCTGGTTTACTTTTTTCAATTCTTTATGCAGATTGAGGATGATAAATTTATGACCGCAAAGGATCTTGTGAGAAATCTTCAACTAGTTGTATGAGATCTGATATATATGCAATGCCATTATTATGTAGCTCATAGGTTTACACTTCAAAGACATGGGGTTTGTTTATATTTTTTTAGATGAAAGTGACAAGAGAGTACATTTTCTTAATTTCTATCCATCTCTAAATCTATGTTTTGGGTTATTCAAGTATATACTGAAATGTCCCGTTCTTATTGATTAAAAACGTTCCATATTAATTGATTTCGTTGCGAGGTTTTGACCTCTATATGAGACGTTTTTCAAAGACTGCATTCATTTTTAAAACAAACCATAACCTTTATGTCATAGATAAAGGTTTTAAAAAGCTTTACGTAGATTATCAAATAATGATAATCTAAAATATCCTGTTTACACACGACCATTACATAATGGTTTACAATACAAATATGTTACAACAAAATAAGTTTCTTGAATGCAGTTTTTACACAATATCATACAAGCATGGACTCCAAATCTCGTCCTTATTTAAGTATGCGACAGCGGAAGCTCTTAATAATCACCTGAGAATAAACATGCTTAAAACGTCAACAAAAATGTTGGTGAGTTATAGGTTTAACCTATATATATCAAATCATAATAATAGACCACAAGATTTCATATTTCAATACACATCCCATACATAGAGATAAAAATCATTCATATGGTGAACACCTGGTAACCGACATTAACAAGATGCATATATAAGAATATCCCCATCATTCCGGGACACCCTTCGGATATGATATAAATTTCGAAGTACTAAAGCATCCGGTTCTTTGGATGGGGTTTGTTAGGCCCAATAGATCTATCTTTAGGATTCGCGTCAATTAGGGTGTCTGTTCCCTAATTCTTAGATTACCAGACTTAATAAAAAGGGGCATATTCGATTTCGATAATTCAACCATAGAATGTAGTTTCACATACTTGTGTCTATTTTGTAAATCATTTATAAAACCTGCATGTATTCTCATCCCAAAAATATTAGATTTTAAAAGTGGGACTATAACTCACTTTCACAGATTTTTACTTCGTCGGGAAGTAAGACTTGGCCACTGGTTGATTCACGAACCTATAACAATATATACATATATATCAAAGTATGTTCAAAATATATTTACAACACTTTTAATATATTTTGATGTTTTAAGTTTATTAAGTCAGCTGTCCTCGTTAGTAACCTACAACTAGTTGTCCACAGTTAGATGTACAGAAATAAATCGATAAATATTATCTTGAATCAATCCACGACCCAGTGTATACGTATCTCAGTATTGATCACAACTCAAACTATATATATTTTGGAATCAACCTCAACCCTGTATAGCTAACTCCAACATTCACATATAGAGTGTCTATGGTTGTTCCGAAATATATATAGATGTGTCGACATGATAGGTCGAAACATTGTATACGTGTCTATGGTATCTCAAGATTACATAATATACAATACAAGTTGATTAAGTTATGGTTGGAATAGATTTGTTACCAATTTTCACGTAGCTAAAATGATAAAAATTATCCAATCTTGTTTTACCCATAACTTCTTCATTTTAAATCCGTTTTGAGTGAATCAAATTGCTATGGTTTCATATTGAACTCTATTTTATGAATCTAAACAGAAAAAGTATAGGTTTATTGTCGGAAAAATAAGTTACAAGTCGTTTTTGTAAAGGTAGTCATTTCAGTCGAAAGAACGACGTCTAGATGACCATTTTAGAAAACATACTTCCACTTTGAGTTTAACCATATTTTTTGGATATAGTTTCATGTTCATAATAAAAATCATTTTCTCAGAATAACAACTTTTAAATCAAAGTTTATCATAGTTTTTAATTAACTAACCCAAAACAGCCCGAGGTGTTACTACGACGGCGTAAATCCGGTTTTACGGTGTTTTTCGTGTTTCCAGGTTTTAAATCATTAAGTTAGCATATCATATAGATATAGAACATGTGTTTAGTTGATTTTAAAAGTCAAGTTAGAAGGATTAACTTTTGTTTGCGAACAAGTTTAGAATTAACTAAACTATGTTCTAATGATTACAAGTTTAAACCTTCGAATAAGATAGCTTTATATGTATGAATTGAATGATGTTATGAACATCATTACTACCTTAATTTCCTTGGATAAACCTACTGGAAAAGAGAAAAATGGATCTAGCTTCAATGGATCCTTGGATGGCTCGAAGTTCTTGAAGCAGAATCATGACACGAAAACAAGTTCAAGTAAGATCATCACTTGAAATAAGATTGTTATAGTTATAGAAATTGAACCAAAGTTTGAATATGATTATTACCTTGTATTAGAATGATAACCTACTGTAAGAAACAAAGATTTCTTGAGGTTGGATGATCACCTTACAAGATTGGAAGTGAGCTAGCAAACTTGAAAGTATTCTTGATTTTATGAAACTAGAACTTTTGGAATTTATGAAGAACACTTAGAACTTGAAGATAGAACTTGAGAGAGATCAATTAGATGAAGAAAATTGAAGAATGAAAGTGTTTGTAGGTGTTTTTGGTCGTTGGTGTATGGATTAGATATAAAGGATATGTAATTTTGTTTTCATGTAAATAAGTCATGAATGATTACTCATATTTTTGTAATTTTATGAGATATTTCATGCTAGTTGCCAAATGATGGTTCCCACATGTGTTAGGTGACACATGGGCTGCTAAGATCTGATCATTGGAGTGTATATACCAATAGTACATACATCTAAAAGCTGTGTATTGTACGAGTACGAATACGGGTGCATACGAGTAGAATTGTTGATGAAACTGAACGAGGATGTAATTGTAAGCATTTTTGTTAAGTAGAAGTATTTTAATAAGTGTATTGAAGTCTTTCAAAAGTGTATAAATACATATTAAAACACTACATGTATATACATTTTAACTGAGTCGTTAAGTCATCGTTAGTCGTTACATGTAAGTGTTGTTTTGAAACCTTTAGGTTAACGATCTTGTTAAATGTTGTTAACCCAATGTTTATAATATCAAATGAGATTTTAAATTATTATATTATCATGATATTATCATGTATGAATATCTCTTAATATGATATATATACATTAAATGTCTTTACAACGATAATCGTTACATATATGTCTCGTTTAAAAATCATTAAGTTAGTAGTCTTGTTTTTACATATGTAGTTCATTGTTAATATACTTTATGATATGTTTTCTTATCATAGTATCATGTTAACTATATATATATATCCATATATATGTCATCATATAGTTTTTACAAGTTTTAACGTTCGTGAATCACCGATCAACTTGGGTGGTCAATTGTCTATATGAAACATATTTCAATTAATCAAGTCTTAACAAGTTTGATTGCTTAACATGTTGGAAACATTTAATCATGTAAATATCAATCTCAATTAATATATATAAACATGGAAAAGTTCGGGTCACTACAGTACCTACTCGTTAAATAAATTTCGTCCCGAAATTTTAAGCTGTTGAAGGTGTTGACGAATCTTCTGGAAATAGATGCGGGTATTTCTTCTTCATCTGATCTTCACGCTCCCAGGTGAACTCGGGTCCTCTACGAGCATTCCATCGAACCTTAACAATTGGTATCTTGTTTTGCTTAAGTCTTTTAACCTCACGATCCATTATTTCGACGGGTTCTTCGATGAATTGAAGTTTTTCGTTGATTTGGATTTCATCTAACGGAATAGTGAGATCTTCTTTAGCAAAACATTTCTTTAAATTCGAGACGTGGAAAGTGTTATGTACAGCCGCGAGTTGTTGAGGTAACTCTAGTCGGTAAGCTACTGGTCCGACACGATCAATAATCTTGAATGGTCCAATATACCTTGGATTTAATTTCCCTCGTTTACCAAATCGAACAACGCCTTTCCAAGGTGCAACTTTAAGCATGACCATCTCTCCAATTTCAAATTCTATATCTTTTCTTTTAATGTCAGCGTAGCTCTTTTGTCGACTTTGGGCGGTTTTCAACCGTTGTTGAATTTGGATGATCTTCTCGGTAGTTTCTTGTATAATCTCCGGACCCGTAATCTGTCTATCCCCCACTTCACTCCAACAAATCGGAGACCTGCACTTTCTACCATAAAGTGCTTCAAACGGCGCCATCTCAATGCTTGAATGGTAGCTGTTGTTGTAGGAAAATTCTGCTAACGGTAGATGTCGATCCCAACTGTTTCCGAAATCAATAACACATGCTCGTAGCATGTCTTCAAGCGTTTGTATCGTCCTTTCGCTCTGCCCATCAGTTTGTGGATGATAGGCAGTACTCATGTCTAGACGAGTTCCTAATGCTTGCTGTAATGTCTGCCAGAATCTTGAAATAAATCTGCCATCCCTATCAGAGATAATAGAGATTGGTATTCCATGTCTGGAGA
Source organism: Rutidosis leptorrhynchoides (assembly GCF_046630445.1). Classification (NCBI taxonomy): domain Eukaryota; kingdom Viridiplantae; phylum Streptophyta; class Magnoliopsida; order Asterales; family Asteraceae; genus Rutidosis; species Rutidosis leptorrhynchoides. Next base: position 170,861,689 of record NC_092341.1, read on the forward strand.
CGACTTCCTTCAAATACAGTCGTGCTAACTTCTCCATCTTGTCATCTTCTCTTATTGGCAGGAAGTGTGCTGATTTGGTGAGACGATCAACTATTACCCAAATAGTATCAAAACCACTTGCAGTCCTTGGCAATTTAGTGATGAAATCCATGGTAATGTTTTCCCATTTCCATTCCGGGATTTCGGGTTGTTGAAGTAGACCTGATGGTTTCTGATGCTCAGCTTTGACCTTAGAACACGTCAAACATTCTCCTACGTATTTAGCAACATCGGCTTTCATACCCGGCCACCAAAAATATATCCTGAGATCCTTGTACATCTTCCCCGTTCCAGGATGTATTGAGTATCTAGTTTTATGAGCTTCTCTAAGTACCATTTCTCTCATATCTCCAAATTTTGGTACCCAAATCCTTTCAGCCCTATACCGGGTTCCGTCTTCCCGAATATTAAGATGCTTCTCCGATCCTTTGGGTATTTCATCCTTTAAATTTCCCTCTTTTAAAACTCCTTGTTGCGCCTCCTTTATTTGAGTAGTAAGGTTATTATGAATCATTATATTCATAGATTTTACTCGAATGGGTTCTCTGTCCTTCCTGCTCAAGGCATCGGCTACCACATTTGCCTTCCCCGGGTGGTAACGAATCTCAAAGTCGTAATCATTCAACAATTCAATCCACCTACGCTGCCTCATATTCAGTTGTTTCTGATTAAATATGTGTTGAAGACTTTTGTGGTCGGTATATATAATACTTTTGACCCCATATAAGTAGTGCCTCCAAGTCTTTAATGCAAAAACAACCGCGCCTAATTCCAAATCATGCGTCGTATAATTTTGTTCGTGAATCTTCAATTGTCTAGACGCATAAGCAATCACCTTCGTTCGTTGCATTAATACACAACCGAGACCTTGCTTTGATGCGTCACAATAAATCACAAAATCATCATTCCCTTCAGGCAATGACAATATAGGTGCCGTAGTTAGCTTTTTCTTCAATAACTGAAACGCTTTCTCTTGTTCATCATTCCATTCAAATTTCTTCCCTTTATGCGTTAATGCAGTCAAGGGTTTTGCTATTCTAGAAAAGTCTTGGATGAACCTTCTGTAGTAACCAGCTAGTCCTAAAAACTGGCGTATGTGTTTCGGAGTTTTCGGGGTTTCCCACTTTTCAACAGTTTCTATCTTTGTCGGATCCACCTTAATACCTTCTTTGTTCACTATGTGACCGAGGAATTGAACTTCTTCCAACCAAAATGCACACTTTGAAAACTTAGCGTACAATTCTTCCTTCCTCAATACTTCTAACACCTTTCTCAAATGTTCACCGTGTTCTTGGTCATTCTTTGAGTAAATAAGTATGTCATCAATGAAAACAATGACAAACTTGTCAAGGTATGGTCCACACACTCGGTTCATAAGGTCCATGAACACAGCTGGTGCATTAGTTAAACCAAACGGCATGATCATAAACTCGTAATGACCGTAACGTGTTCTGAAAGCAGTCTTTGGAATATCATCTTCTTTCACCCGCATTTGATGATACCCGGAACGTAAGTCAATCTTTGAATAAACAGACGAGCCTTGTAGTTGATCAAATAAGTCGTCGATTCTCGGTAGTGGGTAGCGGTTCTTGATGGTAAGTTTGTTCAACTCTCGGTAGTCGATACACAACCTGAATGTACCATCTTTCTTCTTGACAAACAAAACAGGAGCTCCCCACGGTGATGTGCTTGGTCGAATGAAACCACGCTCTAAATGTTCTTGTAATTGGCTTTGCAGTTCTTTCATCTCGCTGGGTGCGAGTCTGTAAGGAGCACGAGCTATTGGTGCAGCTCCTGGTACAAGATCTATTTGAAATTCAACGGATCGATGTGGGGGTAATCCCGGTAATTCTTTCGGAAATACATCGGGAAATTCTTTTGCAATGGGAACATCATTGATGCTCTTTTCTTCAGTTTGTACTTTCTCGACGTGTGCTAGAACAGCATAGCAACCTTTTCTTATTAGTTTTTGTGCCTTCAAATTACTAATAAGATGTAGCTTCGTGTTGCCCTTTTCTCCGTACACCATTAAGGGTTTTCCTTTTTCTCGTATAATGCGAATTGCATTTTTGTAACAAACGATCTCCGCTTTCACTTCTTTCAACCAGTCCATACCGATTATCACATCAAAACTCCCTAAATCTACTGGTATCAAATCAATCTTAAATGTTTCGCTAACCAGTTTAATTTCTCGATTCCGACATATATTATCTGCTGAAATTAATTTACCATTTGCTAATTCGAGTAAAAATTTACTATCCAAAGGCGTCAATGGACAACTTAATTTAGCACAAAAATCTCTACTCATATAGCTTCTATCCGCACCCGAATCAAATAAAACGTAAGCAGATTTATTGTCAATAAGAAACGTACCCGTAACAAGCTCCGGGTCTTCCTGTGCCTCTACCGCATTAATATTGAAAACTCTTCCACGGCCTTGTCCATTCGTGTTCTCCTGGTTCGGGCAATTTCTAATAATGTGGCCTGGTTTTCCACATTTATAACAAACTACATTGGCATAACTTGCTCCGACACTACTTGCTCCGCCATTACTCGTTCCGACACCATTTGTTCCTTTCGTTCTATTAACCCCTGGTCCGTAGACCTCACACTTCGCCGCGCTATGACCATTTCTTTTACACTTGTTGCAAAATTTGGTGCAGAACCCTGAGTGATTCTTTTCACACCTTTGGCATAGCTGCTTCTGATTGTTGTTGTTGTTGCATTTATTATTGTTGTTGGGATGATTGTTGTAGTTGCTGTTGTTGTTGTTGTTGTTGTTGTTGTTGGGCCGTTTGTTGTAGTTGCGATTGATGTTGCGATTGTTGGGATAATTGTTGCGATTATTGTTGTAATTGCTGTTGTTGTTGTATTGGTGATTCTTATCACCGTTTTCCTCCCACTTTCTTTTGACTTGCTTCACATTGGCCTCTTCAGCAGTCTGTTCTTTAATTCTTTCTTCAATCTGGTTCACTAGTTTGTGAGCCATTCTACATGCCTGTTGTATGGAGGCGGGCTCGTGTGAACTTATATCTTCTTGGATTCTTTCCGGTAATCCTTTCACAAACGCGTCGATCTTCTCTTCCTCATCTTCGAATGCTCCCGGACACAATAGGCACAATTCTGTGAATCGTCTTTCGTCCGTGGTAATATCAAATCCTTGGGTTCGTAACCCTCTAAGTTCTGTCTTGAGCTTATTGACCTCGGTTCTGGGACGGTACTTCTCGTTCATCAAGTGCTTGAATGCTGACCACGGTAGTGCGTACGCATCATCTTGTCCCACTTGCTCTAGATAGGTATTCCACCATGTTAACGCAGAACCTGTGAAGGTATGCGTAGCGTACTTCACTTTGTCCTCTTCAGTACACTTACTTATGGCAAACACCGATTCAACCTTCTCGGTCCACCGTTTCAATCCGATCGGTCCTTCGGTTCCATCAAATTCCAAAGGTTTGCAGGCAGTGAATTCTTTGTAGGTGCATCCTACACGATTTCCTGTACTGCTAGATCCAAGGTTATTGTTGGTATGTAGCGCAGCCTGTACTGCGGCTATGTTTGAAGCTAGAAAAGTACGGAATTCCTCTTCATTCATATTCACAGTGTGTCGAGTAGTCGGTGCCATTTCCTTCAAAATAGTTAAATGGAACAAGTTAATCATACAGAATATTAAGAGTAGTTAATAGTATTTCGTAGCATAATATGAACTCATTTATAAAAGCTTTTTCTTCATATTAGCGTTTTATAAGTTTAAATTCGGGTAGTACCTACCCGTTAAGTTCATACTTAGTAGCTAATATACAATTCAACTACTACAATTCTATATGAAAAACTGATTATAATAATATTTCGCGTTCAAACTTTTACACAATATTTTACAAACTTACAATACCGCTTATTTTACATATAGCATGAAATATAGCACACAATAAATTTGATACAAGATGGTTGTGAAGATAATTCTAGCTAGTACACAAGTCGTTCAGCAAAGGCAATAAAGACACGTAATTCATACGTCCAGAAACAAGTCATGCATTCTGGTTTTACTAGGATTACTTCCCATCCTTGGTCTTGTGGAACATAACCGTTATGGCCGTTGATAAGACAACGTGTTGTAACGTCATCAAAGGGACGAGGGTTACGTAATGTCCAACAGTCCCGTAATAATCTAAAAACCTCATTTCTTACCCCAATTACCGACTCCGTCACTTGTGGAAACATTTTGTTTAATAGTTGTAGCCCGATGTTCTTGTTCTCACTTTGGTGAGAAGCGAACATTACTAATCCGTAAGCATAACATGCTTCTTTATGTTGCATGTTAGCCGCTTTTTCTAAATCACGAAGTCCAATATTCGGATATATTGAGTCAAAATAATTTCTTAACCCGTTGCGTAAAATAGCATTTGGGTTCCCCGCAATATATGCGTCAAAGTAAACACATCGTAACTTATGGGTTTCCCAATGTGATATCCCCCATCTTTCAAACGAAAGTCTCTTATAAACCAAGACATTCTTGGAACGTTCTTCGAATATCTTACAAACTGATCTCGCCTTAAATAGTTGTGCCGAAGAATTCTGGCCGACTCTAGACAAGATTTCATCAATCATGTCTCCGGGTAGGTCTCTTAAAATATTGGGTTGTCTATCCATTTTGTGTTTTTAAACTGTAAAATAGACAAGAGTTAGATTCATAAAAAAATACTTATTAATACAAGCAATTTTTACATATATCATAAAGCATAAGAACACTATATTACATATATTACACCACACGAATACAACTATCTTATTCCGACTCGCTCGTTTCTTCTTCTTCGGTTTTGGTTCGTTTTGCCAAGTTTCTAGGGATATATGATGTTCCCCTAATATGAGCCGTCGTTGTCCACATTGGTTTAGAAAAACCTGGTGGTTTAGAGGTTCCCGGGTCATTGTTACAACTTAAGAACTTCGGGGGTTGACGATACATATAAAGTTCATCGGGGTTAGAATTAGATTTCTCTATTTTTATGCCCTTTCCCTTATTATTTTCTTTTGCCTTTTTAAATTCAGTTGGGGTAATTTCTATAACATCATCGGAATTCTCGTCGGAATCCGATTCATCGGAGAATTGGTAATCCTCCCAATATTTTGCTTCCTTGGCGGAAACACTATTGACCATAATTAACCTTGGTCGGTTGGTTGAGGATTCTCTTTTACTTAACCGTTTTATTATTTCCCCCACCGGTTCCGATTCTTCTTCCGGTTCCGATTCTTCTTCCGGTTCCGATTCTTCTTCCGGTTCCGACTCTTATACCGGTTCCTCTTCGGGAACTTGTGAATCAGTCCACGAATCATTCCAATTTACATTTGACTCTTCATTATTATTAGGTGAGTCAATGGGACTTGTTCTAGAGGTAGACATCTATCACATAATATCAAACACATTAAGAGATTAATATATCACATAATATTCATATGTTAAAAATATATAGTTTCCAACAAAAATGTTAAGCAATCATTTTTAAAGAAAACACGGTCGAAGTCCAGAATCACTAATGCATCCTAACAAACTCGATAAGACACACTAATGCAAATTTTCTGGTTCTCTAAGACCAACGCTCTGATACCAACTGAAATGTCCCGTTCTTATTGATTAAAAACGTTCCATATTAATTGATTTCGTTGCGAGGTTTTGACCTCTATATGAGACGTTTTTCAAAGACTGCATTCATTTTTAAAACAAACCATAACCTTTATGTCATAGATAAAGGTTTTAAAAAGCTTTACGTAGATTATCAAATAATGATAAACTAAAATATCCTGTTTACACACGACCATTACATAATGGTTTACAATACAAATATGTTACAACAAAATAAGTTTCTTGAATGCAGTTTTTACACAATATCATACAAGCATGGACTCCAAATCTCGTCCTTATTTAAGTATGCGACAGCGGAAGCTCTTAATAATCACCTGAGAATAAACATGCTTAAAACGTCAACAAAAATGTTGGTGAGTTATAGGTTTAACCTATATATATCAAATCATAATAATAGACCACAAGATTTCATATTTCAATACACATCCCATACATAGAGATAAAAATCATTCATATGGTGAACACCTGGTAACCGACATTAACAAGATGCATATATAAGAATATCCCCATCATTCCGGGACACCCTTCGGATATGATATAAATTTCGAAGTACTAAAGCATCCGGTTCTTTGGATGGGGTTTGTTAGGCCCAATAGATCTATCTTTAGGATTCGCGTCAATTAGGGTGTCTGTTCCCTAATTCTTAGATTACCAGACTTAATAAAAAGGGGCATATTCGATTTCGATAATTCAACCATAGAATGTAGTTTCACATACTTGTGTCTATTTTGTAAATCATTTATAAAACCTGCATGTATTCTCATCCCAAAAATATTAGATTTTAAAAGTGGGACTATAACTCACTTTCACAGATTTTTACTTCGTCGGGAAGTAAGACTTGGCCACTGGTTGATTCACGAACCTATAACAATATATACATATATATCAAAGTATGTTCAAAATATATTTACAACACTTTTAATATATTTTGATGTTTTAAGTTTATTAAGTCAGCTTCCTCGTTAGTAACCTACAACTAGTTGTCCACAGTTAGATGTACAGAAATAAATCGATAAATATTACCTTGAATCAATCCACGACCCAGTGTATACGTATCTCAGTATTGATCAAAACTCAAACTATATATATTTTTGAATCAACCTCAACCCTGTATAGCTAACTCCAACATTCACATATAGAGTGTCTATGGTTGTTCCGAAATATATATAGATGTGTCGACATGATAGGTCGAAACATTGTATACGTGTCTATGGTATCTCAAGATTACATAATATACAATACAAGTTGATTAAGTTATGGTTGGAATAGATTTGTTACCAATTTTCACGTAGCTAAAATGATAAAAATTATCCAATCTTGTTTTACCCATAACTTCTTCATTTTAAATCCGTTTTGAGTGAATCAAATTGCTATGGTTTCATATTGAACTCTATTTTATGAATCTAAACAGAAAAAGTATAGGTTTATAGTCGGAAAAATAAGTTACAAGTCGTTTTTGTAAAGGTAGTCATTTCAGTCGAAAGAACGACGTCTAGATGACCATTTTAGAAAACATACTTCCACTTTGAGTTTAACCATAATTTTTGGATATAGTTTCATGTTCATAATAAAAATCATTTTCTCAGAATAACAACTTTTAAATCAAAGTTTATCATAGTTTTTAATTAACTAACCCAAAACAGCCCGAGGTGTTACTACGACGGCGTAAATCCGGTTTTACGGTGTTTTTCGTGTTTCCAGGTTTTAAATCATTAAGTTAGCATATCATATAGATATAGAACATGTGTTTAGTTGATTTTAAAAGTCAAGTTAGAAGGATTAACTTTTGTTTGCGAACAAGTTTAGAATTAACTAAACTATGTTCTAGTGATTACAAGTTTAAACCTTCGAATAAGATAGCTTTATATGTATGAATTGAATGATGTTATGAACATCATTACTACCTTAATTTCCTTGGATAAACCTACTGGAAAAGAGAAAAATGGATCTAGCTTCAATGGATCCTTGAATGGCTCGAAGTTCTTGAAGCAGAATCATGACACGAAAACAAGTTCAAGTAAGATCATCACTTGAAATAAGATTGTTATAGTTATAGAAATTGAACCAAAGTTTGAATATGATTATTACCTTGTATTAGAATGATAACCTAATGTAAGAAACAAAGATTTCTTGAGGTTGGATGATCACCTTACAAGATTGGAAGTGAGCTAGCAAACTTGAAAGTATTCTTGATTTTATGAAACTAGAACTTTTGGAATTTATGAAGAACACTTAGAACTTGAAGATAGAACTTGAGAGAGATCAATTAGATGAAGAAAATTGAAGAATGAAAGTGTTTGTAGGTGTTTTTGGTCGTTGGTGTATGGATTAGATATAAAGGATATGTAATTTTGTTTTCATGTAAATAAGTCATGAATGATTACTCATATTTTTGTAATTTTATGAGATATTTCATGCTAGTTGCCAAATGATGGTTCCCACATGTGTTAGGTGACACATGGGCTGCTAAGATCTGATCATTGGAGTGTATATACCAATAGTACATACATCTAAAAGCTGTGTATTGTACGAGTACGAATACGGGTGCATACGAGTAGAATTGTTGATGAAACTGAACGAGGATGTAATTGTAAGCATTTTTGTTAAGTAGAAGTATTTTAATAAGTGTATTGAAGTCTTTCAAAAGTGTATAAATACATATTAAAACACTACATGTATATACATTTTAACTGAGTCGTTAAGTCATCGTTAGTCGTTACATGTAAGTGTTGTTTTGAAACCTTTAGGTTAACGATCTTGTTAAATGTTGTTAACCCAATGTTTATAATATCAAATGAGATTTTAAATTATTATATTATCATGATATTATCATGTATGAATATCTCTTAATATGATATATATACATTAAATGTCTTTACAACGATAATCGTTACATATATGTCTCGTTTAAAAATCATTAAGTTAGTAGTCTTGTTTTTACATATGTAGTTCATTGTTAATATACTTTATGATATGTTTTCTTATCATAGTATCATGTTAACTATATATATATATCCATATATATGTCATCATATAGTTTTTACAAGTTTTAACGTTCGTGAATCACCGATCAACTTGGGTGGTCAATTGTCTATATGAAACATATTTCAATTAATCAAGTCTTAACAAGTTTGATTGCTTAACATGTTGGAAACATTTAATCATGTAAATATCAATCTCAATTAATATATATAAACATGGAAAAGTTCGGGTCACTACATATACTATCGAAGAACCATGATATATATATATATATATATATATATATATATATATATATATATATATATATATATATATATATATATATAATGTTCATATCATTTATATGGTTTATATGCATTTATATTCAACAAATTATATATAACTATATAACTGTTATCTAATTTTCATATCATTGGCAAAGACATTTTCACAACCACAAATTACATGTTCATGTGTGAATTATATGAAATGTTCGCATGTTACACAAACACATCTGCACATATGAACGAGATATTATATATTTGATTATGTACGTAGTTATATTATAGGTTTTTTGAAACTATTTTTTGTTCAATCTTATTTTTCATCAACATTTATATGTGATAAAAGCTACCCACATGTGAAAATTCTTGTAATTTAGTGGTTGTCGCATTTTATTTTTCGAACGTTTTCTCACCAAAATAATAATATTTTTCACAAATTGTCTTTTTTAAATGTTCATATTTTCATTTGATCTTCATGGTTGGAAACAAAATTAAAAAAAAAAAAATGAAAAAATTACTTCCCCCCAAAAAAGTGCTTCCTTTTTGAATTTTTTTCTTTTTGTAATTTTTGCGTTTTCTTCAATCTGCATATTAAGAGACATTAAAAAGATAATTTTTTTAAAAAAAAATTATTAAAATTTTGCTTATCCATTCTTAGCTATTTTTAAACTTAGCCATATATATATATATATATATATATATATATATATATATATATATATATATATATATATATATATATATATATCATTAAAAAAACATGGAATCACTGTTCACCTTAATATAATACTCTAAAAGGGTAGTTTCGTATTTTAAGCCCAACAAATATTTATCAGTTACACTCCTTCACCCCTTCCCATTTGTTCCCCCACGGATCTCCCTAGGGTCTATATCATAATAACCTTCATTACGTATGATCATATACATAGGCATATATATGCATATTTTAAGAGCAAAAGGCAATATTCTAATGCCCCGTCCTAATCCATCTGGACGAATACATTACATTTGGTTACATCGCGAGGTACTTGACCTCTATATGATACATTTTACAAACATTGCATTCGTTTTTAAAAGATAAACTTTCATTACATCGAAAGTTGACGGCATGCATACCATTTCATAATATATCTAACTATAATTGACTTAATAATAATCTTGATGAAATCAACGACTCGAATGCAACGTCTTTTAAAATATGTCATGAATGACTCCAAGTAATATCTCTAAAATGAGCAAATGCATAGCGGAAGATTTCTTTCATACCTGAGAATAAACATGCTTTAAAGTGTCAACTAAAAGGTTGGTGAGTTCATTAGTTTATCATAATCAATCATTTCCATAATTTTAATTGACCACAAGATTTCATTTTTCATAAATCTCATTACACTCGTAAGTGCAAAAAAAAAAAAATCATTCGTATGATGAACACCTGGTAACCGACATTAACATAATGCATATAGAATATCCCCCACATACTCGCAAGTATGCCATAAATATTGGCAATCGCAATCACCATTTAAATCAAAGTACTAAAGCATTCCAAATTCCAGAATGGGGTTTGTTAGGCCCATAGATCTATCTTTATGATTCGCGTCAATTAGGGGCCATTTCCCTAATTCTTAGGTTACCAGACTTGAAGGGGCGATATTCGGTATAGTAATCCAACCATACAATGTAGTTTCAAGTACTTGTGTCTATTTCGTCAAACATTTATAAAAGTAGTGCATGTATTCTCAGCCCAAAAATATATATTGCAAAAACATTTAAAAAGGCAGCAAATGAAACTCACAATACTGTATTTTGTAGTAAAAATACATATGACGACATTAAGCAAGTGTAGGGTCGGCCTCGGATTCACGAACCTATATTATTCATATATATATTAAAACATATAATCGTAGAATCACATAATTTCATTTATTAATATATAATTTATATATATTATTAGTTTTATAGAATTTTATAATAACTTCCATTTATTAATGTATGTTTATATTATATCTTAAATTATATTTTATATATATATATATATATATATATATATATATATATATATATATATATATATATATATATGATTGGTATTATATTAAAGAAATATCATTAGTTTGTTATATATAAGTATTTATATAAGTAATGTTAGTATTATTATTTTTTTTGTTATTTAATTGAATGAAATATTAATATAATATTAATATATGTAATATATGTACAAGATATCTATTTGTTAAAATGATAGTTTTGAAAATAATGATTTATTAACGATAATAGTAATAACTTTATTAATTATGATAATACTAATAACAAAAATGATAATAATATTTTGTAATAATAATGATACTAATAATGTTATTAATAATACTAATGATAACAATCACAATAATACTAAAATGATAAGATTACTACTGATAATAATATTATTAATACTTATAATGATTATAATACTTATGATAATAATAATAATTATAACTTTAATAATAACAATAATACTAATAATAACAATAATACTAATAATAACAAAAAAATAACAAAACAATAATAATAATAATAATAATAATAATAATAATAATAATAATAATAATAATAATAATAATAATAATAATAATAATAATAATAATAATAATAATAATAATAATAATAATAATAATAATAATGGAAATGGGAGAAAAAAAATGTATACCCTCCTAAAAGGAATGCTCCAGACAGGACTCGAACTTGCGACCTCTCACTTAACGACAACAACCTTAACCAGCCATCTGTCTCTCTTTTACTGTTATATTCACGGTTTTAATTTTTATTTGTACTATTTTTCCAGTTCATTTATTTTCTTCATAACCCACTTAATTCTTTTCATCATCACCATCCAATATCATAACAACGTCATAATCATCCCCAAGCATCGATCATCATCAATATCATGATTCATAACCATACCCTTATCATAATATTATCATCATTCGAAATCACTTCATCATCAATCTTATTCTAATCATCATTATAATTTCATCTTATATCTTCACCATCGCCATTATCATTATTGTGGATATCATTCATCTTCATGATCATCACCTTCAAGCTCACCATTATCATTATCATATACCAGTTATCCCATCGCCAGCGTTCGAATAGAAGAACAAGTGGATTTGATTAGGGTATATCAACTTAGGAATCCCACTAAGCAACACATAGTTTATGTAAGGCCTGAATAAACCTTGAAGCCCAATTAACAAACATGGATGTCGTTGGTTAAAAAAAAATCGAATAGCAGGCTGATACCCATAACAGATTAATTTATCCAAGTTGCATTCTTTATCAATTTAAAAGGGTTTCTATTGTCTTCTGGCTCCTCACGACACAAAGTAGAAAATAAAAGATGGTACTAGTTTTTCTAGCTTTATTGATTCCACTAATTGAGTTATTGAAAACGAATTTGGTAAAGAGAAAGGGCCCGATTTTTGGGTGGAGTTTGACATCTAACCGAAAGTAAAATAATATATAGGGCCATGACTTATAGTTTATCTTCAAATAATCATAAACAACTAGCAATTAAAGGGTGGCAATAGTTTAAAGATTAAGAATATATTAAAAGAAATCGAATGCCTTTGGTTTGTGGGGTACTCCTAGCCGTATTATTCTAATAATATGGTGGTGGTGGCTATATATTTCAACGCATCCTCAAACACACACATCATTATTAGCTTTAACTTTTGAAAGCTCATGATTTTCAGCTGCAGTTGTCGTTTTGAATAAGTTGTAGCTGCACAGCAGCAGATCTTTTCTTGATTGGTTCAAACAAGAACAGACCAACCAGCTATAGCAGTTTTATGGTGGCGGTTAGGGTCGTGTTCAAAGGTGGTGACAATAAGAAAGGAACCAGAAGGCAGAAGTTGCAGCAAGGATGGTTGTTCATGGTGATAATCCAATCGTAAGGAAATAGAATTAGGCATAGCAGGGAGTTTAATTCGGTTATGATGATTTGTTGGGCTGTATACGAAAAAAAATTTAACGGTATTTATGTGACAACCCGGAAATTTCCAACCAAATTTAAACTTTAATCTTTATATGATTCCGACACGATAAGCAATATTTGTTAAGTTAAATTTCAAGAATTTTAAACTATGTTCATACATTCATTCAACCTCGACCAAGTTCCAACGATTCACGAACCATTAAACGAATATGATTATATATGTATATGTGTATATATATTATAACTTGAAACGTAAACAAAATATTAGATTAAATACTTTATATGATTGTATCTGTTTCAAAATGTTTATCAATGGAATTAGAAGATAAGATCAAATGATTGAATTATCAGATATATTAAATTATGATTACAAGTCTCTGTTGAAAGGCCCACGTTGATTTGAGAAATCTTTTCATTTTAACAATATTCGGAAAATGGTAAAGTGATTTATAAATATGAACAAATTATCAATCATTGAGAACTAGACAAAGGATAGTGGAAGATTGAATCTCATAAAGACTCGATTGATCTATTTAGTTTCAACTGTACAAAAACGTTTTCAGTTTAAAAAGAAATTTATTATTAAAACGTATATAACTTTTATAAATATCTAGAACCACTTTTGACAACTCATTACTTAACTAGTATGATAAAGATAACGATATTTATATTTTATTTTATTAAATATATATAACGATTTAAATTAATATTATATATATTTATAAGCGTATTATACGTACATAGTTTTATACTTTTACTATACTTAAACTTTACCTTTACTTTATTTTTACTTTACTTTAACTTTAATAATTCATACTTTAATAATTCACTTTAATAATTCATACTTTAATAATTTACTTTAATAATTCATACTTTAATAATTCACTTTAATAATTCATACTTTAATAATTCACTTTAATAATTCATACTTTAATAATTCACTTTAATAATTCAAAAATCTATTATAAATAGAATTCAATAGGTTTCATTATTTCATAGAAACTTGAAAATAGTTTTCTCTAAACTCTCTCAATCGATTTACATATATATATTTACTCCGTATTATCTCAAGATATTATTAGTATACATAAAATATTACGACGGAGTGCTGTCCGAGTGATTTCGAAGTTGTTTTTTCGAGTGGGATAGGATTAAGGAAATTATGGGTTATAGCTATGGATGTGATTGAGTATGGTTCATGGGTATGCTCGTGAGGTCAATATAGTGTTTATCATCTCCGTTGCGTTTATGTACCTTTCCTGCAATATTGAATCTCAATATTGATATGTGAGTACTCATAATTTAATTTTTACATACTAATAGTGTATCCCTAACTAGTGCTCGAGTATATAGGATTATGCATGCTTGTACTTTTGATATTGCCATTAGATAGGTTATGTTGATTCCTGAATTAGTTACATATACAATTGAGATAACGTATAAGATATGCATGTCGTTGGAAAGCTAGCGAAAAATAGTTGAATTTTGGTTTAAGAATCACTTGAATCCAAGTAACGGTTAGAAAGTTATGAAATAAACAAATTGCATAATTAATTTCATAATTAAAATTGCTGATGATAATTAGCGAACTAATTTTATGGGTTATAAAAAGTGGTTATTTGGATTCTACTCGTTGAGTAGATGAATTTTCATATAAAGCACGTCTCGTTTCGTTGAACGGTTGTCAAGTTATGGACAAAAGAAGTTTTGCAAATTTTGATGAAATGTCGAAACGGGAACTGAAATTCTCGCTGATCTGCGTTGTTTCATATATAAAAAAAAAATACCACTGAATTCTTTGCTGTAAGGTCTAACAAACAACTCTGGCCGTTTTTCAATTCGAGTCTCGACGATTTTTCTAAAAATCATCAAAGTTGACGGTTTGGTCACATTTTAAAATTCTAAAAAGAGCTGAAACTTTTTTATTTAAAAATGTCAATTTTGTATCAGTTGTCATGGTCGGCCTGATATGTGTTTGCTCTTGCCAAAAATCATGTTATATCTTTATGGTAACGAGAATTTGCAGGCTTTGACCGTTTGTCAATACGAGTTTTGAGTAATTTTCTAAAAATCTCCAAAGTAGGCTACTCGGTCACTTTTGTAAATTTATTAAAGCTGAAAAATTAACTTTGAAACGCCGAAAACGCGTTGGCAACTACGAGTTGTCTAGGTTTAGTTTACTTCTGTAATATTTATGCTTAATCTTTTTGGTAATGTGTAACTTTTATCTTTGGCCGTTTATCAATCGGAGTTCCGATAATTTTTCTAAAAATAGCTGAAATGGCCCGTTTAGTCATGTTTGACCGAAAATCATTTTTGTATAAGTTATTATATATTTGCATGCGACCTCATTTTTACTTTGACCTTTGACTTTTGACTTTAACCTTTGACTTTTGACTTTGAACTTTGACTTTTCCTGTTAACTTTTCAGTTAACTTTTTGTGTTGATTTTCTCTAAAAAAAAAAAAACCTAAAATACTATTTTATGGTTATGAAACCATTTGTGTTACGTTGTTTCACACGTCACCTTTTATTAGAATCTTAATTGAGCATGAGTAATATAACATGTTACTATACTGTAGAGTCAGACTCGAGCTATAGGATAGGATTACACTATGACCTGACCTAAATTGCTATACAAATATTGACCAACATATAAATATATATAATTAATATAGGTTCGTGAATCCGAGGCCAACCTTGCACTTGTTCAATGACGTTATATGTATTTTTACTACGAAATACAGTATGGTGAGTTTCATTTGCCTTTTTACCCTTTATATTTTTGGGACTGAGAATACATGCGCTTTTATAAATGTTTGACGAAATAGACACAAGTAATTGAAACTACATTCTATGGTTGAATTATCGAAATCGAATATGTCCCTTTTTATTAAAGTCTGGTAATCTAAGAATTAGGGAACAGACACCCTAATTGACGCGAATCCTAAAGATAGATCTATTGGGCCTAACAAACCCCATCCAAAGTACCGGATGCTTTAGTACTTCGAAATTTATATCATGTCCGAAGGAGGATCCCGGAATGATAGGGGATATTCTTATATGCATATTGTTAATGTCGGTTACCAGGTGTTCACCATATGAATGATTATTTTTGTCTCTATGCATGGGACGTATATTTATGAGAACTGGAAATGAAATTCTTGTGGTCTATTAAAATGATGGAAATAAATGATTATGATAAACTAATGAACTCACCAACCTTTTGGTTGACACTTTAAAGCATGTTTATTCTCAGGTGTTAAAGAAATCTTCCGCTGTGCATTTGCTCATTTTAAAGATATTACTTGGAGTCTTTCATAGCATATTTCGAAGAACGTTGCATTCGAGTCATTGAGTTAATCAAAGATTATTATTAAATCAATTTATAGTTGGATAGTGGATATTATGAAATGGTATGCATGCCAGTCAATTTTCGATGTAAAGAAAGATTGTCTTTTAAAAACGAATGCAATATTTGTAAAATGTATCATATAGAGGTCAAATACCTCGCAATGTAATCAACTATTGTGAATCGTTTATAATGTATATGAACGGGTCCTTTCAGTTGGTATCAGAGCGGTGGTCTTAGCGAACCAGGTCTGCATTAGTGTGTCTAACAGATAAGTCGATAGGATGCATTAGTGAATCTGGACTTCGACCGTGTCTGCACGTCAATAGTTTTGCTTATCATTTTGTGTCAAAAATTAACTACTTATCATCCTCAGGAAATTACCTGCTTATCATTTTTAGTCTAAGACACGTCTTGCTGCATTGATTACATGAATAGTGTATAGACAAAAATTCATATCTTAGCGTATCTGCTAAATCATATCTTATCGTATCTATTACTGTAAACGTTGCCTGATATATCCCGTAAATTCCTCCGTAATTTACGAAATCTTTTGTTCTATATATATGGATATTCTATGTAATTAGAATACCATCCGATAACCGAAAATCATTTCATATCGAAAAAAAAATAAAAATCCTTATTCAATCGTACGAAATGGAATTCATCATTAATTCAAGTTCCTCGGATTTCGAAATGGAATCCCACTCCAGCTCCGAAAGCAGTGTGACCGGAATAGATCAACCAATCAGTCATCACCTATTCTGGATGAATTGGGGATGGGTTCGTAGCCTCCTCAATCATTGGAGACAAGAAGAAGGTGATCCCTTCCATCCACCACATTGCCCTCTTGATGAAGAACCTGAAGCACTTACCGGCGAACCTGTTCGAAACACCATTTTCTCGCTCATTTCCAGAGTATCTCGTCACGATTATATATTACATCAAATTTTAGATTTTATTTATCCGCTCGTCTGAACCGACAATCACCCCGGTGTAATAGAAGAAGTCAACGAGCTTCGCGCTCGGGTAGTGGCTTTGGAGAATATGGTGGAGAGATTACAAACACCAGCAGCAGCATCAGCAGCATAACCAGTAACACCATCATCAACGCCAATAGTACCATTACCACCCCAACCACAACCACGTTGTAAACCTCAACTTTACACTCTGTCCCACGAGCACCAATGTCATACGCCCTGTAGATACCAAGGAATACCAACAACAATAACCGACGAAGTATTAATTCATAACTTCATTGGAGAAACATTCCGCGCAGATTATGTAATCTCTAAAGTCTTAGAGATTATCTAACCTAGCCCTAACCATAAATCAGTTAAGCGAACCAAAATGATAGAAGGAAGAGTAGAAACCCTGACAAAAATGGTGTGTGATTAACAAGCTAAACTTGTTTTACCAACAGCATCAACAGTACCGTCAGCGTCACCAGCATCATCAGTACAGTCAACATCAGAATCAACAACACCTATAACATCACAAACTCCGTCAGCTCAAGAATCACTATGGACATCGTTACGAATCAATAACCCGTATATTGTATCAACGAGTTATGAAGAATTAACTCATTCCCTTTGAAGAAATTATATGTATATTTTATATATTTTGAAATAAAAATAAATCTTTCCGTGCTAAGCTATTGTGTGTGAATCTTAACTACTCGGTTAATTCATATTACAAATATGCAATAATGTACGTCCTTCGGCCGCAACTTAACCAGCGTTAACTATAATCTCTGTCGTAATTCAACAAATTCCAATTCATAATAAATCAAGTATATATTTGATTTTACACTTTCATCATCGATGTACCCGAAACTTTTCAGATAACATCATTCGTACTTTGTGAAATTCACAAGAATTCCACGAACCGAACATCATACATCAACAAACAACGAAGTATTGATTCATAATTTCAATGTCATTAAAGAAATACTGCGTAAAAGTTATGTACTTTTTAAAGCCTTTAGGGATTATTCAATTCTAGTTTCAACCGTAAATCAAATGAGTTTAATTTAACATTAACTCATTAAATCAATGTTACATCTGAAGAAAATATACATATATATATATTTTCATAAAGACTGTAATAAAATTCTTTTGTACAAAATATTAATTGTGAAATTTTTTTTAACGGGTAGGTAATACCCGAGAGATATATAAATTCACAATTAATATATTACATTCTTCGAATCTGATTCAACAAATTATCCATTATACTCCCTACTTTCACAACAATATACATTCTTTTATAGAAATCAAAACAACCATACTCATTCAAAATTTAATTACATATTCTGATTTTGAAATCTCAAAATTCAACTTGAGATATGACCAAAATCATCACTCTTAGATCCTTACATCTTTCACAAGCTATATTTTGATTTCAAAACTGTGTTAGAACATCAAATGTATGTTAACGATTGCAATCTGTGTTCAAACCCTTCGAAAATTTCTGAAGACACTTCGAATGATGAGCAATCGAGATGATGATCCAACCACATGTTACCCACAGTTATGTACCCGAAAAACTCTTGAAACCAAAGTAAAAGTTTAAACAACGTATCCGCGTCAGATTCTTTAGCATTTATTAGCAAAAATAACTTTGCGACTCCTATTCAAAGTAGCCAGTTTTGTCACAGCTCCAGCAAGTCAACTTCGACTTTTCAGTCAGACTAACCTTATTATAACCTTGAGATATACACCATCGTTATCAGGGAACCTTTTACATTCCACCACATTATTAACAGACGTATCAACAACTTCATTACCCTTTGACTTTAGCCTCTCCAAAAAGTCATTATAATTATTCATTGAAACCCCATCATTTACTCATTCGCATCTTGTAATGAGAATTTCCATACGAATCATTGGGAATTAGCAATCAATATTTTGAAATCTCGCAACATGTCTACACCAACAGTTATATGTGTATATATAACGAATATCTTCTGGACTTAATTTGAATGTGAAGATTCTGAAAAACACTTCGAACTACGAATTGGTTCTCCGAAAATGGAAAAATACTGGTGAAGCAGCAAAAAAAAAAAACTATAAACGACCTTAACAGTAAAAGTTTGATGATAATGAATAGGTGTGCTGGCAAAGCGCAGAAAAAGAGAAGTCTTGGAACTGGAAAACGGATTGAGCAAAGTAGGAAGGAGGCTGTGAACAAATTACAAAGACTGAACCTGACTTCAAAGGATCCAAATAATTCAGTATCTGCTGAAGTCATTAACGAATACCTTGCTCCTGACTCTAAACCCCTGCGGACAATATTCTTCATCATCCTCTGATATTAGAAATTCTAAAATATCATCATATCTTTCATTATAAATATCCTCCATATTTCTGAAGATATTTTCTTAATTTTTCTTATTTGAAATCATTTACCTCTTCGCGCTATCTGTATTACATCATAAAAGAAACTATTTTAGTTTCTAAATTCTAAAACATTCAAGTTTAAAATAGAAATATTTTGAAGTAGTGTTGGGAACTGAAGCATGAATTTGTATAATATAATGACACTTGATCAATGTGATTATATTACAGTAAGTCATGCTGAGTTTCTAAATGGAACGTGATGATTCACAGATCATAACATCATCATGTGCCATGTTATACGACTCTTGTATTCTATTTAACCTCTAAAATATCAAGAAAATATTTCTTGATGATTAGGCCTTTTCCAAGGTATTTTAGTAATTTAACAAGTCAAGATCGTGCCATCACAATTTCCTTCCTAGAACATTAACAATGTTCATTTCGAAATTCATATCTGTGAATTCTGGACCATTACAAGCGGTGCTTAATCGCAAGAAGAAGAAACGAAAGGACAAAACTCCGAAATAGAAATTGGGGTATAAATTGCAGCAAATAAAAGAGAGCATTAACTGTGAATGATAATGATTATAGAAGACAGAAGCAGAGACTTTGAAATATAAGGGAACATATAAAGCCCAACGACAAACCAGAAATTATAAACCATATATATCGATGCATATAGCAATATAAAGACACGGGAGAACTAGGAACACTATAAATCCAAGAGTATAGTAGAAGTAAATAGATTCTTCCGGCGGTAGATGAAAAAAAAAAGAAGAATGACCGATATGAAAGTTAGAAGTATATCGAGAATCAGAACTGGATGGAGCATATTGATGAATGCTTTAAAATATGAGTTGAGGGGGAAAGAATAGAAGGTGATGAAACATGACTAGGAACTTAGAAATCAACAGATTTAACTCACACAATGAAAGAATAAGTGAATCAAACCCTCTAGTGAATAGGTTAAGTTTTTTTTTTTGATTAATTTAGTCAAACCACAACTAAATCAAGTGTGATTAGATCAACACCTAGAGCTATTATTCACCACCTGGGTGATTTGGACTGAGAGAGAATCGAAGGAGCTCACTAGATCTACGTGTGTGTAACAAATGAGAGGCTTAACCTAAAATGAAGAACATAAGACTTTATATACCCCTGCTGTTGACATACCCATACCATTCATTCATCACATGTACGAGTTGGCTTCATCAACCGTACGGGTGATCACTCACTCGTGTCTTATCATTTAGGTTGTAATTGTGACTTAGCTCAGCATCAACCATGCGTATGAGCCTGTCAGCCGTACTAGTGAGGCTTCACTCGTACGTCTGATTAAGTCTAACATAGTCAAACATCTAAATCTCGTTCCTGCAGTTCCTGTAACCACATACAAACACGGATAGAATAATAACGAGCAATCATGGTGGCCTGTAAACTGTTGTACCTGCAATGGACGTGGGTAGATGTCTAGGGACTTGCATAAAATGCATCAACAGATGGTGTGAGTTGTAAGGAAACGAAGGAGGTGAATTTATAAGAAAATCTCCGACAGAACAATTAAAATGGATGATCGCATTTAAAGCGGATCTTAATTCCCTTGATTACCGGAGAGTCAAATCTTATTAAGAAGATTTTCTTCAAATCCCTTAAAA
Source organism: Rutidosis leptorrhynchoides (assembly GCF_046630445.1). Lineage (NCBI taxonomy): Eukaryota > Viridiplantae > Streptophyta > Magnoliopsida > Asterales > Asteraceae > Rutidosis > Rutidosis leptorrhynchoides. Next base: position 170,882,935 of record NC_092341.1, read on the forward strand.
TCTGGAAATCAATCATATCTACGTCAAATGATAAGATGAATCTACACTTACTCATTTCACTCTTCTATGTTAGCTTCATTCGTACTCTTCATATAAATGGATTGTTTATCCAAATTATTCGCTGATGATAAAACTCTAATTTTCAGCCCGTATGCATCATGAAAACATACTTATTATCATTCACGACCTTTCCACTCAAATTTCGGGACGAAATTTCTTTAACGGGTAGGTACTGTGACAACCCGGAAATTTCCAACCAAATTTAAACTTTAATCTTTATATGATTCCGACACGATAAGCAATATTTGTTAAGTTAAATTTCAAGAATTTTAAACTATGTTCATACATTCATTCAACCTCGACCAAGTTCCAACGATTCACGAACCATTAAACGAATATGATTATATATGTATATGTGTATATATATTATAACTTGAAACGTAAACAAAATATTAGATTAAATACTTTATATGATTGTATCTGTTTCAAAATGTTTATCAATGGAATTAGAAGATAAGATCAAATGATTGAATTATCAGATATATTAAATTATGATTACAAGTCTCTGTTGAAAGGCCCACGTTGATTTGAGAAATCTTTTCATTTTAACAATATTCGGAAAATGGTAAAGTGATTTATAAATATGAAAAAATTGTCAATCATTGAGAACTAGACAAAGGATAGTGGAAGATTGAATCTCATAAAGACTCGATTGATCTATTTAGTTTCAAACGTACAAAAACGTTTTCAGTTTAAAAAGAAATTTATTATTAAAACGTATATAACTTTTATAAATATCTAGAACCACTTTTGACAACTCATTACTTAACTAGTATGATAAAGATAACGATATTTATATTTTATTTTATTAAATATATATAACGATTTAAATTAATATTATATATATTTATAAGCGTATTATACGTACATAGTTTTATACTTTTACTATACTTAAACTTTACTTTTACTTTATTTTTACTTTACTTTAACTTTAATAATCCATACTTTAATAATTCACTTTAATAATTCATACTTTAATAATTTACTTTAATAATTCATACTTTAATAATTCACTTTAATAATTCATACTTTAATAATTCACTTTAATAATTCATACTTTAATAATTCACTTTTATAATTCAAAAATCTATTATAAATAGAATTCAATAGGTTTCATTATTTCATAGAAACTTGAAAATAGTTTTCTCTAAACTCTCTCAATCGATTTACATATATATATTTACTCCGTATTATCTCAAGATATTATTAGTATACATAAAATATTACGACGGAGTGCTGTCCGAGTGATTTCGAAGTTGTTTTTTTGAGTGGGATAGGATTAAGGAAATTATGGGTTATAGCTATGGATGTGATTGAGTATGGTTCATGGGTATGCTCGTGAGGTCAATATAGTGTTTATCATCTCCGTTGCGTTTATGTACCTTTCCTGCAATATTGAATCTCAATATTGATATGTGAGTACTCATAATTTAATTTTTACATACTAATAGTGTATCCCTAACTAGTGCTCGAGTATATAGGATTATGCATGCTTGTACTTTTGATATTGCCATTAGATAGGTTATGTTGATTCCTGAATTAGTTACATATACGATTGAGATAACGTATAAGATATGCATGTCGTTGGAAAGCTAGCGAAAAATAGTTGAATTTTGGTTTAAGAATCACTTGAATCCAAGTAACGGTTAGAAGTTATGAAATAAACAAATTGCATAATTAATTTCGTAATTAAAATTGCTGATGATAATTAGCGAACTAATTTTCTGGGTTATAAAAAGTGGTTATTTGGATTCTACTCGTCGATTTGATGAATTTTCATATAAAGCACGTCTCGTTTCGTTGAACGGTTGTCAAGTTATGGACAAAAGAAGTTTTGCAAATTTTGATGAAATGTCGAAACGGGAACTGAAATTCTCGCTGATCTGCGTTGTTTCATATATAAAAAAAAATACCACTGAATTCTTTGCTGTAAGGTCTAACAAACGACTCTGGCCGTTTGTCAATTCGAATCTCGACGATTTTTCTAAAAATCATCAAAGTTGACAGTTTGGTCACATTTTAAAATTCTAAAAAGAGCTGAAACTTTTTTATTTAAAAATGTCAGTTTTGTATCAGTTGTCATGGTCGGCCTGATATGTGTTTGCTCTTGCCAAAAATCATGTTATATCTTTATGGTAACGAGAATTTGCAGGCTTTGACCGTTTGTCAATACGAGTTTTGAGTAATTTTCTAAAAATCTCCAAAGTAGGCTACTCGGTCACTTTTGTAAATTTATTAAAGCTGAAAAATTAACTTTGAAACGCCGAAAACGCGTTGGCAACTACGAGTTGTCTAGGTTTAGTTTACTTCTGTAATATTTATGCTTAATCTTTTTGGTAATGTGTAACTTTTATCTTTGGCCGTTTATCAATCGGAGTTCCGATAATTTTTCTAAAAATAGCTGAAGTGGCCCGTTTAGTCATGTTTGACCGAAAATCATTTTTGTATAAGTTATTATATATTTGCATGCGACCTCATTTTTACTTTGACCTTTGACTTTTGACTTTAACCTTTGACTTTTGACTTTGAACTTTGACTTTTCCTGTTAACTTTTCAGTTAACTTTTTGTGTTGATTTTCTCTAAAAAAAAAAAAAAAACCTAAAATACTATTTTATGATTATGAAACCATTTGTGTTACGTTGTTTCACACGTCACCTTTTATTAGAACCTTAATTGAGCATGAGTAATATAACATGTTACTATACTGTAGAGTCAGACTCGAGCTATAGGATAGGATTACACTATGACCTGACCTAAATTGCTATACAAATATTGACCAACATATAAATATATATAATTAATATAGGTTCGTGAATCCGAGGCCAACCTTGCACTTGTTCAATGACGTTATATGTATTTTTACTACGAAATACAGTATGGTGAGTTTCATTTGCCTTTTTACCCTTTATATTTTTGGGACTGAGAATACATGCGCTTTTATAAATGTTTGACGAAATAGACACAAGTAATTGAAACTACATTCTATGGTTGAATTATCGAAATCGAATATGTCCCTTTTTATTAAAGTCTGGTAATCTAAGAATTAGGGAACAGACACCCTAATTGACGCGAATCCTAAAGATAGATCTATTGGGCCTAACAAACCCCATCCAAAGTACCGGATGCTTTAGTACTTCGAAATTTATATCATGTCCGAAGGAGGATCCCGGAATGATAGGGGATATTCTTATATGCATATTGTTAATGTCGGTTACCAGGTGTTCACCATATGAATGATTATTTTTGTCTCTATGCATGGGACGTATATTTATGAGAACTGGAAATGAAATTCTTGTGGTCTATTAAAATGATGGAAATAAATGATTATGATAAACTAATGAACTCATCAACCTTTTGGTTGACACTTTAAAGCATGTTTATTCTCAGGTGTTAAAGAAATCTTCCGCTGTGCATTTGCTCATTTTAAAGATATTACTTGGAGTCTTTCATAGCATATTTTGAAGAACGTTGCATTCGAGTCATTGAGTTAATCAAAGATTATTATTAAATCAATTTATAGTTGGATAGTGGATATTATGAAATGGTATGCATGCCTGTCAATTTTCGATGTAAAGAAAGATTGTCTTTTAAAAACGAATGCAATGTTTGTAAAATGTATCATATAGAGGTCAAATACCTCGCAATGTAATCAACTATTGTGAATCGTTTATAATGTATATGAATGGGTCCTTTCAATTTAAGTAGTAGTTGATAGTGTATGGTGGGTGTATTTGGTTCAAGATGGATGACTTTATTTGTTGGATTAAAAGATAAACAAGGTAACAATAACACTTTTCTTCATCTGTTAGTATATTGTGGTTTAATTGAGAACAGGAAACGGACAAAGGATGGTGATCGTGGTGTGTTTGATGAAAGTGGTGTCCGGTTATGATGATTATAAAGAAAGGGGGTGAGATGGTTTCCTTGAGTTTTCTGTTTAAACTCATCATCTTGGGTTCGTTGTAGTTGATAATGAAGATTAGAAATTGAATGATTATTGGGATAACATGTAGCACTCGTTTGTTTAATAATCACATTGGTGTCGACAGGATATTCGAACAAGAGATGAAGACAGAAGAAAGAAGTAAGTGTATATTAAAGCATGATCACGATGGGTAACAGAATTTGGATTATTCCTGTGATTAAATTTCTGATTGGTACTTGATGAATCAATTATCTACAACATTGAAAAGGATTGACAACTGAATACGTTCCTGTATTTAGGTTTATATATATCAAATATGATTTAAAAAAAATCATATAAATCTGTAATTATATAAGTATATAACTGTACTTATATATATGTATATCTGTATATGTAATTTCATATGTATATAACACTATTTTGTATATTTATGTATTTATATATATCTGTGATTATATATTTGTTTATGTAGTTTAATTTTAACTAATATTCTTAATTATTAATATATTAATTATAATAATATTGTTAACATTTACAATAATAAGAATACTAATATTAATAACAATAATAATAGAAGATAATAATAAGTTTAATATGAAAATGATAATAATAATATCATTACTTACAATACTAAATTATATATTTCAAATAAAAATAATAATTTTAATAGTACTGATATTAATATTAATAATAATAATACTAATTATACTAATATTATTAATGATAATAATAATAATAATAATAATAATAATAATAATAATAATAATAACAATATTATAACATTTTATATATATCAATTTTATATTATAGATTATATACATTTCAAATGATATTAATAATACTAATATTGACATTTCTTTTGTACAGAATTTACACACACACAAACACACACAAACATATATATATATATATATATATATATATATATATATATATATATATATATATATATATATATATATATATATATATATATTTTCACATATTTATTTACACACAACTGTTCGTGAATCATCGAGGATGGTCAAAGATCAAATTGAATATATGAAGACAGTTCAAAAATTTTTAAACTCGACATTACAGACTTTTCTTATCGTGTCGAAATCATATAAAGATCAAGTTTAAATTTGGTCAAAAAATTCCGGGTCGTCACAGTACCTACCCGTTAAAGAAATTTCGTCCCGAAATTTGATTGAGATAGTCATGGCTGACAATAAACATGTTTTTATGACTCATATGAGTTGATAAATAGAGTTTTTATCATCAGTGAGTAATATGGATGAAACAACTCGATTATTTTGAAGAGCACGAATGAAGCTATCACAAAAGAGTGAAATGAGGAAGACATGTTTTATCATAACTTTTGACTAGTCATGGTTGAATTCTGGAATTCAAGGGATTTAGAGAAAATCTTTGTAATATGATTTGGTTCTTCGATAATTAAGGAAATAGGATCTTCTTTGGTTAAATACGATAATCTGTTTTGATTGCTCTGTCGGATATTTCCACTATAAATGAACCTCTTCCATTCCATTATTCTCACCATTCCTATATTTTTTTCTTAGTTCATACATCCAAAAGATTGTGAAAATGCTTAATCCAGTTCTGATCCTTGTCCTTATCCTTATTATCGCAATAATCATTCTCCTTTTCCAACTCCCACTGGAGGAATCTGTTTTCTTCTACTTCGCCCTTGGGGTTATAGTATTTTTAATTCTCCCGTGTCTTTATGTTGCGATAAACATTGATATACACGGTTTGTAATTTATGTGTCGTTATCGGGCCTTATACTCTCCCTAATATTTCGGAGCTCTTTGCCTTTTTATTCTCTTCTCGACTCTAAGTCAAGCCAATAATGGTCCAGAATTTGTAGATATGAAATTCGGAATGAACATAGTTAATGTTCTAAGAGAGAATTGTAATAGCACGATATTGATTGGTTAAATTACCAGAATTCAAGAGAAAAGATAGAACTATCAAGATAATATGTTCTTGATATGTTTATAGATTAGATAGAATGTAAGAGTCGTATAACATGGCATATGATGATGTTATTATCTGTGAATCATCACGTTCCATTAGAAACTCAGCATGACTTACTGTAATATAATCACGTTGATCAAGTGTCATTATATTATACTAACTCATGCATCAATTTCCAACACCACTTCAAAAACATTCATATTTTAAATTCGAACTTTTCAGAATTTTTAGAAACTAAAACAGTTTCTTTTATGATATAACACAGATAGCGCGTAGAGATAATTAATATCGGACTAGAATATTTATGAAGATATTTTTAGAAATATTGAGGATATTTATAATAAAAGATACCATGATATCTAATAATTCTATAACTAAAGTATGATGAAGAAATTCATTCACAATGATTTGCAATGATTAAGGAGCAAGGTAATTGCCAAAGATTTCATCAGAAACATAATCATCCAGATTCTTTATGTACAAGTTTAGTTCTTGTGATTTGTTCAGAGTCTCCTTCATGGTTTTCTCAATCCATTTTTCCAATACAAATTTTTCATTGAGTGTTTCCAACACTCCATTCTTTATCATTAAACTTTTGACTGTTAAAGTCGTTTACAGTTTTTGCTGCTTCATTCAGCTTTTTCAATATTTTGAGTATTGGTTTGCAAACTGGGTGCTTTTCAGAATTTCAGAATAGAAGATCATAGTTCTAAGAGATAAATGTTATATGTATACATGTATCGGTTGATGTAGAAACGCTGTGAGATTCAAAATACTGATTGTTGATTTCTAGTAATTGGTATGGCAATTCTCGTTACAAGGTGCGGATGAGTACATGATAGGGTTTCAGTGAATATAATAATTTTTTTCAAAAAGTCAAAGATCAAAGAAGTTGCTGGTAAGTTTACTGCTAATGTGGTGGGATATAAACGGTTCCCCGGTAACAATGATGGGAAGGTTAATTGTTATAATAAGGCTTATTCGAATGAAAACTTGAAGTTGATTTGCTGGAGCTGTGACAAAATTGGCTAATTTGAAAAGGAATAGCAAAGTTATTTTCGGTAATAACAACGCCAAAGGAGCTAACACAGACACGTGTTAAACGTTTACTCAGGTTCCAAGAGTTTTCAGGTTCATGACCATATGCATCAATCTTTTCTTCCGTAGATGAAGTGAAGTTGGTTCATCCTCTCGATTGAGGTGTTTTCAAGAATCATGAAAGGTTTGAACGCAGATTGGAATTGTCAAGATACAAATGAGGTTTAAGATGAAATCAAGTGGCAAACTTAAAGATTTGTTTAGTTTCACATGTTATTATCAATATTTTAATTCATTTTTAATTGTCCAATCTTGGTAGTCCACAGTTAGTAATTCAATAATTCATATATAATATTCGAATTAATTAATACGTATCGTGACCCATTGTATACATGTCTCAGACTCGATCACAACTCAAAGTATATATATTATTGTAGAATCAACCTCAATCCTGTATAGCTAACTCAAGCATTACTGCATATAGAGTGTCTATGGTTATTCCAAATTATATATATATATATATATATATATATATATATATATATATATATATATATATATATATATATATATATATATATATATATATATATATATATGTGTGTGTGTGTGTGTGTGTGTGTGTGTGTCGATATGATATGTCAAAACCTTGTATACGTGTCTCGATATTTAAAGTGCGTAAAATAAATAACAGAAATTAAATGACGATAAATAAAATTGCGAGAATATAAATTGCGATGAATAAATTGCGATAAATAAAATGTAATACGAAATTAACAGTTAGCTAGAAACAGTTAGCTAAGCTTTTGTTAGCGTGGATTCTTAACAAAATTTCTTATAGTTAATTTGTTTGTTTCTAACAAATTTTATTTTGTCAAATGTTTTCTTCCTTATGCCACTTGTTGGATTCTGATAGGTCAAAATCCAAATATGAAATTGAATGAAAATGGTTATTCTGTGGTGAATGGATTCGTATATCTGTGGATGTAAGTAGAATAGCAAATGACTGTTGAATCAAATTGGAAGAATGTACAGTGTAAGTTATTAATGTGAAATCTAAATATTCCTCGGGTATTACCTACCCGTTAAAATATTTTCACCATTAACAGTTTGTACAAAAGAATTTTTAATTACAATCTTTATGAAAACATATATACATATATATTTTCTTCAGATGTAATCATGAATTTAATGAGTTAATATGATATTAAACTCATTTGATTTACCGTTAGATCTAGAATACATAATCTCTAAAACATTAAAGATTACATAATTATCATGAAGAATGAAGATAATGACGTAAAACCATACGTAGAATGAAGATAATCGATGTAGAACAAGATGTAGAACAAAGATTATGCTCAAGGTATATATTATGATGTTGAGGCATGGATTGTTGATGGTAATGGTGCTATTATTGATGGTATTGTTGGTGCCGGTGATGTTGCTAAAACTGGTAAATTTTGCACCATATTCTCCAAATTGATTTACTCGAGCGCAAAGTTTGTTGACTTCTTCTATTATTTCGGGATGATTGTCGGTCGGAACGAGAGGGTGAATAAGGTTTAGAATTGTGGATAGAATATAATCGCAATGAGTTACCCTGGAAATGAGGCTGCAAATGGTGTTTCGGATAGGTTCGTCGGTAAGTGCTTCAAGTTTTTCGCCAAGAGTGCAGGTTAGTGGGTGGAAAGGATCGCCTTCTTTTCATCTCCATCGGTTAAGTCGACTACGAACCCATCAGATGAATTGGGGATGGCTGATTGGTTGATTCATTCTGGTGACGCTGCTTTCGGAGCTTAGGTGAACATCCGTGTCGGAATAGCTGTCGGGTTCCGAAGAACTTGAACTAGTTGCAATTTCCGTCTTGTGCGGTTAGATAAAGAGTTTTTGATATGAAATGATTTTTGAATATCGGATGATATTCTAATTACATAGAATATCTATGTTTAGTACAGAAGATCCCGTAGATTATGGAGAAATTTACGGGATATGTCAAGCAAAGTTTACAGTAATAGATACGCTAAGATATGAATTTTTAGTCTATACACTATTCATGCAATCAATGTAGTAAGATGTGTCTAGACTAAGAATGATAAGCAAATGATTCCCTAAGAATGATAAGTAGGTAATTTTCAACAAGAAATGATAAGCAAAACTTTTTGACATGCAGCCACAGTCGAAGTCCAGACTCACTAATGCATCTATACAACTATCAGTTAGACACACTAATGCAAGACCTGGTTCGCTAAGACCACCGCTCTGATACCAACTTTAATGCCCAATCCTAATCCATCTGGACAAATACATTACATTTGGTTACATCGAGGTACTTAACCTCTATATGATACATTTTACAAACATTGCATTCGTTTTTAAAAGACAAACTTTCATTACATCAAAAGTTGACGACATGCATACCATTTCAAAATATATTCAACTATAATTGACTTAATAATAATCTTGATGAACTCAACGACTCGAATGCAACGTCTTTTAAAATATGTCATGAATGACTCCAGGTAATATCTCTAAAATGAGCAAATGCACAGCAGAAGATTTTTTTCATACCTGAGAATAAACATGCTTTAAAGTGTCAACCAAAAGGTTGGTCAGTTCATTAGTTTATTATAATCAATCATTTCCATAATTTTAATAGACTACAAGATTTCATTTTTCATAAATCTCATTACACTCGCAAGTGCAAAAAAAAATCATTCGTATGATGAATACCTGTTAACCGACATTAACATAATGCATATAGAATATCCCCCGTATACTTGCAAGTATGTCATAAATATTGGCAATCGCAATCACCATTTAAATCGAAGTACTAAAGCATTCCAAATTTTAGAATGGGGTTTGTTAGGCCCATAGATCTATCTTTAGGATTCGCGTCAATTAGGGGTCATTTCCCCAATTCTTAGGTTACCAGACTTGAAGGGGCGATATTCGGTATAGTAATCCAACCATACAATATAGTTTCAAGTATTTGTGTCTATTTCGTCAAACATTTATAAAAGCAGTGCATGTATTCTCTGCCCAAAAATATATATTGCAAAAATATTTAAAAAGGGAGCAAGTGAAACTCACAATACTGTATTTTGTAGTAAAGATACATATGACGACATTGAGCAAGTGCAGGGTTGGCCTCGGATTCACGAACCTATATTATTCATATATATATATATATTAAAACATATAATCGAAGAATCACATAATTTCATTTATTAATATATAATATTTATATATTATTAGTTTTATAGAATTTTATAATAACTTCCATTTAAAAATGTATGTTTATATTATATCTTAAATTATATTATATATATATATATATATATATATATATATATATATATATATATATATATATATATATAATGATTTAAATCTATACATTTAGTTATGTTAATATATATATATATATATATATATATATATATATATATATATATATATATATATATATATATATATATATATATATATATATATATATATATATATATATATATATATATATATATATATATGAATATGATTGGTATTATATTAAAAAATATATATCATTTGTTTGTTATATATAAGTATTTATATAAGTAATGTTAGTATTTTTTTTTGTTATGCAATTGAATGAAATATTAATATAATATTAATATATGTAATATATGTACAAGATATCTATTTGTTAAAATGATAGTTTTGAAAATAATGATTTATTAATGATAATAGTAATAACTTTATAATTATGATAATACTAATAACAAAAATGATAATAATATTTTGTAATAATAATGATACTAATAATATTATTAATAATACTAATGATAACAATCACAATAATACTAAAATGATAAGATTACAACTAATAACAATATTATTAATACTTATAATGATTATAATACTTATAATAATAAAAATAATAATAATAATTATAACTTTAATAATAACAATAATGCTAATAATAACAAACAAAATAACAAAACAATAATAATAATAATAATAATAATAATAATAATAATAATAATAATAATAATAATGATAATAATAATAATATTAATAATAATAATAATAATAATAATAATAATAATAATAATAATAATAATAATAATAATAATAATAATAATAATAATAGTAATAATAATAATAATAATGGAAATGGGAAAAAAATGTATACCCTCCTAAAAGGAATGCTTCAGATAGGACTCGAACTTGCAACCTCTCACTTAACGACAACAACCTTAACCAGCCATCTGTCTCTCTTTTACTGTTATATTCACGGTTTAATTTTTATTTGTACTATTTTTCCAGTTCATTTATTTTCTTCATAACCCACTTAATTCTTTTCATCATCACCATCCAATATCATAACAACATCATAATCATCCCGAAGCATCGATCATCATTAACATCATGATTCATAACCATACCCTTATCATAATATTATCATCATTCGAAATCACTTCATCATCAATCTTATTCTAATCATCATTATAATTTCATATTATATCTTCACCATCGCCATTATCATTATCGTGGATATCATTCATCTTCATGATCATCACCTTCAAGCTCACCATTATCATTATCATATACCAGTTATCCCATCGCCAGCGGTGGATTTGATTAGGGTATATCAACTTAGGAAGCCCACTAAGCAACACATAGTTTATATAAGGCCTGAATTAATCTTGAAGCCCAATTAACTAACATGGATGTCATCGGTTAAAAAAATCGAATAGCAGGCTGATACCCATAACAAATTAATTTATCCAAGTTGCATTCTTTATCAATTTAATAGGGTTTCTATTGTCTTCTGGCTCCTCACCGCACAAAGTAGAAAATAAAAGATGATACTAGTTTTTCTAGCTTTATTGATTCCACTAATTGAGTTATTAAAAACGAATTTGGTAAAGAGAAAGGGCCCGGTTTTTGGGTGGAGTTTGACATCTAACCGAAAGCAAAATAATATGTAGGGCCATGACTTATAGTTTGTCTTCAAATAATCATAAACAACTAGCAATTAAAGGGTGGCAATAGTTTAAAGATTAAGAATATATTAAAAGAAATCAAATGCCTTTGGTTTGTGGGGTACTCCTAGCCGTATTATTCTAATAATATGATGGTGGTGGCTATATTTTTCAACGAATCCTCAAACACACACATCATTATTAGCTTTAACTTTTGAAAGCTCACGATTTTCAGCTGCAGTTGCGATTTTAAATTAGTTGTAGCTGCATAGCAGCAGAGGTTTTCGTGATTGGTTCAAACAAGAACAGACCAACCAACTATAGCAGTTTTATGGTGGTGGTTAGGGTCGTGTTCAAAGGTGGTGACAATAAGAAAGGAACCAGAAGGCAGAAGTTGCAGCAAGGATGGTTGTTCATGGTGATAATCCAATCGTTAGGAAACAGAATTAGGCATAGCAGGGAGTTTAATTCGGTTATGATGATTTGTTGGGCTGTATACGAAAAAAATTAATGGTATTTAAGTAGCAGTTGATAGTGTATGGTGGTTGTGTTTGGTTCGAGATGGATGACTTTATTTGTTGGATTAAAAGATAAACAAGGTAACAATAACACTTTTCTTCATCTGTTAGTATATTGTGGTTTAATTGAGAACAGGAAACGGACAAAGGATAGTGATCATGGTGTGTTTGATGAAAGTGGTTTCCGGTTATGATGATTATAAAGAAAGGGGGTGAGATGGTTTCCTTGAGTTTTCAGTTTAAACTCATCATCTTGGGTTCGTTGTAGTTGATAATGAAGATTAGAAATTGAATGATTATTGGGATAACATGTAGCACTCGTTTGTTTAATAATCACATTGGTGTCGACATGATATTCGAACAAGAGATGAAGACAGAAGAAATAAGTACGTGTACATTAAAGCATAAGCACGATGGGTAACAGAATTTGGATTATTCCTGTGATTAAATTTTTGATTGGTACTTGATGAATCAATTATCTACAACATTGAAAAGGATTGACAACTGAATACGTTCCTGTATTTAGGTTTATATATATCAAATATGATTTTAAAAAAAATCATATAAATATGTAATTATATAAGTATATAACTGTACTTATATATATATATATATATATATATATATATATATATATATATATATATATATATATATATATATATATATATATATATATATATCTGTATATGTAATTTCATATGTATATAACAGTATTTTGTATATTTATGTATTTATATATATATCTGTGATTATATATTTATTTATGTAATTTAATTTTAACTAATATTCTTAATTGTTAATATATTAATGATAATAATATTGTTAACATTTACAATAATAAGAATACTAATATTAATAACAATAATACTAGAAGATAATAATAAGTTTTATATGAAAATGATAATAATAATATCATTACTTACAATACTAAATTATGTATTTCAAATAAAAATAATAATTTTAATAGTACTGATATTAATATTAATAATAATAATACTAATTATACTAATATTATTAATGATAATAATATTAATAATATTAATAATAACAATATTATAACATTTTATATATATCAATTTTATATTATAGATTATATACATTTCAAATGATATTAATAATACTAGTATTGACATTTCTTATGTACAGAATTTACACACACACACACACACACACACACACACACATATATATATATATATATATATATATATATATATATATATATATATATATATATATATATATATATATATATATATATTCACATATTTATTTACACACAATTGTTCGTGAATCGTCGAGGATGGTCAAAGGTAAAATTGAATATATGAAAACAGTTCAAAAATTTTGAAACTCGACATTACAGACTTTTCTTATCATGTCAAAATCATATAAAGATCAAGTTTAAATTTGGTCGAAAATTTCTGGGTCGTCACAAATATAAAGGTAAAATTGATCAAAGATTTGTGAATAAATAAGAACCGCACAGATCATATTATTGCATTGCGGAGGCACACACAAATCAAAGACTGCGAAAACATCCCGCATATTTACTGCGGTTCAAGTTGATTTGCACAAACATTGCGTCCGTGAAGATTCCAAACCTATAAGTAGGGAGCTTGACTTCTCATTTTGGGTTGTTGAATTTAGATGTTTGCCTTAGCCCTTGTGAATTGCTCGTGACTATGCCCGAGAATCATCATAAGTTCAGTTTAAGGTAAATTCATCAAGACCGGGACATGGTGTGTGACAACTCGGAAATTTTTGAACAAATTTAAACTTGATCTTTATATGTTTCCGACACGATAAGCAAAGTTTGTAATGTTAAATCTCAAGAATTTTAAACTATGTTCATACATTCATTTAACCTCGACCAAATTTTGACGATTCACGAACCATTATATAAATGAATATGATTATATATGTATATGTGTATATATTATAAATCGAAAACGTTAACAAAGTACTAAGCGTAAAATACTTTACTTGAACGTATTTGTTTCAATATGTTTATCGATGGAATTAGAAGATAATATCAAATGATTAATTTATCAGATACATTGTATGATTACGAGTCTCTGTTGAGAGGTCCACTTTGATTTAGGAAACCTTTCCTTTTTAACGGTATTCGAAATAAATGGTAAAGTGATCTACAAGTAGGCATAAGGTGACAAATAACGAAATTTAGACACATGTTATTGGAGAATTGAATTTTATAATATTCGATTGATCTATTTTCAAACGTGCGAAAACGTTTTTCGATTCAATAGATTTTGATGATTAAAATGTTTTGTTTATATAACATAATTTGAATATATACAATAGGATATTGATTATTAGAATTAAATATATAAATAACTTGCAACGTGTACTTAAAACATGTTTATGTATATTAATTATATTTGATTTCAAATTAATTAAGTAAACGATTGTAACACTCACTTATTGAGTCGATTGATATTTAGATATGTCAATTAGTACGTTAAGAAGTTAAAATAAACGCTAGCACATAAATGAACTATACTTAGTTAAGTTTTAAAATGAAAACGTTATATGATATAATAATTCCTATTATGTAAACGATCTAAAAAGTTACTTTAAAATATAATTAGTAATTGAAAAACTAAATATTATTAAATAGATATCTCAAAAATAAATATTCTAAATGAATATGTATGTAAATTTTTACAAAATAATAAAAATATATTATTAACCTTGATATATAAACGTTTTGCTTTAAAAATACTATTTTATATGTACGCATATATATCGAAACAACGATTTACAGAAGCAAATGACCAAAACACTCAAAATATTAAGTTACACATTGAGTGGGTTGGTTTTCATTGATTTAAGTCTAATTATTGATTAAGGTACCAGTCGCGAAACATAAAGTACCAGTTTTCTAAGCGTACGAAAATACGTTCGAGAAACCGAAACTGGGACATAAGTTGAGTGACATTGTACAAGTCATTGGAACTAAATTTACACGTCAACTATGCACGTGAATATAATATAATATATAATTAATTATATTAATTAAATATAATATTTATATATAATATTATTTTGTGAAGTGTCGGCAAGGTTTTTAAATATAATATTTATATATAATATTATTTTGTGAAGTGTTAGTAATTGTGAGATGTATAACAAGATCATGCGAGTGCATGAACATGAAGACCAAACCCCATGCGATCGCATGGGGTGGTTGGTGGCTAAATGTTGTATAAACGGAGATCGAAGCTGGTTCAAGTTTACTTCATCAATCCTATCGATCTCTCTACTCTCTTAATATATATTATTATTATTATTATTATTATTATAAAGATTAATATTATTATTAATCATATTATTATTATTATTATTATTATTATTATTATTATTATTATTATTATTATTATTATTATTATTATTATTATTATTATTATTATTATTATTATTATTATTATTAATATTAATATTTACATAAAATACTACGACGGAGTCATGAGCGGGTTATTTCAAAAACGGATTTTATGAGCGGGATAGAGCTAAGGAAATTATGGGTTATAGCTATGGAGGTTATGGGTATGGTTCAGGGGTATGCTCGCGAGGTCAAACTAGTGTTTATCATCTCCGTTGCGTCTACCTACTTTTCCTGCAATATTGAATCACAATATTGATACGTGAGCACTCATAACTTAACTTTTATATATTATTAGTGTATCCCTGACTAGTGTTCGAGTATATAAAATTATGCATGTTTGTACGTTTGATATTGTCGTTAGATAGATTATGTTGAATCCTGAATTAGATACATATGCTACTGAGATAGGGTATATGATATGCATGTCATTGGAAAGCTAGTGAAAAATTAAGAACTTTTCATTTAGAACTCGAATGGTTTCGATGAACAGATTAGAAGTTATAGTCAACTGAATTTTTGTATTATTGTTAAAATGATTATTATTACTATCGTCGTTATAATTATTATCTAATTATTATTATAATTATTATTATCATTATCGTTATTAATAAAATGTATTATCATTAAAAATTATTATTTTTATTACTATCGTTATTATCGTTAAGGTTATAAATAGTATTATTATTATTATTATTATTATTATTATTATTATTATTATTATTATTATTATTATTATTATTATCATTAAAATAGTTATTAGTATTATCATTAATATTATCTTAAGATTTATTATTATTAGTATTATTATAATTAAAACTAATATTAGTAACATCTAATTATTATGATTACTATTACTATCATTAATATGAACGCGATATAAAAGACGACTAAAAGCTATTAACAAATTGATTAGGAAATAATGAGTATAAGTATCATGAGGAAATTAAAATATTGAAAAGTATTGACTTAGATAAAAATATCATTTTCATTATTTTTATCATTATTATTATTAAAAGTATTATTAATATTAAAACTATCATTTTTACTAAAATTATTATTTTTGAATAGAAATATCATTGTTATTATATAATATCATTATTATTATTATCATTTTTGTATTATTATTAAAAATTATCATTTTAAATAGAATAATTATTGTTATATAAAAATATTATTATTATTTAAAAGTATCGTTATTATTAAAGTTTTCGCGATTAGAATTATCATTTTATCAGAATATCATTTTCATTAAATATAAATATTGTTATTATTATTAGTAGAATAATAATAATTATTATTACAAAATAATACAACTTTTACTTATTATTGTTACTATCAATATTATTTTATAAAATAACCATGTGCTACAAAGATATTTTACTACATGTAATATTACATTAATAATACCTATCATTATATTTTTATGATATCAAATGAATTTTAGAAAATTTACTACTTAAGATATATAAAAGTATTTTGTTATATAAAATTTTATTTTTAATTATATTATTTACTCTAATAGAATCTATTAAAAATATTTAAATATATAAATCGACTATATTTAAGTTATATTATAATCATGTATAAATTTTAGAAGTTGGTCAAGTTGACTTTTGTTGACTTTTGCATATTAGTCTCGAGCATTAGGATTGTGATACACTACGACTTGACCTAAATTGTTAAACAGATATCGATCAACATACAAATATATATATTTAATTTAGGTTCGTGAATCTGAGGCCAACCCTATACTTATCAGTGCCATCATATGCACAATTGCTACGAAATACAGTATTGTGAGTTTCATTTGCTCCCTTTTTAAATGCTTTTGCAATATATATTTTTGGAACTGAGAATACATGCGCTGTTTTTATAAATGTTTTACGAAATAGACACAAGTAATTGAAACTACATTCTTTGGTTGGATTATCGAATCGAATATCACCCTTTTAGCTTGGTAGCCTAAGAATTAGGGAACATACACCCTAATTGACGCAAATCCTAAAGGTAGATCTACGGGCGCTAACATTCCCCATACTGGAAAATGGTATGTTTTAGTACTTCGAGTTTATATTATACAGATGGATTTCCGTTTTGGGAATATTCTATATGCATGATGTTAATGTCGATTACCAGGTGTTCAATCCATATGAATGATTTTTAAACACTTGCGAGTGTATGATTATTGAATAAAGGAAATCTTGTGGTCTATTAAAATTATGGATATGATTGATTACGATAAACTAATGAACTCACCAACCCGTTGGTTAACACTTTAAACCATGTTTATTCTCAGGTATTAAGGAAATCTTCCACTGTGCATTTCCTCATTTTAAAGATATTACTTGGAGTCATTCATGGCATATTTCAAAAGACGTTGCATTCAAGTTGTTGAATTTAATAAAGATTAATATTAAGTAAATGATAGATTAGGTCATTTATAGTTTGGATATTATGAAATGGTATGCATGCCTGTTAACTTTCGATGAAATGAAAGTTTGTCTTTTTAAAACGAATGCAATATTTGCAAAATGTATCATATAGTGGTCAAATACCTCACAATGTAACCATATGTTATTGTATTCGTCCTTAAGGATTAGGACGGGTCGGTTCATGTGATATCAGAGCGGTGGTCTTAGCGAACCAGGTCTGCATTAGTGTGTCTAACTGATAGTCGTTAGGATACATTAGTGAGTCTGGACTTCGACCGTGTCTGCATGTCAAAAGTTTTGCTTATCATTTTTTTCAGAAATTACCTACTTATCATTCTTAGTCTAGACACATCTTACTGCATTGATTGCATGAATAGTGTATAGACAAAAATCCATATCTTAGCGTATCTGCTAATTCATATCTTAGCGTATCTATTAATGTAAACTTTGCCTGACATATTTCGTAAATTTCTCCGTAATTTACGAAATCTTTTGCTCTATATATATAGATATTCTATGTAATTAGAATACCACCCGATAGCCGAAAAATCATTTCATATCGAAAAATCCTTTATTCAATCGTACGAAATGGAATTCGTCATTAGTTCAAGTCCCTCGCACTCAAACTCCGAAAGCAGTGTGACGGGAATGGATCAACCAATCAGCCATCATCTATTCTGGATGAATTAGGGATGGGTTCGTAGCCTACTTAGTCATTGGAGACAAGAAGAAGGTGATTCTTTCCATCCACCACATTGCCCTCTTGGCGAAGAACCTGAAGCACTTACGGGCGAACCTGTCCGAAACACCATCTTCTCACTCATCTCCAGAGTATCTCGTCACGATTATATACTATCTCACATTCTAGATCTTATTCACCCACTCGTCCGAACCGATAATCACCTCGGTGTAATGGAAGAGGTCAACGAGCTTCACACTCGGGTAGTGGCTTTAGCGAATATGGTGCAAATGTTACAAACACCAGCGGCAGCACCAGCAGCATAACCAGTACCACCATCATCAACGCCAACAGTACCATTACCACCAAACACAACCGCATCATAAACCTCAACTTTACAATCTGTCCCACGAGCACAAATGCCATACACACCGTAGATAACAAGGAATATCAACAACAATGACCAATGAAGTAATGATTCATAACTTCATTGGAGAAACATTCTGCGGAGATTATGTAATCTCTAAAGTCTTAGAGATTATCTATTCTAGCCCTAACCATAAATCAGATGAATGAACCAAAATGATAGAAGGAATAATAGAAACCCTGACAAGAATGGTGCGTGATTTACAAGCTAGACTTGTTTTACCAACAGCACCAACAGTACCGTTAACATCACCAACACAGTCAGTGCCGCAAGCATCGTTAGAATCATCAGCACCTATAACATCACGAGCTACGTCAGTTCAAGAATCACCGTGGACATCATTACAAATCAATAAGGCGTATAGTATATCAACAAGTTATGAAGTATTAACTCATTCCCTCTGAAGGAATTATGTATATATTATATATATATATATATAAATTTTTAAACCATAATAAATCTTTTCGTACTAAGCTATTATGTGTGAATCTTAACTACTCGGTTAATCCATATTACTAATATGCAATAATGTACGTCCTTCGTCCGTAACTTAATCATCATTAACTACAATCTCTGCCTCAATTCAATAAATTCCAATTTATAATAAATCAAGTGTATTATTCAAATATATGTTTGATTTTACACTTTCATCATCTATGTACTCGAAACTTTACAAATAACATCATTCGTACTTTGCGAAGTTCACAAGAATTTCACGAAAACCAACATCATGCATCAATGAATAATGAAGTATTGATTCATAATTTCAAAATCATTGAAGATATACTTATGCAATTTCTAAAGTTTTAGGGATTACTCAATTCTAGTTTCAACCGTAAATCAAATGAGTTTGATTTAATATTAACTCATTAAATCAATGTTACATCTGAAGAAAATATACACATATATATTTTCATAAAGACTGTAATAAAAATTCTTTTGTACAAAATATTAATTGTGAAAAAAATTTTAAACGGGTTAATACCCGAGATATATAAATTCACAATTAATATATTACATTCTTCGAATCTGATTCAATAAATCATCCATTATACTCCCTAACCTTCACAATAATATACATTCTTTTATAAAAATCAAAACAACCATACTCATTCAAAATATCATTACATATTTTGATTTTTAAATCACAAAATTCAATTCGAGATATAACCGGTATCATTACTCTTAGATTCCTACATCTTTCAAAGCTATACTTTGACTTTAAAACTGTGTTAGAACATCATATGTATATTAACGATTACAATCTGTGATCAAACTGAAGGTATTTCGTATGCCCGAGAGACATATTTAATTAATGTGGCTAATATGTTATGATCCAAGTCGGGTCATACCCAATAACAAGCTTACCGACACCTTAAACGTATTTGAGCTTAACGATTGGATCATTAAGTAAATACGCGACACTTGGATTTTAGAAAATCGGTTTTCTAAAATATTATCACTTGAGAAAAATTATTTGGATAATTATATATAATTGTTTATAGGTTTAAATAATTATATTGTGTTATATTTTATAAAAGGTTTATAAAATATATAAGTAACTAAATAATGCATATGTTTTATAACAAGTTATATATATATATATATATATATATATATATATATATATATATATATATATATATATATATATATATATATATATATATATATATATATATATATATATATATATATATATATAACATCAAGTTTTTTTAAAAAAACATTCTTGTTATAAAATAATGGCATGGATGGGCAGTTTTTTGAGACTCCAAGACAAGTCCCATGCTTGTTTATTCTTGTTACTTTTGATACAAAAGATTCTCAAGTGCATGCTTAACAAAGTACCAAGGCTAGATTCATTTTCTCTAAGGTGTAACTACACATTAAGCTTGGAAAAAAAAACTGCACAACAGAATTCTGTGCTTGCTGCTGGCCGTGACCCTTTTGGGATCAAAAGGGAGTTCTAAAATTGTTTTGAAAGCTTATATCAAGTGTCAAATAAAATCCTAACTAAAGGCAAAGGTGTTGGGGTTATTGCTTGGGGTATTACTTGTTTGAGGCTTCAAGTTAGAAGCTCCATTTTCCATCATTTTCATCATCAAATTCAGCCCTCAATTTATCATTGAGGAGTTATAATCTTCTACCTTTATTGTTATATGTAAGAAAATGTTCATGACATGATATTTACATAGAATTCAATCTTAATGGTTAAACATATAAACTTGTTTTCTTGACATTCATGCTTCCACTTTCTTTAATTATCATAAAATGGTTTTGTGATTATGTAAACATTAAAAACTTGTTGTTATGTTGAATTCCATTAATGGTATCTAGAGCCGAGGTCTATGGATTATGCTTCTTATATTGTCTTTAACCCATTATATTTGCATTCTAAGTACATGCATGAATATGGAATGCAAAAAAAAATTTCGGGTTTGGGAGGGTTGGTCATGTTGGCCGAATTATAGGAGTCCCAAAAGTGGGTTTTCGGCTCTTCTATTTGGTTCATACTTGGTTGTATGATGATGTTCACAATCTAAGCCTTGGCCTTGTGTTTGGTTGTATGTTTGATGATTATTTATTTATTCAATTGGTTTGTATTAATATTATTTTAGTTATGTAATTTATTTTATATTTGGTATGTAAAATAGATTAGGTTGTAATTTCATTTTTTTTAGACAAAATGTATTAGGATATATTTTATAAAATGATGAAGATAATGAAGACTTGAAGAACAAAAGAAGAAGCTTTTGGATGCAAGATTAAGTGGGAGATTTAAAATCTCCTACTTTGTGTTATAACCCCTTTACCCGGTGACATTTGTTTCCGGCTAAACAAATGTCCACCAAATTAGCTTGATTGTGAACATATTTGTTTTGCATGCATGGTTGTTTATTGTGTTTGTATGTTTGGTTGCTACAAGTAAATCACAAGTTAACAACAAGCAAAATGACAATTTAATTGGTTAAATTAAACATTCTTAATGACATGCAAAACGACAATTTAATTGGTTAAATTAAAAGTGGCAAAAGAACATTGATAAACGGTTATTAAGAACATGAATAGGATCACATATATAAAATTGTTTATATCATGTAATTGGCTTAATTACAAGACATGAAAATAGTTTTTCATAAGAACCATACACTAAATACATGTTGGTGTATGGCATAAAAGTTTTCTTAAACTAGAAATAATGAAAACTTAAAATCCCTTATTAACATGGTTAACAAGTTAAACGCCGTCCTTTTGTGTGACACTTAAAAATATTTAGGGAACTCATAATGGGATAAAGGTCACCTAACTATTATGAGCAAACTAATATGATTAAGGTGAATTTCGCACACTTGTGGGATAAAGGTCACCTAACCACTTGTATGTTGAATTTACATGTTTACACAAGTAGGACGACTTGATTTGGGAATCATGAACTTAGGGTCACTGAAGCATGAGGAACAAATAGGCGTTGATGGGATAAATATGTCATGCATAAGGATTGCATGATCCCATAACTTAGAAGTTGCAAAAGGATTGCAATTGCCATATAATGACTACCTAGCTAAATCAAATGACGGGATAAAGGTCACCTAACCGAAATTTGGTTTACCGTTGGATTCTAAAATTTAATAAATATCAATTAGATTTAAAGGGTATTGATTGTTAAATTAAAATTGATACTTAAACAACTTTTTTAAATTTTGTAGATGGCCGCCAATAAAAACAACATTCCCAACGCACCTATCAACTTTAACAACCTATCGTTGAGGTCAATCCTCGAAAAAGAAAAACTTGACCATACGAACTTCATGGATTGGTTTCGCAATCTAAGAATTGTCCTCAAACTAGAGGATAGGGTGTATGTGTTGGAAGACCCCATTCCCAATCAACCAGACGAGGATGATACGGAAGGCATGGCTTATTGGGAGAAATATTACACCGATTCGGTGCAAGTTTCTTTCCTCATGCTTCGGACTATGATACTAGAACTCCAAAAGAATTTTGAGCATCATAGTGCATATGACATGATCACACAATTCAAGGAGATGTTCCTTCAACAAACTCGTGTCGAGCACTTCGAAACGGTTCGAGCGCTTCATGCATGTCGGATGTGAAATGTCCCGTTCTTATTGATTAAAAACGTTCCATATTAATTGATTTCGTTGCGAGGTTTTGACCTCTATATGAGACGTTTTTCAAAGACTGCATTCATTTTAAAACAAACCATAACCTTTATTTCATCAATAAAGGTTTAAAAAGCTTTACGTAGATTATCAAATAATGATAATCTAAAATATCCTGTTCACACACGACCATTACATAATGGTTTACAATACAAATATGTTACAACAAAATAAGTTTCTTGAATGCAGTTTTTACATAATATCATACAAGCATGGACTCCAAATCTCGTCCTTATTTAAGTATGCGACAGCGGAAGCTCTTAATAATCACCTGAGAATAAACATGCTTAAAACGTCAACAAAAATGTTGGTGAGTTATAGGTTTAACCTATATATATCAAATCATAATAATAGACCACAAGATTTCATATTTCAATACACATCCCATACATAGAGATAAAAATCATTCATATGGTGAACACCTGGTAACCGACATTAACAAGATGCATATATAAGAATATCCCCATCATTCCGGGACACCCTTCGGATATGATATAAATTTCGAAGTACTAAAGCATCCGGTACTTTGGATGGGGTTTGTTAGGCCCAATCGATCTATCTTTAGGATTCGCGTCAATTAGGGTGTCTGTTCCCTAATTCTTAGATTACCAGACTTAATAAAAAGGGGCATATTCGATTTCGATCATTCAACCATATAATGTAGTTTCGATTACTTGTGTCTATTTCGTAAAACATTTATAAAACCTGCATGTATTCTCATCCCAAAAATATTAGATTTTAAAAGTGGGACTATAACTCACTTTCACAGATTTTTACTTCATCGGGAAGTAAGACTTGGCCACTGGTTGATTCACGAACCTATAACAATATATACATATATATCAAAGTATGTTCAAAATATATTTACAACACTTTTAATATATTTTGATGTTTTAAGTTTATTAAGTCAGCTGTCCTCGTTAGTAACCTACAACTAGTTGTCCATAGTTAGATGTTCAGAAATAAATCGATAAATATTATCTTGTATCAATCCACGACCCAGTGTATACGTATCTCAGTATTGATCACAACTCAAACTATATATATTTTGGAATCAACCTCAACCCTGTATAGCTAACTCCAACATTCACATATAAAGTGTCTATGGTTGTTCCGAAATATATATAGATGTGTCGACATGATAGGTTGAAATATTGTATACGTGTCTATGGTATCTCAAGATTACATAATATACAATACAAGTTGATTAAGTTATGGTTGGAATAGATTTGTTACCAATTTTCACGTAGCTAAAATGAGAAAAATTATCCAATCTTGTTTTACCCATAACTTCTTCATTTTAAATCCGTTTTGAGTGAATCAAATTGCTATGGTTTCATATTGAACTCTATTTTATGAATCTAAACAGAAAAAGTATATGTTTATAGTCGGAAAAATAAGTTACAAGTCATTTTTGTAAAGGTAGTCATTTCAGTCGAAAGAACGACGTCTAGATGACCATTTTAGAAAACATACTTCCACTTTGAGTTTAACCATAATTTTTGGATATAGTTTCATGTTCATAATAAAAATAAATTTCCTAGAATAACAACTTTTAAATCAAATTTTATCATAGTTTTTAATTAACTAACCCAAAACAGCCCGCGGTGTTACTACGACGGCGTAAATCCGGTTTTACGGTGTTTTTCGTGTTTCCAGGTTTTAAATCATTAAGTTAGCATATCATATAGATATAGAACATGTGTTTAGTTGATTTTAAAAGTCAAGTTAGAAGGATTAACTTTTATTTGCGAACAAGTTTAGAATTAACTAAACTATGTTCTAGTGATTACAAGTTTAAACCTTCGAATAAGATAGCTTTATATGTATGAATCGAATGATGTTATGAACATAATTACTACCTCAAGTTCCTTGGATAAACCTACTGGAATTGAGAAAAATAGATCTAGCTTCAAAGGATCCTTGGATGGCTTGAAAGTTCTTGAAGTAGAATCATCACACGAAAACAATTTCAAGTAAGATTTCCACTCGAAATAAGATTGTTATAGTTATAGAAATTGAATTAAAGTTTGAATATGATTATTACCTTGTATTAGAAAGATAACCTACTGTATGTAACAAAGGTTTCTTGATCTTGGATGATTACTTGGAATGGATTTAGAAAACTTGGAAGTAAACTTGCAATCTTGGAAGTATTCTTGATTTTATGAAACTAGAACTTTTGGAATTTATGAAGAACACTTAGAACTTGAAGATAGAAATTGAGAGAGATCAACTAGATGAAGAAAATTGAAGAATGAAAGTGTTTGTAGGTGTTTTTGGTCGTTGGTGTATGGATTAGATATAAAGGATATGTAATTTTGTTTTCATGTAAATAAGTCATGAATGATTACTCATATTTTTGTAATTTTATGAGATATTTTATGCTAGTTGCCAAATGATGGTTCCCACATGTGTTAGGTGACTCACATGGGCTGCTAAGAGCTGATCATTGGAGTGTATATACCAATAGTACATACATCTAAAAGCTGTGTATTGTACGAGTACGAATACGGGTGCATACGAGTAGAATTGATGATGAAACTGGACGAGGATGTAATTGTAAGCATTTTTGTTTAGTAGAAGTATTTTGATAAGTGTCTTGAAGTATTTCAAAAGTGTATGAATACATATTAAAACACTACATGTATATACATTTTAACTGAGTCGTTAAGTCATCGTTAGTCGTTACATGTAAATGTTGTTTTGAAACCTTTAGGTTAACGATCTTGTTGAATGTTGTTAACCCATTGTTTATTATAACAAATGAGATGTTAAATTTTTATATTACCATTATATTATGATATATAATATATCTTAGTATGATATATATACAGTTAAATGTCGTTACAACGATAATCGTTACATATATGTCTCGTTTCGAAATCATTAAGTTAGTAGTCTTATTTTTTACATATGTAGTTCATTGTTAATATACTTAATGATATGTTTACTTATAATAGTATCATGTTAACTATATATATATCCATATATATGTCATCATATAGTTTTTACAAGTTTTAATGTTCGTGAATCACCGGTCAACTTGGGTGGTCAATTGTCTATATGAAACATATTTCAATTAATCAAGTCTTAACAAGTTTGATTGCTTAACATGTTGGAAACATTTAATCATGTAAATATCAATCTCAATTAATATATATAAACATGGAAAAGTTCGGGTCACTACAGTACCTACCCGTTAAATAAATTTCGTCCCGAAATTTTAAGCTGTTGAAGGTGTTGACGAATCTTATGGAAATAGATGCGGGTATTTCTTCTTCATCTAATCTTCATGCTCCCAGGTGAACTCGGGTCCTCTATGAGCATTCCATCGAACCTTAACAATTGGTATCTTGTTTTGCTTAAGTCTTTTAACCTCACGATCCATTATTTCGACGGGTTCTTCGATGAATTGAAGTTTTTCGTTGATTTGGATTTCATCTAACGGAATAGTGAGATCTTCTTTAGCAAAACATTTCTTCAAATTCGAGACGTGGAAAGTGT
This sequence comes from Rutidosis leptorrhynchoides, assembly GCF_046630445.1. Taxonomy (NCBI): domain Eukaryota; kingdom Viridiplantae; phylum Streptophyta; class Magnoliopsida; order Asterales; family Asteraceae; genus Rutidosis; species Rutidosis leptorrhynchoides. The sequence continues at coordinate 170,910,077 of NC_092341.1, forward strand.
TATGTACAGCCGCGAGTTGTTGAGGTAACTCAAGTCGGTAAGCTACTGGTCCGACACGATCAATAATCTTGAATGGTCCAATATACCTTGGATTTAATTTCCCTCGTTTACCAAATCGAACAACGCCTTTCCAAGGTGAAACTTTAAGCATGACCATCTCTCCAATTTCAAATTCTATATCTTTTCTTTTAATGTCAGCGTAGCTCTTTTGTCAACTTTGGGCGGTTTTCAACCGTTGTTGAATTTGGATGATCTTCTCGGTAGTTTCTTGTATAATCTCCGGACCCGTAATCTGTCTATCCCCCACTTCACTCCAACAAATTGGAGACCTGCACTTTCTACCATAAAGTGCTTCAAACGGCGCCATCTCAATGCTTGAATGGTAGCTGTTGTTGTAGGAAAATTCTGCTAACGGTAGATGTCGATCCCAACTGTTTCCGAAATTAATAACACATGCTCGTAGCATGTCTTCAAGAGTTTGTATCATCCTTTCACTCTGCCCATCAGTTTGTGGATGATAGGCAGTACTCATGTCTAGACGAGTTCCTAATGCTTGCTGTAATGTCTGCCAGAATCTTGAAATAAATCTACCATCCCTATCAGAGATAATAGAGATTGGTATTCCATGTCTGGAGACGACTTCCTTCAAATACAGTGATGCTAACTTCTCCATCTTGTCATCTTCTCTTATTGGCAGGAAGTGTGCTGATTTGGTGAGACGATCAACTATTACCCAAATAGTATCAAAACCACTTGCAGTCCTTGGCAATTTAGTGATGAAATCCATGGTAATGTTTTCCCATTTTCATTCCGGGATTTCGGGTTGTTGAAGTAGACCTGATGGTTTCTGATGCTCAGCTTTGACCTTAGAACACGTCAAACATTCTCCTACGTATTTAGCAACATCGGCTTTAATACCCGACCACCAAAAATGTTTCTTGAGATCCTTGTAGATCTTCCCCGTTCCAGGATGTATTGAGTATCTGGTTTTATGAGCTTCTCTAAGTACCATTTCTCTCATATCTCCAAATTTTGGTACCCAAATCCTTTCAGCCCTATACCGGGTTCCGTCTTCCCGAATATTAAGCTGCTTCTCTGATCCTTTGGGTATTTCATCCTTTAAATTTCCCTCTTTTAAAACTCCTTGTTGAGCCTCCTTTATTAGAGTAGTAAGGTTATTATGAATCATTATATTCATAGATTTTACTCGAATGGGTTCTCTGTCCTTCCTGCTCAAGGCATCGGCTACCACATTTGCCTTCCCCGGGTGGTAACGAATCTCAAAGTCGTAATCATTCAATAATTCAATCCACCTACGCTGCCTCATATTCAGTTGTTTCTGATTAAATATGTGTTGAAGACTTTTGTGGTCGGTATATATAATACTTTTGACCCCATATAAGTAGTGCCTCCAAGTCTTTAATGCAAAAACAACCGCGCCTAATTCTAAATCATGCGTCGTATAATTTTGTTCGTGAATCTTCAATTGTCTAGACGCATAAGCAATCACCTTCGTTCGTTGCATTAATACACAACCGAGACCTTGCTTTGATGCGTCACAATAAATCACAAAATCATCATTCCCTTCTGGCAATGACAATATAGGTGCCGTAGTTAGCTTTTTCTTCAATAACTGAAATGCTTTCTCTTGTTCATCATTCCATTCAAATTTCTTCCCTTTATGCGTTAATGCAGTCAAGGGGTTTCCCACTTTTAAACAGTTTCTATCTTTGCCGAAATCCACCTTAATACCTTCTTTGTTCACTATGTGACCGAGGAATTGAACTTCTTCCAACCAAAATGCACACTTTGAAAACTTAGCGTACAATTCTTCCTTCCTCAATACTTCTAACACCTTTCTCAAATGTTCACCGTGTTCTTGGTCATTCTTTAAGTAAATAAGTATGTCATCAATGAAAACAATGACAAACTTGTCAAGGTATGGTCCACACACTCGGTTCATAAGGTCCATGAACACAGCTGGTGCATTAGTTAAACCAAACGGCATAACCATAAACTCGTAATGACCATAACGCGTCCTAAAAGCAGTTTTTGGAATATCATCCTCCTTTACTCGCATTTGATGATATCCAGAACGTAAATCGATATTCGAATAAACCGACGAGCCTTGTAGTTGATCAAATAAGTCGTCAATTCTCGGCATTGGATAACGGTTTTTGATGGTAAGTTTGTTCAACTCTCTGTAATCAATACACAACCTAAATGTACCATCCTTCTTCTTGACAAACAAAACAGGAGCTCCCCATGGTGATGTGCTTGGTCGAATGAAACCACGTTCTAATAGTTCTTGTAGTTGGCTTTGCAGTTCTTTCATCTCGATGGGTGCGAGTCTATAAGGAGCACGAGCTATTGGTGCAGCTCCTGGTACAAGATCTATTTGAAATTCAACAGATCGATGTGGAGGTAGTCCCGGTAATTATTTCGGAAATACATCGGGAAATTCTTTTGCGACGGGAACATCATTGATGCTCTTTTCTTCAGTTTGTACTTTCTCGACGTGTGCTAGAACAGCATAGAAACCTTTTCTTATTAGTTTTTGTGCCTTCAAATTACTAATAAGATGTAGCTTCGTGTTGCCCTTTTCTCCGTACACCATTAAGGGTTCTCCTTCTTCTCGTACAATGCGAATTGCATTTTTATAACATACGATCTCTGCTTTCACCTTCTTCAGCCAGTCCATGCCAACTATTACATCAAAACTCCCTAACTCTACTGGTATCAAATCAATCTTAAATATTTCGCTACCCAGTTTAATTTCTCGATTCCGGCATATATTATCTGCTGAAATTAATTTACCGTTTGCTAATTCGAGTAAAAATTTACTATCCAATGGCGTCAATGGAAAACTTAATTTAGCACAAAAATCTCTACTCATATAGCTTCTATCCGCACCCGAATCAAATAAAACGTAAGCAGATTTATTGTCAATAAGAAACGTACCCGTAACAAGCTCCGGGTCTTCCTGTGCCTCTGCCGCATTAATATTGAAAACTCTTCCGCGGCCTTGTCCATTCGTGTTCTCCTGGTTCGGGCAATTTCTAATAATGTGGCCCAGTTTTCCACATTTATAACAAACTACATTGGCATAACTTGCTCCGACACTACTTGTTCCGCCATTACTTGTTCCGACACCATTTGTTCCTTTCGTTCTGTTAACCCCTGGTCCATAGACCTCACACTTCGCCGCGCTATGACCATTTCTTTTACACTTGTTGCAAAATTTAGTGCAGAACCCCGAGTGATACTTTTCACACCTTTGGCATAGCTGCTTCTGATTGTTGTTGTTGTTGCGGTTGTTATGGTTGTTGTTGTTGTTGTTGTTGTTGTTGGGCCATTTGTTGTAGTTGCGATTGATGTTGCGATTGTTGGGATAATTGTTGCGATTATTATTGTAATTTCTGTTGTTGTTGTTTTGGTGATTCTTATCACCGTTTTCCTCCCACTTTCTTTTGACTTGCTTCACATTGGCCTCTTCAGCCGTCTGTTCTTTAATTCTTTCCTCAATTTGGTTCACTAGTTTATGAGCCATTCTACATGCCTGTTGTATGGAGGCGGGCTCGTGTGAACTTATATCTTCTTGGATTCTTTCCGGTAATCCTTTCACAAACGCGTCGATCTTCTCTTCCTCATCTTCGAACGCTCCCGGACACAATAGGCACAATTCTGTGAATCGTCTTTCGTACGTGGTAATATCAAATCCTTGGGTTCATAACCCTCTAAGTTCTGTCTTGAGCTTATTGACCTCAGTTCTGGGACGGTACTTCTCGTTCATCAAGTGCTTGAATGCTGACCACGGTAGTGCGTACGCATCATCTTGTCCCACTTGCTCTAGATAGGTATTCCACCATGTTAATGCAGAACCTGTGAAGGTATGCGTAGCGTACTTCACTTTGTCCTCTTCAGTACACTTACTTATGGAAAACACAGATTCGACCTTCTTGGTCCACCATTTCAATCCCATCGGTCCTTCAGTTCCATCAAATTCCAAAGGTTTGCAGGCAGTGAATTCTTTGTAGGTGCATCCTACACGATTTCCTGTACTGCTAGATCCAAGGTTATTATTGGTATGTAGCGCAGCCTGTACTGCGGCTATGTTTGAAGCTAGAAAAGTACGGAATTCCTCTTCATTCATATTCACGGTGTGTCGAGTAGTCGGTGCCATTTCCTTCAAAATAGTCAAATGGAACAAGTTAATCATACAGAATATTAAGAGTAGTTAATAGTATTTCGTAGCATAATATGAACTCATTTATAAAAGCTTTTTCTTCATATTAGCGTTTTATAAGTTTAAATTCGGGTAGTACCTACCCGTTAAGTTCATACTTAGTAGCTAATATACAATTCAACTACTACAATTCTATATGAAAAACTGATTATAATAATATTTCGCGTTTAAACTTTTATACAATATTTTACAAACTTACAATACTGCTTATTTTACATAAAGCATGAAATATAGCACACAATAACTTTGATACAAGATAGTTGTGAAGATAATTCTAGCTAGTACACAAGTCGTTCAGCAAAGGCAATAAAGACACGTAATTCATACGTCCAGAAACAAGTCATGCATTCTGGTTTTACTAGGACTACTTCCCATCCTTGGTCTTGTGGAACATAACCATTATGGCCATTGATAAGACAGCGTGTTGTAACGTCGTCAAAGGGACGAGGGTTACGTAATGACCAACAGTCTCGTAATAACCTAAAAACCTCATTTCTTACCCCAGTTACCGACTCCGTCACTTGTGAGAACGTTTTGTTTAATAGTTGTAGCCCGATGTTCTTTTTCTCACTTTGGTGAGAAGCGAACATTACTAACCCGTAAGCATAACATGCTTCTTTATGTTGCATGTTAGCTGCTTTTTTCTAAATCATGAAGTCCTATATTCGGATACATTGAGTCAAAATAATTTCTTAACCCGTTGCGTAAAATAGCATTTGGGTTCCCCGCAATATATGCGTCAAAGTAAACACATCGTAACTTATGGGCTTCCCAATGTGATATCCCCCATCTTTCAAACGAAAGCCTTTTATAAACCAAGGCATTCTTGGAACGTTCTTCGAATGTCTTACAAACTGATTTTGCCATAAATAGTTGTGCCGAGGAATTCTGACCGACTCTAGACAAGATTTCATCAATCATGTCTCCGGGTAAGTCTTCTAAAATATTGGGTTGTCTATCCATTTTGTGTTTTTATACTGTAAAATAGACAAGAGTTAGATTCATAAAAGATACTTATTAATACAACCAATTTTTACATATATCGTAAAGCATAAGCACACTATATTACATATATTACACCGCACAAATACAACTATCTTATTCCGACTCACTCGTTTCTTCTTTTTCGAACTTGGTTCTTTTTGCTAAGTTTTTAGGGATATATGATGTTCCCATAATACGAGCTGTTGTTTTCCACAACGGTTTAGAAAAACCTGGTGGTTCAGAGTTTCCCGGGTCATTGTTACAACTTACGGGCTTCGGGGGCTGACGATACATATAAAGTTCATCGGGGTTGGAATTAAATTTCTCTATTTTTATGCCCTTTCCCTTATTATTTTCTTTTGTCTTTTTAAATTAGTTGGGGTAATTTCTATAACATCATCGGAATTCTCGTCGGAATCCGATTCATCGGAGAATTGGTAATCCTCCCAATATTTTGCTTCCTTGGCGGAAACACCATTGACCATAATTAACCTTGGTCGGTTGGTTGAGGATTTTCTTTTACTTAACCGTTTTATTATTTTCCCTACCGGTTCTATTTCCTCCTCCGGTTCCTCTTCTTCCGGTTCTGATTCTTCTTCCGGTTCTGATTCTTCTTCCGGTTCTTCTTCGGGAACTTGTGAATCAGTCCAATATATATTCGACTCTTCGTTATTATTAGGTGAGTCAATGGGATTTGTGCTAGAGGTAGACATCTATCACACAATATCAAACATGTTAAGAGATTAATATATCACATAATATATACATGTTAATAATATATAGTTTCCAACAAAAATGTTAAGCAATCATTTTTAAAGAAAACACGGTCGAAGTCCAGACTCACTAATGCATCCTAACAAACTCGATAAGACACACTAATGCAAATTTTCTGGTTCTCTAAGACCAACGCTCGGATACCAACTGAAATGTCCCGTTCTTATTGATTAAAAACGTTCCATATTAATTGATTTCGTTGCGAGGTTTTGACCTCTATATGAGACGTTTTTCAAAGACTGCATTCATTTTAAAACAAACCATAACCTTTATTTCATCAATAAAGGTTTAAAAAGCTTTACGTAGATTATCAAATAATTATAATCTAAAATATCCTGTTTGCACACGACCATTACATAATGGTTTACAATACAAATATGTTACAACAAAATAAGTTTCTTGAATGCAGTTTTTACATAATATCATACAAGCATGGACTCCAAATCTCGTCCTTATTTAAGTATGCGACAGCGGAAGCTCTTAATAATCATCTGAGAATAAACATGCTTAAAACGTCAACAAAAATGTTGGTGAGTTATAGGTTTAACCTATATATATCAAATCATAATAATAGACCACAAGATTTCATATTTCAATACACATCCCATACATTGAGATAAATATCATTCATATGGTGAACACCTGGTAACCGACATTAACAAGATGCATATATAAGAATATCCCCATCATTCCGGGACACCCTTCGGATATGATATAAATTTCGAAGTACTAAAGCATCCGGTACTTTGGATGGGGTTTGTTAGGCCCAATAGATCTATCTTTAGGATTCGCATCAATTAGGGTGTCTGTTCCTTAATTCTTAGATTACCAGACTTAATAAAAAGGGGCATATTCGATTTCGATCATTCAACCATATAATGTAGTTTCGATTACTTGTGTCTATTTCGTAAAACATTTATAAAACCTGCATGTATTCTCATCCCAAAAATATTAGATTTTAAAAGTGGGACTATAACTCACTTTCACAGATTTTTACTTCGTCGGGAAGTAAGACTTGGCCACTGGTTGATTCACGAACCTATAACAATATATACATATATATCAAAGTATGTTCAAAATATATTTACAACACTTTTAATATATTTTGATGTTTTAAGTTTATTAAGTCAGCTGTCCTCGTTAGTAACCTACAACTAGTTGTCCATAGTTTATTTACAACCATTTTTATTATGTTTTAAAGATTTGAGTGTATTAAGTCAGTTGTCCTCGTTAGTAACCTACAACTAGTTGTCCATAGTTAGATGTTCAGAAATAAATCGATAAATATTATCTTGAATCAATCCACGACCCAGTGTATACGTATCTTAGTATTGATCACAACTCAAACTATATATATTTTGGAATCAACCTCAACCCTGTATAGCTAACTCCAACATTCACATATAGAGTGTCTATGGTTGTTCCGAAATATATATAGATGTGTCGACATGATAGGTTGAAATATTGTATACGTGTCTATGGTATCTCAAGATTACATAATATACAATACAAGTTGATTAAGTTATGGTTGGAATAGATTTGTTACCAATTTTCACGTAGCTAAAATGAGAAAAATTATCCAATCTTGTTTTACCCATAACTTCTTCATTTTAAATCCGTTTTGAGTGAATCAAATTGCTATGGTTTCATATTGAACTCTATTTTATGAATCTAAACAGAAAAAGTATAGGTTTATAGTCAGAAAAATAAGTTACAAGTCATTTTTGTAAAGGTAGTCATTTCAGTCGAAAGAACGACGTCTAGATGACCATTTTAGAAAACATACTTCCATTTTGAGTTTAACCATAATTTTTGGATATAGTTTCATGTTCATAATAAAAATCATTTTCCTAGAATAAAAACTTTTAAATCAAATTTTATCATAGTTTTTAATTAACTAACCCAAAACAGCCCGCGGTGTTACTACGACGGCGTAAATCCGGTTTTACGGTGTTTTTCGTGTTTCCAGGTTGTAAATCATTAAGTTAGCATATCATATAGATATAGAACATGTGTTTAGTTGATTTTAAAAGTCAAGTTAGAAGGATTAACTTTTATTTGTGAACAAGTTTAGAATTAACTAAACTATGTTCTAGTGATTACAAGTTTAAACCTTCGAATAAGATAGCTTTATATGTATGAATCGAATGATGTTATGAACATCATTACTACCTCAAGTTCCTTGGATAAACCTACTGGAAATGAGAAAAATAGATCTAGCTTCAAAGGATCCTTGGATGGCTTGAAAGTTCTTGAAGCAGAATCATGACATGAAAACAATTTCAAGTAAGATTTCCACTCGAAATAAGATTGTTATAGTTATAGAAATTGAATTAAAGTTTGAATATGATTATTACCTTGTATTATAAAGATAACCTACTGTAAGTAACAAAGGTTTCTTGATCTTGGATGATTACTTGAAATGGATTTAGAAAACTTGGAAGTAAACTTGCAATCTTGGAAGTATTCTTGATTTTATGAAACAAGAACTTTTGGAATTTATGAAGAACACTTAGAACTTGAAGATAGAACTTGAGAGAGATCAATTAGATAAAGAAAATTGAAGAATGAAAGTGTTTGTAGGTGTTTTTGGTCGTTGGTGTATGGATTAGATATAAAGGATATGTAATTTTGTTTTCATGTAAATAAGTCATGAATGATTACTCATATTTTTGTAATTTTATGAGATATTTCATGCTAGTTGCCAAATGATGGTTCTCACATGTGTTAGGTGACTCACATGGGCTGCTAAGAGCTGATCATTGGAGTGTATATACCAATAGTACATACAACTAAAAGCTGTGTATTGTACGAGTACGAATACGGGTGCATACGAGTAGAATTGATGATGAAACAGAACGAGGATGTAATTGTAAGCATTTTTGTTTAGTAGAAGTATTTTGATAAGTGTATTGAAGTCTTTCAAAAGTGTATGAATACATATTAAAACACTACATGTATATACATTTTAACTGAGTCGTTAAGTCATCGTTAGTCGTTACTTGTAAATGTTGTTTTGAAACCTTTAGGTTAACGATCTTGTTGAATGTTGTTAACCCATTGTTTATTATAACAAATGAGATGTTAAATTGTTATATTATCATGATATTATGATATATAATATATCTTAGTATGATATATATACAGTTAAATGTCGTTACAACGATAATCGTTACATATATGTCTCGTTTCGAAATCATTAAGTTAGTAGTCTTATTTTTTACATATGTAGCTCATTGTTAATATACTTAATGATATGTTTAATTATCATAGTATCATGTTAAATATATATATATATATCCATATATATGTCATCATATAGTTTTTACAAGTTTTAATGTTCGTTAATCACCGGTCAACTTGGGTGGTCAATTGTCTATATGAAACATATTTCAATTAATCAAGTCTTAACAAGTTTGATTGCTTAACATGTTGGAAACATTTAATCATGTAAATATCAATCTCAATTAATATATATAAACATGGAAAAGTTCGGGTCACTACAGGATGGACGACTCCCAATCCGTTTCATCTTATTTCCTTAAGATGAAAAGCCTAATTGATCGAGCGAACCATCTAAGCTGCAACGTGTCTAATGAATTAGCCAGAGACCTTATCCTTAATTCCTTGTCAAAGTGGTTTGACACATTTGTAATGAATTACAACCTGAATGGATGAGATAAGAGCATTGGCGAATTACATGCCATGCTTAAGACGGCCGAAGCGAGCATGGGTAAAAGGGCTTCACCTATGTTTATGATCAATGAAGGCGGGTCCAAAAACAATAACACTTCTAAGCCGAAGGTGGCTAAGAGGAAAGGACCCGCCTACCAAGGCAAGGGCAAGGGAAAGGGGAATATGGTTACCCCAACCAACAAGAACAAAAAGCAAAAGGTTGCCGGTAAAGCTAACCCCAAGGAAGATCCGTGCTTTTGGTTGCGGTGAAATGGGTCACTGGAAACGCAACTGCCCGGTCTACCTAATGGAGTTGAAAGAAAATAAGGATGCAGGGCAAACCTCAGGTAATGTATATATGGTATACGTTGAGCTTAGTATTACTTCTTCTAATACATGGGTATTAGACACAGGATGTGGAACTCATATTTACAATTCTTTGCAGGGGTTCAAAAGAAGTAATCAAAATGCGGGAACAATAAGTCTCTTCATGGGAAATGGAGCAAGGGTGCAAGTGAAAGCTCAAGGAGACTTTGTTTTAAAGCTTCTAAGTGGTTTAGAGCTTATTTTGAAAAATGTTTTGTATGCACCCAATTTATCACGAAACATTATTTCTGTATCCCGTTTGAAACAATATGGTTTTAGTCTTAATTTCATTAATGATGATATCCATGTTTATTTAGATAATGTGTTCTATTTTAAGGCTTCACCTTTGAATGGTATTTATGAATTGGTTCATGATGACACATCATTCAATAGCTCAATGTTCCATGCAAACACCAAGAAACTCAAAAGGGATTTGAGTGATTCCTACTTATGGCATTGTCGCCTTGGTCATATAAACAAGAATCGAATGCATACATTTCAAAAGAATGGACTTTTGAAATCAAATGAACTAGACTCGTTTGATGTATGTGAATCTTGTTTATAAGGCAAAATGACTAAAGCACCTTTCAAAGGGACCTATGAAAGGGCTAAGGACTTATTGGGATTAATACATTCGGATGTATGTGGACCCTTTAAGCCCATAACTAGGAATGGTGAAAGATACTTCGTTACTTTCATTGATGACTTCAGTCATTTAGGATATGTCTACTTATTAAGACACAAGGACGAAACTTTTGAAGCATTCAAGGAATATCAAAACGAAGAACAAAATCAACTCAATAAGACAATCAAGGTACTTCGTACTGACAGAGGAGGTGAATACCTAAGCGATGCTTTCCAAGATCATCTTAAAAGTTGTGGGATTATCTCGTAACTCACTCCTCCTGGAACACCCCAACTTAACGGAGTTTCCGAAAGGAGGAACCGAACCCTAATGGATATGGTTCGATCTATGATATCTAGAAGCTCGTTACCTCTATCATTTTGGGGTTATTGTCTATGCTCCGCGGCTCGTATTTTAAATATGGCCCCAACCAAGAAAGTAGAATGAACTCCTCATGAGATGTGGTTTGGAAAACCTCCATCTCTGTCATACTTAAATGTATGGGGATGTGAAGCTTATCCTAAGCATTACGTCCCTAATACGTTGAATGCTCAATCCACGAAGTGTATCTTCATAGGATATCCCAAGGATGATATGGGATATTATTTCTATGATCCATCCGAGCAGAATGTATTTGTTGCTTGGAAGGCTGAACTCCTTGAAACTAAGTTCCTAATGGAAGGTAATAGTGAAAGGAAGATATATCTTGAAGAGGTTCATGATCAAATAGATGATACACAATTGGTTGACACTAGCACTCAACATGAAAATGTTGAAAATGATCAAAAGGATGATCAAAGTATATAAGACGTTCGTAGATCTGGTAGGATTAGTAATTCTCCTGAGAGATATGGGTTTCTCATGGATGGTTGCTATGTGGTTGATTTAGATGAACCAACAAACTACCAAGATGCTTTATCAAGGATTGATAAGGATAAATGGCAGGAAGCCATGAACACTGAGATGCAATCCATGTATGACAACCAAGTTTGGGAACTTATTGTACAACCTACTGGCTCAAGGCTAGTTGATTGTAAATGGCTTTTCAAAATGAAAACCGACATACATGGAAACTTGGATACATATAAAGCTAGACTTGTAGCAAAAGGTTTCACTCAAACTCAAGGGGTTGACTATGATGAAACTTTTTCGCCTGTGGTAATGCTAAAGTCTATTAGGATATTACTTGCCATTGCTGCTCATTATGATTCTGAAATATGGCAAATGGATGTCAAGACTGCTTTCCTAAATGGACATCTTGAGGAAGATGTCTATATGGTTCAGCCTGAAGGTTTTGTTGATCCGAAATATCCTAAAAAGGTATGCAAGTTAAATAAGTCAATCTACGGATTGAAACAAGCATCTAGAATGTGGAATCATCGTTTTAATGAGGAAGCCAAGAAATTTGGCTTCATTAAAAATGGTGATGAAGCTTGTGTATACAAGAAAGCTAGTGGGAGCACTATCATGTTCCTTGTATTATATGTGGATGATATATTATTATTTGGGAACGATATTCCGGAAATACAAGGTGTTAAAACTTGGTTAAGTAAATGCTTCTCCATTAAGGATCTTGGAGAAGCACAATACGTTTTGGGGATTGGTATCTACAGGGATAGATCCAAGAAACTGATAGGTTTGAATCAAAGTACATATATTGAAAAGATCTTGAAAAGGTTCAAGATGGAGAACTCTAAGAGTGGTTTGGTACGTATTCAAAGAGGAATGCTTCTCAGTTCATCTCAGTGCCCTACCACAAAAGATGAACAAGAGAGAATGAAGAGAGTCCCGTACGCATCTGCTATTGGGTCAATCATGTATGCAATGATATGCACTAGACCGGATGTGTCATGCACTCTAAGCTTGACAAGTAGATACCAGAATAACCCAGGAAACAGTCATTGGATTGCGGTTAAAAGTATATTGAAATACCTTAGGAGGACTAAGGATATGTTTCTAATATATGGATCTGGTGAGGAGGAACTCGCTGTAAAAGGTTATGTAGACACGAGTTTCCAAACTGATCGAGATGATTCTCGATCACAATCCGGTTATGTCTTCACATTAAATGGTGGTGCGGTCTCTTGGAAGAGTTCAAAACAGGATGTTGTTGCATTATCCACTACAGAGTCGGAGTACATTGCCGCCTCATTGGCAGCTCAGGATGCTGCATGGATGAAGAAATTCATCGACGACTTAGGAGTAGTCCCTTCCATTCAGGACCCTCTTGAGATCTTTTGTGACAATGAGGGAGCGAGTGCTCAAATCAAGGAACCTCGTGCTCACCAAAAGACCCGTCACATTGAGCGAAGATTCAACTACATAAGGGATGAAGTTGAAAAGGGAAAGATATGTATTCGCAAAGTTCACACAGATCTTAATATAGCAGATCCTCCCACGAAGCTATTACATGGAGCAAAACATACTGGACATGTTTGTGCATTAGGGCTTCAATATTCTAGTGATTGGTCATGATCTGTTTTAGGTATTGTAATGGAGCTAAGTTGTTCAAACTCATTAATATAAATTATGGTATTAATTTATTTTGAGTCATGTTCCTATTTTGCATATTTTATCCATGAATAAGTAATTTTTCTAAATTCCGTAGTTGATTACATTTGTGGGAACAAGTATAAGGTTTAAACTATTATGAACTTGGATTGGTATATATTCACGGACTGAATGTGGGGCAAGGTTGCTACTAAGGTTCATAGATATTTGTGGGATACAAATATTGGAAGACCCGCTCTCAAGATTTACTGAATGGAGCCTTCGTGGTTGATCACATGTAATCTTGAGTAAAGGCGAATATCATTATATCCTCTGACCTGAGATACATATAGGGTTCAGGTATTTACCGAGTATCGTGCCTTGATTCTTTCCTTCACTATTCTGAAATATGGTAGTTCACAAGAAAGAGCTCAGGAATAATGCAAAGTATATATCTAGGACGTATGTAGTCAAGATGGAATTTATCCCTCTGATTCGTTGAGAGTCAGATGTCTAAGGCCTGATAAAGTTAAATCTATAAGAGAGTGATCACTCTGTATCTCTTGAATTTAACATGACATCTAGGATGAAAGGATAAAATGAAAAGATTCACCTATTCTTCTTCGAGATGGGAACTCTAAAGGGATGCTGTTATTGAATGGCACTAAGTCATAACATATTGGGGGTGATGGACGGTCGTTAGGTGGTATCCGTCACTTGCATTAATTTCTTATATTTCTCGTGCAAGTGGGAGATTGAAGGTATTTCGTATGCCCGAGAGACATATTTAATTAATGTGGCTAATATGTTATGATCCAAGTCGGGTCATACCCAATAACAAGCTTACCGACACCTTAAACGTATTTGAGCTTAACAATTGGATCATTAAGTAAATACGTGACACTTGGATTTTAGAAAATCGGTTTTCTAAAATATTATCACTTGAGATAAATTATTTGGATAATTATATATAATTGTTTATAGGTTTAAATAATTATATTGTGTTATATTTTATAAAAGGTTAATAAAATATATAAGTAATTAAACAATGCATATGTTTTATAACAAGTTATATATATATATATATATATATATATATATATATATATATATATATATATATATATATATATATATATATATATATATATATATATATATATATATATATATATATATATATATATATATAACATCAAGTTTTTTTTAAAAACATTCTTATTATAAAATAATGGCATGGATGGGCAGTTTTTTGAGACTCCAAGACAAGTCCCATGCTTGTTTATTCTTGTTACTTTTGATACAAAAGATTCTCAAGTGCATGCTTAACAAAGTACCAAGGCTAGACTCATTTTCTCTAAGGTGTAACTACACATTAAGCTTGGAAAAAAAACTGCACAACAGAATTATGTGCTTGCTACTGGCCGTGACCCTTTTGGGATTAAAAGGGAGTTCTAAAATTGTTTTGCAAGCTTATATCAAGTGTCAAATAAAATCCTAACTAAAGGCAAAGGTGTTGGGGTTATTGCTTGGGGTATTACTTGCTTGAGGCTTCAAGTTAGAAGCTCCATTTTCCATCATCTTCATCATCAAATTCAGCCCTCAATTTATCATTGAGGAGGTATAATCTTCTTCCTTTGTTGTTATATGTAAGCATATGTTCATGACTTGATATTTACATGGAATTCAATTTAAATGGTTAAACATATAAACTTGTTTTCTTGACATTCATGCTTCCGCTTTCTTTAATTATCATAAAATGGTTTTGTGATTATGTAAGCATTAAAAACTCGTTGTTATGTTGAATTCCATCACAAACCCTCCGAAATTCCTGAAGACACTTCAAACAAGGAATAATCGAGATGATGATCCAACCACATGTTACCCACAGTTATACACCTGAAAAACCCTCGAAACCAAAGTCATAGTTTAACAAGTATCTGTGTCAGACCCTTTGGCATTTATTAGCTAAAAAAATTTTCAATACCTTTCCAAAGTAGCCAGTTTTGTCACAGCTCCAGCAAATCAACTTCGATTTTTCAGTGAAAACAGCTTTATTATAACCTTGATATATATGTTTCCCTTTCGCCATCGTTACCGGGGAACCGTTTATATTCAACCACATTATCAATAAATTTATCAGCACCGTAATGATCTAGGATTTTTTTTAAAGATCATTATATTTATCAAGACCCCATCATTTACTCATCTGTATCTTGTAACGAGAATTGTCATACGAATCATCGAGAATTAGCAATCAGTATTTTGAAATCTCGCAACCTGTCTACGCCAACAATTATATGTGTACCTATAACGTCTAACACCTGGACTTACATACTTTGAATGTGAAGTTTCTGAAAAACACCCTAAACTGCGAACTAGTTCTCAAAATTTTAAAAAATGCTGATGAAGTAGCAAAAACTGTAAACGACCTTAACAATAAAAAGTTTGATGATAAAGAATAGTGTGTTGGCAAAACGGACTGATCAAATTATTAAGGAGGCTGTGGACAAATCACAAGGACTAAATCTGCCTTCAAAGAATCCAAATGATTCAGTGTCTGCTGAGGTTATTATCGAATACCTTGCTCCTGACTCTAAACCCTTGCAAACAATATTCTTCATCATCCTCTGATATTAGAAATTCTAAGATATCATCGTATCTTTCATTATAAATAACCTCCATATTTCTGAAGATATTTCCATAATTATTCTTATCTGAAATCATTTACCTCTTCGCGTTATCTGTATTACATCATAAAAGAAACTATTTTTCTGAAACCTTCGAGTTTAAAAATATGAATGTTTTTGAAGTAATGTTGGGAACTGAAGCATTAGTTAGTATAATACAATGACACTTGATCAACGTGACTATATTACAGTAAGCCATGCTGAGTTTCTAAATGGAACGTGATGATTCACAGATCATAACGTCATCATGTGCCATGTTACACGACTCTTGTATTCTATTTAATCTATAAAAATATCAAGAAAATATTTTCTTGATGATTCGGTCTTTTCTGGGGTATTCTGGTAATTTGACAAATCAAGATCGTACCATTACAATTTTCTTCTTAGAACATTAACTATGTTCATTCCGAAATTCATACCTGCAAATTCTGGACCATTACAAGCGGTGCTTAATCAGAAGAAGAGGAAACGAAAGAATGAAGCTCCGAAATAGAAATGGGAGTATAAATCACAGCAAATAGAAGGGAACATTAACTGTGGTTGATAATGATTATGAAAGACAGAAGCGGAGACATTGAAATATAAGGGAAGACATAAAACTCAACAACAACCTAGAAATTACAAACCGTATATGTCTATGCCTATAGCAATTTAAAGACACGGGAAAACTAAAAACACTATAAAACCAAGAGTATAGTAGAAGTAAATAGATTCTTCCGGCAGCAGATGAAAAAAAGAAGAATGACATATATGAAAGTTAGAAGTATATCGAGAACCAGAACTGGATGAAGCATATTGACGAATGATTCAAAGTATGAACTAAAGGAGAAAGAATAGAAGGTGTGAATTTTAAGGAAATGAAGGGGGTGGATTTATAGTAAAATATCCGACAGAGCGATCAAAATAGATGATCGCATTTAAAGCGGATCCTAATTCCCTTGATTACCGAAGAATCAAATCTTATTACGAAATCAATCCTATCTAAGTCAACAGATATGACGAATCTACATTTATTCATTTCGCTCTTTGGTGATAGCTTCCCTCGTACTCTTCACAAAAAATCAAATTTGTTTTGTATATATTACTCGATGATGGTAAAAATCTAATTTTCAGCTCGTACGCATCATGAAGACATACTTATTGCCAGCCATGACTATCCCAATAAAATTTCGGGATGAAATTTCTTTAACGGGTAGGTACTGTGACAACCAGGAAATTTTCGAACAAATTTAAACTTGATCTTTATATGTTTTCGACACGATAACCAAAGTCTGTAATGTTAAATCTCAAGAATTTTAAACTGTGTTCATACATTCATTTAACCTCGACCAAATATTGACGATTCACGAACCATTATATAAATGAATATGATTATATATGTATATGTGTATATATTATAACTCAAAAACGTTAACAAAGTATAAAGCGTAAAATACTTTACATGAACGTATTTGTTTCAATATGTTTATCGATGGAATTAGAAGATAATATCAGATGATTAATTTATCAGATACATTGTATGATTATGAGTCTCTGTTGAGAGGTCCACTTAGATTTAGGAAACCTTTCTTTTTTAACGGTATTCGAAATAAATGGTAAAGTGATCTACAAGTAGGCATAAGGTGACAAATAACGAAAGTTAGACAAATGTTAGTGGAGAATTGAATTTTATAATATTCGATTGATCTATTTTCAAGCGTGCGAAAATGTTTTTCGATTCAATAGATTTTGATTATTAAAATGTTTTGTTTAAATAACATAATTTGAATATATACAATAGGATATTGATTATTAGAATTAAATATATAAATAACTTGCAACGTGTACTTAAAACGTGTTTATGTATATTAAATATATTTGATTTCAAATTAATTAAGTAAACGATTGTAACACTCGCTTATTGAGTCGATTGATATTTAGATATGTCAATTAGTACGTTAAGAAGTTAAAATAAACGCTAGCACATAAATGAACTATACTTAGTTAAGTTTTAAAATGAAAACGTTATATGATATAATAATTCCTATTATGTAAATGATCTAAAATGTTACTTTGAAATATAATTAGTAATTGAAAAACTAAATATTATTAAATAGATATCTCAAAAATATATAAATATTCTAAATGAATATGTATGTAAATTTTTACAAAATAATAAAAATATATTATTAACCTTGATATATAAACGTTTTGATTTAAAAATACTATTTTATATGTACGCATATATATCGAAACGATGATTTACAGAAGCAAATGACCAAAACACTCAAAATATTAAGTTACACATTGAGAGGGTTAGTTTTCATTGATTTAGGTCTAATTATTGATAAAGGTACCTGTCGCAAAACATAAAGTACCAGTTTTCTAAGCGTACGAAAATGCGTTCGAGAAACCGAAACCGGGACATAATTCGAGTGACAATGTACAAGTCATTGGAACTAAATTTACACATCAACTATGCACGTGAATATAATATAATATATAATTAAATATATGAATTAAATATAATATTTATATATAATATTATTTTGTGAAGTGTCGGCAAGGTTTTACGTAATTGTGAGATGTATAACAAGATCATGCGAGTGCATGAACATGAAGACCAAACCCCATGCGATCGCATGGGGTGGTTGGTGGCCAAATGTTATATAAAAGGAGATCGTAGCTGGTTCCAGTTTACTTCATCAATCCTCTCGATCTCTCTACTCTCTTAATATATATTAATATTATTATTATTATTATTATTATTATTATTATTATTATTATTATTATTATTATTATTATTATTATTATTATTATAAAGATTAATAATATTATTATTAATCATATTAATATTAGTAGTAGTATTATTATTATTATTAATATTTACATAAAATACTACGACGGAGTCATGAGCGGGTTATTTCAAAAACGGATTTTATGAGCGGGATAGAGCTAAGGAAATTATAGGTTATAGATATGGAGGTTATGGGTATGGTTCAGGGGTATGCTCGTGAGGTCAAACTTGTAGTGACCCTTCCTAATTCATCCGGACGAAGTCCATATCGATTATAAACGATTCACAATAGTTGATTACATCGCGAGGTACTTGACCTCTATATGATACATTTTACAAACATTGCATTCATTTTTAAAAGACAAACTTTCATTACATCGACAGTTGATGGCATGCATACCATTTCATAATATATCCAACTATAATTGACTTAATAATAATCTTGATGAACTCAATAACTCGAATGCAACATCTTTTGAAATATGCCATGAATGACTCCAAGTAATATCCCTAAAATGAGCAAATGCACAGCGGAAGGTTTCTTTCATACCTGAGAATAAACATGCTTTCAAGTGTCAACTAAAAGGTTGGTGAGTTCATAGGTTTATCATAAAATAATAAAATTCATCATTTTGATAGACTACAAGATTTAAATCCTGCATGGTACAAATGGGCCCGAATCCTATACCCACCTGTAATGTACATGCGATATCTTTTAAATACAGTACACCTTTCTTGTGTACGAAATCATCTTTCATAAATTTTAGTAACCGTACACATATCTCGTGCACAAAAATAACATACACATAACCTGTGTATAAAATCATTCTATCGATAACATTCAGTTTTCATTTCTTTCATAGCTTGACTTGGTAACCGACCTTAACATATAATGCGCATAATAATATCCCCAAAACAGAACATCTCGTCTGTATAATAATCATATAAACTTCGAAGTATTAAACACCACGCCCACTAGCCCTTCCATCTAGTGAACATTCTGGGTGGGGGTGTTAAACCCGGTAGCTACCTTTAGGATTCGCGTCAATTAGGCGTGCGCTAATTCTCAAAATTAGTGATGTTCCCTAATTCTTAGGTTACCAAGCAATAATAATCAGGGGAAAAATATTCATATCAATTGTGAAAATTATCACGTCCACATAATTTAATGGTGGCAATTATCACGTCCACATAATTCATTCGAGGAATGTTTTGCTTGTGTCTATCTCGTCAAACATTTATAAAAGCATTTCATGTATTCGCAGTTCAAAATGTATTTCAAAAGCATTTAATAAAGTAGTTGTAAAAATAGCGCATGTATTCTCAGTCCCAAAAATGTAAAGAGTAAAAGGAGCAAATGAACTCACCTAATGTATTTTGTAGTAAAAATACATATGACTATATTGAATAATGCAGGGTTGGCCTCGGATTCACGAACCTATATCATTTATATATATATTAAAGCATATAATGGAAATTACATAATTTCATTTATTAATTATATTATTTATATATATATATATTTATAGTTATATAGAATTTATACTAAATTTCTATTTTAAAACATATACTTTATTATTATATATTATTTCTTAAATTAAATGTTATACATAATTATTTTGTATTACTCTCTATATATTTAGCTGTGTTAATATATCTATATATATCTATATATAAGATTAGTATTACATTTAAAATCAATAGTTTGTTATATATAAGTAATTATATAAATAATATTAATATGTTTGATATGAAATATTTTAGTATGTAATAAGTATAATTTTATTTACAACTGTTTATCTTTAAAAAAAATGATAGTTTTTATGTTACTAAAATGATAATTTTAGTAGAAATGTTGATTTCAATGATAATACTAATTTTAATAAAAATTATAAATTTAAAATTAATGATACTTTTAGTAATAATTATAATACTATTAATACTAACAATAACTATAATTTTACCACTAATGATAATAGTTTTAATAATAATAACACTCATAGTGATAATCATTTTAATAATAATAATGCTATTATTAATAATAATACTTATAATAATAATAATAATAATAATATGATAATATGATAATAATAATAATAATAATGATACTGATAATTATAAATATGATAATAATACTAATATTAATGATAATAATAATCATTTGTATTATGATAGTAATAATAATTAATTTAACAATAATGATAATAATAATATTCACAATTGTAACCAAAATCATAATAATAATAATAGATGCTAGTTACTACTTATTTTTGTAATTATGATAATTATAATAACCACCATAAATTATAATAACAATAATAATAATAATTATAATAATAACAATAATAATTATAATTATAATAATAATAATAATAAAAGAAATTAGGACTACCTTTAAAGGAAGCTTTAAAAAAAATAAGTGTCCCAGCCCGGGCTCGAACTCGAGACCTCTAGTCTACCTAACATACCACTTAACCTCTTGACCATCTGCTATTTTATGATTAAAACCGAATCTAAATATGTATATTCAAAATGTTTAATTGTTTTTCCCATCTTCTTCCTCAAAAAACCCAATCGACCAAACACAATCAACCATAACAAACAAGACTTTGAAATGAATTTTAGGATTAACAAAACTTAATCAATTTAATGGGAGGATTGGAATTAACAAGCACGAAAAGAAAAAAAAAAATAGAAACAGCAGAAGCTGTTCGCGACAGGGAAAAAAAATATAGAACTCAATTCGTGATATTAAGTTCTAGACATTTTTAGATCATAATTACTACATGAAATACTTTGTAAATCAATCCTATAAACTTTCAGAATCGTCAATTTAACTTAATTCAAAACAGAAACTTCGAATTCGTTCAAGAAAAATTGTTTGACTTTTTGAATTTAAAACTTCGACTTTGAAATTCGTCTTTGATTCTTCAAATTATGAACTGAAAACTTACAGAAAGTTTCAATAGATGATTCCTAATCCATCCACGTTTATAGATTTTAAAAATTGGTTCGATTTGGAGTTAATGATAAAATTGAACAAGGACAGGGATGACGAGCTATAAAAAAAACTGATTAAAATTTTCAATTAGAATCTGTCTAAAATGGTTGTGCTTGTTACAGAGGGTGGAAATTTGATGGAATTGTTAATAACATGTGAATGTGAATGATCGTTTGACTTATAGGGAAATTGTGTCGACTTAATACTTCAGACAAAAGAATGAACAGAAAATATTCAAAAGCAGATTACGACCCCTAACAGAAATTGTTTGTATTAGGAAAAAAAATCGATTTCGGGGACAGAATAAAAAAAAATGATCGTGATATCAAACTGAATTGGAGAAATTTTGTCTTTATAATTTACATTTAGCTAATATTAATAATTTAATAAATATCTTAATAATAATAATAAATAATAATAATAATAACAATAATTATAAAAGTTTTAATAATTTTAGTAATAATAATATTAATTTTATTAATAGTAGTAATACTATTTCATTATACTAATTTTCATGTTAAGTATTAATAATAAAATTAATAATATTTCTAATGATAATAATAACTTGTATTATTTTTATAGTAGTACTAATAATGATAACTATAATAATAATAACAATAATTATTACAGATAATGGTAATAACAATTACAATAATATAATAAATTATATTTATCAAAATTTATATCTATATATTATATATTGAAAATAATAACCTATTTGAATATGTATATTTACATATTATATATATATATATATATATATATATATATATATATATATATATATATATATATATATATTACAATAACATATAATATTAATTATGTATAGAAACAACTTATAAATTTATATTTATAAGTATTCATTTTTAACTTCCTTTAATATCAATCGATTATCAATTGAGTGTTACTATAGTTTAATAATCTTTCAAGTTATAATAAAAAAAAAAATATATATATATATATATATATATATATATATATATATATATATATATATATATATATATATATATATATATATATATATATATATTCATATCAATTTACAATTATATGTTCGTGAATCGTCAGAACTAGTTGAAGGTCAAATGAATATATGAAACAGTTCAAAATTTTTGAGACTCAACCTAACAGACTTTGCTTATCATGTCAAAGATATTAAATCGTATCGAGAGTTTGATTTAAAATTAGTCGAAATTTTCCAGGTCGTGACAGTACCTACCCGTTAAAGAAATTTCGTCCCGAAATTTGAGTGAGGTCGTCATGGTTAACCATAAAAATGTTTTCATGAAGAATATGAGGTGATAAATAGAGTTTTATCATTATTGAGTAATATAGATAAAACGATTCGGTTACTTGAAGCGTATGGATGAAGCTATCACAAAAGAGTGAAATGAAGTAATAAAATTTCGTGTTAACTCTTGATGTAGTCATAGTTAACTTCCAGAATTCTAGAAATTTAAAGAAATCTTCTAACCAGAAAGAAAATGTAATATCATGATTAATTAGCAAACTGTTGGAATCACGGTAATGATAGAACTATCAAGAAAATAATCTCTTGATATGTTTAGAGGTTAAGTAGAATGAAAGAGTTATGTAACATGGCACATGATGAGGGTAAGATCTGTGAACCATCATCACATTCCATTAGAAATTCAGCATAACTTAATGTAATATAATCACGTTGATCAAGTGTCATTATATTATACTAACTCATGCATCAGTTCCCAACATTACTTCAATAACATTCATATTTTAAGCTTGAAAGTTTACAGAATATAGAAACTAACGATTTCTATATGATGTAACACTGATAGCAAGAAGAGATTAATGATTTCAGATAAGAATAGTTATGAAAATATCTTCAGAAATATGGAGGATATTTATAATGAAAGATACGATGATATCTTGGAATTTCTAATATCGAAGGATGGTGAAGAAAATTTATCCACAAGAGTTTGGAGTCAGAATCAAGGTATTCGCTAAAGATTTCATCAGAAACAGAATTATCAGGATTCTTAATGTACAAGTTTAGTCCTTGAGATTTGTTCAGAGACTTCTTCGTAGTTTGCTCAATCAGTTTTTCAGTTTCAACTTTTTCTGAGTTTTTGCCAACATACAATTCTTTATCATCAACTTTTGGCTGTTGAGGTCGTTTACAGTTTTTGTTGCTTCATTCAACTTTTCAAAATTCAAAGCATAAATTCGCAGACTGGTTGCTTTTCAGAATTTCAGAATGGAAGATCATAGTTCTAAGAGATAAATGTTATATGGATACATATAACTATTGATGTGGAAACGTTGCAAGACTCACAATACAAATTTACTGATTCCCGGTAATTGGTATGGCAATTCTTGTTACAAGATGCGGATGAGTACATGATGAGACCTCAATAGATAAATATAGTGATTTGTCGAAGATATTTAAGCCAAGGAGTAACGAGGTTGCTGGTACGTCTGCTGGTAATATGGTAGAATATAAAAGGTTCCCTGATAACGATAACGAAAGGCAAGCTTATAAATCAAGATTATAATAAGGCTTGTCCGACTGAAAATTCGAAGTTGACTTACTGGAGCTGTGACAAAATTGGCTAATTTAGAAAGGAATTGTAAAGTTATTTTCGGTAGTAGTAATGCCAAAGGAGTTAGCATATATACGTGTTAAACGTTTACTCAGGTTCCGAAAATTTTCAGGTGCATAACTATATGCATAAATCTTTCCTTTCGTAGATGAAGTGCGGTTGGTTCATCCTCTCGATTGAGGTGTTTTCAAGAATTATGAAAGGTTTGAACGTAGATTGTAATCGTCAAGATACGAATGAGGTTTAAGATGAAATCAAGTGGCAAACATGAAGAAATATTTAACTGTAGTAGATGTAATTTATTTACGATCTTTTAAGTCAAAATGTGTTGTAATTAATATTTCCTACTATTTTAATACTTTTTTTTTAATTGTCCATGATAGTAGTCTAATTGTCCAATAGTTCAATCAAAACTAGTATATTATAAGGATATAGTCATATAGAAACAGTTAACTAGGAACAGTCAGCTAGGTTTTGGTTAGTATAGGTTTTAAAATTTTTACGTAGTTAATTAATTGGTTACTAATCAAATTTTTTTTTTTATTTTGTTCATTATCTTCATCATTATGCCACTTGTCAAATCTTGATTTGGATTTCGATAAGTCGAAATCTAAATATGAAATTGAATGAAATTGGTTATTCCGTGGTGAACGGATTCGTATATCTGTGGATATAAGTAGGATAATAAATGACTGTTGAATCAGATTCGAAGAATGTACAGTGTAACTTATTAATGTGGAATCTAAATATTCCTCGGGTATTACCTACCCGTTAAAATATTTTCACCATTAACAGTTTGTACAAAAGAATTTTTAATTACAATCTTTATGAAAACATATATACATATATATTTTCTTCAGACGTAATCATGGATTTAATGAGTTAATATGATATTAAACTCATATGATTTTCGATTTGAGCTAGAATAAGGAATCTCTAAAACTATTAGGAACCACATATTCTTCGCAGAATATTAATGAAGTTATGGATCAATACTTCATCGTTAATTATTAGGATCCACATATTCTTCACAGAATATTAATGAAGTTATGGATCAATACTTCATCGTTAATTATTAGGATCCACATATTATTCGCATAATATTAATGAAGTTATGTATCAATACTTCATCGTTCATTGCTATTGGTACTCCTTGGTATCTATGGTGCGTATGATATTGATGTTCGTGGGACAGATTGTGAAATTGAGTCTTGGGATGCGGATGTTGTTGTTGGTGGTACTGTTGGTGCCGGTAATGTTGCTACAGCTGGTACATTTTGCACCATATTTTTCAAGGCTACAACTCGGGTGCAAAGCTTGTTGACTTCTTTGATTACTCCGGGATGATTGGTGGTTGGAACAAGCGGATGTATATGGTTTTGAATTTGAGATAATATATAATCATAGCAAGATATTCGGGTAATGGGGGTGAAAATGGTGTTTCGGATTGGTTCACCGGTGAGTGCTTCAGGTTCATCACCAAGAGTGAAATTTGGTGGAAGGAAGGGATCGCCTTCTTCTTGTCTCCAATGACTGAGTAGACTACGAACCCATCAGATGAATTGGGGATGGCTGATTGCTTGATTCATTCTGGTGCCGTTGCTTTCGGAGCTGAAGTGGGACTCCATATCGGAATCCGAGGGACTTGAACTAGTTGTGAGTTTCATTGCGTACGATTGAATAAAGGATTTTTCGATATGAAATGATTTTAAAATATCGGATGATATTCTAATTACATAGAATACCTATACATAGTACAGAAGATCCTGTAGATTACGAAGGGAATTAAGGGAACGTGTCAGATAAAGTCTACAGTAACAGATACGCTAAGATATGAATTAGCAGATACGCTAAGATATGAACTTTGTCTATACACTATTCATGCAATCAATGCAATAAGATGTGTCTAGACTAAGAATGATAAGCAGGTAATTTTCGACAAGAAATGATAAGAAAAACTTTTGACATGCAGACTAGGTTCAAGTCCAGACTTAGTAATATATCCTAACAACTACTAGGTCGAAGTCCAGACTCACTAATGCATCCTAACAACTACCTGTTAGACACACTAATGCAGACCTGGTTCGCTAAGACCATCGCTCTGATACCACCTGTAGTGACCCGTCCTAATCCATCCAAACAAAGTCTATATTGATTATAAACGATTCACAATAGTTGATTACATCGCGAGATACTTGACCTCTATATGATACATTTTACAAATATTGCATTCGTCTTTAAAAGACAAACTTTCATTACATCGACAGCTGACGGCATGCATACCATTTCATAATATATCCAACTATAATTGACTTAATAATAATCTTGATGAACTCAATGACTCGAATGTAACGTCTTTTGAAATATGCCATGAATGACTCCAAGTAATATCTCTAAAATGAGCAAATGCACATCGGAAGGTTTCTTTCATACCTGAAAATAAATATGCTTTCAAGTGTCAACCAAAAGGTTGGTGAGTTCATAGGTTTATCATAAAATAATAAAATTCGTCATTTTGATAGACCACAAGATTTAAATCCTGCATGGTACAAATGGGCCCGAATCCTATACCCACCTGTAATGTACATGCGATATCTTTTAAATACAGTACACCTTTCTCGTGTACGAAATCATCTTTCATAAATTTTAGTAACCGTACACATATCTCGTGCACAAAAATAACATACACATAACCTGTGTATAAAATCATTCTCTCGATACATAACATTCAGTTTTCATTTCTTTCATAGCTTGACTTGGTAACCGACCTTAACATATAATGCGCATAATAATATCCCCAAAACAGAACATCTCTTATGTATAATAATCATATAAACTTTAAAGTATTAAACACCACGCCCACTAGTCCTTCCGTTTAGTGAACATTCTGGGTGGGGGTGTTAAACCCAGTAGCTACCTTTAGGATTCGCGTCAATTAGGCGTGCACTAATTCTCAAAATTAGTGATGTTCCCTAATTCTTAGGTTACCAAGCAATAATAATCAGGGGAAAAATATTCATATCAATTGTGGCAATTATCACGTCCACATAATTCAATGGTGGCAATTATCACGTCCACATAATTCATTCGAGGAATGTTTTGCTTGTGTCTATCTCGTCAAACATTTATAAAAGCATTTCATGTATTCGCAGTTCAAAATGTATTTCAAAAGCATTTAATAAAGTAGTTGTAAAAATAGCGCATGTATTCTCAGTCCCAAAAATGTAAAGAGTAAAAGGAGCAAATGAACTCACCTAATGTATTTTGTAGTAAAAATACATATGACTATATTGAATAATGCAGGGTTAGCCTCGGATTCAAGAACCTATATCATTTATATATATATTAAAGCATATAATGGAAATTACATAATTTCATTTATTAATTATATTATTTATATATTTATAGTTATATAGAATTTATACTAAATTTCTATTTCAAAACATATACTTTATTATTATATATTATTTCTTAAATTAAATGTTATACATAATTATTTTGTATTACTCTCTATATATTTAGCTGTGTTAATATATCTATATATTAGATTAGTATTACATTTAAAATCAATAGTTTGTTATATATAAGTAATTATATAAATAATATTAATATGTTTGATATAAAATATTTTAGTATGTAATAAGTAAAATTTCATTTACAACTGTTTATCTTTAAAAAAAATGATAGTTTTTATGTTAATAAAATGATAATTTTAGTAGAAACGTTGATTTCAATGATAATACTAATTTTAATAAAAATTATAACTTTAAAATTAATGATACTTTTAGTAATAATGATAATACTATTAATACTAACAATAACTATAATTTTACCACTAATGATAATAGTTTTAATAATAATATCACTCATAGTGATAATCATTTTAATAATAATAATGCTATTATTAATAATAATACTTATAATAATAATAATATGATAATGATAATAATAATAATAATGATACTGATAATTATAACTATGATAATAATACTAATATTAATGATAATAATAATCATTTGTATTATGATAGTAATAATAATTAATTTAACAATAATGATAATAATAATATTCACAATTGTAACCAAAATCATAATAATAATAATAGATGGTAGTTACTACTTATTTATGTAATTATGATAATTATAATAACCACCATAAATTATAATAACAATAATAATAATAATAATAATAATAATAATAATAACAATAATAATTATAATAATAATAATAATAATAATAATAATAATAATAATAATAATAATAATAATAAAAGAAATGAGGACTACCATTAAAGGAAGCTTTAAAAAAAATAAGTGTCCCAGCACGGGCTCGAACCTGAGACCTCTAGTCTACCTAAAATACCACTTAACCTCATGACCATCTGCTATTTTATGATTAAAACCGAATCTAAATATATATATTCAAAATGTTTAATTGTTTTTCCCATCTTCTTCCTCAAAAACCCAATCGACCAAACACAATCAACCATAACAAACAAGACTTTGAAATGAATTTTAGGATTAACAAAACTTAATCAATTTAATGGGAGGATTGGAATTAACAAGCACGAAAAGAAAAAAAAATAGAAACAGCAGAAGCCGTTCGCGACAGGGGAAAAAAATATAGAACTCAATTCATGATATTAAGTTCTAGACATTTTTAGATCATAATTACTACATGAAATACTTTGTAAATCAATCTTATAAACTTTCGGAATCATCAATTTAACTTAATTCAAAACAGAAACTTCGAATTCGTTCAAGAACAATTGTTTGACTTTTTGAATTTAAAACTTTGACTTTGAAATTCGTCTTTGATTCTTCAAATTATGATCTGAAAACTTACAGAAAGTTTCAATATATGATTCCTAATCCTTCCACGTTTATAGATTTTAAAAATTGGTTCGATTTGGAGTTGATGATAAAATTGAACAAGGACAGGGATGACGAGCTATAAAAAAAACTGATTAAAATTTTCAATTAGAATCTATCTAAAATGGTTGTGCTTGTTACAGAGGGTGGAAATTTGATGGAATTGTTAATAACATGTGAATGTGAATGATCGTTTGACTTATAGGGAAATTGTGTCGACTTAATACTTCAGACAAAAGAAAGAACAGAAAATATTCAAAAGCAGATTACGACCCCTAACAGAAATTGTTTGTATTTGAAAAAAAAATCGATTTCGGGGGCAGAATAGAAAAAATGATCGTGATATCAAACTGAATTGGAGAAATTTTGTCTTTATAATTTACATTTAGCTAATATTAATAATTTAATAAATATCTTAATAATAATAATAAATAATAATAATAATAATTATAATAACAATAATTATAAAAGTTTTAATAATTTTAGTAATAATAATATTAATGTTATTAATAGTAGTAATGATATTTCATTATACTAATTTTCATGTTAAGTATTAATAGTAAAATTAATAATATTTCTAATGATAATAATAACTTGTATTATTTTTATAGTAGTACTAATAATGATAACTATAATAATAATAACAATAATTATTACAGATAATGGTAATAACAATTACAATAATATAATAAATTATATTTATCAAAATTTATATCTATATATTATATTTTGAAAATAATAACCTATTTGAATATTTATATTTACATATTTTATATATATATATTACAATAACATATAATATTAATTATGTATAGAAACAACTTACAAATTTATATTTATAAGTATTCGTTTTTAACTTCCTTTAATATCAATCGATTATCAATTGAGTGTTACTATAGTTTAATAATCTTTCAAGTTATAATAAAAATATATATATATATATATATATATATATATATATATATATATATATATATATATATATATATATATATATATATATATATATATTCATATCAATTTACAATTTTATGTTCGTGAATCGTCGAAACTAGTCGAAGGTTAAATGAATATATGAAACAGTTCAAAGTTTTTAAGACTCAACCTAACAGACTTTGCTTATCGTGTCAAAGATATTAAATCGTATAGAGAGTTTGATTTAAAATTAGTCGAAATTTTCTAGGTCGTGACAAAACTAGTGTTTATCATCTATGTTGCGTCTACGTACTTTTCCTGCAATATTGAATCACAATATTTATACGTGAGCACTGATAACTTAACTTTTATATATTATTAGTGTATCCCTGACTAGTGCTCGAGTATATAAAATTATGCATGTTTGTACGTTTGATATTATCGTTGGATAGATTATGTTGAATCCTGAATTAGATACATATGCTACTGAGATAGTGAGACGACCCGACCCAATCCATAGGGACGAATACAATAACATATGATAACATTGCGAGGTACTTGACCTCTATATGATACATTTTACAAACGTTGCATTTATTCTTAAAAGGCAAACTATCATTACATCAATATTTGACATTTTTGTCTAACATTTCATAATATCCAAATGACCTAATCTGTCATTTACTTAATTATATTCTCTATTGAACTCCAATGACTCGAATGCAACGTCTTTGTATCATAGCTTAAAAAGGTCCCAAGTAGTATCCTTAACATGAGCTAATGCACAGCGGAAGACTTAATTCATACCTGAGAATAACATGCTTTAAAACGTCAACATAAAGTTGGTGAGATATATAGGTTTGATGCTAGCAGCGTTATAACAATGGAACACAAGATTTCATATATAAACATTTTAATAAAAATATTCTAAGTGGTTGAGCACTTGGTAACCATACTTAACATTTAATCACGTCGCATATTCCCTTTATTATGAAATCTTACTACACCGTACCAAGTGTAGTCACAAAACGAAGTACTGTGCAACCGTTGAATACTGGTCGTCCAGTCCGGTTGGGGTTGTCAGGCCCGATAGATCTATCAACAGGATTCGCGTTTACAATACCGCTGTAAATATTAGTTACCAAGCTACAGGGAAGTATGCCAGTGGTACAACTCAACGTAGAATATATTTTTCAGTTACTTGTGTCCATAACGTAAAACATAAAATACATGTATTCTCATCCCGAAATACTTAGAGTTTAAAAGTGGGACTATATACTCACTTTTGTCTTGAAGATATGTAATTTCGACTTGGTCTCCGATTGATATCACGAACCTATCCATATATAATATATCAATACCTTTTCTTTTTAAACAATCGTCACATATATATACTTTTAATAATTCCTTAGTCCGTAGTTAGCAGTCCGATGTTAGTAATTCAATTTTAATGGTTCATATTTAGTTGTTTAATAAACCCCCAATGAAATAAATAAAACCCCCCATCGTATATGTATTGGTCGAGATTAATCTTGACCCATGGTACCGGTGTTGTCAAATGACGTGTTGCGTACATAAAGTACCGGTGTTGTCAAATGACGTGTTGCGTACAATCATGGGATCTTATGATTAATCTTCTCGTATTGTTTACGGGTGATCCTGAACCATATAAAATTAAATTATGAGTACATATGTATAAAATATCATGTTACTTTAGGAAGATGTGATTTATTTAATTTTCTCCAATTATTTTCGTGGCTAAACTAGTCTTGGATATCCGATTTTGTTTTGGTCATAATTTCTTCGTTACAACTCCGTTTTCGTTGATTCAACTTTCCACTTCCTTGGATCGAGTCCCTCTTTAAGAATATGAACTATAAATACCTTAGTTTGTATTCGAAATCATAGGTCATAGGTCAAATTTTGGTGAAACTTATGAAGTTAATCATTTTTGTTACAAAAACATCATTTAATGACCATTTTTCTAAAAATACTTATACTATGAATTAAATCATGAAATTTTTATGTGTTAACATATTCATAAGAAATATCATTTTTCCAGAATATAAACCTCCAATTCAAAGTTCAAGATGGTTTTTAATTATCCAACCCAAAACAGCCCCCGGTTGCACTCCGACGTCATAAAAACAGTTTTTTTAAGGTATTCTTTGAAAAACTAAGTTATACCTTGTTAAATTAGCATATATTTAAGTTATATTACAGGTCTTGAAGTATTTTAAAAGTTAAGTTAGAAGGATCTATTTAGTTTGCAAACAAGTTTGAAATCATTCAAACTATGTTTTTGTTGTTAAAATTGTATACCATACAATAAGATAGCTATATATATATGAATCGAATAAGGTTATGAACAAAGTTACTACCTCAAGTTACTTGGACAAGATTGCTGTAAAAGAGGAGTAAAAACCTAGAACCAAAAGAGTGATGAAATTGGATGAAAGATTGGAAGCAACTTAAGACATAAACTTGAATTGAAAGTTGTATTTTTGTAGTGTTTTTGTTGATCTTTTTATGGTGGTGTTTAAGGTGATTCTTGAGAGGATTTTTGCTGGAGTTCTTAGAGGGACATGAGGCTAGTAAGTGTGTGTGTTTAGCTAGAGAAATGATGTTCCAAAAATTGAAAATGGATGCATGTATTTATGGTGGTGTAAAAGGTGTATAAATTTGTAATTTTGTGAAAAGATCTTTTAATCATGTGAAATTGTCATACTAAATAACAAAAGTAGTTACCTTATACATAAGGCATGAACAAGGGCTGGTTGGTGGTGATTTGATGTGTATATACCAATAGTAAATACGTATAGAAGCTAGGTATGATACGAGTACATATACTCTAGATATACGTATAGAAATTTTGTGAAAAATGGAATGAGGATTCAAATATAGCTATCTTTTGTGAATATACTTATATTGTTTTATGTATTTAAGTCTTTAAAAGTGATTAAATACATTATATATACGATATATGTATAAACATTATAGGTCGTAAGTATTTATGTCAAATAACGTTACGTATAGTTATCGTTTTGAAAGCTTAAGTTAGTAGTTTCAAAATATACTTATAACTTATTGTTATTAATACAAAATGAGATATTTAAACATCCTTAAATCATGTTAAATATGTATATATACATATATATACACAAACGTATAATTAACATATATTGTATAGTTCGTGATATCATCGGTCAAACTAGACGGTTAAACGTTATGTAAAACTCTTTTCAAAATCATAAATCTCAACAATTTAGATTGCTTATAATGTTGGTAAGTTTTAATTTATGTAAATATTAATCTTATAAGTGTAAAACGATCGGAAAATTCCGGGTCGTTACAGTACCCACCCGTTAAAGAAATTTCGTCCCGAAATTTGGTAGAGGTTGTCATAAATAACAATAGGAATGTTTTCATGACGAATATGAGGTATTAATAGAGTTTTATCATTATTTGAAGATATGGATAAAACGATTCGGTCATGTGAAGCGCACGAGTGAAGCTATCACAAAAGAATGAAATGAGTGAATATAGAATTGTTTTAACCGATGTCGAGATTAGGATTGATTTCCAGAATTTAAGGGATTTAAAGAAAATCTTATGTAATAAGATTTGGTTCTTCGATGATTTAGAAAACAGGATCTCCTTTGATTTAATGCGATAATCTGTTTCGATTTCTTTGTCGGATATTTCACTATAAATCCACCTCCTTCCCTTTCTTACTCCCATACCTCACATCTCTTACTCTTCCTCCTCTAATTCATACCTTAAGGTATCCTTTAAAATGCTTCATCCCGTTCTGATTTTTGTTATACTTCTAACTTTCATATCTTTCATTCTTCTCTTTCATCTACCGCTAGAAGAATCTATTCACTTTTATGATTTTCTTGGAATTATAATGTTTCTAATTCTCCCGTGTCTTTACGTCGCCATACGTATTGATACACACGGTTTGTAGTTTCTGGGTGGTTATTGGGTTTGATATCTTTCCTTATATTTCGATGCTCCTGCTTCTGTTTTCCATAATCATTGTCATCCATAGTTAATACTCTCTCCTATTTGCTGTAATCTATAACCCAATTTCTATTTTGGGACTTTGTCCCTTCGTTTCTTCTTTCCGTCCTTGAGTCAAGCGATCAATAGTTCGAAATTCGTAGGTATAAAATTCGGAATGAACATAGCTAATGCTCTAAGAAAGGAATGGTAATGGCACGATTTTGATTTGTCAAATTACCAGAATATCCAGGAAAATAGAACTATCAAGATGATTTGTTCTTAATATGTTTCGGAATTGGATAGAATGTAAAAGTCGTGTAACATGGCACATGATGACGGTACTGTGAATCATCATATTCCATTAGAAACTTAACATGACTTACTGTAATATAATGAAGTTGATCAAGTTTCATTATATTATACTAGTTCATGCATCAGTTCCCAACACTGCTTCAGAACATTCCTATTTTAAACTTGAAGGATTTAGAAACTAACACAGTTTCCTTTATATTGTAACGCAGATATTACAGAGAGATAAATGATTTCAGATAAGGATAGTGGTGAAAATATCCTCAGAAATATTGAGGATATTTATAATGAAAGATATGATAATATCTTGGAATTTCTAATGTCGAAGGATGATGATGAAGATTGACCCGTAAGGGTTTAGATTCAGAAGCAAGGTGTTTGCTACAGAATCGTCATAATTCTTTATGTACAAGTTTAGTCCTTGTAACTTGTTCAGAGTCTCCTTCATGGTTTGTTCAATCCGGTTTTCAGTACCAATTTTCTATCGAGCGTTCCTAACACTTCCTTCTTTTATCATCAACATTTGGTCATTAAGACCTTCTACAACATGCTGCTTCGTCAGTATTTTCAAAGTTATCGGATCTGGGTCATTGGTTATCAAACCAAGATGGTTTAAGGAGAATTGTATTTTTAGATGATTAAACGCTGATGGTAATATGATGGAATATAAAAGGTTCTCCGGTAACGATGGCGAAAGAACAACGTATATATATATATATCGAGATTGTAATAAGAGTAGTCTTACTGAGATATCGAAGTGGAGCTGTGACAAAATTAGTTAATTGAAAAGGAATCGCGTGATTGTTTTTGCTAATGGATGATAAGGAATTCGATGCGGATACGTTTTAACTATAACTTCGAGTTCAAAAATTTTTAGGTGCATAACTGTATGCATAAATCTTTATTCCGTAGACGAGGTGCGGCTGGTTGAACTTCTCGATCGAGATGTTTTCAAGAATCATGAAAAGTTGTGAATGCGAATTGTAATCGTCAAGATACAAATGAGGTTTAAAATAGAATCAAGTGGCAAACTTGAAGGATTGTTTAGTTTCATATGTAATAATCATCATTTTAACTCATTTTTAATTGTCTAAAGTTAGCAGTCCAATAGTCCGATTGTCCAATGGTTCAATAAATTCATATATGAACTAAATATATAATATTCGAATTACTTAATACGTATCGTGAACCGTGTACTGGTCTCGGTGTCGATCACAACTCAAAGTATATATATATTTTGGAATCAACTCGGACCCTGTATAGCCAACTCCCACCTTCACATATAGAGTGTCTATGGTTGTTCCGAAATATATATATAGATGGATCAATATGATAAGTCGAAACCTTGTATACGTGTCCCGTTATTTAAAATGCGTAAAATAAATAAATATATATCATGACCCATTATACAACGTGTTGTCTCAGAATTAATCCGACGTGTTGTTGTACATGTGTCCCGACGGTATGTAAAGTACAGAAATTAAAATTGCAAGAATGTAAATTGCGATAAATTAAATATAATCAGTTAGCTGGGAACAGTTAGCCGGAACAGTTAGCGTGTAATCCTATCACAATTTCAATTAATTAATTCATCTGTTTCTAACAATTTTTATTTTGCCAATGTTTCTTCATTATGCCACTTGTTGGATTCGGATAGGTAAAAATCCAAATATGAAATTTAAATGGAAATGGTTAATCTGGGGTGAACGGATACGTATATCGGTAATTGTAAGTAGGATAATAAATGATCGTTGAATCAGATTCGAAGAATGTGCAGTGTAACTTGTTAATGTGAATTCTAAATATTCCTTGGGTACTACCCACCCGTTAAAATATTTTCATCATTAACAGTTTGTACGAATGAAATTTTTAATTACAATCTTTATGAAAATATATTTGCATATATATTTTCTTCGGAGGTAACTATGAATTTAATGAGTCAATAAAATATTCAACTCATTTGATTTATCGTTATTACTAGATTACATAATCTCCAAAACATTAGAAATTACATAATCGTCATGTCGAACGAAGAACGATACGTAAAGAAGAGGTAATCGGTGTAGAATGATATGTAGAACAAAGATCATATTCGAAGTTCAGATGATGATGTTGAGGTACGTGGTGCGGATGTGATTGTTGGTGGTGGTAATGATACGGTTGGTGTTGATGCTGATGATGTCGTTGACGTCGATGATGCTACTGGTACTGAAGATTGCGAGGTTGATGTTGTTAACGGTACTGGTTATGCTGCTGGTGCTGCTGCTGGTGTTTGTAACCTTCGCACCGTGTTCTCCAAAGCCGTCACACGAGCGTGAAGTTCGTTAATTTCTGCTAGTACACCAGGATGATTGGCGGTTGGAGTGAGCGAATGAACAAGATCCGAAATATGGGATAGGATATAATCATGACGAGATACTCGAGAAATGAGAGAGAAAATGGTTTCTCGAACAGGTTCGCCGGTAAGTGCTTCAGGTTCGTCGCCAATGGGGCAATTCGGTGGGTGAAAAGGATCACCTTCTTCTTGTCTCCAATAATTTAGTATACTACGAACCCATCCCCAATTCATCCAGAATAGATGATGAGAAATTGGTTGATCCATTCCAGTGACGCTGCCTTCGGAGCCCGAATGGAAATCCATATCAGCGTAGCTGTCGGAGTCGGAGGAATTCGAACTGGACGCGGAGTTCATCTTGTACAGTCGGGGAAATGAATTTTTGGTTTGGAATAGATTATAGGAGTTGGGTTTGGTATTCTTCAATACATAATTTACATATGTATTTATAATACTCAAAATCCCGTGAATTACGGAGAATCTTTGAAATTCGTCAGGCAATGTCTATAGCAACAGATACGCTAGGATACGAATTTTGTCTATACACTATCGATGCACCAAATGCAGTAAGACGTGTCTAGACTTAAGAATACTAAGCAGGCAATTCTTAAGGATGATAAGCAGATGATTTTCCACTAGATATGATAAGCAAAACTTTTGACATGTAGACACGGTCAAAGTCCAGACTCACTAATGCATCCTAACAACTACCAGTTAGACACACTAATGCAAGGCCTGGTTCGCTAAGACCAACGCTCTGATACCACATGAGACGACCCGACCCAATCCATAGGGACGAATACAATAACATATGATAACATTGCGAGGTACTTGACCTCTATATGATACATTTTACAAACGTTGCATTTATTCTTAAAAGGCAAACTATCATTACATCAATATTTGACATTTTTGTCTAACATTTCATAATATCCAAATGACCTAATCTGTCATTTACTTAATTATATTCTCTATTGAACTCCAATGACTCGAATGCAACGTCTTTGTATCATAGCTTAAAAAGGTCCCAAGTAGTATCCTTAACATGAGCTAATGCACAGCGGAAGACTTAATTCATACCTGAGAATAACATGCTTTAAAACGTCAACATAAAGTTGGTGAGATATATAGGTTTGATGCTAGCAGCGTTATAACAATGGAACACAAGATTTCATATATAAACATTTTAATAAAAATATTCTAAGTGGTTGAGCACTTGGTAACCATACTTAACATTTAATCACGTCGCATATTCCCTTTATTATGAAATCTTACTACACCGTACCAAGTGTAGTCACAAAACGAAGTACTGTGCAACCGTTGAATACTGGTCGTCCAGTCCGGTTGGGGTTGTCAGGCCCGATAGATCTATCAACAGGATTCGCGTTTACAATACCGCTGTAAATATTAGTTACCAAGCTACAGGGAAGTATGCCAGTGGTACAACTCAACGTAGAATATATTTTTCAGTTACTTGTGTCCATAACGTAAAACATATAATACATGTATTCTCATCCCGAAATACTTAGAGTTTAAAAGTGGGACTATATACTCACTTTTGTCTTGAAGATATGTAATTTCGACTTGGTCTCCGATTGATATCACGAACCTATCCATATATAATATATCAATACCTTTTCTTTTTAAACAATCGTCACATATATATACTTTTAATAATTCCTTAGTCCGTAGTTAGCAGTCCGATGTTAGTAATTCAATTTTAATGGTTCATATTTAGTTGTTTAATAAACCCCCAATGAAATAAATAAAACCCCCCATCGTATATGTATTGGTCGAGATTAATCTTGACCCATGGTACCGGTGTTGTCAAATGACGTGTTGCGTACATAAAGTACCGGTGTTGTCAAATGACGTGTTGCGTACAATCATGGGATCTTATGATTAATCTTCTCGTATTGTTTACGGGTGATCCTGAACCATATAAAATTAAATTATGAGTACATATGTATAAAATATCATGTTACTTTAGGAAGATGTGATTTATTTAATTTTCTCCAATTATTTTCGTGGCTAAACTAGTCTTGGATATCCGATTTTGTTTTGGTCATAATTTCTTCGTTACAACTCCGTTTTCGTTGATTCAACTTTCCACTTCCTTGGATCGAGTCCCTCTTTAAGAATATGAACTATAAATACCTTAGTTTGTATTCGAAATCATAGGTCATAGGTCAAATTTTGGTGAAACTTATGAAGTTAATCATTTTTGTTACAAAAACATCATTTAATGACCATTTTTCTAAAAATACTTATACTATGAATTAAATCATGAAATTTTTATGTGTTAACATATTCATAAGAAATATCATTTTTCCAGAATATAAACCTCCAATTCAAAGTTCAAGATGGTTTTTAATTATCCAACCCAAAACAGCCCCCGGTTGCACTCCGACGTCATAAAAACAGTTTTTTTAAGGTATTCTTTGAAAAACTAAGTTATACCTTGTTAAATTAGCATATATTTAAGTTATATTACAGGTCTTGAAGTATTTTAAAAGTTAAGTTAGAAGGATCTATTTAGTTTGCAAACAAGTTTGAAATCATTCAAACTATGTTTTTGTTGTTAAAATTGTATACCATACAATAAGATAGCTATATATATATGAATCGAATAAGGTTATGAACAAAGTTACTACCTCAAGTTACTTGGACAAGATTGCTGTAAAAGAGGAGTAAAAACCTAGAACCAAAAGAGTGATGAAATTGGATGAAAGATTGGAAGCAACTTAAGACATAAACTTGAATTGAAAGTTGTATTTTTGTAGTGTTTTTGTTGATCTTTTTATGGTGGTGTTTAAGGTGATTCTTGAGAGGATTTTTGATGGAGTTCTTAGAGGGACATGAGGCTAGTAAGTGTGTGTGTTTAGCTAGAGAAATGATGTTCCAAAAATTGAAAATGGATGCATGTATTTATGGTGGTGTAAAAGGTGTATAAATTTGTAATTTTGTGAAAAGATCTTTTAATCATGTGAAATTGTCATACTAAATAACAAAAGTAGTTACCTTATACATAAGGCATGAACAAGGGCTGGTTGGTGGTGATTTGATGTGTATATACCAATAGTAAATACGTATAGAAGCTAGGTATGATACGAGTACATATACTCTAGATATACGTATAGAAATTTTGTGAAAAATGGAATGAGGATTCAAATATAGCTATCTTTTGTGAATATACTTATATTGTTTTATGTATTTAAGTCTTTAAAAGTGATTAAATACATTATATATACGATATATGTATAAACATTATAGGTCGTAAGTATTTATGTCAAATAACGTTACGTATAGTTATCGTTTTGAAAGCTTAAGTTAGTAGTTTCAAAATATACTTATAACTTATTGTTATTAATACAAAATGAGATATTTAAACATCCTTAAATCATGTTAAATATGTATATATACATATATATACACAAACGTATAATTAACATATATTGTATAGTTCGTGATATCATCGGTCAAACTAGACGGTTAAACGTTATGTAAAACTCTTTTCAAAATCATAAATCTCAACAATTTAGATTGCTTATAATGTTGGTAAGTTTTAATTTATGTAAATATTAATCTTATAAGTGTAAAACGATCGGAAAATTCCGGGTCGTTACAGATAGGGTATATGATATGCATGTCGTTGGAAAGCTAGCGAAAAATTAAGAAGTTTTCATTTAGAACTCGAATGGTTTCGATAAACAGATTAGAAGTTATAGTCAACTGAATTTTTGTATTATTGTTAAAATGATTATTATTACTATCATCGTTATAATTATTATCTAATTATTATTATAATTATTATTATCATTATCGTTATTAATAAAATGTATTATCATTAAAAATTATTATTTTTATTACTATCGTTATTATCGTTAAGGTTATAAATAGTATTATTATTATTATTATTATTATTATCATTAAAATAGTTATTAGTATTATCATTAATATTATCTTAAGATTTATTATTATTAGTATTATTATAATTAAAACTAATATTAGTAACATATAATTATTATGATTACTATTACTATCATTAATATGAACGCGATATAAAAGACGACTAAAAGCTATTAACAAATTGATTAGGAAATAATGAGTATAAGTATCATGATGAAATTAAAATATTGAAAAGTATTGACTTAGATAAAAATATCATTTTCATTATTTTTATCATTATTATTATTAAAAGTATTATTAATATTGAAACTATCATTTTTACTAAAATTATTATTTTTGAATAGAAATATCATTGTTATTATAGAATATCATTATTATTATCATTTTTGTATTATTATTAAAAATTATCATTTTAAATAGAATAATTATTGTTATATAAAAATATTATTATTATTTAAAAGTATCGTTATTATTAAAGTTTTCACGATTAGAATTATCATTTTATCAGAATATCATTTTTAGTAAATATAAATATTGTTATTATTATTAGTAGAATAATAATAATTATTATCACAAAATAATACAACTTTTACTTATTATTGTTACTACCAATATTATTTTATAAAATAACCATGTGCTACAAAGATATTTTACTACATGTAATATTACATTAATAATACCTATCATTATATTTTTATGATATCAAATGAATTTTAGAAATTTTACTACTTAAGATATATAAAAGTATTTTGTTATATAAATTTTAGTATAAAATTTTATTTTGAATTATATTATTTACTCTAATAGAATCTATTAAAAATATTTAAATATATAAATCGACTATATTTAAGTTATATTATAATCATGTATAAATTTTAGAAGTCATTTTTATCAAGTTGACTTTTGTTGACTTTTGCATATTAGTCTCGAGCATTAGGATTGTGATACACTACGACTTGACCTAAATTGTTAAACAGATATTGACCAACATACAAATATAAATATTTAATTTAGGTTCGTGAATCCGAGGCCAACCCTATACTTTTAAGTGCCAACATATGCACAATTGCTACAAAATACAGTATTGTGAGTTTCATTTGCTCTATTTTTAAATGCTTTTGCAATATATATTTTTGGGACTGAGAATACATGCGCTGCTTTTATAAATGTTTTACGAAATTGACACAAGTAATCGAAACTACATTCTATGGTTGGATTATCGAATCGAATATCACCCTCTTAGCTTGGTAGCCTAAGAATTAGGGAACAGACACCCTATTTGACGCAAATTTTAAAGGTAGATCTACGACCACTAACACCCCCCATACTGGAAAATGGTATCCTTATATACTAAATCCTACCCGGATTTTGGTCGTTCATTTTATAAAATACATCAAAACGACAACTACTCCACACCTATAAAAAAACCCAACCCCCTTCATTCCTTCCTCTTCGCTACCTCTTTTCGACCGACTATTCTTCAAAAAAATGGTATTCGATTCCGTTGCAAACACTGCAATTTCAACCTCCGTTTTTTTCAATTTCATGGTCATCTGATCTGATGGTATCTTTTTTTGGTGGCTACGGTTTTGATTTAACCCTAGGGTTTTCAATTTGGTCGATTTTTGTCCATGTGATTATCGTCTAACCCTAAGGGTTTCGAATCCTGTCATCGATTATGCTTTAACTATCCGGTTTCTAATTTCGTGGCACCAATTTGGGATTTGGAAGGGAAATTTTCCATTTATTTGAAACCATCGTCACTATCGTCGTCAACTGGTATACTTCTTAAATAATTCCTACGAATTGTTAATGCTTAATGGCCTTATTTATTTGCTTTTGTTTTTTGCTGTCAAGATTTCTAATATCGGTTATTCGATATCTATTTTATGTTTCTGAATCATAATCTCATGTGGTGGCTACTTTACTTGTTACTGGGCATTATAATATTAAAGGAAGCATCAGGTT
Organism: Rutidosis leptorrhynchoides; assembly: GCF_046630445.1. Lineage (NCBI taxonomy): Eukaryota > Viridiplantae > Streptophyta > Magnoliopsida > Asterales > Asteraceae > Rutidosis > Rutidosis leptorrhynchoides. The sequence continues at coordinate 170,952,604 of NC_092341.1, forward strand.
TTGTTTAAAATTTTTATCTTGCTATTAGAAAGGTATACTGTGTTTTACTTTTGAATATTTGTTTATGTATGTTGCTGCAGGTGTTTTGCTATTTTGTTCTGTGTTTACTTATTTCAGTAGTAGACTGCCTCAATGCAATTTTACACATTCACAATCGTTAACGCCTACAGTTGAAGGTATTTTCTATGGGCTGATTTAAATATGTTGATTCCTATTACTTTGTGTTTTTTATATGACTTTATTCATGTACATTTTGTTGACAATTAGTTTCTATAAGCTTTGCTTTCTATATTGGTAGTTTGGTTTTATAATATTTAGGTGATGTTTCTCTTTGTTTTCGTGTTTGAAAATCAATAATTGATAGTGCAATTGCAGATCTTTTGAAATGTACTCTTACTAACATGCAGTTTTATACATATATGAGCATCTCTAAAAGAGCAAGTATAAATGCTAATTGTTACTTATACGCTGTCATATACCAATATGTAGATACATAGTTTTGATTATTAGTAACAGTATACATGCATATATATGAGCATTTCTAATTGATGATTAATAAGAGTATGATTTCATATATATATAAGAATATGAGTTTGAGTCGTTTGTTGTTGTTGTTGTTGTTATTGTTGTATATAAGATTATTGATCTTAGTAATGCAAGAAGTATTTAAATTATATATAAATATATAAACACATTTATACAAGACTAATACGTATGAGCTGAGTTTGAGTCGTTTGTAGTTGTATGTGTGACCATATACTATAGGAAAAGAGCTATTTATGTAACAGCTCTAATAGGTATAATCACAGGAGTTTCTCAACTCTACTGTCAAGTCTATTGTTTGGTTCATGTAATTGTATAACCTTTTTTTTATAAGTTAGTAAACATATTGCCACTTTACAAATTTCTACTCATATGCTCATTATTATATTATTATTTTATTATACATATACTATATTACGTGTGAATTTTGGTCGTTTGCACTTGGTGAAAACAACATCTCAAACCATATTTACAAACTTGTTTATAAACAGTGTATGAATAGTAGAGTTGACATTGTGCATAAGATACCAATAGTTGAAGTTAAGATATTTCGTACCTTTTTAAAGAAAAAATTACATATGGGTATTGTTTTTTTGTGTTGCACGTGTGCTTCAGATAGTCTACTTTCTTTGTTTGTTATATCCTCATTGTATAGAAATTATGGTACTTTTTTGAATTCATTTGTTTAAGTGTTTGCAATTTTGTTACATTATACACATAGTAAACTTTAAATTTCATTGATTTTTGTATTAATTATTATGAGAATGAGATAATTTGGGAGTATAATTAATCTTTTGTTGATATTTTATTTGTTGTTGCATTTTTATAGGTTGCTAAATTAGTGATGGTGAAATATGTGTGCCCTCGGTCACGTCTTGGCAAGGCAACATATTAGTTGCATGCTGATTACATGTTTCTGATGCAAATATTCTACTTATGCTGATGTCTTCAAAAATTCCAGTTATTACACGGAGTTTGGTTGCCGTCTTAGGACGTGGTAGCCTCTTTGTTGCTAAATGATTGTAGCAAAAATACATACTCTTCCAAACCAATTTAACAATTAACTTGTAAAAAAAATAAAAATTTACACACCCATTTTTTTATTTTTATTTAAAAGACATAAACCAACACAATCACAATTTTAAGTACATTACTTGTTCAAACGCTAGTACAAATTTAAACGATACATCAATTCAAATGTTTACAATATCGGGTACTCAAGACCCATAAATTAACCCAATTGTTTAACCAAAACAACACATTGATGAGCATGACCGTCAGGACCATTACCAAAAGCGCCTTCAAATATCTGCAACAAGCAAGCTAGGCCAAACTCTTACCCTTATCCTTCGATGTGCCACAATCTATAAAAAGAAAAACAACGAAGGAGTAAGCTACAATGCTTAGTGAGTGCAATACTTATATGCATACATACATAAACCCTACTTATATGAATACATACATAAACCACTTACTTGTGCAACTTACACATAACCGCATACAAGATTGCACCACTAACCCAACTAACACAACCAAGTACAAGCTAGCATGTTAATTACATAAACAAGAATATAACACGCTATACTACCCAATATAGAACATACAATGCAAAAATGGTTAACCATTCCCAAGAGTGTTAATTATCAAATGAATAACACCAACAACTCGTGCACATGGCAAACGAAGGCGCCTCCCGGATGGCACCACCATGTACAGCTGAATGTGGTCAACGAAAAGTGTGGTCTTAATTGCTAACACTTCCCACATCCTTATAAGTGGCCAACGAAGAGTGAACTTCAAAGTAATCACACTCACCACTTTTCTCAAATGCAATGTGTTCAACGAATACCGAGTCTTATATTAGAGACATCACTCACCACAATGCAAAGTGGCCAGCGAAGAGTAAAATCCTTCATAATTGGATAATACTCGCCACTAAATCCCGCAAGCAAACAATCTATATACACACACATATAAATATTCCACTCACCTTGAACAATTTGATGAGTCAAAACCTCTCTAGAACTTTAAGCTTGATCCAAGAACAAGTCACCTATCACAATACAACATCAAGATATAAACACTAGTAGCTTGACCCAAAACCCACAAGTGCTAATTTGACCCAAATTGCACCCAAAACACCAACTACGTCAAACAAGATCCAAATACCCCCAAATCACTAAAAACTAGTGATTCGGTCCCAAACTCATCCCAATACATCTTATGGTCAAGTGCTAGGAGCACTTCGTGACCCAAATTGAACAAATGACCCATTTTGACCCAAATAGGGTTTACACCCAAAATCAACTACCATGAACACCCATTTGGGTTACATTCACCAACAAAATCACTAATATTTGTGATTATACCTAATTTGTAAGTATACACATGACTAAAACATTTTCCAACCCAAAACCCACCAACAATGGTCAATCAACACCCACACTAGCTACAAACACCCATTTGTGAGCTAGATGGGTTATATCAAGAACATGCAATCTCAAACCCTATCACACCCCCAGTTAGGGCCTGGAAGAAAAGTGACTTAATACCAAACAATCCAACATATTATAATAAATGAGAACAATACTAAATGATAAAATTATCTTTATTGAGAGTACGCAGCGGAAAATGAAATGTCATTACAATGATGGAAGTAACAATAATGTAAATGTTCAAATGCAAAAGTATATAATGCGATATCTCTTGATCCTATGTCCAAGTAGCATCACATAAGCAGTAAGAAAGAAAGCTTGAATCAAACAGCACCTGAGACAAAACATGCTAGAGTGTCAACCAAAAAGGTTGAGTGAAATCATAGGTTTAACAAATAAGTTTGACCGTTGTTTTAGACCACAAGATTTAGTTTATAAATTTGATCTCGCAGATCAAAAAGTTATGCCAATGCGTGATATTTAGACTAAACGTTCAAGTTTGCCCCAAGACAAGTTGTAGTTTATACTTGTCGGTTTAATTTCATTATTAAGTAATACAAAGACTTAGTCAAATGTATCAGGGACGTTACTCCCGATAGGCCTACCCCCAATAATTAAGCATGCATTCAACGAGCAATTAAAAATATCACTGTAGGGACTTAGTCGGGCATAGCCGGGTATAGCATAGTTTAACAGTTTGGTACTTGTGTCTAAATTGTAAAATGTAAAAACAGCATGTGTCTCACCCCAAGTAAAAGTAAATAAGTTATGCACAATAGAAATTGGGGCTATGAAGTTCACCTTAGTAAGTAAATAGAGAGAGAGAGAGAGAGAGAGAGAGTTATTCCTCGGAATAGAAAGTTGGATGAGTGAGCAGAAAAGTCAACCTATTGACATTTAAAAGTAGTAAGTGTTTTTGCCCAAGTTTGTAGTGACCCGAACTTTTCTATGTTTATTTATATTAATTGAATTTGATAATTACATGATTAAGTGTTTCCAACATGTTAAGCAATCAAACTTGTTAAGAGGTGATTAATTGAAATAGGTTTCATATAGACAATTGACCACCCAAGTTGACCGGTGATTCACGAACGTTAAAACTTGTAAAAACTATATGATGATATATATATATGGTTACATATATAGTTAACATGATATTATGATAAGTAAGTATCTCATTAGGTATTTTAAATATGTGTATATACATAAAAATGAGACTATTGAATTAAGAAAACTCAAAAACGATATATATAACGATTATCGTTATAACAACGTCTTACTAAATACATATGAATCATAATAAGATATAGATACACTATGTTTAATTGTGAAATGATAAGTAAACATGTCATTAAGTGTATTAACAATGAACTACATATGTAAAAACAAGAATACTAACTTAATGATTTCGAAACGAGACATATATGTAACGATTATCGTTGTAACAACATTTAACTATATATATATATATATATATATATATATATATATATATATATATATATATATATATATATATATATATATATATATATATATATATATCATACTAAGATATATTAATATATCATAATATCATGATAATGTAATAATTTAACATCTCTTTAGATATTATAAACAATGGGTTAACAACATTTAACAAGATCGTTAACCTAAAGGTTTCAAAACAACATTTACATGTAACGACTAACGATGATTTAACGACTCAGTTAAAATGTATATACATGTAGTGTTTTAACATGTATTCATACACTTTTTAAAACTTCAATACACTTATTAAAATACTTCTACTTAACAAAAATGCTTACAATTACATCCTCGTTCAGTTTCATCAACAATTCTACTCGTATGCACCCGTATTCGTACTCATACAATACACAGCTTTTAGATGTATGTAATATTGATATATACACTCTAATGATCAGCTTTTAGCAGCCCATGTGAGTCACCTAACACATGTGGGAACCATCATTTGGCAACTAGCATGAAATATCTCATAAAATTACAAAAATATTAGTAATCATTCATGACTTATTTACATGTAAATAAAATTACATATCCTTTATATCTAATCCATATACCAATGACCAAAAACACCTACAAACACTTTCATTCTTCAATTTTCTTCATCTAATTAATCTCTCTCAAGTTCTATCTTCAAGTTTTAAGTGTTCTTCATAAATTCTATAAGTTCTAGTTTCATAAAATCAAGAATACTTCCAAGTTTGCTAGCTTACTTCCAATCTTGTAAAGTGATCATCCAACCTCAAGAAATCTTTCTTATTTACAGTAACATATCTTTATAATACAAGGTAATACTCATATTTAAACTTTTATTCAATTTCTATAACTATAACAATCTTATTTCGAGTAGAAATCTTACTTGAACTTGTTTTCGTGTCATGATTCTGCTTCAAAAATTTTCAAGCCATCCAAGGTTCCTTTTAAGCTAGATCTATTTTTCTCATTTCCAGTAGGTTTATCCACAAAACCTGAGATAGTAATGATGTTCATAGCATCATTCGATTCATATATATATAACTACCTTATTCGAAGTTTTAACCTGAAATCACTAGAACATAGTTTAGTTAATTCTAAACTTGTTCGCAAACAAAAGTTAATCCTTCTAACTTGACTTTTAAAATCAATTAAATACATGTTATATATCTATATGATATGCTAACTTAATGATTTAAAACCAGAAAACACGAAAAACACCGTAAAACCGGACATACGCCGTCGTAGTAACACCGCGGGCTGTTTTGGGTTTGATAATTAAAAACTATGATAAACTTTGATTTAAAAGTTGTTATTCTGGGAAAATGATTTTTCTTATGAACATGAAACTATATCCAAAAATCATAGTTAAACTCAAAGTGGAAGTATGTTTTTCAAAATGGTCATCAAGACGTCGTTCTTTCGACTGAAATGACTACCTCGAATAAAAATGACTTGTAACTTATATTTCTGACTATAAACCTATATTTTTCTGTTTAGATTTATAAAATAGAGTTCAATATGAAACCATAGCAATTTTATTCACTCAAAACGGATTTAAAACGAAGAAGTTATGGGTAAAACAAGATTGGATATTTTTTGATTGTTGTAGCTACGGGAAATATTGTAACAAATCTATATTAATCATATCCTAGCTAACTTATATTGTATTATACATATATTCTAATATATTATGTAATCTTGGGATACCATAGACACGTATGCAAATGTTTTGACATATCATATCGACCCATCTATATATATTATTTGGAACAACCATAGACACTCTATATGCAGTAATGTTGAAGTTAGCTATACAGGGTTGAGGTTGATTCTAAAAATATATATACTTTGAGTTGTGATCTAGCCTGAGACGTGTATACACTGGGTCATGGATTGGGTCAAGATAATATATATCAATTTATTTTCTGTACATCTAACTATGGAGAACTAGTTGTAGGTTACTAACGAGGACATCTGATTTAATAAACTTAAAAATTAAAACGTATTAAAAATGTTTTAAATATATTTTGAACATACTTTGATATATATGTACATATTTATTATAAGTTCATGAATCGACCAGTGGCCAAGTCTTACTTCCCGACTAAGTAAAAATCTGTGAAAGTGAGTTATAGTTCCACTTTTAAAATCTAATATTTTGGGATGAGAATACATGCAGTTTTATAAATGTTTTACGAAATAGACACAAGTAATTGAAACTACATTATATGGGTGAATGATCGAAGCTGAGTATGCCCCTTTTGCTTGGTAGCCTAAGAATTAGTAAACCGATCTACTAATTGACGAGAATCCTAAAGATAGATCTATTGGGCATAACGAACCCCATCCAAAGTACCGGATGCTTTAGTACTTCGAATTCATTTTTATCATGTCCGAAGGATTTCCCAGAATGATCAGGGATATTCTTATATGCATTTTGTTAATGTTGGTTACCAGGTGTTCACCATATGAATGATTTTTATCTCTATGTATGGGATGTATATTGAAATATGAAATCTTGTGGTCTATTATTATGATTTGATAATATATAGGTTAAACCTATAACTCACCAACATTTTTGTTGACGTTTTAAGCATGTTTATTCTCAGGTGATTATTAAGAGCTTCCGCTGTTGCATACTAAAATAAGGACAAGATTTGGAGTCCATGCTTGTATGATATTATGTAAAAACTGCATTCAAGAAACCTATTTTTTGATGTAATATATTCTTATTGTAAACCATTATGTAATGGTCGTGTGTAAACGGTATATTTTAGATTATCATTATTTGATAATCTACGTAATGCTTTTTAAACCTTTATAGATAAAATAAAGGTTATGGTTGTTTTAAAAATGAATGCAGTCTTTGAAAAACGTCTCATATAGAGGTCAAAATCTCGCGACGAAATCAATTAATATGGAACGTTTACAATCAATATGAACGGGACATTTCAGTTGGTATCCGAGCATTGGTCTTAGAGAACCAGAAATTTGCATTAGTGTGTCTTATCGAGTTTGTTAGGATACATTAGTGAGTCTGGACTTCGACCGTGCTTTCTTTAAAAACGATTGCTTAACACTTTTGTTGGATACTATATATTATTAACATGTAAATATTATGTGATATATTAACCTCTTAATGTGTTTGATATTGTGTGATAGACGTCTACCGCTAGTACAAATCCCATCGATTCACCTAATAATAATGAAGAGTCGAATATATTTTGGAAAGATTCACAAATTCCGGAAGAGGAACCGGAAGAAGAGGAACCGGAAGAGGAGGAACCAGAAGAGGAGGAACAGGAAGAGGAGGAACCGGAAGAGGAGGAACCGGAAGAAGAAGAGGTTCCGGAAGAAAAAATATTGATACCTATAGTAAATCTATTAAATAAAAGAAAATCCTCAACCAACGGACCAAAGTTAATAATGGTCAATGGTGTTTCCGTCGAGGAAGCAAAATATTGGGAAGATTATCAATTATCCGATGAATCGGATCCCGATGAGGATTCCGATGATGTTATAGAAATTACATCGACCTAATTTAATAAAGTGAAAGAAAATAATAAGGGAAAAGGTATAAAAATAGAGAAACCCGATTCCAACCCCGATGAACTTTATATGTATCGGCAACATCCGTATTTCCTAAAATGTAACAATGACCCGGGAACCTCTAAACCACTAGGTTTTTCTAAACCATTGTGGAAAACGACGGCTCGTATTAGAGGAAAACCATATATTCCTAGAAAATTAGGAAAACGAACCAAGTCTGAAGAAGAAGAAACCAGTGATTCAGATTAGAGGGTTGTAATCATGTTGTGTATTATATGTATTGTAGTGTGCTTGTACTTTTATGTTCTATGTAAAAATTGCTTGTATTGTTTGTTAATTATCTTTTACGAATCTAATCCTTATCTATTTTACAGTATAAAAATAAAATGGACATTAAGGGTAGACAACCGAATATTTTAGAAGATCTACCAGAGGATATGATTGAGGAAATCTTGTCTAGAGTCGGTCAGAATTCATCAGCACAATTAATTTTGGCAAAATTAACTTGTCAAATATTTTAAAGAATTTCTAGAAATGCCTTAGTTTATAAAAGGCTTTCCTTTGATAGGTGGGGTATATCACATTGGGGAGACCGTAAGTTACGCCGTGTTTTCTTTAAAGCGTTAAATGCGGGGAACCCAAATGCAATTTTACGCTACGGGTTAAGAACCTATTTTGACTCAACATATCCCAACATAGGATTTCATGAATTAGAAAGAGCTTCTAACATACAACATAAAGAAGCATGTTATGCTTACGGGTTAGTGATGTTCGCTTCTTACCAAAGTGAGAAAAAGAAAATCGGATTGCAAGTTTTAAATAAAACCTTCCCACAAGTGACGGATTCAGTAGTTGGGGTGAGAAACAAGGTTTTTAGATTATTACGGGGCTATTGGACATTACGAAACCCTCGTCCTTTTGATGACATTACAACATGCTGCCTAGCCAATGGTCATAATGGTTATTTTCCACAAGACCAAGGATGGGAAGTCGTCTTAGTAAAACCAGAATGCATGACTTGTTTCTGGACTTATGAATTACGTGTCTTTATTTCCTTTGCTGAACAACTTGCGTATTAACTAGATTTATCTTCAAAACTATCCTGTATCAAAGTGTACTATATTTCATGTTATATGTAATATAGCAATGTTGTAAGTTTGAAGAATATTTATATGTGATATATTATTATAATCAGTTTTTTCATATGGAATTGTAGTAGTTGAATTGTATATTAGCTACTAAGTATGAACTTAACGGGTAGGTAATACCTGAATTTAAACTTATAAAACGCTAATATGAAGAAAAAGCTTTTATAAATGAGTTCATATTATGCTACGAAATACTATTGACTACTCTTAATATTCTGTATTATTAACTCGATTCAGTTGGCTATTTTGAAGGAAATGGCACTGACTACTCGACACACCATGAATATGAGCGAAGAGGAATTTCGTACCTTTTTTGCTACAAACATAGCCGCAGTACAAGCTGCGCTACATACCAACAATAACTCTGAATCTAGCAATGCAGCTAACGGCGCAAGAAATCATGTAGGATGCTCCTACAAAGAATTCACTGCCTGCAAACCTTTGGAATTTGATGGAACCGAAGGACCAATTGGATTGAAACGGTGGACCGAGAAAGTCGAATCGGTATTTGCCATAAGTAAGTGTACTGAAGAGGACAAAGTTAAGTACGCTACGCATACCTTCACAGGTACTGCGTTAACGTGGTGGAACACCTATCTTGAACAGGTAGGACAAAATGCTGCTTACGCACTACCGTGGTGGACATTCAAGCAATTGATGAACGAGCAGTACCATCCTAGAAACGAAGTCAATAAACTCAAGGCAGAACTTAGAGAGTTACGAACACAAGGGTTTGACGTTACCACATATAAACGACGATTCACAGAGTTGTACCTATTGTGTCCGGGAGCATTCGAAGATGAAGAAGAGAAGATCGACGCATTTGTAAAAGGGTTACTAGTAAGGATTCAAGAAGATGTGAGTTCACACGAGCATGCTTCCATACAGAAGGCAAGTCGAATGGCTTATAAACTCATATATCAGATTGAGGAAAGAATTAAAGAGCAGGCGATCAAAGAAGCTAACATGAAACAACTCAATAGGAAGTGGAAGGAAAACGGTGACAAGAGTCACCAGTACAACAACAACAACAATTACAACCACAATCGCAACAACTATCCCAACAACCGCAACAACAATCGCAACAATAACCGCAATCCTAACAATAACTACAACAAACATCCCAACAACAACAACAACTACAACAACCGTTTCAACAACAATAACAACCCCAACAACAACCTCAATAACAACAACGGCAACAAAAACCAAAAACAGCCATGTCATAGGTGTGAAGAAAACCATCAGGGGTTTTGCATGACATTTTGCAACAGGTGTAAAAGAAATGGTTATAGCACGACAAAGTGTGAGGTCTACGGACCAAAGTTTAACAGAACTAAAGGAACAAATAATGTCGAAACAAGTAATGCCGAAACGAATAGTGTCGGAGCAAGTAATACCAATGTTGTTTGTTATAAATGTGGAAAACCGGGCCACATTATTAGAAATTGTCCAAATCAGGGGAATACTAATGGGCAGGGCCGTGGAAGAGTTTTCAATATTAATGTAGCAGAAGCACAGGAAGACCCGGAGCTTGTTACGGGTACGTTTCTTATTGATGATAAATTTGCTTATGTTTTATTTGATTCGGGTGCGGATAGAAGCTATATGAGTAGGGAATTTTGTGCTAAATTAAGTTGCCCATTGACGCCTTTAGATAGTAAATTTTTACTCGAATTAGCAAACGGTAAATTAATTTCAGCAGATAATATATGTCGGGAGAGAGAAATTAAACTGGGGGATGAAACGTTTAAAATTGATTTAATACCAGTCGAGTTAGGGAGTTTTGACATAATAATTGGCATGGACTGGTTGAAAAAGGTGAGAGCAGAGGTTGTTTGTTACAAAAATGCGATTCGCATTATGCGTGAAAAAGGAAAACCTTTAATGGTGTATGGAGAAAAGAACAACGCAAAGTTAAATCTTATTAGTAGTTTGAAGGCACAAAAACTAATAAGAAAAGGTTGTAACGTCATTCTAGCACACATCGAGGAAGTTAAACCTGAAGAAAAGAACATCAGTGATGTTCCCGTCGCAAAAGAATTTTCCGATGTATTTCCGAAAGAATTACCGGGATTACCCCCACATCGATCCGTTGAATTTCAAATAGACCTTGTATCAGGAGCTGCACCAATAGCTCGTGCTCCATACAGACTCGCACCCAGCGAAATGAAAGAATTACAAAGTCAGTTACAGGAACTTTTAGAGCGTGGTTTCATTTGACCAAGTACATCACCATGGGGAGCTACTGTTCTGTTTCTCAAGAAGAAAGATGGTACATTCAGGTTGTGTATCGACTACCGAGAGTTGAACAAACTTACCATCAAGAACCGTTACCCATTATCGAGAATCGACGACTTATTTGATCAACTACAAGGCTCGTCAGTTTATTCGAAGATCGATTTAAGTTCTGGATATCACCAAATGCGGGTGAAAGAGGATGACATTCCGAAGACTGCTTTTAGGACGCGTTATGGTCATTACGAGTTTATGGTTATGCCGTTAGGATTGACTAATGCACCAGCTGTGTTCATGGACCTCATGAACCGAGTGTGTGGGCCATATCTTGATAAGTTTGTCATTGTTTTCATCGATGACATACTTATTTACTCGAAGAATGATCAAGAGCACGAAGAACATTTGAGAAAAGTGCTAGAGTTGCTGAGAAAAGAAAAACTGTACGCTAAGTTTTCAAAGTGTGCATTTTGGTTGGAAGAAGTTCAATTCCTCGGTCATATAGTGAATAAAGAAGGTATTCAGGTGGATCCAGCAAAGATTGAAACCGTTGAAAAGTGGGAAACCCCGAAAACTCCGAAATACATACGCCAATTTTTAGGGCTAGCTGGTTATTACAGGAGATTCATCCAAGATTTTTCCAAAATAGCAAAACCCTTGACTGCATTAACGCATAAAGGGAGGAAATTTGGGGAAGGATGAACGTGAAAAAGGGTTTCAATACTTGAAGAAAAATTTAACTAGGGCACCTATATTATCATTACCTGAAGGGAATGATGATTTTGTGATATATTGTGATGCCTCAAAGCAAGGTCTCAGTTGTGTATTAATCCAACGAACGAAAGTAATTGCTTATGCGTCTAGACAATTGAAGATTCACGAGTAGAATTATACGACGCATGATTTAGAATTAGGCGCGGTTGTTTTTGAATTAAAGACTTGGAGGCACTACTTATATGGGGTCAAAAGTATTATATATATCGACCACAAAAGTCTTCAACACATATTTAATCAGAAACAACTGAACATGAGGCAGCGCAGTTGGATTGAATTGTTGAATGATTACGACTTTGAGATTCGTTACCACCCAGGGAAGGCAAATGTGGTAGCCGACGCCTTGAGTAGAAAGGACAAAGAACCCATTCGTGTAAAATCTATGAATATAATGATTCACACTAACCTTACTACTCAAATAAAGGAGGCGCAACAAGGAATTTTAATAGAGGGAAATTTAAAGGATGAAATACCCAAAGGATCAGAGAAGCATCTCAATATTCGGGAAGACAGAACCCGATTAGGGCTGAAAGAATTTGGGTACCAAAATTTGGAGATATGAGAGAAATGGTACTTAGAGAAGCTCATAAAACCAGATACTCAATACATCCTGGAACGGGGAAGATGTACAAAGATCTCAAGAAACATTTTTGGTGGCCGGGTATGAAAGCCGATGTTGCTAAATACGTAGGAGAATGTTTGACGTGTTCTAAGGTCAAAGCGGAACATCAGAAACCATCAGGTCTACTTCAACAACCTGAAATCCCGGAATGGAAATGGGAAAACATTACCATGGATTTCATCACTAAATTGCTAAGGACTGCAAGTGGTTTTGATACTATTTGGGTAATAGTAGATCGTCTCACCAAATCAGCACACTTCCTGCCAATAAGAGAAGATGACAAGATGGAGAAGTTAACACTACTGTATTTGAAGGAAGTCATCTCCAGACATGGAATACCAATCTCTATTATCTCTGATAGGGATGGCAGATTTATTTCAAGATTCTGGCAGACATTACAGCAAGCATTAGGGACTCGTCTAGACATGAGTACTGCTTATCATCCACAAACTGATGGGCAGAGTGAGAGAATGATATAAACGCTTGAAGACATGCTACGAGCATGTGTTATTGATTTCGGAAACAGTTGGGATCGACACCTTCCATTAGCAGAATTTTCCTACAACAATAGCTACCATTCAAGCATTGATATGGCGCCATTTGAAGCACTCTATGGTAGAAAGTGCAGGTCTCCGATTTGTTGGAGTGAAGTGGGGGATAGACAGATTACGAGTTCGGAAATAATACAAGAAACTACCGAGAAGATCATCCAAATTCAACAACGGTTGAAAACCACCCAAAGTAGACAAAAGAACTACGCTGATATTAAAAGAAAAGATATAGAATTTGAAATTGGAGAGATGATCATGCTTAAAGTTGCACCTTGGAAAGGCGTTGTTCGATTTGGTAAATGAGGGAAATTAAACCTAAGGTATATTGGACCATTCAAGGTTATTGATCGTGTCGGACCAGTAGCTTACCGACTTGAGTTACCTAAACAACTCGCGGCTGTACATAACACTTTCCACGTCTCAAATTTGAAGAAATGTTTTGCTAAAGAAGAACTCACTATTCCGTTAGACGAAATCCAAAGTAACGAAAAACTTCAATTTATCGAAGAACCCGTCGAAATAATGGATCGTGAGGTTAAAAGACTTAAGCAAAACAAGATACCAATTATTAAGGTTGGATGGAATGCTCGTAGAGGACCTGAGTTCACCTGGGAACAAGAAGATCAGATGAAGAAGAAATACCAGCACTTATTTCTAGAAGATACGTCAACATCTCCAACTACTAAAAATTTTGGGACAAAATTTATTTAACGGGTAGGTACTGTAGTGACCCGAACTTTTCCATGTTTATTTATATTAATTGAATTTTATAATTACATGATTAAGTGTTTCCAACATGTTAAGAAATCAAACTTGTTAAGAGGTGATTAATTGAAATAGGTTTCATATAGACAATTGACCACCCAAGTTGACCGGTGATTCACGAACGTTAAAACTTGTAAAAACTATATGATGACATATATATGGTTACATATATAGTTAACATGATATTATGATAAGTGAGTATCTCATTAGGTATTTTAAATATGTGTATATACATAAAAATGAGACTATTGAATTAAGAAAACTCAAAAACGATATATATAACGATTATCGTTATAACAACGTCTTACTAAATACATATGAATCATAATAAGATATTGATACACTATGTTTAATCCTGAAATGATAAGTAAACATGTCATAAAGTGTATTAACAATGAACTACATATGTAAAAACAAGACTACTAACTTAATGATTTCGAAACGAGACATATATGTAACGATTATCGTTGTAACAACATTTAACTGTATATATATATATCATACTAAGATATATCAATATATCATAATATCATGATAATGTAATAATTTAACATCTCTTTAGATATTATAAACAATGGGTTAACAACATTTAACAAGATCGTTAACCTAAAGGTTTCAAAACAACATTTGCATGTAACGACTAACGATGATTTAACGACTCAGTTAAAATGTATATACATGTAGTGTTTTAATATGTATTCATAAACTTTTTAAATACTTCAAGACACTTATCAAAATACTTCTACTTAACAAAAATGCTTACAATTACATCCTCGTTCAGTTTCATCAACAATTCTACTCGTATACACCCGTATTCATACTCGTACAATACACAGCTTTTAGATGTATGTACTATTGGTATATACACTCCAATGATTAGCTCTTAGAAGCCCATGTGAGTCACCTAACACATGTAGGAACCATCATTTGGCAACTAGCATGAAATATCTCATAAAATTACAAAAATATTAGTAATCATTCATGACTTATTTACATGTAAACAAAATTACACATCCTTTATATCTAATCCATATACCAAAGACCAAAAACACCTACAAACACTTTCATTCTTTAATTTTCTTCATCTAATTCATCTCTCTCAAGTTTTATCTTCAAGTTCTAAGTGTTCTTCATAAATTCTATAAGTTCTAGTTTCATAAAATCAAGAATACTTCCAAGTTTGCTAGCTTACTTCCAATCTTGTAAAGTGATCATCTAACCTCAATAAAACTTTCTTATTTACAGTAAGATATCTTTCTAATACAAGGTAATACTCATATTTAAACTTTGATTCAATTTCTATAACTATAACAATCTTATTTCGAGTAGAAATCTTACTTGAACTTGTTTTCGTGTCATGATTCTGCTTCAAGAACTTTCAAGCCATCCAAGGATCCTTTGAAGCTAGATCTATTTTTCTCATTTCTAGTAGGTTTATCCACAAAACCTGAGGTAGTAATGATGTTCATAACATCATTCGATTCATATATATAAAACTACCTTATTCGAAGATTTAAACTTGAAATCACTAGAATTTAGTTTAGTTAATTCTAAACTTGTTCGCAAACAAAAGTTAATCCTTCTAACTTAAATTTTAAAATCAACTAAACACATGTTCCATATCTATATGATATGCTAACTTAATGATTTAAAACCTGGAAACACGAAAAACACCGTAAAACCGGACATACGCCGCCGTAGTAACACCGCGGGCTGTTTTGGGTTTGATAATTAAAAACTATGATAAACTTTGATTTAAAAGTTGTTATTCTGGGAAAATGATTTTTCTTATGAACATGAAACTATATCTAAAAATCATGGTTAAACTCAAAGTGGAAGTATGTTTTTCAAAATGGTCATCAAGACGTCGTTCTTTCGACTGAAATGACTACCTCTTACAAAAATGACTTGTAAATTATATTTCCTACTATAAACCTATACTTTTTCTGTTTAGATTCATAACATATAGTTCAATATGAAACCATAGCAATTTGATACACTCAAAACGGATTTAAAACGAAGAAGTTATGGGTAATACAAGATTGGATATTTTTTGATTGTTGTAGCTACAGGAAATATTGTAACAAATCTATATTAATCATATCCTAGCTAACTTATATTGTATTATACATGTATTCTAATATATTATGTAATCTTGGGATACCGTAGACACGTATGCAAATGTTTTGACATATCATATCGACCCATCTATATATATGATTTGAACAACCATAGACACTCTATATGCAGTAATGTTGGAGTTAGCTATACAGGGTTGAGGTTGATTCCAAAAATATATATACTTTGAGTTGTGATCTAGCCTGAGACGTGTATACACTGGGTCGTGGATTGGGTCAAGATAATATATATCAATTTATTTTCTGTACATCTAATTATGGACAACTAGTTGTAGGTTACTAACAAGGACAGCTGACTTAATAAACTTAAAACATTAAAACGTATTAAAAATGTTGTAAATATTTTTTGAACATACTTTGGTATATATGTACATATTTGTTATAGGTTCGTGAATCGACCAGTTGAAATGTCCCGTTCATATTGATTATAAACGTTCCATATTAATTGATTTTGTTGCGAGGTTTTGACCTCTATATGAGACGTTTTTCAAAGACTGCATTCATTTTTAAAACAACCATAACCTTTATTTTATCAATAAAGGTTTCAAAAGCATTACGTAGATTATCAAATAATGATAATCTAAAATATACTGTTTACACACGACCATTACATAATGGTTTACAATAGAAATATATTACATCGACATATGTTTCTTGAATGCAGTTTTTACATAATATCATACAAACATGGACTCCAAATCTTGTCCTTATTTTAGTATGCAACAGCGGAAGCCCTTAATATTCACCTGAGAATAAACATGCTTTAAACGTCAACAAAAATGTTGGTGAGTTATAGGTTTAACCTATATATATCAAATCGTAACAATAGACTACAAGATTTCATATTTCAATATACATCCCATACATCAAGATAAAAATCATTCATATGGTGAACACCTGGTAACCGACATTAACAAGATGCATATATAAGAATATCCCCATCATTCCGGGACACCCTTTGGATATGATATAAAATTCGAAGTACTAAATCATCCGGTACTTTGGATGGGGTATGTTAGGCCCAATAGATCTATCTTTAGGATTCGCGTCAATTAGGGTGTCTGTTCCCTAATTCTTAGATTACCAGACTTAATAAAAAGGGGCATATTTGATTTCGATAATTCAACCATAGAATGTAGTTTCACGTACTTGTGTCTATTTTGTAAATCATTTATAAAACATGCATGTATTATCATCCCAAAAATATTAGATTTTAAAAGTGGGACTATAACTCAATTTCACAGATTTTTACTTCGTCGGGAAGTAAGACTTGGCCACTGGTCGATTCACGAACCTATAACAAATATGTACATATATATCAAAGTATGTTCAAAATATATTTACAACACTTTTAATACATTTTGATGTTTTAAGTTTATTAAGTCAGCTGTCCTCGTTAGTAACCTACAACTAGTTGTCCACAGTTAGATGTACAGAAATAAATCAATATATATTATCTTGAATCAATCCACGACCCAGTGTATACATATCTCAGTATTGATCACAACTCAAACTATATATATTTTGGAATCAACCTCAACCCTGTATAGCTAACTCCAACATTCACATATAGAGTGTCTATGGTTGTTCCGAAATATATATAGATGTGTCGACATGATAGGTCGAAACATTGTATACGTGTCTATGGTATCTCAAGATTACATAATATACAATACAAGTTGATTAAGGTATGGTTGGAATAGATTTGTTACCAATTTTCACGTAGCTAAAATGAGTAGTTTTTACCAATTTTGTTTTGCTCGCCATTTCTTCGTTTCTAATCCGTTTTGAGTGATTTAAGAGGCCACGGTTTCGTATTGAACTTGAATTTATGAAAATAAATAGAAAAGGTATAGGTTTATAGTCGGAAATACAAGTTACAAGTCGTTTTTAAAAGAGGTAGTCATTTCCGTCGAAAGAACGACATCTTGATGACTGTTTTGAAAAACATACTTTTACTTTGAGTTTAAACATGATTTTTGGATAAGATTTCATGTTCATAAGAAAACTCATTTTCCCAGAAGTATAGCTTTTAAATCAAAGTTTTTCATAGTTTTTAATTATCCAAACCAAAACAGCCCCCGGTTGTAACTACGACGGTGTAAATCTGGTTTTATGGTGTTTATCGTGTTTTCGGGTTTTAAATCATTAAGTTAGCATATCATATAGATAAAGATCATGTGTATAGTTGATTTTAAAAGTGTAGTTAGAATAATTAACTTTATTTGCGAACAAGTTTAGAATTAACTAAACTATGTTCTAGTGATTACTAGTTTACCACTTCGAATATGATAGCTTTTTATGTATGAATTGAATGATGTTATGAACATCATTACTACCTTAAGTTCCTTGGATAAACCTACTTGAAAATAGAAAAATAGATCTAGCTTCAACGAATCCTTGGATGGCTCGAAGTTCTTGAAGCAGAATCATGACACGAAAACAAGTTCAAGTAAGATCATCACTTGAAATAAGATTGTTATAGTTATAGAAATTGAACCAAAATTTGAATATGATTATTACCTTGTATTAGAATGATAACCTACTGTAAGAAACAAATATTTCTTGAGGTTGGATGATCACCTTACAAGATTGGAAGTGAGCTAGCAAACTTGAAAGTATTCTTGATTTTATGTAACTAGAACTTGTAGAATTTATGAAGAAAACTTAGAACTTGAAGTTAGAACTTGAGAGAGATCAATTAGATGAAGAAAATTGAAGAATAAAAGTGTTTGTAAGTGTTTTTGGTCGTTGGTGTATGGATTAGATATAAAGGATATGTGATTTTGTTTTCATGTAAATACTTCTACTCATATTTTTGTAATTTTATGAGATATTTCATGCTAGTTGCCAAATGATGGCTCCCACATGTATTAGGTGACTCACATGGGCTGCTAAGAGCTGATCATTGGAGTTTATATACCAATAGTACATACATCTAAAAACTGTGTATTGTACGAGTACGAATACGGGTGCATACGAGTAGAATTGTTGATGAAACTGAACGATGATGTAATTGTAAGCATTTTGGTTAAGTAGAAGTATTTTGATAAGTGTATTGAAGTCTTTCAAAAGTGTATGATGTAGTGCCCCGACCAAATCCATATGGACGAGAACATTACATATGATTACATCGCGAGGTATTTGACCTCTATATGATACATTTTACAAACATTGCATTCGTTTTTAAAAGACAACCTTTCATTTCATCGAAAGTTGATAGGTATGCATACCATTTCATAATATCCAAACTATAAATGGCCTAATCTGTCATTTACTTAATAATAATCTCTAATGAACTTCAACGACTCGAATGCAACGTCTTTTGAAATATGTCATGAATGACTCCAAGTAATATCCTTAAAATGAGCTAATGCACATCGGAAGATTTCTTTCAAACCTGAGAATAAACATGCTTTAAAGTGTCAACCAAAAGGTTGGTGAGTTCATTAGTTTATAGTAATCATTTCATTTTTATCATTTTAATAGACCACAAGATTTTAAATATTATAAAAACGTGCAGAAGTCCCATTCCAACGGCACAAAAAAAATATCTTTCATATGAAGAACACCTGGTGAGGATTCAAAATATAATAGTAACCATCTGTGTCGGTTTTTCACCCCACGGCTGAATACATGTGCCTTCAAAATATAGAACCTCTGTGCCGGTCTTTACACCCCACGGCTGAACATATGTTTATAAAATATAGGACAACCGGCGCCAAAATGTCATAAATAATAAACCATCCACCCGGCTCGTGAGCTCATACGCTCTAACGGAAACCGGGGCTAATGCGTATCATAATAATCAACCCCAATCCCAGATAATTCTATCATAGAATGCCGTTAAGGTACTTGTGTCTATTGCGTCAAACATTTATAAATGCGCATATATTCTTAGTCCCAAAAATGTAAAGAGTAAAAAGGGAATCAAATGAAACTCACGCATATAAATATTGTAAAATAGTTAATAAAACATTTGCATGTATTCTCAGCCCAAAAACATAAAGAGTAAAAGGGGCAAATGAAACTCACCTAATGTATTTTGTAGTAAAAATACATATGATGACATTTAACAACTGAACAATGTAGGGTTGGCCTCGGATTCACGAACCTCATCAAAATCGCCCCAAAAAAATACATATTGACCGTGCCAAAGCCTCGAACCCGTGACCACTCGCTAATCCGCAACACCCTCAAACCATTCTTGCAATTCTCCTTTTTTGTTATTACTCCTAACCCAAATCTATTTAATCCGTATCATTTTGATGCTACCTCTTCTTCTTTATTAAACCCAAAATCCCAAATCATTTCCATCGTCATCTTTAACAATTATCTTATCATTATGATCATTATCATAAAATGTTTCATTGTTATAAGCTCATCAACTTATTCATCATCACTCTCGTACATAAAATCACATCGCCATACAATTTTCATAACCACATCTTAATGAAATCTAATCCTCATCAATTTCGTGTCCTTACTACTTAATATCTCGGTCCACAAAAAGAAAAAGTAACTCGAAAGATTAATGGTGGTCCATGATGTGTTTTTGGCCTATACCTCTCTTAATTATTTTAATTAAGTGCCAAAATTTAATGGAACCCACTAAGGAAGAAAAGGGTAAGTGACATAATTCTTGCAAAACTTGTATGCCATAATAACCAATATATAAATGTAGTATACGTTATTGTAGGGTTGCTTGTGGAAAGAATATTCATGGCGACAGTAGCAAGTCATTTAACATCTTCTCCATTATAAATACATCATCTTCAGTTAATATAGTATCGGGAACAAACAGACTCGTAGCAATAAAATAGAAGTAGAAATGAGGGTGGTTGTAAACAACATTGACGGTAGTAGTGGTATTATACTTGTTGGGATTTAACAAGTTTCATAATACTTAAAACCTTTTAAGAATCATTCAAAGCGGAAGCATGTAAAATTACCAATTGAAACTTGTATATCTTTAACCATATAAAAGTTAAATCCCAAGAAAAGGATCAAGTTGAGAAATAAGCTTACAAACTACAAGCGAGAATAAGATGTTATACCTATTCCAAGCTAGTTGAAAGTGATGAAGATGATGATGTTGAATGGAGCTTCAAATGGATGAAACCTCAAGAGATTATACCCCAAACTTGTAACCAACACCTTGTACTTTGGTTAGGTTTTGTTGACACTTGAATTTAGCTTCCAAAAACCAAATTATGAAACCCTTTTGTGCACCAAAAGGCCACGGCCAGAACAGCTCTTGGAGAGAGCTTTGTGCAGTTTTTTTTGCTTATGTTTTGATGTGTAAATGCATGTGTGTTTGGTCTCCAAGAGAGCCTTGGTTAATATGCACCTAGAATGGAAGTAACAAGGTAAAAGACAAGTCAAAAGAGCATGCTTACTCCATACTCCCATGCCACTTCCAATTCTTTTAAATAAAATGGTTTGTTTTATAAAATTAGATTTTATAAAACACATTTTATAAAACTTCCATTTATTATATACATTTTATTATATAAAACCAATTTATATATAAAATGTAACATAAATAAATTAATTATTTAACCTATAAATAATTAAATCCATAATATATAAATTATTCCATAATTTATATAATACACATCAAGTAATATTTAAGAAAACCATTTTTCTTAAAGTTCAAGTGTCGCGTATTTGATCAATGAACCAATCGTTAAAATCAAATACAAATAAGGTGTCGGTAAGTTTGTTATTGGGTATGACCCGACTTGGATCATAACACGTCAGCCACATTAATTTAGTATGTCTCTCGGGCATACGAAATACCTTCAATCTCCCACTTGCACGAGAAACATAAGAAATTAATGCAAGTGATGGATACAGCCTAACACACCGTCCATCACCCCTAATATGTTATGACTTTGTGCCATTCAATAACATCATCCCTTTCGAGTTCCCATCTCGAATATGATTAGGTGAATCTTTCATTATTTCCTTTCGTCCTAGATGTCATGTTAAATCCAAGAGATACAGAGTGATCACTCTCTTATAGATTTAACTTTTCAGGCCTTAGACATCTTACTCTCAACAAATAAGAGGGACAAATTCCATCTTGACTACATACGTCCTAGATATACACTTTGTAATATACCTGAGTTCTTCCTTATGTACTACCATGTTTCAGAATAGCGAAGAAAAGAATCAAGGCACAGTACTAGGTGAATATCCGAACCCAATATGTATCTCAGGTCAGAGGATACAATGATATTCGCCTTTACTCAAGATTACATGTGATCAACCACAAAGGCTCTATACAGTAATTCTTGAGAGCGGGTCTTCCAATATTTGTTTCCCACAAATATCTATGAACCTTGGTTGCAACCTTGCTCCACATTCAACCTATGAATGTATACCAATCCGAGTTCATAATAGTCTAAACCTCACACTTGTTCCCACAAATGTGATCAACTACGGAATTTAGAATAATAGTTTATTCATGGATGAAATATGCTAAATTGGAACATGACTCATAATTAAATTAATACCATAATTATATTAATGAGTTTGAACTAATTCGTTCCGTTACAATACATAAAGTAGATCAATTCCAATCACTAGAATATCGAAGCCCTAACGCACAAACATGTCCCTCATGTTTTGGCCCATGTAAAAGCTTCGTGAGTGGATCCGCAACATTATGATCTGTGTGAACTTTGTGAATACATATCTTTCCCTTTTCAACCTCATCCCTGATGTAGTTGAATCTCCGCTCAATGTGACGAGTCTTTTGATGAGCACGAGGTTCCTTGATTTGAGCAATCGCACCCTCGTTGTCACAAAAGATCTCAAGAGGGTCCTGAATGGAAGGGACCACTCCTAAGTCGTCGATGAATTTCTTCATCCATGCAGCTTCCTGAGCTGCCAGTGAGGCGGCAATGTACTCCGACTCTGTAGTGGATAACGCAACAACCTCCTGTTTCGAACTCTTCCAAGAGACCGCACCACCATTTAACATGAAGACATAACCGGATTGTGATCGAGAGTCATCTCGATCAGTTTGGAAACTCGCGTCCACGTAACCTTTTACGGCGAGTTCCTCCTCACCAGACCCATATATTAGAAACATATCCTTAGTTCTCCTAAGGTATTTCAATATACTTTTAACAGCAATCCAATGACTGTTTCCTGGGTTATTATGGTATCTACTTGTCAAGCTTAGAGCGCATGACACATCCGGTCTAGTACATATCATCGCATACATGATAGACCCAATGGCAGATGCGTATGGGACTTTCTTCATTCTCTCTTGTTCATCTTTCGTGGTAGGACACTGAGATGAATTGAGAACGGTTCCTCTTTGAATAGGTACCAAACCTTTCTTAGAGTTTTCCATCTTGAACCTTTTCAAGATTTTATCAATGTATGTACTTTGACTTAAACCTATCAATCTCTTGGATCTATTCCTATAGATCCCTATCCCCAATATGTATTGTGCATCTCCAAGATCCTTAATGGAGAAGCAACTCTTTAGCCAAGTTTTGACTCCTTGCATTGTGGTAATATCATTCCCAAATAATAATATATCATCCACATATAGTACAAGGAACATGATAGTGCTCCCACTAGCTTTCTTATATACACAAGCTTCATCACCATTTTTAATGAAGCCAAATTTCTTGGCTTCCTCATTAAAACGATGATTCCACATTCTAGATGCTTGTTTCAATCCGTAGATTGACTTCTTTAACTTGCATACACTTTTAGGATATTTTGGATCAACAAAACCTTCAGGCTGGACCATATAGACATCTTCCATAAGATATCCATTTAGGAAAGCGGTTTTGACATCCATTTTCCATATTTCATAGTCGTAGTGAGCAGCAATGGCAAATAATATCCTAATAGACTTTAGCATTGCCACAGGCGAGAAAGTTTCATCATAATCAACCCCTTGAGTTTGAGTGAAACCTTTTGCAACAAGTCTAGCTTTATATGTATCCAAGTTTCCATGTATGTCGGTTTTCTTCTTGAAAAGCCATTTGCAATCAACTAGCTTGGAGCTAGGAGGTTGCACAACAAGTTCCCAAACTTGGTTTTCATACATGGATTGCATCTCGGCGTTCATGGCTTCCTGCCATTTATCTTTATCGGTCCTTGATAAAGCATCTTCGTAGTTTGTTGGTTCATCCAAATCAACCGTATAGCAACCATCTATGAGAAACCCATATCTCTCAGGAGGATTGCTAATCCTACTAGATCTACGAATGCCTTGTGTATTTTGATCATTCATTTGATCACTATCAACATTTTCATGTTGAGTGCTAGTGTCAACCAATTGTGTATCATCTACTTGATCTTGAACCTCTTCAAGATCTATCTTCCTTTCACTATTTCCTTCCATTAGGAACTTAGTTTCAAGGAATTCCGCCTTTCGAGCAACAAATACATTCTGCTCGTATGGATCATAGAAATAGTATCCCATATCATCCTTGGGATATCCTATGAAGATACACTTCGTGGATCGAGCATTCAACTTATTAGGGACGTAACGCTTAGGATAAGCTTCACATCCCCATACTTTTAAGTATGATAGAGAAGGAGGTTTTCCAAACCACATCTCATGAGGAGTTCGTTCCACTTTCTTGGTTGGGGCCATATTTAAAATACGAGCCGCGGAGCTTAGACAATAACCCCAAAATGACAGAGGTAACGAGCTTCTTGCCATCATAGATCGAACCATATCCATTAGGGTTCGGTTCCTCCTTTCGGAAACTCCATTAAGTTGGGGTGTTCCGGGTGGAGTAAGTTGTGAGATAATCCCACAACTCCTAAGATGATCTTGGAAGGCATCGCTTAGGTATTCACCTCCTCTATCGGTACGTAGTACCTTAATTGTCTTATTGAGTTGATTTTGTACTTCGTTTTGATATTCTTTGAATGCTTCAAACGTTTCGTCCTTGTGTCTTAATAAGTAGACATATCCGAAACGACTAAAGTCATCAATGAAAGTAACAAAGTATCTTTCACCTTTCCTAGTCATGGGTTTAAAGGGTCCACATACATCCGAATGTATTAATCCCAATAAATCTTTAGCCCTTTCATAGGTCCCTTTGAAAGGTGCTTTAGTCATCTTGCCTTGTAAACAAGATTCACATACTTCAAACGAATCCATTTCATTTGATTTCAAAAGTCCATTCTTTTGAAGTGTATGTATTCGGTTCTTGTTTATGTGACCAAGGCGACAATGCCATAAGTAGGAATCACTCAAATCCCTTTTGAGTTTCTTGGTGCTTGTATGGTACATTGAGCTACTAGATGATGTGTCATCATGAACCAATTCATAAATTCCATTTGAAGGCGAAGCCTTGAAATAGAATACATTATCTTTAGAAACATGAATATCATCATCAATAAAATTAACAACGTAACCACATTGTTTTAAGCGAGAAATAGAAATAATGTTTCTACACAAATCCGGAGCATACAAAACATTTTCTAAAATAAGTTCCAATCCGCTTGGAAGCTTCAAAATAAAATCTCCTTGAGCTTTAACATGCACCTTTGCACCATTGCCCATATAGAGACTTGATGTTCCCGCCTTATGATCACTTCTTTTGAACCCCTGCAAAGAATTGCAAATATGAGTTCCACATCCAGTGTCTAATACCCATGTATTAGAAGAAGTAATACTTAGCTCTATATATACCATATATATATTACCTGAGGTTTGCCCTGCATCCCTCTTGTCCTTCAACTCCTTAAGGTAGACCGGACAGTTTCGTTTCCAATGACCCATCTCACCGCAACCGAAACATGGGTCTTCCTTGGGGTTTGCCTTCTCGGCTACCTTTTGCTTCTTAGCCTTGTTGATGGTTGGGGTAACCATCTTCCCTTTCCCTTTGCCTTGATAGGCGGGTCCTTTTCTCTTAGCCACCTTTGGCTTAGAGGTCTTACATTTGGACCCACCTTGATCGATTGCTAACACGGGTAAAGCCCTTTTACCCATGCTAGTTTCCGCCGTTCTAAGCATACCGTGAAGCTCACCTATGCTCTTATCCATCCCATTCATATTGTAATTAATTACAAATTGATCAAACCTTTTTGATAGGGAATTAAGGATAAGATCGGTGGCTAACTCATTTGATATGTTTAGGTTAAGACGGTTAGCACGATCAATAAGGCTCTTCATTTTGAGGACATAAGAGGAGACGGATTGGGTGTCATCCATACGACATGCATGTAGCGCTCGAACCGTTTCGAAGCGCTCGACACGTGCTTGTTGAAGGAACATCTCCTTCAATTGCGTAATCATGTCATATGCACTATGATGTTCGAAATCCTTTTGGAGTTCGGGTATTATAGTCCCAAGCATTAGACAAGCGACTTGCACCGAATCGGCGCAATACTTGTCATAATAAGCCATGCCCTCTATATCTTCCTCATCCGGTTGGTCGGGAATAGGGTCCTCCAACACATACGCTTTGTCCTCAAGTTTGAGGACAATCCGAAGATTACGGAACCAATCCATAAAGTTCGTATGGTTGAGTTTGTCTTTCTCGAGGACAGACCTTAATGATAGGTTGTTTAGGTTAAGTGGTGCATTTTGCATGTTGTTGTTATTTGCGGCCATCTACAAAATTTAACAAAGTCCTTTTAAGTATCGATTTTAAATTTAATAAACAATACCCTTTTATTATTAATTGTTTTATTAAATCTTAGAATCCAACGGTAAATCAAATTTCGGTTAGGTGACCTTTATCCCGTTATTTGATTTAGCTAGGTAGTCATTTATGTGACAATTGCAATCCTTTTGCAACTTCTAAGTTATGGGATCATGCAATCCTTTTGCATGGCATATTTATCCCATCAACGCCTATTTGTTCATCATGCTTCGGTGGCCCTAAGTTCATGATTCCCAAATCAAGTCGTCCTACTTGTGTAAACATGTAGACTTAACATACAAGTGGTTAGGTGACCTTTATCCCACATGTATGCGAAGTGTACCTTATTCATATTAGTTCGCTCATGACGGTTAGGTGACCTTTATCCCATCAAGAGTTTCCTAATACGTCTAAGTATTTCCACAAAAGGATGGCGTTTAACTTGTTTACCTTGTTTTAGTTAAGGGATTTTAAGTTTTCATAAATTCTAGTTTAAGAAAACATTTGCCATACACCAACATGCATTTGGTGTATAGTTCATTATGAAAAGCCAATTTCATGTCTATAAACCATTTTATATATATGATCCTAATCATGATCTTAATAACCGTTTATTAATGTCCTTTTAGCCATTTTTAATTTAACCATTTAAATTGACGTTTTGCATGTCGTTAATTAATGTATAATTTAACCAATTAAATTGCCATTTTGCTTGTTGTTAACTTGTGTGATTAACTTGTAGCAAACAACCATACAATCCACAATCATACAATAAACAACCATGCATGCAAAACAAATATGTTCACAATCAAGCCATTTTGGTAGACATTTGTTTAGTCGAAAACAAATGCCACCGGATAAGGGGTTATAACACAAAGTAGGAGATTTCAAATCTCCCACTTAACCTTGCATCCAAATGCTTCTTCATGTGTTCTTCAAGTCTTCATCATTCTTCATCATTTTACAAAATATATCCTAATACATTTTGCCTAAAAAATGAAATTACAACCTAATCTATTTTACATACCAAATATAAAATAAATTACATAACCAAATGAATTATTACATGCCAAATGAATAAATATTATTACAAACCAATTGAATAAATATCAATCAACCATGCATGCAACCAAACACAAGGTCAAGGCTTAGATTGTGAACATCATCAACATAAGTGATAGGCAATACAGAATCACAAGTGATTGGAAACACAGAATCACAAGTGATCTGCAACACAGAATCACAAGTGATTGGCAATACAGAATCACAAGTGATCGGCAACACAGAATCACAAGTGATTGGCAGTACAGAATCACAAGTGATTGGCAGTACAGAATCACAAGTGATTGGCAGTACAGAATGCAGAATCACAAGTGATTTTGGCCAAAATGACAACCACCCAAAACCGAAAATTTTACATTCTACTTCATGCATGTTCATAGAATGCAAAATTATAGTGGGTTTAATAACCATCTCGAAGCATATTTCAACAACTTCGGCTCTAGATACCATTGTTGGGATTTAACAAGTTTCATAATACTTAAAACCTTTTAAGAATCATTCAAAGCGGAAGCATGTAAAATTACCAATTGAAACTTTTATATCTTTAACCATATAAAAGTTAAATCCCAAGAAAAGGATCAAGTTGAGAAATAAGCTTACAAACTACAAGCGAGAATAAGATGTTATACCTATTCCAAGCTAGTTGAAAGTGATGAAGATGATGATGTTGAATGGAGCTTCAAATGGATGAAACCTCAAGAGATTATACCCCAAACTTGTAACCAACACCTTGTACTTTGGTTAGGTTTTGTTGACACTTGAATTTAGCTTCCAAAAACCAAATTATGAAACCCTTTTGTGCACCAAAAGGCCACGGCCAGAACAGCTCTTGGAGAGAGCTTTGTGCAGTTTTTTTTGCTTATGTTTTGATGTGTAAATGCATGTGTGTTTGGTCTCCAAGAGAGCCTTGGTTAATATGCACCTAGAATGGAAGTAACAAGGTAAAAGACAAGTCAAAAGAGCATGCTTACTCCATACTCCCATGCCACTTCCAATTCTTTTAAATAAAATGGTTTGTTTTATAAAATTAGATTTTATAAAACACATTTTATAAAACATCCATTTATTATATACATTTTATTATATAAAACCAATTTATATATAAAATGTAACATAAATAAATTAATTATTTAACCTATAAATAATTAAATCCATAATATATAAATTATTCCATAATTTATATAATACACATCAAGTAATATTTAAGAAAACCATTTTTCTTAAAGTTCAAGTGTCGCGTATTTGATCAATGAACCAATCGTTAAAATCAAATACAAATAAGGTGTCGGTAAGTTTGTTATTGGGTATGACCCGACTTGGATCATAACACGTCAGCCACATTAATTTAGTATGTCTCTCGGGCATACGAAATACCTTCAATACTGGGTTTCATAAAACAAGTGGATTTGAGAGGCAGCCCAATAGGGTTCATAAGCCCAGCAAGGAAGTCCAAATAAAAAAAATAAAACGGCCAAGTTTGCTTTTTCTCTTCTTCAACAAAACACGTAAAATTGTAGCCCAATTCGATGAGTGTGAGGGTTTATTGTCAACTGGAGACAGAAAAACAGAAAAGATATATGTCGTCCATTCACTTTTAAACCATCCCATATGCATCTTCACTAGGATTTAGTAATGGGTTATATAATAATATTCAATTAGTGGAAAGAATGTGGGGTTTGTGAAGTAGGTAATGGTCTGCCATAAAAAAAATTTGTCACGATTGAAACTCAATTTAAGTGGGGTTTTTGGTTATAATTGATTGAAGGTGGGATTAATTTAATTGAGTTGATGTCATTTTTAATAGGTGTCGTCCACAAAAATTATATTAAGAAATGGCTCGTGAATTTTTAAATAGCTGGAGGCTGTAACTTTTGTGGTGATTTGGTCCTACTTCAACCAAAAAGAAGTATATATATTACGCATGGTGTCTGCTTCTTGAAAGAGAAGAATGAAACTATAAGGTGGCGGTTGTTTGTTGAAATAGTTCGTTTGAAGTTGTAGTAGTAGGAATAACTATGACGATGGCAATATCGGTTATGATGGTTGCTTGAAGAAAAAGAGAGAGATGGATGTTTTGGTGGATTTTAGGGTGGTAATATGGGTGATCACGAATGGTACTCTGGTGGTCTTTAAAATATAAACAGAAGGCAACAGAAATGCGAAATAAAAGAAGGGAGAGAGAGATAAGAAGAGATGGTGATACTCAAATTTCAAGTAATGGTGACGGTTGAAATATCATGGTGTGGTAGGGTGGTAGCCGTAAATGCAGGTGGTTTTGAGTTGGTATTGAAAGTTAATTATAACAAGTGGGTTCTTGGTCATGGTGATAGCACGAAAACAGAAACATGAGTGTGCTGATTCTTTGTATTTGAAAGTGAGGAAGAAGTGAATGGGAATGATTGTTTGTGTCGTGCATTAACTAGAACTCAAGTAACATGCGGGTGTTTGTATATCAATTGAATCACAAGCATAAAACAAGATTGCCAGTTGTCACATGTAAGTATGTCGATATTTATTTATGAATATAGTATATATGTATGATTATAATACTGTAAATCGAATAATTTAAGTAGTACATATGATAAGATCGATTTGTTTTGTATTGAAATTTGAGGTCGACGATTAACTATTTGCAGACAGGAAGTACGGGATTAATTCAATCAAAGAGAATAATATAAAGCTTGATCACGATGGTTAACAGATTGGAATCAATTGAAGTTGTTTTGTTGTGAATGTAGTGATCAATAGTTTCAATCGGTTTCAAACAGGAGTTGAGAAAACGAATCAAAGAATAGAAGAAAGACAAAACTGAGAGATGGATGGCTAACTGATTTTTGGATTCGTTCTTGTGATTAAAGACTGATTTGTACTAAGTATGAGATAGAAGAACAAATTATCTACAGGTTGAGAGTGATTGAAAATAGAATACGTTCATTGCTGTCATTATATAAGTATATACGGTGTTCATATAATTATATATCTGTATATGTAATTATATATGATTATATCTGTAAATCTGTATATTTATTTATATATATAACAGTATTTTTTTTATGTATGTACTTGTATCTGATTATCTCCTATATTGATAATATATACATATTTTAATAATATTACTACAAGTAATAATTGTATAAATAATAATAATAAAATTAATAATACTGATAATAATATCAATAATAATAATAACAATAATCAAATTTCATTTTATATAATAATACTAATAATACAAATATTAGTATTAATATTATCAGTAATAATAATAATGGAATTAATGATAATTATATTCAAACTTGTAACTAAATTTAATATAGTAGAATTTATTCCTATTTATCAATTATATAATATATTGAATTTTTAATATTTATTAATGATATATATATTACAACATAATATTACAATTTATAATTCCAATTTCCATGTGTATATATATACACACATATCTATTCACAATTAATGATTCGTGAATCGTCGAGCATAGTCAAAGGGTAATTGATTACATGAATATAGATTTCAAAATTTTTGAGACTCAACATTACAGATTTTGCTTATCGTGTCGGAAACATATAAAGATTAAAGTTTAAATTTGGTCGGAAATTCCCGTTCCATTACAGTACCTACCCATTAAAGAAATTTCGTCCCGAAATTTGAGTGAGGTGGTCATGGCTAACAATAAAAATATTTTCATGACGAATATGAGTTGATCAAAAGAGTTTTATCATCATTGAGTAATATAGATAAAACAATTTGATTACGCGAAGAGTATAAGTGAAGCTATCGCAAAAGAGTAAAATGAGTAAATGTAAATTCGTTTTAACCGATGACGTAGTTATGATTGATTTCCGGATTTCATGGGATTTAAAGAAAATCTTTGTAGCAAGATTTGATTCTTCGGCGATTAAGGATATCAGAATCTTCGTTGATTAAATGCAATAATCTGTTTCGATTGCTCTATCGGATATTTCACTATAAATTCACCCCCTTTGTTTCCTTATTTTCCATATCTCACATCTTCTATTCTTTCTCCTTACTTCATACTTTAAAACATTTGTCAATATGCTCCATCCCATTATGATTCTTGATATACTCCTAACTTTCATATCTGTCATTCTTTTCTTACATCTGCCGCCAGAAGAATCTATTCACTTCTACTATTACCTTGGGGTTATATATTTTTTTTTAATTCTCCCGTGTCCTTACATTGCAATACGTATTGATATGCACGGTTTGTAATTTATGGGTTGTTGTCAAGCTTTATATTTTCTTTTTATATTCAAGGGTTCCATACTTTTGTCTCCTCTTCCCGACTTCATGTCAAGCGAGTAATGGTCCACAATTCATAGGTATGAAGTTTTGGATGAACATAGTTAATGTTCTAAGAAAAAAATCATAATGGCACGATCTTGATTTGGTCAATTACCAGAATATCCGAAAAGATAGAACTATCAAGAAGATATGTTCTTAATATGTTTAGAGATTGAGTAGAATGCAAGAGTCGTGTAACATGGCACATGATGATGGTACTGAAAATCATCACGTTTCATTAGAAACTCAGCATGAATTACTGTAATATAATCACGTTGATCAAGTGTCATTATATTATACTAACTCATACATCAGTTCCCAACACTAATTCAAACCATTCATATTTTAAATTCGAAGATTTACGGAATATAGAAACCAAAATAGTTTTCTTTTATGAGATAACACAGATAGTGCGGCGAGATAATTAATATCGAACGAGAATATTTATGAAAATATCTTCGGAAATATTGAGGATATTAATAAAGAAAGGTACGATGATATCTTAGGATTTCAGAATGAAATTGTGATGAAGAAATTCATTCACGATAATTTAGAGTGGTTAAGGAGTAAGGTATTCGCTAAAAATTTCATCAGAACAGAATCATCAGGATTCTTTATGTACAAGTTTAGTCCTTGTAATTCGTTCAGAGTCTCCTTCATGGTTTCACATAATTCGCGTTTCGGTACTAAATTTTCTATTGAGCATTTCCAACACTCCCTTCTTTATCATCAAACTTTTGGCCGTTTAGACCATCTACGATTTTGCTGTTTCCTCTGCATTTAATGCTACCATAGTTGAATCATCGGTTATCAATCCGAGGTGGTTTAAGGAGAATTGTGTTTTTAGATGATTAAACACTGATGGTTATATGGTGGAATATAAAAGGTTCCCCGGTAACAATAAAAGAGGAAACACAGACATCAAAGTTATAATAAGGTTGATTCGAACGAAAAGTCGAAGTTGACTTGCTAGAGCTGTGACAAAATTGGCTACTTTGGAAAGGGATTGCAAAGTTATTTTCGGTAATAACATGCCAACGGAGCTAGCACATATAAGTGTTAAGCGTTTACTCGGTTTCTGAGAGTTTCTTAGGTGCATATCTATACGCATCAATCTTTTCTTCCGTAGATGATGTGCGGTTGGTTCATTCCTTCGATTGAAATGTTTTCAAGAATTATGAAAGGTTTGAACGCGGATGGTAATCGTCAAGATACAAATGAGGTTTAAGATGAAATCAAGTGGCAAACTTGAAGTATTGTTTAGTTTCATATGTTATAATCAATATTTTAATTCATTTTAATTGTCCACTGTTGGTAGTCCTCAGTTGATTAGTCCACAGTTAGCTAGGAACAGTTAGTTAGAATTTTGTTAGCGTGGATTCTTAACAAAATTTTTCATAGTTAATTTGTTTGTTTCTAACAAATTTTATTCCATCAAATGTTTTCTTCATTATGCCACTTGTTGGATTCTGATTGGTCAAAATCCAAATATGAAATTTGAATGGAAATGGTTATTCTGTGGTGAACGGATTTATATATCTGTGGATGTAAGTAGGATAGGAAATGACTGTTGAATCAGATTTGAAGAATGTACAATGTAACTTATTAATGTGAAATCTTAAATATTTCTCGGGTATTACCTACCCGTTAAAATATTTTCACCATTAACGTTTTGTACGAAAGGATTTTTTTTATCACAATTTTTATGAAAATATATATACGTATATATTTTCTTCAGATGTAATTATGGATTTAACGAGTCAATATAATATTAGACTCATTTGATTTTTGATTTGAGCTAGAATAAGTAATCTCTAAAACTATTAGGATCCACATATTCTTCGCAGAATATTAATGAAGTTGTGGATCAATACTTCATCGTTCATTGCTGTTGGTACTCCTTGGTATCTATGGTGCGTATGATGTTGAGGTTCGTGGGACAGATTGTAACATTGAGGCTTGGGATGCGGATGTTATTGTTGGTGGTACTGTTGATGTTGTTGAAGCTTGTACAATTTTGCACCATATTTTTCCAGGCTACAACTCGGGTGCCAAACTCGTTGACTTATTACTCCGGGATGATTGTCGGTCGTAACAAACGAATGAATAGGGTTTAAAATTTTAGATAGAATCTAATGGTGGCGAGGTATTCGGGAAATGAGTATGAAAATGGTGTTTCTAATAGGTTCACCGGTAAGTGCTTCCGGTTCTTCGCCAAAAGGTGAATTCGGTTGATGGAAAGTATCGTCTTCTTCTCGTCTCCATTGATTAAGTAGACTACGAACCATCAAATGAATTGGGGATGGCTGATTGATTGATTCATTCTGGTGGCGCTGCTTTCGGAGCTAGAGTGTGACTCCATATCGAAATCCGAGGGACTTGAACTAGTTGTGAGTTCCATTGCGTACGATTGAATAAAGGATTTTTCGATATGAAATGATTTTCGGATGTCGGATGATATTCTAATTACATAGAATATCTATATATATAGAACAAAAGATTTCGTAGATTACGGAGGAATTTACGAAATATATCAGGCATAGTTTATGGTAACAGATATGCCAAGATATGGATTAGCAGATACGCTAAGATATGAATTTTTGTCTATACACTATTCATGCAGTCAATGCAGTAAGATGTGTCTAGACTAAGAATGATAAGCAGGTAATTTTCAGCACGAAATGATAAGCAAAACTTTTGACATGCAGACCAGGTTCAAGTCCAGACTCATTAATATAACCTAACAACTACTAGGTCGAAGTCCAGACTTCACTAATGCATCCTAACAACTAGCTGTTAGTCACACTAATGTAGACTCACTAATGCTTCCTAACAACTACCTGTTAGACACACGAATGCAGACTCATTAATGCATCCTAATAACTACCTGTTAGACACACTAATGCAGACCTGGTTCGCTAAGACCACCGCTCTGATACCACCTGTAGTAATAGTGGGGACGCATCCCACTCAGTGCCTTCCCAGCTAACCGCCTGGTGACCACTGAGCGTACCTCAGACACTGATTTTACGGCCCGCCTCTCGGCAACGTACAGCCAACCCTAATAGGGACCGCGAGGAGTAAGAGCCAATGCTTCGTCACAGGTAACACTGTGAGAACCCCTTCTACGATTAACCCGCTCATAAACGGCATTAAACCAGCTCTGATACCACCTGTAGTGCCCCGACCAAATCCATATGGACGAGAACATCACATATGATTACATCGCGAGGTATTTGACCTCTATATGATACATTTTACAAACATTGCATTCGTTTTTAAAAGACAACCTTTCATTTCATCGAAAGTTGATAGGTATGCATACCATTTCATAATATCCAAACTATAAATAACCTAATCTGTCATTTACTTAATAATAATCTCTAATGAACTTCAACGACTCGAATGCAACGTCTTTTGAAATATGTCATGAATGACTCCAAGTAATATCCTTAAAATGAGCTAATGCACAGCGGAAGATTTCTTTCAAACCTGAGAATAAACATGCTTTAAAGTGTCAACCAAAAGGTTGGTGAGTTCATTAGTTTATAATATTATAAAAACG
Source organism: Rutidosis leptorrhynchoides (assembly GCF_046630445.1). Classification (NCBI taxonomy): domain Eukaryota; kingdom Viridiplantae; phylum Streptophyta; class Magnoliopsida; order Asterales; family Asteraceae; genus Rutidosis; species Rutidosis leptorrhynchoides. Next base: position 170,988,433 of record NC_092341.1, read on the forward strand.
TGCAGAAGTCCCATTCCAACGGCACAAAAAAAATATCTTTCATATGAAGAACACCTGGTGAGGATTCAAAATATAATAGTAACCATCTGTGCCGGTCTTTCACCCCACGGCTGAATACATGTGCCTTCAAAATTTAGAACATCTGTGCCGGTCTTTACACCCCACGACTGAACATATGTTTATAAAATATAGGACAACCGGTGCCAAAATGTCATAAATAATAAACCATCCACCTGGCTCGGGAGCTCATACGCTCTAACGGAAACCGGGGCTAATGCGTGTCATAATAATCAACCCCAATCCCAGATAATTCTATCATAGAATGCAGTTAAGGTACTTGTGTCTATTGCGTCAAACATTTATAAATGCGCATATATTCTCAGTCCCAAAAATGTAAAGAGTAAAAAGGGAATCAAATGAAACTCACGCATATAATTATTGTAAAATAGTTAATAAAACATTTGCATGTATTCTCAGGCCAAAAACATAAAGAGTAAAAGGGGCAAATGAAACTCACCTAATGTATTTTGTAGTAAAAATACATATGATGACATTTAACAACTGAACAATGTAGGGTTGGCCTCGGATTCACGAACCTCATCAAAATCGCCCCCAAAAAATACATATTGACCGTGCCAAGGCTCAAACCCATGACCACTCGCTAATCCGCAACACCCTCAAACCATTCTTGCAATTCTCCTTTTCTGTTATTTCTCCTAACCCAAATCTATTTAATCCGTATCATTTTGATGCTACCTCTTCTTCTTTATTAAACCCAAAATCCCAAATCATTTCCATCATCATCTTTAACAATTATCTTATCATTATGATCATTATCATAAAATGTTTCATTGTTATAAGCTCATCAACTTATTCATCATCACTCTCGTACATAAAATCACATCGCCATACAATTTTCATAACCACATCTTAATGAAATCTAATCCTCATCAATTTCGTGTCCTTACTACCTAATATCTCGGTCCACCAAAAGAAAAAGTAACTCGAAAGATTAATGGTGGTCCATGATGTGTTTTTGGCCGATGCCTCTCTTAATTATTTTAATTAAGTGCCAAAATTTAATGGAACCCACTAAGGAAGAAAAGGGTAAGTGATATAATTCTTGCAAAACTTGTCTGCCATAATAACTAATATATAAATGTAGTATACGTTATTGTAGGGTTGCTTGTGGAAAGAATATTCATGGCGACAGTAGCAAGTCATTTAACATCTTCTCCATTATAAATACATCATCTTCGGTTAATATAGTATCGGGAACAAACAGACTCGTAGCAATAAAATAGAAGTAGAAATGAGGGTGGTTGTAAACAACATCGACCGTAGTAGTGGTATTATACTGGGTTTCATAAAACAAGTGGATTTGAGAGGCAGCCCAATAGGGTTCATAAGCCCAGCAAGGAAGTCCAAATAAAATAAATAAAACGGCCAAGTTTTCTTTTTCTCTTCTTCAACAAAACACGTAAAATGGCAGCCCAATTCGATGAGTGTGAGGGTTTATTGTCGACTGGAGACAGAAAAACAGAAAAGATATATGTCGTCCATTCACTTTTAAACCATCCCACATGCATCTTCACTAGGATTTAGTAATGGGTTATATAATAATATTCAATTAGTAGAAAGAATGTGGGGTTTGTGAAGTAGGTAATGGTCTGCCATAAAAAAAATTTGTCACGATTGAAACTCATTTTAAGTTTAATTGAGTGGATGTCGTTTTTAATAGGTGTCATCCACAAAAATTATATTAAGAAATGGCTCGTGAATTTTTAAATAGCTGGAGGCTAACTTTTGTGGTGATTTGGTCCTACTTCAACCAAAAAGAAGTATATATATTACGCATGTTGTCTGCTTCTCGAAAGAGAAGAATGAAACTATAAGGTGGCAGTTGTTTATTGAAATAGTTCGTTTGAAGCTGTAGTAGTAGGAACAACTATGACGATGGCAATATCGGTTATGATGGTTGCTTGAAGAAAAAGAGAGAGGTGGATGTTTTGGTGGATTTTAGGGTGGTAATATGGGTGATCACGAATGGTATACTGGTGGTCTTTAAAATATAAACAGAAGGCAACAGAAATGCGAAATAAAAGAAGGGAGAGAGAGATAAGAAGAGATGGTGATACTCAAATTTCAATTAATGGTGACGGTTGAAATATCATGGTGTGGTAGGGTGGTAGCCGTAAACGCAGGTGGTTTTGAGTTGGGTTTGAAAGTTAATTATAACAAGTGGGTTCTTGGTCATGGTGATAGCACGAAAACAGAAACATGAGTGTGCTGATTCTTTGTGTTTGAAAGTGAGGAAGAAGTGAATGGGAATGATTGTTTGTGTCGTGCATTAACTAGAACTCAAGTAACATGCGGGTGTTTGTATATCAATTGAATCACAAGCATAAAACAAGATTTCCAGTTGTCACATGTAAGTATGTCGATATTTATTTATGAATATAGTATATATGTATGATTATAATACTGTAAATCGAATAATTTAAGTAGTACATATGATAAGATCGATTTGTTTGGTATTGAAATTTGAGGTCGACGATTAACTATTTGCAGACAGGAAGTACGGGATTAATTCAATCAAAGAGAATAATATAAAGCTTGATCACGATGGTTAACAAATTGGAATGAATTGCAGTTGTTTTGTTGTGAATGTAGTGATCAATAGTTTCAATCGGTTTCAATCAGGAGTAGAGAAAACGAATCAAAGAATATAAGAAAGACAAAACTGAGAGATGGATGGCTAACTGATTTTTGGATTCGTTCTTGTGATTAAAGACTGATTTGTACTAAGTATGAGACAGAAGAACAAATTATCTACAACTTGAGAGTGATTGAAAACAGAATACGTTCCTTGCTGTCATTATATAAGTATATACGGTGTTCATATAATTATATATCTGTATATGTAATTATATATGATTATATCTGTAAATCTGTATATTTATTTATATATATAACAGTATTTTTTTATGTATGTACTTGTATCTGATTATCTCCTGTATTGATAATATATACATATTTTAATAATGTTACTACAAGTAATAATTGTATAAATAATAATAATAAAATTAATAATACTGATAATAATATCAATAATAATAATAACAATAATCAAATTTCATTTTATATAATAATACTAATAATACAAATATTAGTATTAATATTATCAGTAATAATAATAATGGAATTAATGATAATTATATTCAAACTTGTAACTAAATTTAATATAGTACAATTTATTACTATTTATCAATTATATAATATATTGAATTTTTAATATTTATTAATGATATATATATATTACAACATAATATTACAATTTATAATTCCAATTTCCATGTGTATATATATACAGACATATCTATTCACAATTAATGGTTCGTGAATCGTCGAGCATAGTCAAAGGGTAATTGATTACATGAATATAGATTTCAAAATTTTTGAGACTCAACATTACAGATTTTGCTTATCGTGTCAGAAACATATAAAGATTAAAGTTTAAATTTGGTCGGAAATTCCCGTGCCATCACATATGAATACATATTAAAACACTACATGTATATACATTTTAACTGAGTCGTTAAGTCATCGTTAGTCGTTACATGTAAGTGTTGTTTTGAGACCTTTAGGTTAATGATCTTGTTAAATGTTGTTAACCCAAAGTTTATAAAATCTAAACCCTTCCGCCTAGAGTTTCGTAGAAACCATTCGTCAAGAAAGTTTGAAGATCTATACATCTCTAATACATATCCCAAAATGTTTTTATGTGTTACAATATAAGTAGTAGGTTATAGGTGTTAGTAATAGTAATAGTGTATACATGTTAATTAATAGTATAAGTAGTATTAGGGTTTCACTAATTTGGGTTAGTTAATTAAAGTAGTATTTTAATGATTAGGGTTTGTAATAAATGTCCTAGGGTTTAATAAATTAGGGTTTAGTAATTAAATTAGGGTTTTAATAAATTAGGCTATGGTTTAGGGTTTTAGTATGTATATGTATATATTTTCATGTATACATGTATATATATAAAATATATATTTTTTACATGTATATATATGTATATGTCGATATGTATATATGTATATATATATAGTTATTTTGTTTCCTTAATTAAACACAAACAAATCTCCTAATTGTATCTAGGGTTTTGATGATCAAAGTTTCCTTTCCCTCTTTTTTTTCTTAGTCGACACATATACATACAAATATATATATATTTTTCTTTCATGTATATATAGATCTAGGTGTGTTTATGTATATACTTATGAATAAACAAGTGTTTATTATGAATATGAATTAACAAAGATCAAAGTTTATGTAAATAGTTTAGGGTTTAGGTTATACCTTTGAAGATTCGAAGATGACTAACAAGAAAAGAAGAAACTCTTTGATGATTAAAGATCAAAGCCTTGAAGATTCGAAGAACACCTCGAAGATTCTTGAAGAACACGAAGAACACTTGAAGATCACCTTGAAGATTGATGATGATTTCGATGGGTGGTGGTGGTGTTTCGATTTTGGGAGCCGAAAATGGGAGAGAGGGGAGAGAGATTTTGAGAGAATTTGTGTTTTGATTTGGTACATCTTTAACTCTAGCCTAGGCCTCTATTTATAGTAGAGATTGGAGGATTCTAGAGTTAGGGTTTGATTAGGTTTTACTTAGGGAACAAGTTGGCTTGGAAAAGGGGTAAAGAGGGGATGCTTGGGCCGAAATTAGGAGGGGTATTTTAGGCAATTCATATATTTTTTTTAAAATTTTCGGCTAGGGCTTTTTAGGGTTAGGGTTTAGGATTTTTCACTTTAGTCCTTGTACTTTAGTCCTTGTACTTAGTCTAGCTTAACAAATCCTTAATTATCCAAGTTTATTTATTTTAAGTACACAAGTCTTAAAGTTATTTATTTGTTTACGGGAGTTAATTAACTTATTATTATTTTTTTTATTAACTTGTCAAGTAATGTACAAAGTTAATTATCGTATTTTATAATTCTTAACGCTTAACCATTATCGATTAAAGTTTAATTATTAAGTTTAATTATATTATTGGGCATTTAATTAGGAAAAGTATAGAATGGAAAAATGAGGGTCGTTGTAGTACCTCCCCGTTATTGAAAACTTCGTCCCGAAGTTTTTAGGTAGATTCCTCGTTTGTATCAGCAGTTGAGAAGAGATGGGGATATTTTCGTATCATATGGTCTTTGCGTTCCCAGGTATATTCGGGGACTCTACGCGAATTCCAACGGAATTTAACGATAGGTATATTGCTTTTACGCGTTTGTTTGACCTCTCCTTCCATGATTTCTATAGGTTCTTCAACGAAGTGCATTTGCTCATCAATGCGGACATCATCCAGAGGAATAATGAGTGTGTGGTCAGCAAGACACCTTTTAAGATTTGAGACATGAAACGTATCATGTACTTGACTGAGTTCGGTTGGTAGTTCTAGTCGATATGCCATGGGACCGACTATTTCAGTGATTGTGAATGGTCCAACATATCGTGGACTGATTTTACTTCGCTTACCGAAGCGGACAACACCTTTCCAAGGGGATACTTTCAACATGACTTTATCTCCAACTTGGTATTCGATGTCTTTTCGTTTGTTATCGACATAGCTCTTTTTTCGGCTACGGGCACTTTCTAAACGTTGCTTAATCTGAACGATCTTTTCGGTAGTTTCGTGAATGATTTCAGGACCAGTTAAATGTCTATCCTCAAGTTCATCCCAACACAAAGGGGATCTACACTTCCGTCCATATAAGGGGTTATCTTTCTTCTTCGGGCATGCATTTCTATAATGGCCCGTTTGCCCACATTCGTAACAAGTGCCCGTTTTTAGTGCATTGGGCCCCTTTCGAGCGATGGGGGCGACACTTTTACATTCGTTGGCCTTATGACCAACTCCTTGGCACCGATGGCAAATTAGCTTGGCACATTCACCAAAGTGGTGCTTGTTGCATTTGTTGCAAAGAGGTAGGTTTCCGGCATAACCTTTCTTGCCGTCGGAGGTGTAAGGCTTCTTGGCAAAGTTGTTGTTGCTTGATTGGGGGGCTTCCCATTTTCTTTTGTTGTTACCCGACTTATCCTCAGCTTTAGGTGCCGGTACTATAATTTCGTCCACCGTTTCTATCAACTTGCGGGCCATGTTCAAGTTGTGAAGACCCGTCCTAATCCATCCAGACGAAGTCCATATCGATTATAAACGATTCACAACAGTTGATTACATCACGAGGTACTTGACCTCTATATGATACATTTACAAACATTGCATTCGTTTTTGAAAAGACAAACTTTCATTACATCGAAAGTTGACGGCATGCATACCATTTCATAATACATTTAACTATAATTGACTTAATAATAATCTTGATGAACTCAACGACTCGAATGCAACGTCTTTTGAAATATGCCATGAATGACTCCAAGTAATGACTCTAATATGAGCTAATGCACAGCGGAAGGTTTCTTTCAAACCTGAGAATAAACATGCTTTCAAGTGTCAACCAAAAGGTTGGCGAGTTCTTTAGTTTAACATAAATAATCATTTCATAATTTTAATAGACCACATGATTTCATATTTCCACTTCTCATAAACATACGTCCCATGCATAGAGACAAAAATATCATTCATATGGATTGAACACCTGGTAACCGACATTCACAATATGCATAAAAAAATATCCCCATCATTCCGGGATCCTCCTTCGAACATGATATAAATTTCGAAGTACTAAAGCATCCGATACTTTGGATGGGGCTTGTTGGGCCCGATAGATCTATCTTTAGAGTTCGCGTCAATTAGGGTGTATGTTCCCTAATTCTTAGATTACCAGACTTAATAAAAAGGGGCGTATTTGATTTCGATCATTCAACCATATAATGTAGTTTCGATTACTTGTGTCTATTTCGTAAAACATTTATAAAAGCAGCGCATGTATTCTCAGTCCCAAAAATATATATTGTAAAAGCATTTAAAAAGGGATTAATGAAACTCACCTAATGTATTTTGTAGTAAAAATACATAGAACGACATTGCACAAGTATAGGGTTGGCCTTGGATTCACGAACCTATATCATTTGTATATTTATTAATATTCATAGTTGTAATCGAATAAGTTTTTATATGTATATAATTTATTATTTATATCATTTTTATATTAATAATATGTGTACGTCTCATATATTCATTTTGTATATAAAACTAGTAATGTTGTTATGTTATATGTATTAAATATATTTTTATATATGAAAATCTTTATTTGATATATTGATAATACTAATAATAATAGTGATAAAATAATACTGGTTATGATATTAATAAGAATTATGACATTACTATAATAATGATATTAAATATATCATGTTAAATGTGATAATAATAAGATTGAATAGAAATATTAATGATTTTAATAATGATTTCAATAATTATAATAATTTTAATAATTTCTTTAAATCATAATCTAATTAAAGTTTTAAATTAATCATTTCCTAATAATATTTATATTCAAGATTTCTATGATTATAATCTTAACAATATTATTAAATCTTTTATATTCCTAGTCATAGTAATCAAAATCTTCGTGTTTACATTCTTAAACTAATGGCTAAAGTTCCCATAACATCAATCCGTATTCCTAATCATATAAATAATAGTAGTGATACTTATATGAATAATCTTCTGATAATAATGATATTAATAATAACATTTAGTGATAATACTAGTGCTAGTGATGATCATGATATTAATATTAATGATAATAACAATTATATTAAATAATACTACTTTTATTAACATTGCTAAAGATAACTACAAAATAATACATAAGTGATAATTTTAACAATAATAAATATATTAATAATAATACTTATAAAATTGATAATAATGATAATAATAATATGTGCTACTTATAAATTTTGATAACAATAATAATAACAATAATAGTAATAATAATAATAAGGAAATAATAATACTAAATATGATAACTACCTCAAAAGTGTTTTTAAAAAAAAAAACTGCCACCCGCAGGGATTGAACTCGAGACCTCCTGAATTCCCGCAATACACCTTAACCATTCACGCTACATTGTTTTTCTGAATTAAATAAAACGCCCTCTTTATTTAACCCGTACTAAATCTGTTTCTATTCTTTCTTCTTCTTTACAAAATTAAATTCGACCAGAGGAGTCCCAAAACTAAATTGACGAATTTCTTGACTTTAATTAAGACTTGTAAACAATAATAAAACCATAAGTGTGATCATTTAAGAAAGAAAAACGAAAAAAAATGAAGAAGCAGCAGCAAGAGCTGCTGTCGCAGCTTCTTTAAAAAAAATTTATGTTTTCAATTTTTAATGCGATTTAGATGATTGTTATAACACGATTTGTGTTTCAAATGATTCATAAAAACTTTATGAACCCTTAATTTCAACAAAAACGACCCCTAATTCTTTAATTTAATTGTAGAACAAAGTTTGACTTTTTTTTCAAAAACTTTGACTCGCGAATTGAAACTCGATATAATAAATTGAACCTTGAAACTTTGCAGTTAGTTTTACTAAAAGATTCCTAACAAAACTGCGTTTTTAGTTTTTGAAATTTTAACCAAAATCGAGCTCTTGTAATTCTTGGTTCAAGAATAGAGGGAAGAACAAGTTTTTATATAAATTTTGTATTTTTAAATCGAATGCTGTGGGGAGATAGTATCTTAAATAAGTAGTAATGAATAATTGGAGCAGTAAAGATGAGATGTTCATAGTGGACTGATTTGGACGCATAACAGACTACAGACAGGATCAAATAAATCAGAAGATAAAGGAAAAATGAATATAATTAAAAATAAATAAAAAATGACATTCAACTGATTTTGATTGAATGTGGGATCGATCTTTTTTGTCATGAATCAGATTTAGAGACAGGAAAAATAGAATCTGGTACAGGTTGATAGCTACACCCAACTGAATTGGACTCTTTCTCCTTGCTTTATATTATATAAAGTTAATATTAATAATAATAATCCTATTAATAATAAATAATAATAATACTGAAATATTATTAATATTAATAGCATATTATTACTGAATTTCAATGATTATCATAATAATAATATTTAGGATAATAGTTATAATAATGTTTAGAATGTTATTATAAATAATGATATTATTAAAGTGTATTGTTTTTATAATGTTAATATAAAAAAATGATCCTTAATGATAATACTAATAATAACAAGTTAAATGTCTCAATTTATATATATATATATTATAATAATATTACTAATATCATTAATAATACTGATATTAATATTAATAATAAAAATGAAGTTAATAATAGTAATATTTATATAACAATTTATTTAAATTTGTATTATACTTATATATTAAAAGTACATGCTTCCTTTTTAATATTTATATAACATATTTATATATTTAAATATATTATAATATACTCACAATATTAATTATAGAAATCATATGTATATAGATTTCTTTTAAATTACACTTAATTATTTTTGTACCCTATTTTACATATTTGATTTTATTGTTTAAATTGTATTTTATTACTTTCAATTGTTACCTATATATATATTTACATTTATTTTTATATACAAATAATGGTTCGTGAATCGTCGGGCATGGTCAAAGGATATCTGATTACATGAATATAAATTTTAAAACTTTCGAGACTCAACATTACAGATTTTGCTTATCGTGTCAGAATCATATAAAGATTAAAGTTTAAATTTGGTTAGAAATTCCTGGGTCATCACAGTACCTACCCGTTAAAGAAATTTCGTCCCGAAATTTGAGTGTGGTCGTCATGGCTAACAATAGAAATGTTTTCATGACGAATATCAGTCAATAATTAATGTTTTATCACCATCAGGTGATTTGAATAAAAACAACTCAATTATTTGAAACGTACAAGTGAAATTATCACAAAAGATTGAAATAGGATAAGTAAAGATTCATCGTAACTTTTGACAGAGTCAGGGTTGAATTTTGAAAGTAAGATGCATCTTAACTTTTGACGTAGTCACGATTGAATTTAGAAAACAGGATGCGTCTTAACTTTTGACGTTGTTTTGGTTGAATTCTGGAATTTAAGGGATTTGAAGAAAATCTTCGAAATCTAATAGATTTGATTCTTCTTTTCCGTTCCATTAATCTTCACCACTTCAATACTCAATTCCCAAATTCAAAAGATCGTGAAATGCTTAATCCAGTTCAGATCCTTGTCCTTATCCTGATTATCGCAACAATCATTCTCCTTTTCCAACTTCCACCGGAGGAATCCGTTTATTTCTACTTTGCTTTAGGGATTATTGTATTTATAATCCACCCGTGTCTTTATATTGGTATACGCACTGATATCCACAGTTTGTAATTTCGGTGTTGTTGTTGGGCTTTATATTTTCTCTTATATTTTGGAGCTCTTTGCCTTTTTATTATCCTCCCGACCTCTAGTAAAGCGAGTAATGGTCCAGAATTTGTTAGTATGGAATTTCGAATAAACATCGTGTTCTAAATAAGAACTAATGTATTAGCACTATTTGATTTATCAAATTACCAGAATCACTGAGAATAGAACTATCAAGAAAATACTTTCTTGATATGTTCAGAAGTTAAGCATAATGAAAGAGTTATGTAACATGGCACGTGATGACGTTAGGATCTGTGAATCATCACGTCCCATTAGAAACTCAGCATGACTTACTGTAATATAATCACGTTGATCAAGTGTCATTATATTATACTAACTCATGCATCAGTTCCCAACATTACTTCAATAACATTCATATTTTAAGCTCGAAAGTTTACAGAATATAGAAACTAACTGTTTCTATATGATGTAATACTGATAGCACGAAGAGATTAATGATTTCAGATAAGAATAGTTATAAAAATATCTCCAGAAATATGGAGGATATTTATAATGAAAGATACAATAATATCTCGGAATGTCTAAGATCAGAGGATGATAGAAACTATTGTCTGCAAGGGTTTAAAGTAAGGAGCAAGATATTCACTAAACACTTTAGCAGACATTGAATCATTTGGATTCTTTGAAGTCAAACTTATTCTTTGTGATTTGTCCACGGCTTTCTTCATAGTTTCATGTAATCTGCTTTTCGGTACTAAATTTTCTATTGAATATTTCCAATATAATGATACACAGGAAGCACGAAGAGATATATAATTTTGACCGAGAATATTTATGAAAATATCCTCAGAAATATCGAAGATATTGATGATGATATTTTGGAATTTCTAAGTTCGATGGTTGATGGAGAAAGATTTTCCGCAAGATTTTAACATAAGTACGGAGCAAGATATTCGTTGAAGGTTTCATCGGATCCAGAATTACCTAGATTTTTTTTTATATATAGTATGGTCCTGGTATTTGGCCTTGGTCTCCTTCATGGTTAGCTTAATCCGTTTTTCAGTTTCAACATTTCCGAGCTTTTCCAACATACTATTCTTTATCATCAAACTTCCTATGATTAAGGTCGTTTACGGTTGTCTATGGTTTCTGCTGCTTCATTCAGCTTTTTCAACATTCAGAGTAATGATTTGTGACTGAGTGGTTTTTAGAATTTCAGAATGAGAGATCATAATTCTTAGAGATAAATGTCATACATATAACAGTTGATGTAGATATGCTGTGAGTTTTCAAAGTGTTGATTGCTGATTCCCGGTAATTTGGATGGCAATTATTGTTACAGGGTATAGATGAATACAATATGGGGTTTCAATGAATATAGTGATTTTTCGGAAAGTCCAAATTCATTGAAGTTGCTGGTAATTTTACTGCCGATGTGGTGAAATATAAACGGTTCTCCGGTAACGATGACGATAGGCAATCTTATATATCGAGGTTATAATAAGGCTAATTCGAATGGAAGTTGAAGTTGATTTGTTGAAGCTGTGATAAAATTGACTATTGTGAAAAAGAGTTGCAAAGTTATTTTTGGTAATAACAACGCCAAAAAAACTAGTACAGATACGTGTAAAATGTTTACTTAGGTTCCGAGTGTTTTCAAGTGTATAACTATATGCATCAATCTTTCCTTCCGTAAATGAAATGCTGTTGGTTCATCCTCTCGATTGAGGTGTTTTCAAATATCATGAAAGGTTTGATCGCAGATTGTATTCGTCAAGATACAAATAAGGTTTAAGATGAAATCAAGTGGCAAACTTGAAGAATTGTTTAGTTTCATATGTTATAGTCAATATTTTAATTCATTTTAATTATTCAATGTTATTAGTCCACAGTCGATAGTCCACATTTGACAGTCCAATAATTCATATATAATTTAATATATAATATTCGAATCAATTAATACGTATCGTGACCCGTGTACATGTCTCAGACTCGATCACAACTCATAGTATATATATTATTATAGAATCAATCTCAACCCTGTATAGAGAACTCGATCATTACTGCATATAGAGTGTCTATGGTTATTCCAAATAATATATATAGATGCGTCGATATGATATATCAAAACTTTGTATACATGTCCCGATATTTAAAGTGCGTAAAAATAAATAGCAGAAATTTAAATGACGAATAATAAAGTGCGTAAAGTAAATAACAGAAATTAAATGACCATAAATAAAATTGCGAGAATATAAATTGCGTAAATAAACTGGGATAAATAAATTGCGATAATTAAATGGTAATACGGAATTAACAGTTAGCTAGGAACAGTTAGCTAGGATTTTGTTAGCGTGGATTCTTAATAGAATTTCATATTGTTAATTAATCTATTTCTAATCAATTTTTATTGTGTCCATTATTTCTTCATTATGCCACTTGTTGGATTCTGATAGGTTAAAATCCAAATATGTAATTGGATGAATATGGTTATTCTGTGGTGAACGGATTTGTATATATGTGGATGTAAGTAGGATAGTATATGACTGTTGAAACAGATTCGAAGAACGTACAATGTAACTTATTAATGTGAAATTTAAATAGTCCTCGGGTATTACCTACCCGTTAAAATATTTTCACCATTAACAGTTTGTACAAGAGAATTTTTAATTACAATCTTTATGAAAACATATATACATATATATTTTCTTCAGATGTATTCATGGATTTAATGAGTTAATATGATATTAAACTCATTTGCTTTTCGGTTAGAACTAGAATAAATAATCTCTAAAACTTTAGAGATTACATATTTGCCATGTCGAACGAAGATAAATGAGGTATAACGATATGTAGAACGAAGATCATACTCAAAGTACAGATGATGATATTGAAGCATGGATTGTTGATGGTACTGGTGCTGTTATTGATTGTACTGTTGGTGCCGGTGATGTTGCTGAAGCTGGTACATTTTGCACCATATTCTCCGAATTGATTATTCGAGCGCGAAGTTCGTTGACATATTACTCCAGGATGATTTTCGGTCGGAACGAGCGGATGAATAAGGTTCAGAATTGTGGATAGAATATAATCTTGTCGAGTTACCCTGGAAATGAGACTGAAAATGGTGTCTCGAACAGATTCGCCGGTAAACGCTTCAGGTTCGTTGTCAAGAGGTGAATTCGTTTGGTGGAAGGGATTTCCTTCTGCGCGTTTCCATTAATTAAGTCGACTACGAACCCATCAGATGAATTGATAATGACTGATTGGTTGATTCATGCCGATGACGCTGTTTTCGGAGCTTAGGTGAACATCTATGGCGGAATAGCTGTCGGAATAACTATCGGAATAGCTATCAGAATCTGAGGGACTCGAACTGGTTGCAGGATTCATCTCGTACGACCAGATGAAGTATTTTCGATAAGAAATAAATTATAGGATGTAGATTAATACCCTGCAATACATAGTTTACATATGCATATATAATACTAAAATCCCATAAGTTACGGAGGAATCTACGGAAGTTGTCAGGCAAAGTTACAGTAACAGATACACTAAGATATGAAGTAGTAGATACGCTAAGATATAAATTTTGTCTATACACTATTCATGCAGTCAATGCAGTAAAACGTGTCTATACTAAGAATGATAAGCAAGTGATTCTCTAAGAATGATAAGCAGGTAATTTTTGACACAAAATGATAAGCAAAACTTTTGACATGCAGACATGATCGAAGTCCAGACTAACTAATGCATCCTAACGACTTCTCAGTCAGACACACTAATGCAGACCTAGTTCGCTAAGACCACCGCTCTGATACCAACTGTGAATACAGTTGGGGACAACCACCGTCCCACCCAGTGCATTCCCAGCTAACTGCCTGGTGACCACTGAGTGTACATCAGATACTGATTTTAGGGTCTGCCTCTTGGCTACTGCCAACCCTCATAAGGGATCGCAAGGAGTAAGAGCCAATGCTTCGTCACAGGTAACACTGTGAGAACCTCCTTTACGACTAACCTGCCACACATGGACGACGTTATACCAGCTCTGATACCAACTGTGAAGACCTGTCCTAATCCATCCAGACGAAGTCCATATCGATTATAAACGATTCACAACAGTTGATTACATTACAAGGTACTTGACCTCTATATGATACATTTACAAACATTGCATTCGTTTTTGAAAAGACAAACTTTCATTACATCGAAAGTTGACGGCATGCATACCATTTTATAATACATTTAACTATAATTGACTTAATAATAATGTTGATGAACTCAACGACTCGAATGCAACGTCTTTTGAAATATGCCATGAATCACTCCAAGTAATGTCTCTAATATGAGCTAATGCACAGCGGAAGGTTTCTTTCAAACCTGAGAATAAACATGCTTTCCAGTGTCAACCAAAAGGTTGGCGAGTTCATTAGTTTAACATAAATAATCATTTCATAATTTTAATAGACCACATGATTTCATATTTTCACTTCTCATAAACATACGTCCCATGCATAGAGACAAAAATATCATTCATATGGATTGAACACCTGGTAACCGACATTCACAATATGCATAAAAAAATATCCCCATCATTCCAGGATCCTCCTTCGAACATGATATAAATTTCGAAGTACTAAAGCATCCGATACTTTGGATTTGGCTTGTTGGGCCCGATAGATCTATCTTTAGAGTTCGCATCAAATAGGGTGTATGTTCCCTAATTCTTAGATTACCAGACTTAATAAAAAGGGGCTTATTCGATTTCGATCATTCAACCATATAATGTAGTTTCGATTACTTGTGTCTATTTCGTAAAACATTTATAAAAGCAGCGCATGTATTCTCAGTCCCAAAAATATATATTGCAAAAGCATTTAAAAGGGATTAATGAAACTCACCTAATGTATTTTGTAGTAAAAATACATAGAACGACATTGCACAAGTATAGGGTTGGCCTTGGATTCACGAACCTATATCATTTGTATATTTATTAATATTCATAGTTGTAATCGAATAAGTTTTTATATGTATATAATTTATTATTTATATCATTTTTATATTAATAATATGTGTACGTCTCATATATTCATTTTGTATATAAAACTAGTAATGTTGTTATGTTATATGTATTAAATATATTTTTATATATGAAAATATTTATTTGATATATTGATAATACTAATAATAATAGTAATAAAATAATACTGGTTATGATATTAATAAGAATTATGACATTACTATAATAATGATATTAAATATATCATGTTAAATGTGATAAAAATAAGTTTAAATAGAAATATTAATGATTTTAATAATGATTTCAATAATTATAATAATTTTAATAATTTCTTTAAATCATAATCTAATTAAAGTTTTAACTTAATCATTTCCTAATAATATTTATATTCAAGATTTCTATGATTATAATCTTAACAATATTATTAAATCTTTTATATTCCTAGTCATAGTAATCAAAATCTTCGTGTTTACATTCTTAAACTAATGGCTAAAGTTCCCATAACATCAATCCGTATTCCTAATCATATAAATAATAGTAGTGATACTTATATGAATAATCGTCTGATAATAATGATATTAATAATAACATTTAGTGATAATACTAGTGCTAGTGATGATCATGATATTAATATTAATGATAATAACAATAATATTAAATAATACTACTTTTATTAACATTGCTAAAGATAACTACAAAATAATACATAAGTGATAATTTTAACAATAATAAATATATTAATAATAATACTTATAAAATTGATAATAATGATAATAATAATATGTGCTACGTATAAATTTTGATAACAATAATAATAACAATAATAGTAATAATAATAATAAGGAAATAATAATACTAAATAGGATAACTACCTCAAAAGTGTTTTTAAAAAAAACTGCCACCCGTAGGGATTGAACTCGAGACCTCCTGAATACCCGCAATACACCTTAACCATTCACACTACATTGTTTTTCTGAATTAAATAAAACACCCTCTTTATTTAACCCGTACTAAATCTGTTTCTATTCTTTCTTCTTCTTTACAAAATTAAATTCGACCAGAGGAGTCCCAAAACTAAATTGACGAATTTCTTGACTTTAATTAAGACTTGTAAACAATAATAAAACTATAAGTGTGATCATTTAAGAAAGAAAAACGAAAAAAATATGAAGAAGCAGCAGCAAGAGCTGCTGTCGCAGCTTCTTTAAAAAAAAATTTATGTTTTCAATTTTTAATGCGATTTAGATGATTGTTGTAACACGATTTGTGTTTTAAATGATTCATAAAAACTTTATGAACCCTTAATTTCAACAAAAACGACCCCTAATTCTTTAATTTAATTGTAGAATAAAGTTTGACTTTTTTTTCAAAAACTTTGACTCGCGAATTGAAACTCGATATAATAAATTGAACCTTGAAACTTTGCAGTTAGTTTTACTAAAAGATTCCTAACAAAACTGCGTTTTTAATTTTTGAAATTTTAACCAAAATCGAGCTCTTATAATTCTTGGTTCAAGAACAGAGGGAAGAACAAGTTTTTATATAAATTTTTTATTTTTAAATCGAATGATGTGGGGAGATAGTATCTTAAATAAGTAGTAATGAATAATTGGAGCAGTAAAGATGAGAAGTTCATAATGGACTGATTTGGACGTATAACAGACTACAGACAGGATCAAATAAATCAGAAGATAAAGGAAAAATGAATATAATTAAAAATAAATAAAAAATGACATTCAACTGATTTTGATTGAATGTGGGATCGATCTTTTTTGTCATGAATCAGATTTAGAGATAGGAAAAATAGAATCTGGTACAGGTTGATAGCTACACCCAACTGAATTGGACTCTTTCTCCTTGCTTTATATTATATAAAGTTAATATTAATAATAATAATCCTATTAATAATAAATAATAATAATACTGAAATATTATTAATATTAATAGCATATTATTACTGAATTTCAATGATTATCATAATAATAATATTTAGGATAATAGTTATAATAATGTTTAGAATGTTATTATAAATAATGATATTATTAAAGTGTATTGTTTTTATAATGTTAATATAAAAAAATGATCCTTAATGATAATACTAATAATAACAAGTTAAATGTCTCAATTTATATATATATATATATATATATATATATATATATATATATATATATATATATATATATATATATATATATATATATATATATATATATATTATAATAATATTACTAATATCATTAATAATACTGATATTAATATTAATAATAAAAATGAAGTTAATAATAGTAATATTTATATAACAATTTATTTAAATTTGTATTATACTTAATATATTAAAAGTACATGCTTCCTTTTTAATATTTATATAACATATTTATATATTTAAATATATTATAATATACTCACAATATTAATTATAGAAATCATATGTATATAGATTTCTTTTAAATTACACTTAATTATTTTTGTACCCTATTTTACATATTTGATTTTATTGTTTAAATTGTATTTTATTACTTTCAATTGTTACCTATATATATATATTTACATTTATTTTTATTTACAAATAATGGTTCGTGAATCATCGGGCATGGTCAAAGGATATCTGATTACATGAATATAAATTTCAAAACTTTCGAGACTCAACATTACAGAGTTTGCTTATCGTGTCAGAATCATATAAAGATTAAAGTTTAAATTTGGTCAGAAATTCCTGGGTCATCACAGTACCTACCCGTTAAAGAAATTTCGTCCCAAAATTTGAGTGTGGTCATCATGGCTAACAATAAAAATGTTTTCATGACAAATATCAGTCAATAATTAAAGTTTTATCACCATCAGGTGATTTGAATAAAAACAACTCAATTATTTGAAACGTACGAGTGAAATTATCACAAAAGATTGAAATAGGATAAGTAAAGATTCATCGTAACTTTTGACAGAGTCAGGGTTGAATTTTGAAAGTAAGATGCATCTTAACTTTTGACGTAGTCACGATTGAATTTAAAAAATATGATGCGTCTTAACTTTTGACGTTGTTTTGGTTGAATTCCGGAATTTAAGGGATTTGAAGAAAATCTTCGAAATCTAATAGATTTGATTCTTCTTTTCCGTTCCATTAATCTTCACCACTTCAATACTCAATTCCCAAATTCAAAAGATCGTGAAATGCTTAATCCAGTTCTGATCCTTGTCCTTATCCTGATTATCGCAACAATCATTCTCCTTTTCCAACTTCCACCGGAGGAATCCATTTATTTCTACTATGCTTTAGGGATTATTGTATTTATAATCGTCCCGTGTCTTTATATTGCTATACACACTGATATCCACGGTTTGTAATTTCGGTGTTGTTGTTGGGCTTTATATTTTCTCTTATATTTTGGAGCTCTTTGCCTTTTTATTATCCTCCCGACCTCTAGTAAAGCGAGTAATGGTCCAGAATTTGTTAGTATGGAATTTCGAATAAACATCGTGTTCTAAATAAGAACTAATGTATTAGCACTATTTGATTTATCAAATTACCAGAATCACTGAGAATAGAACTATCAAGAAAATACTTTCTTGATGTGTTCAGAAGTTAAGCATAATGAAAGAGTTATGTAACATGGCACGTGATGACGTTAGGATCTGTGAATCATCACGTCCCATTAGAAACTCAGCATGACTTACTGTAATATAATCACGTTGATCAAGTGTCATTATATTATACTAACTCATGCATCAGTTCCCAACATTACTTCAATAACATTCATATTTTAAGCTCGAAAGTTTACAGAATATAGAAACTAACTATTTCTATATGATGTAATACTGATAGCACGAAGAGATTAATGATTTCAGATAAGAATAGTTATAAAAATATCTCCAGAAATATGGAGGATATTTATAATGAAAGATACAATAATATCTTGGAATGTCTAAGATCAGAGGATGATAGAAACTATTGTCTGCAAGGGTTTAGAGTAAGGAGCAAGATATTCACTAAACACTTTAGCAGACATTGAATCATTTGGATTCTTTGAAGTCAAACTTATTCTTTGTGATTTGTCCATGGATTTCTTCATAGTTTCGTGTAATCTGCTTTTTGGTACTAAATTTTCTATTGAATGTTTCCAATATAATGATACACAGGAAGCACGAAGAGATACAAAATTTCGAACGAGAATATTTATGAAAATATCCTCAGAAATATCGAAGATATTGATGATGATATTTTAGAATTTCTAAGTTCGATGGTTGATGGAGAAAGATTTTCCACAAGATTTTAACATAAGTACGGAGCAAGATATTCGTTGAAGGTTTCATCGGATCCAGAATTACCTAGATTTTTTTTATATATAGTATGGTCCTGGTATTTGGCCTTGGTCTCCTTCATGGTTAGCTTAATTCGTTTTTCAGTTTCAACATTTTCGAGCTTTTCCAACATACTATTCTTTATCATCAAACTTCCGATGATTAAGGTCGTTTACGGTTGTCTATGGTTTCTGCTGCTTCATTCAGCTTTTTCAACATTCAGAGTATTGATTTGTGACTGAGTGCTTTTTAGAATTTCAGAATGAGAGATCATAATTCTTAGAGATAAATGTCATACATATAACAGTTGATGTAGATATGCTGTGAGTTATTAAAGTATTGATTGCTGATTCCCGGTAATTTGGATGGCAATTATTGTTACAGGGTATAGATGAATACAATATGGGGTTTCAATGAATATAATGATTTTTGGAAAGTCCAAATTTATTGAAGTTGCGGGTAATTTTATTGCCGATGTGGAGAAATATAAACGGTTCTCCGGTAACGATGACGACAGGCAATCTTATATATCGAGGTTATAATAAGGCTAATTCGAATGGAAGTTGAAGTTGATTTGTTGAAGCTGTGATAAAATTGACTATTGTGAAAAAGAGTTGCAAAGTTATTTTTGGTAATAACAACGCCAAAGAAACTAGTACAGATACGTGTTAAATGTTTACTCAGGTTCCGAGTGTTTTCAAGTGTATAACTATATGCATCAATCTTTCCTTTCGTAGATGAAATGCGGTTGGTTCATCCTCTCGATTGAGGTGTTTTCAAGTATCAAGAAAGGTTTGATCGCAGATTGTATTCGTCAAGATACAAATAAGGTTTAAGATGAAATCAAGTGGCAAACTTGAAGAATTGTTTAGTTTCATATGTTATAGTCAATATTTTAATTCATTTTAATTGTTCAATGTTATTAGTCCACAGTAGATAGTCCACATTTGACAGTCCAATAATTCATATATAATTTAATATATAATATTCGAATTAATTAATACGTATCGTGACCCGTGTACATGTCTCAGACTCGATCACAACTCAAAGTATATATATTATTATAGAATCAATCTCAACCCTGTATAGAGAACTCGATCATTACTGCATATAGAGTGTTTATGGTTATTCCAAATAATATATATAGATGCGTCGATATGATATTTCAAAACTTTGTATACATGTCCCGATATTTAAAGTGCGTAAAAATAAATAGCAGAAATTTAAATGACGAATAATAAAGTGCGTAAAGTAAATAACAGAAATTAAATGACGATAAATAAAATTGTGAGAATATAAATTGCGATAAATAAATTGCGATAAATAAATTGCGATAATTAAATGGTAATACGGAATTAACAGTTAGCTAGGAACAGTTAGCTAGGATTTTGTTAGCGTGGATTCTTAATAGAATTTCATATTGTTAATTAATCTATTTCTAATCAATTTTTATTGTGTCCATTATTTCTTTATTATGCCACTTGCTGGATTCTGATATGTCAAAATCCAAATATGTAATTGGATGAATATGGTTATTCTGTGGTGAACGGATTTGTATATATGTGGATGTAAGTAGGATAGTGTATGATTGTTGAAACAGATTCGAAGAACGTACAATGTAACTTATTAATGTGAAATTTAAATAGTCCTCGGGTATTACCTACCCGTTAAAATATTTTCACCATTAACAGTTTGTACAAGAGAATTTTTAATTACAATCTTTATGAAAACATATATACATATATATTTTTTTCAGATGTATTCATGGATTTAATGAGTTAATATGATATTAAACTCATTTGCTTTTCGGTTAGAACTAGAATAAATAATCTCTAAAACTTTAGAGATTACATATTTGCCATGTCGAACAAAGATAAATGAGGTATAACGATATGTAGAACGAAGATCATACTCAAAGTACAGATGATGATATTGAAGCATGGATTGTTGATGGTACTGGTGCTGTTATTGATTGTACTGTTGGTGCCAGTGATGTTGCTGAAGCTGGTACATTTTGCACCATATTCTCCGAATTGATTATTCGAGCCCGAAGTTCGTTGACTTATTACTCCAGGATGATTGTCGGTCGGAACGAGCGGATGAATAAGGTTCAGAATTGTGGATAGAATATAATCTTGTCGAGTTACCCTGGAAATGAGACTGAAAATGGTGTCTCGAACAGGTTCTCCGGTAAACGCTTCAGGTTCGTTGTCAAGAGGTGAATTCGGTTGGTGGAAGGGATTTCCTTCTGCGCGTTTCCATTAATTAATTCGACTACGAACCCATCAGATGAATTGATAATGACTGATTGGTTGATTCATGCCAATGACGCTGTTTTCGGAGCTTAGGTGAACATCTATGTCGGAATAGCTGTCGGAATAACTATCGGAATAGCTATCAGAATCTGAGGGACTCGAACTGGTTGCAGGATTCATCTCGTATGACCAGATGAAGTATTTTCGATAAGAAATAAATTATAGGATGTAGATTAATACCCTGCAATACATAGTTTACATATGCATATATAATACTAAAATCCCATAAGTTACGGAGGAATCTACGGAAGTTATCAGGCAAAGTTACAGTAACAGATACACTAAGATATGAAGTAGCATATACGCTAAGATATAGATTTTGTCTATACACTATTCATGCAGTCAATGCAGTAAAACGTGTCTATACTAAGAATGATAAGCAAGTGATTCTCTAAGAATGATAAGCAGGTAATTTTTGACACAAAATGATAAGCAAAACTTTTGACATGCAGACACGGTCGAAGTCCAGACTCACTAATGCATCCTAACGACTTCTCAGTCACACACACTAATGCAGACCTAGTTCGCTAAGACCACCGCTCTGATACCAACTATGAATACAGTTGGGGACAACCACCGTTATATATATATATATATATATATATATATATATATATATATATATATATATATATATATATATATATATATATATATATATATATATATATATATATATATATATATATATATATATATATATCCCACCCAGTGCCTTCCCAGCTAACCGCCTGGTGACCACTGAGTGTACATCAGATAATGATTTTAGGGCCTGCCACTCGGCTACTGCCAACCCTCGTAAGGGATCGCAAGGAGTAAGAGCCAATGCTTCGTCACAGGTAACACTGTGAGAACCTCCTTTACGACTAACCCGCCACACATGGACGACGTTATACCACCTCTGATACCAACTGTGAAGACCTGTCCTAATCCATCCAGACGAAGTCCATATCGATTATAAACGATTCACAACAGTTGATTACATCACGAGGTATTTGACCTCTATATGATACATTTACAAACATTGAATTCGTTTTTGAAAAGTCAAACTTTCATTACATCGAAAGTTGACGGCATGTATACCATTTCATAATACATTTAACTATAATTGACTTAATAATAATCTTGATGAACTAAACGACTCGAATGCAACGTCTTTTGAAATATGCCATGAATGACTCCAAGTAATGTCTCTAATATGAGCTAATGCACAGCGGAAGGTTTCTTTCAAACCTGAGAATAAACATGCTTTCAAGTGTCAACCAAAAGGTTGGCGAGTTCATTAGTTTAACATAAATAATCATTTCATAATTTTAATAGACCACATGATTTCATATTTCCACTTCTCATAAACATACGTCCCATGCATAGAGACAAAAATATCATTCATATGGATTGAACACCTGGTAACCGACATTCACAATATGCATAAAAAAATATCCCCATCATTCCGGGATCCTCCTTCGAACATGATATAAATTTCGAAGTACTAAAGCATCCGATACTTTGGATGGGGCTTGTTGGGCCCGATAGATCTATCTTTAGAGTTCGCGTCAATTAGGGTGTATGTTCCCTAATTCTTAGATTACCAGACTTAATAAAAAGGGGCGTATTCGATTTCGATCATTCAACCATATAATGTAGTTTCGATTACTTGTGTCTATTTCGTAAAACATTTATAAAAGCAGCGCATGTATTCTCAGTCCCAAAAATATATATTGTAAAAGCATTTAAAAAGGGATTAATGAAACTCACCTAATGTATTTTGTAGTAAAAATACATAGAACGACATTGCACAAGTATAGGGTTGGCCTTGGATTCACGAACCTATATCATTTGTATATTTATTAATATTCATAGTTGTAATCGAATAAGTTTTTATATGTATATAATTTATTATTTATATCATTTTTATATTAATAATATGTGTACGTCTCATATATTCATTTTGTATATAAAACTAGTAATGTTGTTATGTTATATGTATTAAATATATTTTTATATATGAAAATATTTATTTGATATATTGATAATACTAATAATAATAGTGATAAAATAATACTGGTTATGATATTAATAAGAATTATGACGTTACTATAATAATGATATTAAATATATCATGTTAAATGTGATAATAATAAGATTAAATAGAAATATTAATGATTTTAATAATGATTTCAATAATTATAATAATTTTAATAATTTCTTTAAATCATAATCTAATTAAAGTTTTAACTTAATCATTTCCTAATAATATTTATATTCAAGATTTCTATGATTATAATCTTAACAATATTATTAAATCTTTTATATTCCTAGTCATAGTAATCAAAATCTTCGTGTTTACATTCTTAAACTAATGGCTAAAGTTCCCATAACATCAATCCGTATTCCTAATCATATAAATAATAATAGTGATACTTATATGAATAATCATCTGATAATAATGATATTAATAATAACATTTAGTGATAATACTAGTGCTAGTGATGATCATGATATTAATATTAATGATAATAACAATAATATTAAATAATACTACTTTTATTAACATTACTAAAGATAACTACAAAATAATACATAAGTGATAATTTTAACAATAATAAATATATTAATAATAATACTTATAAAATTGATAATAATGATAATAATAATATGTGCTACTTATAAATTTTGATAACAATAATAACAACAATAATAGTAATAATAATAATAAGGAAATAATAATACTAAATAGGATAACTACCTCAAAAGTGTTTTTAAAAAAAAAACTGCCACCCGCAGGGATTGAACTCGAGACCTCCTGAATACCCGCAATACACCTTAACCATTCACGCTACATTGTTTTTCTGAATTAAATCAAACACCCTCTTTATTTAACCCGTACTAAATCTGTTTCTATTCTTTCTTCTTCTTTACAAAATTAAATTCGACCAGAGGAGTCCCAAAACTAAATTGACGAATTTCTTGACTTTAATTAAGACCTGTAAACAATAATAAAACCATAAGTTTGATCATTTAAGAAAGAAAAACGAAAAAAATATGAAGAAGCAGCAGCAAGAGCTGCTGTCGCAGCTTCTTTTAAAAAAATATTATGTTTTCAATTTTTAATGCGATTTAGATTATTGTTATAACACGATTTGTGTTTCAAATGATTCATAAAAACTTTATGAACCCTTAATTTCAACAAAAACAACCCCTAATTCTTTAATTTAATTGTAGAACAAAGTTTGACTTTTTTTTCAAAAACTTTGACTCGCGAATTGAAACTCGATATAATAAATTGAACCTTGAAACTTTGCAGTTAGTTTTACTAAAAGATTCCTAACAAAACTGCATTTTTAGTTTTTAAAATTTTAACCAAAATCGAGCTCTTGTAATTCTTGGTTCAAGAACAGAGGGAAGAACAAGTTTTTATATAAATTTTGTATTTTTAAATC
Source organism: Rutidosis leptorrhynchoides (assembly GCF_046630445.1). Lineage (NCBI taxonomy): Eukaryota > Viridiplantae > Streptophyta > Magnoliopsida > Asterales > Asteraceae > Rutidosis > Rutidosis leptorrhynchoides. The sequence continues at coordinate 171,013,908 of NC_092341.1, forward strand.
GAATGCTGTGGGGAGATAGTATCTTAAATAAGTAGTAACAAATAATTGGAGCAGTAAAGATGAGATGTTCATAATGGACTGATTTGGACGCATAACAGACTACAGACAGGATCAAATAAATCAGAAGATAAAGGAAAAATGAATATAATTAAAAATAAAAAAAACGACATTCAACTGATTTTGATTGAATGTGGGATCGATCTTTTTTGTCATGAATCAGATTTAGAGACAGGAAAAATAGAATCTGGTACAGGTTGATAGCTAGACCCAACTGAATTGGACTCTTTCTCCTTGCTTTATAATATATAAAGTTAATATTAATAATAATAATCCTATTAATAATAAATAATAATAATACTGAAATATTATTAATATTAATAGCATATTATTACTGAATTTCAATGATTATCATAATAATAATATTTAGGATAATAGTTATAATAATGTTTAGAATGTTATTATAAATAATGATATTATTAAAGTGTATTGTTTTTATAATGTTAATATAAAAAAATGATCCTTAATGATAATACTAATAATAACAAGTTAAATGTCTCAATTATATATATATATATATATATATATATATATATATATATATATATATATATATATATATATATATATATTATAATAATATTACTAATATCATTAATAATACTGATATTAATATTAATAATAAAAATGAAGTTAATAATAGTAATATTTATATAACACTTTATTTAAATTTGTATTATACTTAATATATTAAAAGTACATGCTTCCTTTTTAATATTTATATAACATATTTATATATTTAAATATATTATAATATACTCACAATATTAATTATAGAAATCATATGTATATAGATTTCTTTTAAATTACACTTAATTATTTTTGTACCCTATTTTACATATTTGATTTTATTGTTTAAATTGTATTTTATTACTTTCAATTGTTACATATATATATATATATATATATATATATATATATATATATATATATATATATATATATATATATATATATATATATATATATATATATATATATTTACATTTATTTTTATTTACAAACAATGGTTCGTGAATCGTCGAGCATGGTCAAAGGATATCTGATTACATGAATATAAATTTCAAAACTTTCGAGACTCAACATTACAGATTTTGCTTATCGTGTCAGAATCATATAAAGATTAAAGTTTAAATTTGGTCGGAAATTCTTGGGTCATCACACAAGGCTTCTTGATGATTAGTGGGTTTGGATGACATTACCCCGTGTTTGATGCTCTTTGGAAGACCATCCATGTAAAGTTCAACCCTTAAAGCTTCGGGGTTCACAAGGTTTGGGCACATCAAGGCAAGTTCGAAAAATCGTTGATTATAAGCTTTGAGATCGTTTCCGACCGCTTTCAAAATTCTTAGCTCTTGTTCGAGCCTTTGGGTTTCTTCACGAGGGAAATATTCAACGATCATCTTTTCCCTTAAGTCAGCCCAAGAGAGGGCGTGAGCTTCATCGGTACCCACCGATTGTACATAGGTGTTCCACCATGTGAGGGCGACACCGGCGAATGTGTGAGTGGAGTATTTGACTTTATCTTGGTCCCGACAACTACTTATGCTAAAGACGGCCTCCGTTTGTTTGAACCATCAAGTAAGAGTAACCGGTCCCCCGGTCCCATCAAAAGTATGAGGTTTGCACCCCATGAAGGCTTTGTAGGAGCACCATTCGCTTGAGTTACCGGCTCCTTGATTGTTGTTGTTGTGGTTGTTGTTATTGTTGTTGTTGGAGGAGTGACTGGCCATGGCCGCATCCACGGCGGTGGGTATCATCCGTTGAAGGGCTTATTCGGGAGTCTCATGGCGTGGCACACGGCGAGGAGGCATTGTTCCTTCAAAACACAAGAATACCGTTGATTAGTATTTTCAATAATACTAATCATGATATGGAATTAGGATAGAGAGAAAAATTTTCGTTGACTCGCCTTAAATTCTTTATGCCATAATGTCGAAACGTTAATATGAGTCATCGTAATATAATCCCGGAAATTATATTACCCTAATTCATATGTGCATTCGACATTATTTCACTAAGTCAAGGTGGCGTGTTAATCAAATTAAACAACGTGAGATTAAGATGAAATAAGAGTAGATATGAGTAGAAATGATCGAGTATAAATGCACAAGTAGTCAAGTAATTCCTACTTCAAGTCTATATACCGGTTGTAGTCTAGACTCACTAATGTACCCTATGACTCGGGGTTGACACCAATGAACTCTAAATCCCTACAACCAACGCTCTGATACCATCTGTAGCGACCCGACAAAATCGTCATTGACGGCGCCGTTTACTTAGGTCCCGTTACGTGGTCATAAGTCTTTAAAACAACGTTTGACTAAAAGTATGTCGCATTCATTTCAAAAGTAAAGATGTTTCAAGGTTTACAAAGTAGTTCGACAACTAGTTACATAACAAAGTTTAAAGTACAATTGAAACATATGCGACACAATTTGAAAGTAGCCAAAAGACGCTACATGTATGCATGTATACTCGACATCCAAGTAAGTATCAAAAGTAATGAGCGGAAGCATGTATCACAAAACATTCAAGGACCTGAGAAAAACATAGAAATCTGTCAACAAAAACGTTGATGAAATCATACGTTTAAGTAAGTAATTACAAGTGAACCACAAGATTTGTAACATTGATATAATAGTAATACATTCCAAAAGTTTGTTTCATGAGCACCCAATTATCAATGCTTAACATTCCTTCCATAGAACCCCATCACAATAGTGTTAGAACATACACTGTTTCTCGAAAATATATTCTATTCGTAAACGGTAGCGAACCGTTTGAATGAGGGTTTGTCAAACCCATATGGCCATATAACATAAGTTCTCACTTACACCCTGCAGGTGTAACTAATGATAATCGAATTGAGGATTTTTGTTCAAACTTGTATGTAGAAGGTTTGTTTTCCTGTACTTGTGTTCACTTAGTAAAAGAAACGTTTATGTTTTCTCATCCCAAATGTAAGTTCAAAAAGAGTAAAAGTGCGACTATGATCTCACCTTGAGTGCACGTATGTAAAAGTAATTCAACAAGTAAACGTGTGCAAGAACGAATGCTAGTCTTGACCTAAACAAATAGGTTTGTATCAATAACGGTAACACGATAGGTTAAAGATGTTCAATTAGTCCTATGGCTCTTTAAGACTCGATCATAATAGCATGTGAATCAATTTGTCATGTTTCATGCAAGGTACAAGTATAAAAGCATGTTAGAACGATTGCACAAACATTTGGTTAAGTTTGATTAAAAGTCAAACTTTGGTCGGGTCAAAGTCAACAAAAAAGTCAACACGTTCGGGTCGGGTCCCGAACTATTTTTCTGAGGTTTTTAATCATATATGAGCATGTTAGAACAAGTTGCATGTGAATCGGAGGTCCATAGCATGGTAAACATTTTTCGTAAAAATGACCAAACTAAACAGAATCTGGTAGTGTAACTGGACGGTGTCCAGATTTGCTGGACGGCGTCCAGCATTGAAGGCCTGGATGGCGTCCAATAATCTAGATGGTGTCCAGATCTGTATCCAGACCCTGTTTTGCTGCAACAAAGAAATGCACGAACCAAAACTCAAACAATCCCAATTTATGACCCGCAAACAATCAAAACATGTATCTTATATCATCGGGAAGGTATTTTGACGAGGAAAACAACCAAGCACATTTCATCAATCACATTTACCTTTACAACAACCAAAATCACATTTAAAGCTCACCATTTAATGCATTCAAGTTCATAAATATAAATCAATGATCCGACAACCAATTTACATGAATGATATGCCGTTTCGAAGGTAATCAAGCATACAATACAACCTAACACTTACTAATAACATCGCATGTCATTCAAAGCATCAAAAGTCCATTTCAAGTTCATCAAACCCAAACCCAAATTCACCAAAATCACTAATCAAGTTCATGAAGTTTTCTAAAGCAACCTACACATCAAATTGAAGCTAGTGATACTAGGAACACATTTAATACTTGTACTTTATCATAACAACAACATTAAATCATCCAAAACTCAAAATCAAACACACACTTTTCATGTTCATGCTAGTTACACTAAAACAACGAGATCGAGCATATAAATCATATATTCATGTTAGACTTGAGCCATAGACACTAATTAACAACTTTATAAGTTAAAAACATCAAAAACACAAAATCTAGTAATATTAGAAAGTTACCCAAATGTAATGAAATCGGTATAGAATCGAAGAAGAAGTTGCAAGGATTCCAAAAATGTAAATTGTTTTGCAAAACACTCGCTAGCTCGGATTTGGATGATGATTCTTTGAAATTGGGTGTTGAGAGAAAATGGAGGAAGTAGTAAAGATGAAAGAGGAGTGATGAATGGATGAGGATGGTTTGACCACTTTGACCTAGTCAAAGGTTTGATCATTTGGCAAGTTTGGTCCTTCAAGTTTCATTTGGGTGCGTGAATTACCTAAACGAGATAATTTAAAACGCGTATTAACGGGAGATGTTATAAACATATAACGAACTTTAAATAAGTAAATGGAAAAGTAAACGGAAAAAGGCGGGATGTTCCAATCGAGGGACAAGTTAATGTGGGTTTCAAGCTTGATAATCAACAAAGGTGGTGGCGAGTTGAAGGTTGTAGTGATGGGTTATCAAGGTGGTGTCCATGGTGGTTGTCTCTTCATGATTCGTGTGGTGGTGTTTTGATCAATGAACCAAAACAGAAAAATAATAAGTAAAGTGGTGGTTACTGGTGGTTGTTAAAGGTGGTGACCGGTGATGATGATCAAGCAAGAGATCGAATAATACATGATGATGATGATGATCGATGGGTTATGGTTGTGGTAAAATCGATGGTCTTAGAAGTTGAAAATGGTGGTTGTGGTTAATCGGTGGTGAAAGCCGATTGTTGATGATGGTGTAGGTTCACCAAAGAAGATAGTAGAAAGTGATAATTTGAGAAGGAGGTGAAAGTGGTTTAGATAAAAGGGTGGTGTTTGAGTTGTCGAGAAAAAAAAAATCACAAGGAAGAAGGTAATGGATTAATAATATGTAATGTATAACTCTTCAATACCAACCCATATATTTGGTTCAATAGATAGCTGTCAAATAAGTAAATAGGAATGGATTAATAGGACATCAATCAAACGGCCAAATTGTCAAGATTCCTATATAGTATGCAAACAAACTCTTAAATCAATGTATTAAGAGTTCTATATATATATATATATATATATATATATATATATATATATATATATATATATATATATATATATAATAATAATAATAATAATAAAATAAAGTAATTATAATATCAAATGTTAATAAGATCGTATGGAAAGAATTGACAATCAAAAGTAAACCAATTCATAAATAAGTGGGTATTGTTATATGTCACATTCATCTAATAATTAATAATAATAATATAATTATAATAAAGAACTTAAATCATGTCTTGTTATATATATTATAATAATAATAATAATAATAATAATATCACAATAAATAAAACACTAATGATATGGTAATAATAATAACATGTGAATGTGTTAGATGTGAAAACGTATATGATGACGTAGGGTTGATGGTCTAGTGCATGTAGGTGTGATATATCGAATATATATATAGTTAGATTCTTACAGGCACAGTAGCTTAATGGTTTAACATGCATACCAAAGTTAAATAGTGATATATATATATATATATATATATATATATATATATATATATATATATATATATATATATATATATATATATATATATATATATATATATATATATATATATATATATATATATATATATTATCCTAAGAGAAAAAAACGTGTACAATCACTTTACAACTTTCATATTTGCAATTATCGATCGCCAGTTTTCACAGAGTGTTATATCCTGCTTCATTGTTAATTCAGTGGCGGATAAAAAGTAATCATTTTAAAATCATATAAATTTGAATTTTAACTTACTTAATATCAATCGGAACATCAAACGAGTATTTCAATTATTTAATATTTAGTTTTAATATACTTTTATTTATATACAGGTATGTTTTTAAATAATTATTATTATAATATTATTTTTCATAACAACAACATTTAATATTTCAAATTATACTTTCAATTATTATTTATATATACACACACATATCTAAATAGTTGTTCGTGAATCGTCGGGAATGGTCGAAGGTCAATTGAACATATGAAACAGTTTAAAATTTTTGAGACGCAACCTAACAGACTTTTCTTATCGTGTTAAAAGATTAAATCGTATCGAGAGTTTGGTTTAAAATTAGTCGAAATTTTCCGGGTCACTACAGTACCTACCCGTTAAAGAAATTTCGTCCCGAAATTTGATCGAGGTCGTCATGGCTAACAATAAAAATGTTTTCATGACGTATATGAGTTGATAAATAGAGTTTTATCATTATTGATTAATATAGATAACAAGTATGCTTGTTTGGCGCCTTTGTAGAATCACGGGCCATGTGCCCTCTTTGGTTACAATTAAAACACGTGGGCCCATAACTCAAAGAACCGCCTTTCTTCATGCTATTAACACTTTCGGAATCCTTCTTGCCCTTCTTGTTTAAAAAGTTCGAATGACTCGAACCTTCGAATTTTCTCTTAGAGAAAGAGAAATCACTTTTCTTTGGAACTTCCGATTCGAAACCCTGAGCCAACTCATACAACTCTTCAAAAGACTTAGCCATTCCCCAACTAATCTTACGTTTCAACTCGTCGCTCAATGTGCGATAGAAATCTAGCATCAACATTCGGTCATCACCAACATACTCAGGACAAAAATGAGTCTTTGACAAGAATGTAGACTTGAGAGTAACCAAGTCCATAGAACCTTGTCGCAAATTGCGCAACTCGTCCCGGATTGTGTTTAGGTCAGCTTGAGTTTGATATTTAATAAAGAACTCCTTTTTAATCTCCTCCCGCGTCAAGCTCATACATTGTTCTACCCCATACAATTGAATTTTATCATCCCACCACAACTTCACCATTTCACGCAACATGCTAGAACCGTACCTCGCTTTCTTCTCGGGAGGACATTCCGCAGTACGGAAGGCCCCCTTGATGTCGGAAATCCAACATGTGCTCTTCAACGGATCTCTCACTCCATTGAACATAGGAGGTTGAGCGTCCTTGAAGTTCTTATAATGGAAGTCTCGCCTTCCATGTCCACCATTACCATCATCCCCTTCGCCATGAGGATTTAAGTTTCTAGCCTCGAGTGCCTCTTCGATTGCGGCATTCATTCATTCATTAATTAATTCGGTTACTTTCCCGTCAACCGAGTCTTAGAAGACCTTTCGGATGTCCTCGAGAAATTCCGCTCTTTGCTTTTTAATGATGGCCTCAACCTTGGCCATGAATTCGGAGTCCTCGCTCGGGCCTTCGTTTTCAGTATCATGACCATTTCTCATCTTCATTCTACAAAACAGAATAGGTTAAACAACGAAATGAAGGACAAGTCATAAATATACCACACCACTCCATCTTGCTCAACAATCGTCATACATCGCTTGCTTGACACGATAATGGTAGCTAGTCATTGTTACGCGAGCACGTCGCATTTTTAATAATAAACCATTCACGCGCCATTCGAATGGTCGTAAGATGTAAACCATTTCATACAACCCATTTAAACGTACAATATGTTTAAAGTTTACATCATGGGCACGAAGGCCCTTAATCAAAAGTAATACAAGTTCGACCCATAAATGATAGTTTTAAACTGAATGACACTCGAGCATGGTTTGGGGCTAAACTACCCAAAACATTAGGTCGACTTCCTAAAGCTTCCATTAGCCACCAATGTGATGACCCGGGAATTTCCGACCAAATTTAAACTTAATCTTTGTATGACTTTGAAACGGTAAGCAAAGACTGTAATAATTGAGTCTCAAAAGTTTTGAACTGTTTACAGGAATTCATTTAATCTTTGACTATACCCGACGATTCACGAACAATCGCTATAAATAAACATATATATATATATATATATATATATATATATATATATATATATATATATATATATATATATATAATTATATCGGTAAATAATTATATACAATAAATTAAATATATTATTGAACTACCATATTATATAGTTAGTAAGGGAGATAATTTAATATAACTGAAAATTTTTATTTTAAATATATATAGAGTATATAAAGAAAACAAATAGGTATTGAATATTCAAAATATGCTGTTATATATATATCATGAAATTAATAAATATTACAAGATCAATAAATTGTAATAATAATATATGTAATACAAGTTAAAGATTTAATTGTTATACTAATAATATTATGACTACTTCCATTAAAATCAAAATCTGTATTAATAATTAATATTTCTCCATATATAATATATATGTATGTAGTGTGTTAAATATAAGTTGTTATAATACTATTATTATTATAAATATCATTACTAATATTAGTATTATCATTAATAATATTATATTTAGTATTATTATTAATAATAATATTATTGTTACATAATTCATAAAAATTCTAATTATTATTATCATTAGTAATAATATTATTACTAGTACAATTATAATTGTATTATTATTATTTATAATATCAAAGAGTAATATTAATATATTTACATTTATTAATAAGAATAATGATAATTTATACATATACATATATATATATATATATATATATATATATATATATATATATATATATATATATATATATATATATATATATATATATATATATATATATATATATATATTTATAACAATAAAAGACATACAATTAAGTGTATAAATACAAATATATGAACGTTAATATGTAAAGTTCATAATTAAATACATATACTTAAACTAAATACAGATATAGGTATATAAATAAATATTTATACATTTTATAAATAAAAAAATAAAAATAAAAATATAAATAAAGATATAGATAATTACATAAGCCTTGTATTCTGCTTTCCATCACTCTCAAAACTGAGGCAATTGATTTCATATTTATTTGATAGTACCAATCAGTGGTAAAACACAAGAGTGTAATTCCAAATCTCTGACAGTCGATCCTTTCTTCCTTTATTTTTTTTTTTATTTTTTTTTCTTGACACTGATAGGGAATTTGTTGAGCAACTTGGGTTTATAATTGAGACAAATCAGTGTTAGTCACTAACAATAAACCCTTCTTCCCAATTAACAATTACCAGTACTCTTTTACAGCTTCAAACAACTGATTTTAAATTACAGACAGAAGGAACACAGGCCTTGCCCTATTCTTGTTCCATTTTTTTCAAATCAATCGGTTTGTAATTAATTTCAAAAAAGTGTTAATGCTATGTTGTTAGGAATTTTTATCACAAACTATCTGGAAAGTTTCACATTCCAATTTCTAATAACGAACGAGAATTTTCGAAGTCAAACTTTTATGTTAAAAGGTCAAACGGATTGTTCATGGAAAAATTCGAAGCCAAATCGATGTTTTAGTTTCAATTGAGTTTACATAAAGTTTTTATGATGAATTTGAAACCATTTTCATTTAGGAATCGTGTTCTGAAACACACTAAATTAACGAATTCGATTTGAAGTTTTAAAACGGGTTTAAATGTCTGTGCAGCAAGTTTTTATTTTATTTTATTTGGTTTAATTAATTCAAGCAATGCTTATGGAACGATTCTGTTTGATTTGAAGTTCTAAAAAGAGAACATTAAATTAGCGTTAGTGGAGATTCAATCTCTGGATGACTTAGGAATTGAAGAAGAGGATGGATAAAACAGAAGACGGGTTAAATAAGTTTCTGATATAAACAAAAACAGAAATACAATAGCAGCTCAGTTGGTTTAGGGTGTTATGGTTAACAAGTGGTCTCAGGATCGATCCCTGCTGATGGCATTCTGTTTTTTTTAAGTTCACTTAAATGAAGTAGTCTTTCTTTTATTATTATTATTATTATTATTATTATTATTATTATTATTATTATTATTATTATTATTATTATTATTATTATTATTATTATTATTATTATTATTATTATTATTATTGTTATTATTATTATGTCAACATAAGGACTATGATTAATATAATTGTTATTTTTGATATTAAGTAATATCATTAAAGTATTATTAGTGTATTATTATTAGTATTAATATTGATATATGTACTATATGATTTAGCATAAGATTGTTGAAATTATTAGTATGATTATCATTAATGTTGTTATCATTAATATTATTATCATAAGTATTATTATTATAATTATTATCATCATTAAAATTAATATTAAGATTATTATTACGACTCACATATGTATTATGATAAAATGTTCATTTATTATGATTATAAATACAAGTAGGAATATTATTATTATTATCACTAACTGTTGTGTTATTATCAATATTATGGTTAGAATTATTAAAATTATCATTATTATGAAAATAAAACAAGTTATCATTATTAATATTAGTATTAGTAACACTTTTGTAACTAATAGTATTATTATTAACAACATCAATATTATTAATATTAACCTACTAATATATTAAAATTATATTAAAATTTCACATAACTAAGTATATCAAACCTACTAATATTATTTATAAATAACAAACTATTGATTTAAAAAAAAATACATTAAACAAGTATGTATATAAATATAGGTATATTAATATAACTATATAAATATTAATCATTTTGGATATATACACAAATTAAATATACATGATATAAATTAAGGATATAATAAATAAATTGGTTCAGTTATGAATATATGTTTTAATATATATATATATACAAATGATATAGGTTCGTGAATCCGAGGTCAACCCTGCATTGTTCAGTTGTTCAATGTCGTTATATGTATTTTTACTACAAAATACAATAAGGTGAGTTTCATTTGCTCCCCTTTTACTCTTTACATTTTTGGGCTGAGAATACATGCAAATGCTTTATTAACTGTTTTACAATATTTATATGCGTGAGTTTCATTACTCCCTTTTTAAATGCTTTTGCAATATATATTTTTGGGACTAAGAATGCATGCGCTTTTATAAATGTTTTATGGAATAGACACAAGTAATCGAAACTACATTATATGGTTGAATGATCGAAATCGAATATGCCCCTTTTTATTTAGTCTGGTAATCTAAGAATTAGGGAACAAACACCCTAATTGACACGAATTCTAAAGATAGATCTATCGGGCCCAACAAGCCCATCCAAAGTACCGGATGCTTTAGTACTTCGAAATTTATATCATGTCCGAAGGAGGATCCCAGAATGATGGGGATATTCTTATATACATATTGTGAATGTCGGTTACCAGGTGTTCAATCCATATGAATGATATTTTTGTCTCTATGCATGGGACGTATGTTTATGAGAAATAGAAATATGAAATCTTGTGGTCTATTAAAATTATGAAATGATTATTTATGTTAAACTAATGAACTTACCAACCTTTTGGTTGACACTTTAAAGCATGTCTATTCTCAGGTATGAAAGAAATCTTTCGCTGTGCATTAGCTCATATTAGAGACATTACTTGGAGTCATTCATGGCATATTTCAAAGGACGTTGCATTCGAGTCGTTGAGTTCATCAAGATTATTATTAAGTCAATTATAGGTAGATGTATTATGAAATGGTATGCATGCCGTCAACTTTCGATGTAATGAAAGATTGTCTTTTCAAAAACGAATGCAATGTTTGTAAAATGTATCATATAGAGGTCAAGTACCTCGCGATGTAATCAACTGTTGTGAATCGTTTATAATCGATATGGACTTCGTCCGGATGGATTAGGACGGGTCTTGACAACTAACATGGGGATATTTAATTCCCGGCAACCCCTTTCCCTTTCTCCATATTCGTACCTAAAAATGTAAACAACGAGAGGGGTAAGCAAAGCTTAGTGAGTGCAACAATTATACATACATATATATAACCCATCTATTTGCAATCGCACCTACCAAATACCTCATACAAAATTATAACTCAAATAGCATGCCGTCATACTCATAATGCTAACACTCGTACACTATCACAACACCACATTAGCATATCGTCAACACATTATATATATAGCATGCTAAACAATATCCAACAACATAATATGGTTAACCATAAACTCTATGGTGCTACCGGCTGGTGGTTCACACTATACGTAATACATAAACTCTATGAAAAGTGAATGTTATGTATCAAGAGAATGATTTTATACACAGGTTATGTGTATGATATTTTTGTACACGAGATATGTGTACGGTTACTAAGATTTATGAAAATGGTTTCGTACACGAGATAGGTGTACTGTATTTGAATCTTGTGGTCTATCAAAATGATGAATTTTATTGTTTACGATAAACTTATGAACTCACCAACTTTTTGGTTGACACTTTAAAGCATGTTTATTCTCAGGTATTAAAGAAATCTTCCGCTGTGCATTAGCTCATTTTAAGGATATTACTTGGAGTCATTCATGGCATATTTCGAAAGACGTTGCATTCGAGTCGTTGAGTTCAGTAAAGATTATGATTAAGTAAATGAAAGATTAGATCATTTATAGATGGATATTATGAAATGGTATGCATGCCTGTCAACTTTCGATGTAAATGAAAGTTTGTCTTATAAAACGAATGCAATGTTTGTAAAATGTATCATATAGAGGTCAAATACCTCGCGATATAATCATATGTTATTGTATTCATTCTTATGGATTAGGACGGGTCTTTACTGAAATGTCCCGTTCTTATTGATTAAAAACGTTCCATATTAATTGATTTCGTTGCGAGATTTTGACCTCTATATGAGACGTTTTTCAAAGACTGCATTCATTTTTAAAACAAACCATAACCTTTATTTCATAAATAAAGGTTTAAAAATCTTTACGTAGATTATGGTTTACAATACAAATATGTTACATCGAAATCAGTTTCTTGAATGCAGTTTTTACACAATATCATACATACATGGACTCCAAATCATGTCCTTATTTTAGTATGCAACAGCGGAAGCTCTTAGTATTTACCTGAGAATAAACATGCTTTAAACGTCAACAAAAATGTTGGTGAGTTATAGGTTTAACCTATATATATCAAATCGTAACAATAGACCACAAGATTTCATATTTCAATACACATCCCATACATAGAGTTAAAAATCATTCATATGGAGAACACCTGGTAACCGACATTAACAAGATGCATATATAAGAATATCCACATCATTCCGGGACACCCTTCAGATATGATATAAATTTCGAAGTACTAAAGCATCCGGAACTTTGGATGGGGTTTGTTAGGCCCAATAGATCTATCTTTAGGATTCGCGTCAATTAGGGTGTCTGTTCCCTAATTCTTAGATTACCAGACTTAATAAAAAGGGGCATATTCGATTTCGATAATTCAACCATAGAATGTAGTTTCACGTACTTGTGTCTATTTTGTAAATCATTTATAAAACCTGCATGTATTCTCATCCCAAAAATATTAGATTTTAAAAGTGGGACTATAACTCACTTTCACAGATTTTTACTTCGTCGGGAAGTAAGACTTGGCCACTGGTTGATTCACGAACCTATAACAATATATACATATATATCAAAGTATGTTCAAAATATATTTACAATACTTTTAATACATTTTGATGTTTTAAGTTTATTAAGTCAGCTGTCCTCGTTAGTAACCTACAATTAGTTGTCCACAGTTAGATGTACAGAAATAAATCGATAAATATTATCTTGAACCAATCCATGACCCAGTGTATACGTATCTCAGTGTTGATCACAACTCAAACTATATATATATTTTGGAATCAACCTCAACCCTGTATAGCTAACTCCAACATTCACATATAGAGTGTCTATGGTTGTTCCGCAATATATATAGATGGGTCGACATGATAGGTCGAAACATTGTATACGTGTCTATGGTATCTCAAGATTACATAATATACAATATAAGTTGATTAGGATATGGTTGGAATAGATTTATTACTAACTTTCACGTAGGTAAAATGAGTAGTTTTTATCAATCTTGTTTTACTCGCTATTTCTTCGTTTCTAATCCGTTTTGAGTGATTCCAGTGGCCACGGTTTTGTATTGAACTTAAATTTATGAATCTAAATAGAAAAAGTATAAGTATATAGTCGAAAATACAAGTTACAAGTCATTTTTGAAAGAGGTAGTCATTTTCATCGAAAGAACGACATCTTGATGACCATTTTGAAAAACATACTTTCACTTTGAGTTTAACCATGATTTTTGGATATAGTTTCATGTTCATAAGAAAACTCTTTTTTCTAGAAGTATAGCTTTTAAATCAAATTTCTTCTTAGCTTTTAATTATCCCAACCAAAACAGCCCCCGATTTTACTACGACGACGTATATCCAGTTTTATGGTGTTTATCGTGTTTCCGGGTTTTAAATCATTAAGTTAGCATATCATATAGATATAGAACATGTGTTTAGTTGATTTTAAAAGTCTAGTTAGAAGGATTAACTTTATTTGCGAACAAGTTTAGAATTAACTAAACTATGTTCTAGTGATTACAAGTTTATAACGTTGAATAAGACAGCTTTTTATGTATGAATCGAATGATGTTATGAACATCATTACTACCTCAAGTTCCTTGGACAAACCTACTGGAAATGAGACAAATGGATCTAGCTTCAAAGGATCCTTGGATGGCTTGAAAGTTCTTGAAGCAGAATCATGACACAAAAACAATTTCAAGTAAGATTTCCACTCGAAATAAGATTGTTATAGTTATAGAAATTGAATTAAAGTTTGAATATGATTATTACCTTGTATTTGAAAGATAACCTACTGTAAGTAACAAAGGTTTCTTGATCTTGGATGATTACTTGGAATGGATTTAGAAAACTTGGAAGTAAACTTGCAATCTTGGAAGTATTCTTGATTTTATGAAACTAGAACTTTTGGAATTTATGAAGAACACTTAGAACTTGAAGATAGAACTTGAGAGAGATCAATTAGATGAAGAAAATTGAAGAATGAAAGTGTTTGTAGGTGTTTTTGGTCGTTGGTGTATGGATTAGATATAAAGGATATGTAATTTTGTTTTCATGTAAATAAGTCATGAATGATTACTCATATTTTTGTAATTTTATGAGATATTTCATGCTAGTTGCCAAATGATGGTTCCCACATGTGTTAGGTGACTCACATGGGCTGCTAAGAGCTGATCATTGGAGTGTATATACCAATAGTACATACATCTAAAAGCTGTGTATTGTACGAATACGAATACGGGTGCATACGAGTAGAATTGTTGATGAAACTGAACGAGGATGTAATTGTAAGCATTTTTGTTAAGTAGAAGTATTTTGATAAGTGTCTTGAAGTCTTTAAAAAGTGTATGAATACATATTAAAACACTACATGTATACACATTTTAACTGAGTCGTTAAGTCATCGTTAGTCGTTACATGTAAGTGTTGTTTTCAAACCTTTAGGTTAACGATCTTGTTAAGTGTTGTTAACCCAATGTTTATAATATCAAATGAGATTTTAAATTATTATATTATCATGATATTATGATGTATAAATATCTCTTAATATGATATATATAACTTAAAATGTCGTTACAACGATAATCGTTACATATATGTCTCGTTTCAAAATCATTAAGTTAGTAGTCTTGTTTTTACATATGTATTTCATTGTTAATATACTTAATGATATGTTTACTTATCATAATATCATGTTAACTATATATATATCCATATATATGTCATCATATAGTTTTTACAAGTTTTAACGTTCGTGAATCACCGGTCAACTTGGGTGGTCAATTGTCTATATGAAACCTATTTCAATTAATCAGGTCTTAACAAGTTTGATTGCTTAACATGTTGGAAACACTTAATCATGTAAATAAAAATTTCATTTAATATATATAAACATGAAAAAGTTCGGGTCACTACAGTACCTACCCGTTAAATAAATTTCGTCCCGAAATTTTAAGCAGTTGGAGGTGTTGACGTATCTTCTGGAAATAAGTGCGGGTATTTCTTCTTTATCTGATCTTCTCATTCCCAGGTGAACTCGGGTCCTCTACAAGCATTCCATCGAACCTTAACAATTGGTATCTTGTTTTGCTTAAGTCTTTTAACCTCACGATCCATTATTTCGATGGGTTCTTCGATAAATTGAAGTTTTTCGTTGATTTGGATTTCATCTAACGGAATAGTGAGATCTTCTTTAGCAAAACATTTCTTCAAATTCGAGACATGGAAAGTGTTATGTACAGCCGCGAGTTGTTGAGGTAACTCAAGTCAGTAAGCTACAGGTCCGACACGATCAATAATCTTGAATGGTCCAATGTACCTTGGATTTAATTTCCCTTGTTTACCAAATCGAACAACGCCTTTCCAAGGTGCAACTTTAAGCATGACCATCTTTCCAATTTCAAATTCTATATCTTTTCTTTTAATGTCAGCGTAGCTCTTTTGTCGACTTTGGGCGGTTTTCAACCGTTGTTGAATTTGGATGATCTTCTCGGTAGTTTCTTGTATTAACCCTGGACCCGTAATCTTTCTATCTCCCAGTTCACTCCAACAAATCAGAGACCTGCACTTTCTACCATAAAGTGCTTCAAACGGTGCCATCTCAATGCTTGAATGGTAGCTGTTGTTGTAGGAAAATTCTGCTAACGGTAGATGTCGATCCCAACTGTTTCCGAAATCAATAACACATGCTCTTAGCATGTCTTCAAGCGTTTGTATCATCCTTTTACTCTGCCCTTTAGTTTGTGGATGATAGGCAGTACTCATGTCTAAACGAGTTCCTAATGCTTGCTGTAATGTCTGCCAGAATCTTGAAATAAATCTGCCATCCCTATCAGAGATAATAGAGATTGGTATTCCATGTCTGGAGACAACTTCCATTAAATACAGTCGTGCTAACTTCTCCATCTTGTCATCTTCTCTTATTTGCAGGAAGTGTGCTGATTTGGTGAGACGATCAACTATTACCCAAATAGTATCAAAACCACTTGCAGTCCTTGGAAATTTAGTGATGAAATCCATGGTAATGTTTTCCCATTTCCATTCTGGGATTTCAGGTTGTTGAAGTAGACCTGATGGTTTCTGATGCTCAGCTTTGACCTTAGAACACGTCAAACATTCTCCTACGTATTTAGCAACATCGGCTTTCATACCCGGCCACCAAAAATGTTTCTTGAGATCCTTGTACATCTTCCCCGTTCCAGGATGTATTGAGTATCTGGTTTTATGAGCTTCTCTAAGTACCATTTCTCTCATATCTCCAAATTTTGGTACCCAAATCCTTTCAGCCCTATACCGGGTTCCGTCTTCCCGAATATTAAGATGCTTCTCCGATCCTTTGGGTATTTCATCCTTTAAATTTCCCTCTTTTAAAACTCCTTATTGCGCCTCCTTTATTTGAGTAGTAAGGTTATTGTGAATCATTATATTCATAGATTTTACTCGAATGGGTTCTCTGTCCTTCCTGCTCAAGGCGTCGGCTACCACATTTGCCTTCCCCGGGTGGTAACGAATCTCAAAGTCCTAATCATTCAATAATTCAATCCACCTACGCTGCCTCATGTTCACTTGTTTCTGATTAAATATGTGTTGAAGACTTTTGTGGTCGGTATATATAATACTTTTGACCCCATATAAGTAGTGCCTCCAAGTCTTTAATGCAAAAACAACCGCGCCTAATTCCAAATCATGCGTCGTATAATTTTGTTCGTGAATCTTCAATTGTCTAGACGCATAAGCAATCACCTTTGTTCGTTGCATTAATACACAACCGAGACCTTGCTTTGATGCGTCACAATAAATCACAAAATCATCATTCCCTTTAGGAAATGACAATATAGGTGCCGTAGTTAGCTTTTTCTTCAATAACTGGAACGCTTTCTCTTGTTCATCCTTCCATTCAAATTTCTTCCCTTTATGCGTTAATGCAGTCAAGGGTTTTGCTATTCTGTAAAAGTCTTGGATGAACCTTCTGTAGTAACCAGCTAGCCCTAAAAACTGGCGCATGTGTTTCAGAGTTTTCGGGCTTTCCCACTTTTCAACAGTTTCTATCTTTGCTGGATCCACCTTAATACCTTCTTTGTTCACTATGAGATCGAGGAATTGAACTTCTTCCAAACAAAATGCACACTTTGAAAACTTAGCGTACAATTCTTCCTTCCTCAATACTTCTAACACCTTTCTCAAATGTTCATCGTGTTCTTGGTCATTCTTTGAGTAAATAAGTATGTCATCAATGAAAACAATGACAAACTTATCAAGGTATGGTTCACACACTCGGTTCATAAGGTCCATGAACACAGCTGGTGCGTTAGTCAATCCAAACGGCATAACCATAAACTCGTAATGACCGTAACGTGTTATGAAAGCAGTCTTTGGAATATCATCTTCTTTCACCCGCATTTGATGATACCCGGAATGTAAGTCAATCTTTGAATAAACATACGAGCCTTGTAGTTGACCAAATAAGTCGTCGATTCTCGGTAGTGGGTAGCGGTTCTTGATGGTAAGTTTGTTCAACTCTCGGTAGTCGATACACAACCTGAATGTACCATCTTTCTTCTTGACAAACAAAACAGGAGCTCCCCACGGTGATGTGCTTGGTCGAATGAAACCACACTCTAAAATTTCTTGTAATTGGCTTTGCAATTCTTTCATCTCGCTGGGTGCGAGTCTGTAAGGAGCACGAGCTATTGGTGCAGCTCCTGGTACAAGATCTATTTGAAATTCAACGGATCGATGTGGGGGTAATCCCGGTAATTCTTTCAGAAATAAATCGGGAAATTCTTTTGCGACGGGAACATCATTGATGCTCTTTTCTACAGTTTGTACTTTCTCGACGTGTGCTAGAACAGCATAGCAACCTTTTCTTATTAGTTTTTGTGCCTTCAAATTACTAATAAGATGTAGCTTCGTGTTGCCCTTTTCTCCGTACACTATTAAGGGTTTTCCTTTTTCTCGTATAATGCGAATTGCATTTTTGTAACAAACGATCTCTGCTTTCACTTCTTTCAACCATTCCATACCGATTATCACATCAAAACTCCCTAACTCTACTGGTATCAAGTCAATCTTAAATGTTTCGCTAACCAGTTTAATTTCTCGATTCCGACATATATTATCTGCTGAAATTAATTTACCATTTGCTAATTCGAGTAAAAATTTACTATCCAAAGGCGTCAATGGACAACTTAATTTAGCACAAAAATCTCTACTCATATAGCTTCTATCCGCACCCGAATCAAATAAAACGTAAGTAGATTTATTGTCAATAAGAAACGTACCCGTAACAAGCTCCGGGTCTTCCTGTGCCTCTGCCACATTAATATTGAAAACTCTTCCGCGGCCTTGTCCATTTGTGTTCTCCTGGTTCGGGCAATTTCTAATAATATGGCCCGGTTTTCCATATTTATAACAAACTACATTGGCATAACTTGCTCTGACACTACTTGCTCCGCCATTACTCATTCCGACACCATTTGTTCCTTTCATTCTATTAACCCCTGGTCCGTAGACCTCCCACTTCGCCGCGCTATGACAATTTCTTTTACACTTGTTGTAAAATTTGGTGCAGAACCCCGAGTGATACTTTTCACAACTTTGGCATAGCTGCTTCTGATTGTTGTTGTTGTTGCGGTTGTTATTGTTGTTGGGATCATTGTTGTAGTTGCTGTTGTTGTTGTTGTTGTTGTTGTTGGGCCATTTGTTGAAGTTGCGATTGATGTTGCGATTGTTGGGATAATTGTTGCGATTATTGTTGTAATTGTTGTTGTTGTTGTTGTATTGGTGATTCTTATCACCGTTTTCCTCCCACTTTCTTTCGACTTGCTTCACATTGGCCTCTTCAGCAGTCTGTTCTTTAATTCTTTCTTCAATCTGGTTCACTAGTTTGTGAGCCATTCTACATGCCTGTTGTATGGAGGCGGGCTCGTGTGAACTCATATCTTCTTGGATTCTTTCCAGTAATCCTTTCACAAACGCGTCGATCTTCTCTTCCTCATCTTCGAACGCTCCCGAACACAATAAGCACAATTCTGTGAATCGTCTTTCGTACGTGATAAAATCAAATCTTTGGGTTCGTAACCCTCTAAGTTCTGTCTTGAGCTTATTAACCTCGGTTCTGGGACGGTACTTCTCGTTCATCAAGTGCTTGAATGCTGACCACGGTAGTGCGTAAGCATCATCTTGTCCCACTTGCTCTAGATAGGTATTCCACCATGTTAACGCAGAACCTATGAAGGTATGCATAGCGTACTTCACTTTGTCCTCTTCAGTACACTTACTTATGGCAAACACCGATTCGACCTTCTTGGTCCACCGTTTCAATCCGATCGGTCCTTCGGTTCCATCAAATTCCAAAGGTTTGCAGGCAGTGAATTCTTTGTAGGTGCATCCTACACGATTTCCTGTACTGCTAGATCCAAGGTTATTGTTGGTATGTAGCACAGCCTGTACTGCGGCTATGTTTGAAGCTAGAAAAGTACGGAATTCCTCTTCATTCATATTCACGGTGTGTCGAGTAGTCGGTACCATTTCCTTCAAAATAGTCAAATGGAACAAGTTAATCATACAGAATATTAAGAGTAGTTAATAGTATTTCGTAGCATAATATGAACTCATTTATAAAAGCTTTTTCTTCATATTAGCGTTTTATAAGTTTAAATTCGGGTAGTACCTACCCGTTAAGTTCATACTTAGTAGCTAATATACAATTCAACTACTACAATTCTATATGAAAAACTGATTATAATAATATTTCGCGTTTAAACTTTTATACAATATTTTACAAACTTACAATACCACTTATTTTACATAAAGCATGAAATATAGCACACAATAACTTTGATACAAGATAGTTGTGAAGATAATTCTAGCTAGTACACAAGTCGTTCAGCAAAGGCAATAAAGACACATAATTCATACGTCCAGAAACAAGTCATGCATTCTGGTTTTACTAGGACTACTTCTCATCCTTGGTCTTGTGGAACATAACCGTTATGGCCGTTGATAAGACAGCGTGTTGTAACGTCGTCAAAGGGACGAGGGTTACGTAATGTCCAACAGTCACGTAACAATTTAAAAACCTTGTTTCTCACCCCAACTACTGAGTCCGTTACTTGTGGAAATGTTTTGTTTAATAGATGTAGCCCGATGTTCTTGTTCTCACTTTGGTGAGAAGCGAACATTACTAACCCGTAAGCATAACATGCTTCTTTATGTTGCATGTTAGCCGCTTTTTCTAAATCATGAAGTCCTATGTTCGGATACATTGAGTCAAAATAATTTCTTAACCTGTTGCGTAAAATAGCACTTGGGTTCCCCGCAATATATGCGTCAAAGTAAACACATCGTAACTTATGGGTTTCCCAATGTGATATCCCCCATCTTTCAAACGAAAGTCTCTTATAAACCAAGGCATTCTTGGAACGTTCTTCGAATGTCTTACAAACTGATTTCGCCGTAAATAGTTGTGCCGAAGAATTCTGACCGACTCTAGACAAGATTTCATCAATCATGTCTCCGGTTAGGTCTCTTAAAATATTGGGTTGTCTACCCATTTTGTGTTTTTATACTGTAAAATAGACATGAGTTAGATTCATAAAAAAAAATACTTATTAATACAAGCAATTTTTACATATATCATAAAGCATAAGCACACTATATTACATATATTACACCATACGAATACAACTATCTTATTCCGACTCGCTCATTTCTTCTTCTTAGGTTTTGGTTCGTTTTGCCAAGTTTCTAGGGATATATGATGTTCCCCTAATACTAGCTGTCGTTTTCCACAACGGTTTAGAAAAACCTGGTGGTTTAGAGGTTCCCGGGTCATTGTTACAACTTAAGGACTTCGAGGGTTGACGATACATATAAAGTTCATCGGGGTTGGAATTAGATTTCTCTATTTTTATGCCCTTTCCCTTATTATTTTCTTTTGCCTTTTTAAATTCAGTTGGGGTAATTTCTATAACATCATCGGAATTCTCGTCGGAATCCGATTCATCGGAGAATTGGTAATCCTCCCAATATTTTCCTTCCTTGGCGGAAACACCATTGACCATAATTAACCTTGGTCGGTTGGTTGAGGATTTTCTTTTACTTAACCGTTTTATTATTTCCCCCACCGGTTCTATTTCCTCCTCCGGTTCCTCCTCTTCCGGTTCTGATTCTTCTTCCGGTTCCTCTTCGGGAACTTGTGAATCAGTCCAATATATATTCGACTCTTCGTTATTATTAGGTGAGTCAATGGGATTTGTGCTAGAGGTAGACATCTATCACACAATATCAAACATGTTAAGAGATTAATATATCACATAATATATAGATGTTAATAATATATAGTTTCCAACAAAAATGTTAAGCAATCATTTTTAAAGAAAACACGGTCGAAGTCCAGACTCACTAATGCATCCTAACAAACTCGATAAGACATACTAATGCAAATTTTCTGGTTCTCTAAGACCAACGCTCTGATACCAACTGAAATGTCCCGTTCTTATTGATTAAAAACGTTCCATATTAATTGATTTCGTTGCGAGGTATTGACCTCTATATGAGACGTTTTTCAAAGACTGCATTCATTTTTAAAACAAAACATAACCTTTATTTCATAAATAAAGGTTTAAAAAGCTTTACGTAGATTATCAAATAATGATAATCTAAAATATCCTGTTTACATACGACCATTACATAATGGTTTACAATACAAATATGTTACTTCGAAATCAGTTTCTTGAATGCAGTTTTTACACAATATCATACAAACATGGACTCCAAATCTAATCCTTATTTTAGTATGCAACAGCGGAAGCTCTTAGTATTCACCTGAGAATAAACATGCTTTAAACGTCAACAAAAATGTTGGTGAGTTATAGGTTTAACCTATATATATCAAATCGTAACAATAGACCACAACATTTCATATTTCAATACACATCCCATACATAGAGATAAAAAGTATTCATATGGTGAACACCTGGTAACCGACATTAACAAGATGCATATATAAGAATATCCCCATCATTCCGGGACACCCTTCGGATATGATATAAATTTCGAACTACTAAAGCATCCGGTACTTTGGATGGGGTTTGTTAGGCCCAATAGATCTATCTTTAGGATTCGCGTCAATTAGGGTGTCTGTTCCCTAATTCTTAGATTACCAGACTTAATAAAAAGGGGCATATTCGATTTCGATAATTCAATCATAGAATGTAGTTTCACGTACTTGTGTCTATTTTGTAAATCATTTATAAAACCTGCATGTATTCTCATCCCAAAAATATTAGATTTTAAAAGTGGGACTATAACTCACTTTCACAGATTTTTACTTCGTCGGGAAGTAAGACTTGGCCACTGGTTGATTCACGAACCTATAACAATATATACATATATATCAAAGTATGTTCAAAATATATTTACAATACTTTTAATACATTTTGATGTTTTAAGTTTATTAAGTCAGCTGTCCTCGTTAGTAACCTACAATTAGTTGTCCACAGTTAGATGTACAGAAATAAATCGATAAATATTATCTTGAACCAACCCATGACCTAGTGTATACGTATCTCAGTATTGATCACAACTCAAACTATATATATATATTTTGGAATCAACCTCAACCCTGTATAGCTAACTCCAACATTCACATATAGAGTGTCTATGGTTGTTCCGCAATATATATAGATGGGTCGACATGATAGGTCGAAACATTGTATACGTGTCTATGGTATCTCAAGATTACATAATATACAATATAAGTTGATTAGGTTATGGTTGGAATAGATTTATTACTAACTTTCACGTAGGTAAAATGAGTAGTTTTTATCAATCTTGTTTTACTCGCCATTTCTTCGTTTCTAATCCGTTTTGAGTGATTCCAGTGGCCACGGTTTTGTATTGAACTTAAATTTATGAATCTAAATAGAAAAAGTATAAGTTTATAGTTGGAAATACAAGTTACAAGTCGTTTTTGAAAGAGGTAGTCATTTAGAACGACATCTTGATGACCATTTTGAAAAACATACTTTCACTTTGAGTTTAACCATGATTTTTGGATATAGTTTCATGTTCATAAGAAAAATCATTTTTTCTAGAAGTATAGCTTTTAAATCAAAGTTCTTCTTAGCTTTTAATTATCCCAACCAAAACAGCCCCCGGTTTTACTACGACGGCGTATATCTAGTTTTATGGTGTTTATCGTGTTTCCGGGTTTTAAATCATTAAGTTAGAATATCATATAGATATAGAACATGTGTTTAGTTGATTTTAAAAGTCTAGTTAGAAGGATTAAGTTTATTTTTGAACAAGTTTAGAATTAACTAAACTATGTTCTAGTGATTACAAGTTTATAACGTTGAATAAGACAGCTTTTTATGTATGAATCGAATGATGTTATGAACATCATTACTACCTCAAGTTCCTTGGATAAACCTACTGGAAATGAGACAAATGGATCTAGCTTCAAAGGATCTTTGGATGGCTTGAAAGTTCTTGAAGCAGAATCATGACACGAAAACAATTTCAAGTAAGATTTCCACTCGAAATAAGATTGTTATAGTTATAGAAATTGAATTAAAGTTTGAATATGATTATTACCTTGTATTAGAAAGATAACCTACTGTAAGTAACAAAGGTTTCTTGATCTTGGATGATTACTTGGAATGGATTTAGAAAACTTGGAAGTAAACTTGCAATCTTGGAAGTATTATTGATTTTATAAAACTAGAACTTTTGGAATTTATGAAGAACACTTAGAACTTGAAGATAGAACTTGAGAGAGATCAATTAGATGAAGAAAATTGAATAATGAAAGTGTTTGTAGGTGTTTTTGGTCGTTGGTGTATGGATTAGATATAAAGGATATGTAATTTTGTTTTCATGTAAATAAGTCATGAATGATTACTCATATTTTTGTAATTTTATGAGATATTTCATGCTAGTTGCCAAATGATGGTTCCCACATGTGTTAGGTGACTCACATGGGCTTCTAAGAGCTGATCATTGGAGTGTATATACCAATAGTACATACATCTAAAAGCTGTGTATTGTACGAATACGAATACGGGTGCATACGAGTAGAATTGTTGATGAAACTGAACGAGGATGTAATTGTAAGTATTTTTGTTAAGTAGAAGTATTTTGATAAGTGTCTTGAAGTCTTTCAAAAGTGTATGAATACATATTAAAACACTACATGTATATACATTTTAACTGAGTCGTTAAGTCATCGTTAGTCGTTACATGTAAGTGTTGTTTTGAAACCTTTAGGTTAACGATCTTGTTAAGTGTTGTTAACCCAATGTTTATAATATCAAATGAGATTTTAAATTATTATATTATCATGATATTATGATGTATAAATATCTCTTAATATGATATATATATACATTAAATGTCGTTACAACGATAATCGTTACATATATGTCTCGTTTCAAAATCATTAAGTTAGTAGTCTTGTTTTTACATATAACGACTAACGGCCTGCCAAACGGTGAAAGACAAGAAAACAAGTTACGATCTAAGAAATGAGGCTGACCAGGAAAGCCAGACGGCCTGACAAATGGCCTGCCAAATGGCTTGCTGTCTCAGAAACGTCCTGCCAAATGGCCCAAGCAAACGGCCTGGCTTGCCAAACGGCCTTGGCAACCGGCCTGCCAGCCATTTGCAGGCAAAAATCAAGTCTATTTAAAGGGCATTCTCCATCCATTTCAACACACACTTAATTTACAATTCATTTTATATTTTCAAGTTTTAAGTTAGTTTTTAGTAGTAGCTAGCTTAGCTTAGCTTTTATTTTCCGGAGGATATCCCGGCGAGTACCTGTGATCTCGGGCAGATTTCTTCGACCTTTTTAGGTTTTTATCCGAAACGCTTGTCTTTTGTACTAAACATGTATTCTTATATTTTATGTTTAATAATGTGTTTTGATATTACCATGATAGCTTAAGTAATCTGTATGTTGCCATGATAGAAGTTTGGGTTAGCGTAATTATGTTAAATTAGTACGGTTATTGTTATTATGCTGAACTAGGAAGTCTGATAGATTTATATGCTAGCATCTTGAGGATTGAACAACCTAGGTTGTGATCAGGACTTGTCCACCTATATGAACTTAGCTACTTCATAGGATTAAGACCCCTGGTTATACTGTATCTGAAGATTCTATGAACTCAGTTTGGCCGGAGTTTCCGAGAGGCATTTAATGCGCTTTTAGGACACGAAACCTAGGAATTGAGACATGAATGACCTAGTATGCATATTAACTGTTCCAAAGAGACCTCTTAGGAGCTGTTAAGATATAGCTAGAGCCCTGACTATATGATCCAAACCTATTGCATGTTCTTGTTTGATTGTTGCCTTAGGATGAAGTCATACCAACTATCTAGGTACCTGTTAGGTTTCTATCTGCTTTACTTTCAGTATATCAACTTTAATGCTGTATAACAATTTTTTATTTTTTTTGGTTTTATCTCATTAGTATGATGAAATGGTTGTTAGTTTTCATTTAAGGTTTTGTCAACTTAACCCGACGGACTCCTTCCGTTTGTGATCAGTGTTCAATCAACACGGCACGTTGTTATTCAGTTAACCAAACTGATAATGAGGGTTAGGATTAGAACTCAACTCAAAACTTAGTGTTTTACTAAGAGTAACCTCCGAAGTATTGTCACGTTTCAATTATACAACCACGTGACATACTTTTCACTGCTCAATGAGAACTCTGAGAGTTTAGAGATAAGTAAGTCTGTGTAATTGGCTCATCCAACCAGATCTACACCATTTCAATCATAAGCTTTAATATCAACATAATTACCTTTCCCTAACCTAAACTGATATCTTGGTCAATATTTCCCAAATCTGCACACTCCGGACATCCTCCCACTTTATTTACCTTTTTTGCAATTAGGATTTTAGCTTAAACCAATACTATCTTTTATCCAGGTAATTTAAATAAAAGACAATTATCCACTTGATCTTCAATTCGTTAAACCATTCAAAAGCACGACCCTAGGTTAACTTACACCTTCTACATTAGAAAGTTAAGAGTAAATTTAGGCCCCGCAGAATATAAATTAAACGACAACTTCTATGTGCTATACCAATTTTGACGCCCTGCGACCTAATGACACCGCACGAACAAAACCGTCTGTTTTGGCTATATCATAGGAGGTTTATCTTTTTGGCGTCGCTATCGGGGATCGAGTATTTTGATTGAAAAAGATTTTAAGCAGACAAAAGTATTATTTGGTAGTGTCTAAGAAAGACATTTATACACGGACTTGGTTGTTAGATTTTCCGAACAGTCTCCAATTATATTGGAACCAAAAGGATCCCGCCTCTTCGTAGTCAGTCTGGCCACCTAGATACCTAATAATCTGTAAGAAATCCTATCAATTGGAATATCAATAAGGTTAGCGACTGAATTTCAAGAATAATTGTTTTTATTAAATTATCGATCCTTTTAGTTAATTAATATTTTCTAAAAGTTACTTTTAAGTCTTTTTAAATAGAAAATCATAAAAATGGAACAACAAAACACCCTTGCTTCTATGCAAAAATCATGCTTAGAAGAAAGAGGAGGACCAATCTGATGGAATTTAATAAGTTTGGAAAACAACATGTTCATATAGTTTACATGATCATTAAACCAATTTAATGTAGTTAAAGCGAGCGGAAGCAATATGTAAAGTCATG
Source organism: Rutidosis leptorrhynchoides (assembly GCF_046630445.1). NCBI lineage: Eukaryota > Viridiplantae > Streptophyta > Magnoliopsida > Asterales > Asteraceae > Rutidosis > Rutidosis leptorrhynchoides. The sequence goes on from NC_092341.1 coordinate 171,041,686, forward strand.
TTAATATGTTAAGCCATTTAAGTTAAATTTCATGATAATATCAAGTCTTGGATAAATGCTTACAAATATAACAAGAAAAGAAGAGTGTTTATACCTCCTCAAAGATTGTTGAGGGCTAAATTTTGGACATCAGAAATGAAGAAGAAGATGATGCAAAATGAGCTTCTAACTTGAAGCCTCAATTGTGTAATACCCCAAGCTTTTGATCACCAACACCTTCCTTTGTTATGTTAGGACTTTAGACACTTGAATGTGTTAAAATAGCAAGCAAAGAACACCTCTTTCCACCCAAAACAGTTCAGCCAGATTGAGAGCTGAAACATAATTTTTTTTGCACTTTTTGATGAGTATTGCATGTGTATTTGAGTCAAAGATGCTTGGTCTTTTGTGTCTTGCATGCCATAAGGAATATATTGTTACTAGTAACCAAGCAAGCATGTGAATCTCACCTAGGAGTCCCCAAAACCTGCATTCTATTGCCACTTAAATAACAAGTCTTATTTATATAAAACTTGTTATAACTTATATAAAACTTGTAATAAAAGTCCAAGTTATATACATAGGTTACTAGTACTTTATAAACCAATTTATAAAGTATAACACAACATAATTATTTATACTTATAAAAAATTAAATCCTTAATTTGTAAATTGTCCAAACAATTTATCTCAAGTGATAATATTTTAGAAACCCAATTTTCTAAAATCCAAGTGTCGCGCATTTGTTTAATGATCCAATAGATAAGATCAAATACGTTTAAGGTGTCAGTAAGCTTGTTATTGGGTAAGACCCGACTTGGATCATAACATATTAGCCACATTAATTAAATATGTCTCTTTGGCATACGAAAAAAACCTTCAATCTCCCACTTGCACGAGAAACATAAGAATTTAATGCAAGTGATGGATACCACCTAACGACCGTCCATCACCCCCAATATGTTATGACTTTGTGCCATTCAATACAATCATCCTTTTCGAGTTCCCATCTCGAATAATAATAGGTGAATCTTTCATTATATCCTTTCGTCCTAGATGTCATGTTAAATCCAAGAGATACAGAATGATCACTCTCTCCTAGATTTAACTTTATTAGGCCTTAGACATCTGACTCTCAACGAATAAGAGGGACAAATTCCATCTTGACTACATACGTCCTAAATATATACCTTGCATTATACCTGGGCTCTTCCTTATGAACTACCATATTTCAGAATAGCGAAGGAAAGAATCAAGGCACAATACTTGGTAAATATCCGAACCCAATATGTATCTCAGGTCAGAGGATACAATGATATTCGCCTTTACTTAAGATTACATGTGATCAACCACAAAGGCTCCATTTAGTGAATCTTGAGTGCGGGTCTTCCAATATTTGTATCCCACAAATATCTATAAACCTTGGTTGCAACCTTGCCCCACATTCAGCTAGTGAATGTATACCAATCCAAGTTCATAATAGTTTAAACCTCACACTCGTTCCCACAAACGTGATCGACTATGAAATTTAGAATAATTTCTTATTCATGGATAAAATATGCAAAATAGGAATATGACTCAATATTAATAAATTAATACCATAATTATATTAATGAGTTTGAACAAATTTCGTTCCATTACAATACTTAAAACAGATCATGACCAATCACTAGAATGTCGAAGCCCTAATGCACAAACATGTCCTGCATGTTTTGCTCCATGTAAGAGCTTTGTGAGAGGATCCTCTATATTAAGATCTGTGTGAACTTTGAAAATACATATCTTTCCCTTTTCAACTTCATCCCTTATGTAGTTGAATCTCTGCTCAATGTGACGGGTCTTTTGGTGAGCACGAGGTTCTTTGATTTGAGCAATCGCACCCTCGTTGTCACAAAAGATCTCAACAGGGTCCTGAATGGAAGGGACTACTCCTAAGTCATCGATGAATTTCTTCATCCATGCAGCTTCCTGAGCTGCCATTGAGGCGGAAATGTACTCCGACTCTGTAGTGGATAATGCAACAACATCCTGTTTTGAACTCTTCCAAGAGACCGCACCTCCATTTAACGTGAAGACATAACCGGACTGTGATCGAGAATCATCTCGATCAGTTTGGAAACTCGTGTCCACGTAACCTTTTACAGCGAGCTCTTCCTCACCAGATCCATATATTAGAAATATATCCTTAGTCCTCCTAAGGTATTTCAATATACTTTTAACCGCAATCCAATGACTATTTCCTAGGTTATTCTGGTATCTGCTTGTCAAGCTTAGAGCGCATGACACATCCGGTCTACTGCATATCATTGCATACATGATTGATCTAATAGTAGATGCATATGGGACTCTCTTCATTCTCTCTTGTTCATCTTTCGTGGTAGGGCACTGAGATGAACTGAGAGGTGTTCCTCTTTGAATAGGTACCAAACCACTCTTAGAGTTCTCCATCTTGAACCTTTTCAAGACCTTTTCAATGTATGCACTTTGATTTAAACCTATCAGTTTCTTGGATCTATCCCTGTAGATCCCAATCCCCAAAACGTATTGTGCTTCTCCAAGATCCTTAATGGAGAAGCATTTACTTAGCCAAGTTTTAACTCCTTGCATTGCTGGAATATCATTTCCAAATAACAATATATAATCCACATATAGTACAAGGAACATGATAGAACTCCCACTAGCTTTCTTATATACACGAGCTTCATCACCATTTTTAATGAAGCCAAAATTCTCGGCTTCCTCATTAAAACGATGATTCCACATTCTAGATGCTTGTTTCAATTCGTAGATTGACTTCTTTAACTTGCATACCTTTTTAGGATATTTCGGATCAACAAAACCTTCAGGCTGAACCATATAGAAATCTCCCACAAGATATCCATTTAGGAAAGCGGTCTTGACATCCATTTGCCATATTTCATAATCATAATGAGCAGAAATGGCAAATAATAACCTAATAGACTTTAGCATTGCCACAGGCGAAAAAGTTTCATCATAGTCAACCCCTTGAGTTTGAGTGAACCCTTTTGCTACAAGTCTAGCTTTATATGTATCCAAGTTTCCATGTATGTCGGTCTTCATTTTGAAAAGCCATTTACAATCAACTAGCCTTGAGCCAGCAGGTTGTGCAACAAGTTCCCAAACTTGGTTGTCATACATGGATTGCATCTCAGCGTTCATGGCTTCCTGCCATTTATCCTTATCAATCCTTGATAAAGCATCTTGGTAGTTTGTTGGTTCATCCAAATCAACCACATAGCAACCATCCATGAGAAACCCATATCTCTCAGGAGGATTACTAATCCTACCAGATCTGCGAACGTCTTGTGTATTTTGATCATCCATTTGATCATTCTCAACATTTTCACGTTGAGTGCTAGTGTTAACCAATTGTGTATCATCTACTTGATCTTGAACCTCTTCAAGATCTATCTTCCTTTCACTATCACCTTCCAGTAGGAATTTAGTTTCAAGGAATTCAGCCTTCCGAGCAACAAATACATTCTGCTCGGAAGGATCATAGAAATAATATCCCATATTATCCTTGGGATATCCTATGAAGATACACTTCGTGGATCGAGCACTCGACTTATTAGGGACGTAACGCTTAGGATAATCTTCACATCCCCATACCTTTAAGTATGATAGTGATGAAGGTTTTCCAAAACATATCTCATGAGTAGTTCGTTCCACTTTCTTGGTTGGGGCCATATTTAAAATACGAGCCGCGGAGCATAGACAATAACCCCAAAATGATAGAGGTAACGTGCTTCTAGCCATCATAGATCGAACCATATCCATTAGGGTTCGGTTCCTCCTTTCGGAAACTCCATTAAGTTGGGGTGTTCCAGGAGGAGTAAGTTGTGAGATAATCCCACAACCTTTAAGATGATCTTGGAAAGCATCGCTTAGGTATTCACCTCCTCTATCGGTACGAAGTACCTTGATTGTCTTATTGAGTTGATTTTGTACTTCGTTTTGATACTCTTTGAATGCTTCAAAAGTTTCGTCCTAATGTCTTAACAAGTAGACATATCCGAAACGACTGAAGTCATCAATGAAAGTAATGAAGTATCTTTCACTGTTCCTAGTTATGGGCTTAAAGGGTCCACATACATCCGAATGTATTAATCCTAATAAGTCCTTAGCCCTTTCATAGGTCCCTTTGAAAGGTGCTTTAGTCATTTTGCCTTGTAAACAAGATTCACATACATCAAACGAGTCTAGTTCATTTGATTTCAAAAGGCCATTCTTTTGAAGTGTATGCATTCGATTCTTGTTTATGTGACCAAGGCGACAATGCCATAAGTAGGAATCACTCAAATCCCTTTTGAGTTTCTTGGTGTTTGCATGGAACATTGAGCTATTGTATGATGTGTCATCATGAACCAATTCATAAATACCATTCGAAGGCGAAGCCTTAAAATAGAACACATTATCTAAAGAAACATGGATATCATCATTAATGAAATTAAGATTAAAACCATATTGTTTCAAACGGGATACAGAAATAATGTTTCGAGATAAATCGGGTGCATACAAAACATTTTTCAAAATAAGCTCCAAACCACTTGGTAGCTTCAAAACAAAGTCTCCTTGAGCTTTCACTTGCACCCTTGCTCCATTTCCCATGAAGGGACTTGTTGTTCCCGCTTCTTGATCACTTTTTTTGAACCCCTGCAAAGAATTGCAAATATGAGTTCCACATCCTGTGTCTAATACCCATGTATTAGAAGAAGTAATACTAAGCTCAATGTATACCATATATACATTACCTGAGGTTTGCCCTGCATCCCTCTTTTCTTTCAACTCTTTTAGGTAGACCGGGCAATTGCGTTTCCAGTGACCCATTTCACCGCAACCAAAGCACGGATCTTCCTTGGGGTTAGCCTTTTCGGCAACCTTTTGCTTCTTATTATTGTTGGTTGGGGTAACCATCTTCCCCTTTTCCTTGCCCTTGCCTTGGTAGGCGGGTCCTTTCCTCTTAGCGCCTTCGGCTTAGAAGTGTTATTGTTTTTGGACCCACCTTCATTGATCATAAACATGGGTGAAGCCCTTTTACCCATGCTCGCTTCAGCCGTCTTAAGCATGGCATGTAATTCGCCAATGCTCTTATCCCATCCATTCATGTTATAATTTAACACGAATGTGTCAAACCTCTTTGACACTGAGTTAAGGACATAAGATGAAACGGATTAGAGACGTTGCAATTTAGTACGGTTCGCTCGATCAATTAGGCTTTTCATCTTAAGGACATAAGATGAAACGGATTGGGAGTCGTCCATCCGACATGCATGAAGCGCTCGGACCGTTTCAAAGCGCTCGACACGAGCTTGTTGAAGGAACATCTCCTTCAACTATGTGATCATGTCATATGCACTATGATGCTCGAAGTCCTTTTGGAATTCGGGTATCATAGTCCCAAGCATGAGGCAAGAAACTTGCAACGAATCGGTGCAATATTTCTCCCAATAAGCCATGCCTTCCGTATCATCCTCGTCGGGTTGATCGGGAATGGGATCTTCCAACACATACGCCCTATCCTCTAGTTTGAGGAAAATTCTTAGATTGCGAAACCAATCCATCAAGTTCGTATGGTTGAGTTTTTCCTTTTCGAGGATTGACCTCAACGATAGGTTGTTAAAGTTGATTGGTGCGTTTGGAATGTTGTTGTTATTGGCGGTCATCTACAAAATTTAACAAAGTTGTTTAAGTATTAATTTTAATTTAACAATCAATAACCTTTAAATCTAATTGATATTTATTAAATTTTATAATCCAACGGTGAACCAAATTTCGGTTAGGTGACCTTTATCCCGTCATTTGATTTAGCTAGGTAGTCATTATATGAAAATTGTAATCCTTTTGCAACTTCTAAGTTATGGGATCATGCAATCCTTTTGCATGGCATATTATCCCATCAACACCTATTTGTTCATCATGCTTCAGTGACCCTAAGTTCATGATTTCCAAATCAAGTCATCCTACTTGTATAGACATGTAAACTTAACATGCAAGTGGTTAGGTGACCTTTATCCCACAAGTGTGTGAAATTTACCTTAATCATATTAGTTTGCTCATAACGGTTAGGTGATCTTTATCCCATTATAAGTTCCCTAATACATCTAAGTGTCATACAATAGGATGGTGTTATACTTGTTAACCTAGTGTGTAAAGGGTTTTAAGTTTTCTTTAATTCTAGTTTGAGAAAACTTTTATACCATACACCAACATGCATTTTGTGTATGGTACATTTGAAATCCATTTTCATGTCATGTAATAAATCCAATTTTACTACCTTGATAATAAACGATTTATTATGTTTTAATAACCAATCATCAAATCCTTTTAGCCATTTCTAATTTAACCAATTAAATTGTCATTTTGCATGTGTTAATAATGTCTAATTTAACCAATTAAATTGCCATTTTGCTTGTTGTTAATTTGTGATTTACTTGTAGCAACCAAACATACAAATCATAATCAACCAAATAAACAACCATGCATGCAAAAACAATATGTTCACAATCAAGCCAATTTGGTAGACATTTGTTTAGTCGAAAACAAATGCCACCGGTAAAGGGTCATAACACAAAGTAGGAGATTTTAAATCTCCCACTTAATCTTGCATCTTCCTTGTCTTCATCTTGCATCTTCATTTTTACAAAATTATATCCTAATACATTTTTGTAAAAAATAAAAATACAACCTAATCTATTTTACCTACCAAATATAAAATAAATTACATAACAAATGAATAAATATTACAAGCCAAATTGAATAATTAATATTACAAACCAAAATGAATGAATATTACAACCATATTAAGATAATAAATCAACCAAACAAATATCCATTCAAACACAAGGTCTTGGCTAGATTTTGAACAACAACATACAACCAAATATGACCAATTTGCAAGTTCCAAACCCCTTTTGGAACTCCATAGAAATCGGCCAACCTTAACAACCCTCCCAAACCCGAACATTTTTACATTCCATATTCATGCATGTACTTGGAATGCAAATATAGTGGGTTTAAAGACCATATAAGAAGTATAATCCATAGACTTCATCTCTAGATACCATTGATGGAATTTAATAAGTTTGGAAAACAACATGTTCATATAGTTTACATGATCATTAAACCAATTTAATGTAGTTAAAGCGAGCGGAAGCAATATGTAAAGTCATGTTAACATGTTAAGCCATTTAAGTTAAATTCTATGATAATATCAAGTCTTGGATAAATGCTTACAAATATAACAAGAAAAAGAAGAGTGTTTATACCTCCTCAAATATTGTTGAGGGCTGAATTTTGAACAGCAGAAATGAAGAAGAAGATGATGCAAAATGAGCTTCTAACTTGAAGCCTCAAGTGTGTAATACCCCAAGCTTTTGATCACCAACACCTTCCTTTGTTATGTTAGGACTTTAGACACTTGAATGTGTTAAAATAGCAAGCAAAGAACACCTCTTTCAACCCAAAACAGTTCTGCCAGATTGAGAGCTGAAACATAATTTTTTTTTGCACTTTTTGATGAGTATTGCATGTCTATTTGAGTCAAAGATGCTTGGTCTTTTGTGTCTTGCATGTCATAAGGAATATATTGTTACTAGTAACCAAGCAAGCATGTGAATCTCACCTAGGAGTCCCCAAAACCTGCATTCTATTGCCACTTAAATAACAAGTCTTATTTATATAAAACTTGTTATAACTTATATAAAACTTGTAATAAAAGTCCAAGTTATATATAGGTTACTAGTACTTTATAACCAATTTATAAAGTATAACACAACATAATTATTTATACTTATAAAAAATTAAATCCTTAATTTGTAAATTTTCCAAACAATTTATCTCAAGTGATAATATTTTAGAAACCCGATTTTCTAAAATCCAAGTGTCGCGCATTTGTTTAATGATCCAATAGATAAGATTAAATACGTTTAAGGTGTCAGTAAGCTTGTTATTGGGTATGACCCGACTTGGATCATAACATATTAGCCACATTAATTAAATATGTCTCTCGAGCATACAAAAAAAACCTTCACAATCACCATAGGAACCGAAGGAACTCCTGAAATCAGTTCACATATGATTAAGTTGGTCAATATGATCTATAAATTTCAAGGATTACCGACTGACGATCCAAACTTTCACTTAAACAAATTTATCAGTCTGGTTGACTCTTTTAAGAAGGAAGAAAACGAGAAAAACCTTTTAAAACCTCATCTTTTCCAATATTCTCTGTCTTTACACGTGATAATGCTAAAAACGAACACATATTTCATAGCATTATTCCTCAAGAAAGACAAGTTTTTAGTTGCAATTGTTCTATTTACAAGTGATATTCGTTTAAATAATAAAAGGTGAAGACAAAAGACAGATTCGACGAATTGAAGACGCAAACGACCAAAAAGCTCAAAAGTACAAAGTACAATCAAAGTGGTTCAAATTATTGATGAGAAACGTCTCCAAATTACAAGAGTACAAGACGCAAAATGCAAAGTACGAGAAATTAATTGTACGCAAGGACGTTCGAAAATCCGGAACAGGGACTAAAGTCAACTCTCAACGCTCGATGCAACAGACTAAAAATTACATGTCAACTATGCACATAAATATAATATAATATTTAAATAATTCTTAAAATTATTTATATATTTTATATATTTATATAAATCGTCGGCAGAATGCAAACAAAGACAAGTGACCTTGAAAAGCTGGCCATGGATCGCATGGCCTGGAAGGCAAAAAACCATGTGATCGCATGGTGAACAGGGACAGGTCTGGTCCTATAAAGTTCGCGAGTTTTGGACGAATTTTTACACCTTTTTATCATCCATCTCTCTATCTCACTCACGTATATATATATATATATATATATAATTATATTTTAATTTTAATTTTAATTTTAAATTCTAATAATAAGGGTATGTTAGCGAATGTTGTAAGGGTGTAAGTCGAAATTCTGTCTGTGTAACGCTACGCTATTTTTAATCACTGTAAGTTATGGTTAATGTTATTTTTAAATTAATGTATCGTAGCTAAGTTATTATTATGCTTATTTAATGCCGAAGTAATCATGATGTTGGGCTAAATATTAAAATTGGGTAATTGGGCTTTGGACCATAATTGGGGTTTGGACAAAAGAACGACACTTGTGGAAATTAGACTATGGGCTATTAATGGGCTTTATATTAACTAAACGACACCTCGTTAATTTAATATATACACTTATAATTTGACGTATTTATATATAACCACATACACTTAACTGGGTACGGTGGGCGGGATATCTATAAATACCAATAATTATTCATTTTACCGAACACGGAACTGGATTAATAGTTAATAGACTTGTTGAAACAGGGGTGGATTACATTCAAGGGTAATTGGTGTAATTGTTAACAAAGTTGTAAAACCTTGGTCTACACGCAGTTGATAACCTGGTGTATTCATTAAACAAAGTATTAAGACCTTGTTACAATTCGAATCCCCAATTAGTTGGAATATTTGACTTCGAGAATAAGAATAATTTGACGAAGACTTTCGCACTTTTTGATTATGACTGATGGTTTATTATGGACAAATTCGTATGGACATATCGAATAATCCAGGACAAAGGACAATTAACCCATGGTAATAAAACTAAAATCAACACGTCAAACATCATGATTATGGAAGTTTAAATAAGCATAATTTATATATTTCATATTTAATTGCACTTTTAATTATCGCACTTTTATTTATTGTCATTTTATTTAATTGCATTTTTAATTATATTACTCTTTAATTTTCGCAATTTTACTTTATCATTATTTAATTTACGCTTTAAATTAAGTTATATTTATTTTTAATATTTTACATTAGGTTTTAACTGCGACTAAAGTTTTAAAATCGACAAACCGGTCATTAAACGGTAAAAACCCCCTTTATAATAATAATACTACTTTTAAATATTTTTGTATTTTTATAATTATAAGTTACAAATATAGCGTTAAGCATGGCTAGAGTTCCCTGTGGACGAACCGGACTTACTAAAAACTACCCTACTATACGATTAGGAACACTGCCTATAAGTGTTGTAGCAAGGTTTAGGTATATCCACTCTATAAATAAATAAATCACTTGTGTAAAATTGTATCGTATTTAATAGTATTTCCTTGTAAAAATATAACTATTTATACACCACCTCGCACACATCAAGTTTTTTTGGCGCCGCTGCTGGGCACACTAAAACGCCGGAAGCGAAACGCTATATATAAAAAAAATTTATTTAGTTCTTTGTATAAAAAAATATACGTTTTAAATATTAAATTTTCAAAAACATAAAAAAAATAACAATATATTTATATTTTTAAGAGTTTGATAAAATATATAAATTATAAAATATTTATATTTCTATTTTTAGTTTGTAAAAATATAGTTTTTATTCAATTTATATATATATTTTATATAAATATTAAAACAGAAAACAGAAAAAAAAAATTAATAAGTATACAGGTCCGAACTGTAGCAGCCCAACCCACCTGGCCCGAAATCCTTATCCATGCGACCGCATGGATTTTTAACGTGAGGACCATGCGATCGCATGGCCCTGTCTGACACGCCACAGTTTGACCTAAATTTGCATTAATTACGGAGTATTATTTATTATTATTACTTTTAATCCTAATTAGGGTTATATTTTTTATATTATTTAGTTTAGTTTATTTATTATTTGTATTATTAAGTTTAATTAGTTTAATTAAATTACAAAATTAATAGTTTTATAAAATAAATAATATAAAAATAATATTTTTATAAAAATTGTACTTTTTGCAACTTTAAGATTATTTTATATTTTGTATTTTTTTTATTTGTTTTAGCGAAATATTTGTATTTTTCGCTCGTATTTAGTTTTAAGTCATAGTTTTTGCCGTAGTTATTTTTATTTCTAGATTTCTAGGCTTTGCCGTAAAATTCTTTAAGTGCTTTTTCTTTAGACTAAGATTTAGGTGCTTTAGAATTTTGCGACGCCGTTTTATATATTTTAGTACCTTTTTAAGTTATTGCCAGTTGGGATATAGTTTTTCTTTTAAGCTTTAATATTTTTAGACGCAACTTTTAATTCTTAGTTTTTAGTTCCTTTTTAAGTTTCGACGCGCTACTTTCTTATTTTTATTTTTCGACGCCTATTATTTTTCGACCTATTATTTTTCGACGTTTTTCGATGCGCTCTTTTTCTTTCTTATTTCTCGACGCTCTAGTTTATAGGATATAGAATTTTTTCTATTTCTTCTCTAAAATTTCAAAACGAAAAATTATTTTAAGTGGTTAAATTGATAGACATCCATTTTCTGGTTCGTAGTAATAGTTGGATTTGTACGTGGACCGGGTTATTGGAGCCAAACAGTACTCAATTATATTGAAACCAAACGAATCCTGCCCCTCTGCTGCATCTTTTGGCTATTCGAAACGTGGGCAAAATCAGAAAAGTCTATTAATTTGATAACTTATATAATTTTTCTTATTTTTATAACTAATAGGATATTCAGTGAATGCACCGAGCAAAACGTTCACCACCTTTTGTACGTTCACCACCTGTAACTCGATCAAGACATCTAGCAAATATTGTCACCGTTGATTTTTCTTTAGAATTGTCATCCAGTCGACCAAGTACTCCAATTCAAATTTCTGATAATCCATTTTTTGAACCCGATCTCACAATTGAGAACCCGGAGGATATTCAGGGACAATTCATAGATCCTAAACCATTAATCTTTCCTCCGGAACCACCAATCATTCAAACAGAGATTGTAGAGGAAGTAACCATTAAATCAGAATCCTCTAGTGATTCAGTTTCAACAAATTCAATAATGGAGAATCTGGAACCTCTAAGTATGGAAGACCGAATGCGAGCTAAACGCACTGGCCAAGGTCACGCAATTACTCAACCAGACATTAATGCACCAGATTATGAAATTAAAGGACAAATCCTACACATGGTAACAAATCAATGCCAATTTAGTGGTGCGCCGAAGGAAGATCTAAATGAACATCTTCGAACCTTTAATAGGATCTGCACATTATTTAAAATCCGAGAAGTGGAGGATGAACAGATATATCTCATGTTATTTCCCTGGACTTTAAAGGGAGAAGCCAAAGATTGGTTAGAATCGTTACCTGAAGGGGCGATTGATACATGGGACGTTTTAGTTGAAAAATCTCTTAAACAATTCTATCTGGCATCTAAAGCCGTGAGACTTCAAGGAGAAATTGTTACGTTCACGCAAAAGCCAAATGAAACTCTATATGAGGCGTGGACAAGATTTGGAAAGTTATTAAGAGGATGTCCGCAACATGGTTTAGACACTTGTCAAATAGTATAAATATTCTACCAAGGATGCGACGTCACTACAAGGAAAGACATCGATATAGCAGCTGGTGGTTCCATTATGAAGAAAATAGCAACTGACGCTTACAAAATTATTGATAACACTGCTTCCCACTCACATGAGTGGCACCAAGAAAAAGATATCGTTAGATCATCTAAAGCAGCTAGAGCCGATTCTAACCATGACTTGGATTCCATTTTCGCAAAGATAGATGCTGTCGAGAGACGAATGGAAAAGATGACTAAAGATATACACTCAATACGAATTAGTTGTGAGCAGTGTGGAGGACCACATTTGACAAAAGATTGTCTCAGTATTGAACTAACAATGGTACAAAGAGAGAATGTTTCATACATAAACCAAAGGCCTGGAAATAATTATCAGAATAATTATCAACCGCCAAGACCAATCTACAATCAAAACCAGAATTATAACCGAAATGTTCCATACAACAACCAACAAGGTCCTAGAAATCAACAAGTATCCAACAATACTTACAATCAGCAAAGACCTATTTTTCAAAACAAACCACCACTAACTGATGATAAAAAGCCAAATTTAGAAGATATGATGTTGAAGCTAGTTGAATCTCAAACTCAGTTTTTCACATCTCTGAAACAAACCAATGAACAAAATGTTCAAGCATTTAGAAATCAACAAGCTTCTATTCAAAATTTGGAACAAGAAGTGAGCAACCTAGCAAGGTTGATAGGTGAAAGAAAACCGGGAAGTCTACCTAGTGATACAAATGCTAACCCCCAGAATGAAACAGCTAAAGTCATTACCACAAGAAGTGGTATGACACTTAACCCACCTGAAATACCTGTAATTTCTGATGATGCTATTCCTACTCCACAAGAACCACAATCTGAGCAAGATAAGGAAACAGAACCGGTAGTTGAAAAGGTTATTGAAGATAACACAGTTAAGGCTAAACCTTATGTTAAACCATACCAACCACCACTTCCTTACCCGAGTAAAATGAGAAAAGAAAGACTTGAAGCCGAGCAATCCAAATTCTTGGATATGTTTAAACAAATAAATGTAAATCTTCTTTTCATTGATGTGATTTCAGGAATGCCTAGATATGCTAAATTTTTGAAAGATCTAATCACAAATAGAAAGAAAATGGAAGAACTCTCGGCTGCTACTATGAATGCTAATTGTTCTACAGTGTTGTTGAATAAGATACCAGAAAAATTATCAGATCCAGGAAGTTTCACGATTCCATGTTTTCTGGGTAGTCTTAGTTCAATAGAAGCATTGGCAGACTTAGGTGCTAGTATAAATTTAATGCCGTATTCACTATACGCTAAACTAGACCTTGGAGAATTGAAACCAACACGAATAAGCATACAACTAGCTGATCGATCAGTAAAATATTCTAGAGGGATAATTGAAAACATGCTAGTTAAAGTTGGTACTTTAGTATTTCCAGTAGATTTTGTTATTCTGGACATGGAAGAAGATTCTTGAGTTCCTCTCATATTAGGAAGACTATTCTTAAACACGGCCAAAGCAATAATAGACGTGTTCGCTAAGAAACTGACCTTAAGTATAGAGGACGAGAGTGTTACCTTTTCAGTTGATCGAGCAATGCAACAACCGCAATCTGCAGATGATACATGTTATTATATTCAAACTATAGATTCACATGCAGAATTGTTAGAAGAATTTCCAGAATTACAAGGAACAGGAGAATGTTCTTTAGGAGAAGGAACTGAACCAATTGATGAACCTGAAATGTTAGCTACACTTATGGCTAATGGATATGAACCAACAACAGAAGAAATTCAAATGCTAAAAAAGGAAGACAGATATCGATATAAATCATCTATAAAAGAACTACCGACATTAGAGTTAAAGCCACTTCCAAACCATTTGGAATATGCTTATTTACATGGTGAATCTGAATTACCTGTAATAATATTGTCTTCTCTTACTGAAAATGAAAAATCTCAACTCATTTCTGTGCTAAAAGCTCATAAACCTGCTATTGCATGGAAGATTCATGATATTAAAGGAATAAGTCCTTCGTATTGCACACATAAAATCCTTATGGAAAAAGGTCATAAAACGTATGTGCAATGCCAACGAAGACTAAATCCAAATATGAAAGATGTTGTTAAGAAAGAAATTATTAAACTGCTTGATGCAGGTTTAATTTATCCAATTTCTGATAGTCCATGGGTAAGCCCAGTTCAATGCGTACCTAAGAAGGTTGGCATGACTGTCATCACAAATGAAAAAAATGAGCTTATTCCTACTAGGACTGTAACAGGATGGCGTGTTTGTATTGATTATAGAAAATTAAATGACGCCACCAGAAAAGATCACTTTCCCTTACCTTTCATTGATCAAATGTTGGAAAGATTAGCCGGAAACAGTTACTATTGTTTTCTTTACGGTTTCTCCGGATATTTTCAAATTCCAATAGCACCAGACGATCAAGAGAAAACCACGTTCACATGCCCTTATGGTACTTTTGCTTACAAACGCATGCCATTTGGACTTTGCAACGCCCCTGCAACCTTTCAAAGGTGCATGATGGCGATTTTTCACGACATGATAGAAGAATGCATGGAAGTTTTCATGGATGACTTTTCAGTCTTCGGTGATACTTTTGAATCATGTCTAGTTAATCTTGAATGAATGCTTATTAGATGCGAACAATCAAATCTAGTACTTAATTGGGAGAAATGCCATTTCATGGTTAAAGAAGGCATCATTCTTGGTCATAAAATTTTAAAGGAAGGAATTGAAGTGGATAGAGCTAAAGTAGATGTAATTGCTAAACTTCCACATCCCACAAATGTTAGAGGAGTTAGGAGTTTTCTAGGGCATGTCGGTTTTTACCGACGTTTCATAAAAGATTTTTCTAAAATTGCCACTCCTATGAATAAACTCCTAGAAAAGGATGCTCCATTCATCTTTTCAGATGAATGCATCAAATCTTTTAATATTCTTAAAGAAAAACTCACTAATGCGTCGATCATGATAACTCCAAATTGGAATCTACCATTCGAACTTATGTGCGATGCAAGTGATTTTGCAATGGGATCCGTTTTAGGACAAAGGATTGAAAAATGATTTCAACCTATATATTATGCTAGTAAGACATTACAAGGAGCACAAACAAATTACACAACTACTAAAAAAGAACTCCTTGCTATTGTCTTTACTTTTAACAAATTTCGATCATATCTCGTTCTAGCTAAAACGGTGGTCTATACCGACCATTCTGCTCTTAGATACCTATTTTCGAAACAAGATGCCAAACCAAGATTAATCCGTTAGATTTTACTCTTACAAGAATTCGATATTGAAATCCGAGATAAAAAGGGAGCAGAAAATCTCGCAACTGGTCATCTTTCTCGTCTTGAAAATCCTGAATTAGAAGTTCTAAATGAATCGGCCATACAAGACAACTTTCCTGATGAATATCTATTGAAGATAGATTATAATGAAATTCCATGGTTTGCAGACAATGCAAACTATTTAGTATGTGGATTCCTTGAAAAAGGATTGTCGTACCAAAAACGAAAGAAATTATTCAGTGATATAAAACACTATTTCTGGGAAGATCCACATTTGTTTAAAAGTTGTCCCGATGGAATAATACGCCGATGTGTATTCGGAGATGAAACTAGTAAAATCTTAAACCATTGTCACACAGGACCAACAGGAGGTCATTATGGGCCTCAACTCACAGCAAGAAAAGTTTACGATGCTGGATTCTATTGGCCTACAATTTTCAAAGACGCACACCTTCTTTGCAAATCCTGTGATGCTTGTCAAAGGGCCGGAAAAATAAGTCAACGTGATGAAACGCCACAAAATGTCATTCAAGTATGTGAAGTATTTGACGTTTGGGGTATTGACTTTATGGGTCCATTTCCAAAATCTCATAATAATCTCTATGTAACACCCCAGCTTAACATGACCACAATATTGTCCGCTTTGCCCGTAGGCGCACGGCTTTTTCTTGGCGACAACACACGAGAAGCACTTTCCCAGGAGGTCACCCATCCTAGTAGTGTTCTCGCCCGAGCACGCTTAACCACAACATACTCACACTTTTGCTCAGCCCGTGGTCCCAAAACGCGTTGTGTCATTTAAGTGTAAGTATTACCTTATAATCCCATGATCACTCATGTCCGTGGGCGATGTGGGATTTTCCTAGAGTGTTACATTCACCCCCCCTCAGGGACTCATCGTCCTCGATGAGGTTTGCCCCACCACCCCCAATGGCATATGAGTGGCTCTGATACCATTTTGTAACACCCCAGCTTAACATGACCACAATATTGTCCGCTTTGCCCGTAGGCGCACGGCTTTTTCTTGGCGACCACACACGAGAAGCACTTTCCCAGGAGGTCACCCATCCTAGTAGTGTTCTCGCCCGAGCACGCTTAACCACAACGTACTCACACTTTTGCTCAGCCCGTGGTCCCAAAACGCGTTGTGTCATTTAAGCGTGAGTATTACCTTATAATCCCATGATCACTCATGTCCGTGGGCGATGTGGGATTTGCCTAGAGTGTTACACTCTACATTCTCGTTGCCATTGATTATGTATCTAAATGGGCGGAAGCACAAGCTCTCTCAACTAATGATGCACGAGTCGTAGTCAACTTTTTAAAATGTCTTTTTGCAAGGTTTGGAACACCGAAAGCTTTAATAAGTGATCGGGGTACTCATTTTTGTAATAATCAACTTGAAAAAGTTCTCAAAAGATATGGAGTAACTCATAAAATCTCCACCGCATATAATCCACAAACAAGTGGACAAGTTGAAAATACCAACCGAGCTTTAAAAAGTATTCTAGAGAAAACCGTAGGATCAAGTCTGAAGGAATGGTCCATGAAATTGGAGGATGCATTCTGGGCTTTTAGAACAGCCTACAAAACTCCAATTGGAACCACACCTTTTAAACTCGTTTACGGAAAAGCATGTCATCTTCCAGTAGAAATTGAACACAAAGCATTTTGGGCTTTGAAGACATGTAGTCTTGATTTACATGAAGCCGGACGTCTATGGTTATGTCAATTAAACGAATTAGAAGAATTAAGACATGAAGCATACGAAAATTCGTTAATCTATAAAGAAAGAACGAAGAAATGGCATGATAAAAGAATCAGAAGTTCAAAAGAATTTAAAGAAGGAGACAGAGTTCTTCTTTTCAATTCACGATTCAAGCTATTTCCTGAAAAATTAAAATCAAGATGGTCTGGACCATTTATCGTCAAAAGAGTTTTCCCATACGGAACAATAGAGTAAATAAATTCAAATGGGATTGAATTTAAAGTTAATGGTCACAGAGTTAAACATTACATACATGGTCCGATGGAAGTTGACAATGAAGTCAATCATAATTTCACCACCCAAGAAAACCCTCAAAATGAAAACATAAATATGTTATCAACAACATAAGAAAAATCAAAATTGGAAAATAAGGAGAATTTAAATTGGAGTGATGAAGAAGAATTCTTATACAAACCTCCCATTCCAAGAAACGAAGAAAAATGTGAACAAGAAGTTCAAATAGAAGTGAAAGAACCAAGAAAAGAACACCCGAAAAAGGTTTACAAACCAACTCGACTTACTAAAGCAGGAGACCCGGGTGAATTTATCATTTCTTGCTTGCTTAATGATGGTGCTATATATAATGGACTCGCAGATTTAGGAGCAAGTGCAAATATTATGCCTCTTTCCTTATACAAAAGATTAGGTATGGGTAAATTAAAACCAACCAAAATAGGTGTTCAATCATTTAACCTAACCATTAAACACCCGGTTGGAATAGCAAATAATTTACTTGTTAACGTGGAAAGTTTGACCTTTGTTGCAAACTTCATAGTGATTAATATGGAGGAAAACCTTAATATTCCTCTAATTTTAGGTCGCCCATTTTTAGCAACCACCGAGGCGTTCACTGATGTAAGAGAAGGTAGAATGACACTTAGGGATGGTGATAAATCGATCACCTTTGTGAACCGAAATTTTAGATCTCCACCAACAAAAACTGTTAGACCAATAAAAATGCATAAGTGTGGGGAAGATGAAGAAACACTTAATGATGATCCGATCACAAAGAACCTCGTTGATGATACGAAATTAGATGAACCCGTTTTTAACAGTTCAACGAAGAAACTTTATAAATGGATTCACGATGCTAGGATTAAGGGAAACTTTAAGTTATGTAACAGATTAGTATCCAATTTATCGCCAAAAGAAAAGGCGATGTTAGTTGAATTTGTGAAAGCTACGGAGGAAATCAACAAATGGATTGAAGCAAAAGTCAGAGATATACAAGTTGTTGATGATCCAATTGAAAATAACGTTAATCACAATTTCAACTAAGTATGGGGAGGTTCGAATCTTTTTAGGGTAATATGTATTTCTGTTAGAGTTAGATTTTCTGTTTTCGTGTAGTTCTCGAGAATGGAATCCGAATGGTCTTTCCCTAGCAGACCCTAAAGAACTAGTCTTCTCCCCCCATTCTGAATCTTTTTTTTAGGTTTTACGAGATGAAGACTTCCTGTGAATTAAACCATGGACTAATGCTACACGCTTTGATCACTAAACGTAATAATGACACCCTTCCAAGTGAATTGGTATCATTAATCAGAGTTAAATTGGACGGAGTAAGAAAAGAATCCAGGAACGAAAATAATAAGTTACAATTTGGTAAAGGAAAATCAAAATCCGCAGCGAAAAGAAGAGCACGACACCTTGAAATATGTCACAAATGCATAAAATGGTCACACGAAGGAAAATGTTCGACGAATCAGACATATTCCAATACCGAATTTGTTACTTTATGCAGAGATGGACCGTTCATATGTTTCGAAGAAAAAACGTTGAATGTTCGAGGTTACGCCTATGTAGCTATGGAAAACCAATTAGTTCGACTATCTTATGAGTGGGCTAAAGCAGGTCACTGAGAATTCTATCTCACAGGTAAGTATGTACAGTTTTTTTTTATTTTTATTTTTTATTATTTTTAACCTTTTGATAATAAACGCTAAATCGTTCGCTATAAAGTATTAAATTGGTATTCAATAAAATTAGGTTTTGAGACCGAAATTATTGATCTCATATAAAAATTTATTACATCACTGCGAAATTTACCGTTTATTCTTAAGGTATAAATATCTTTAATCAATCAACTCAAAATATTTCAAAAATTCATCAGGAGTAAAACTAGGTTATGAAACTAAAATTACTTTACCGAAAAGAGGGGCGTATATTTTTGATAATATTTGATTGATTAAAGTGGGATAAAAGACCAAAAAATTTTTAATTTTATTTTACCATGTTTTTAAAATTAATATTTAATTATTATTGTAAACTTTTTAAAATCAATATATTTAAGTTTGTAAATATTTGAAAAATTAATATTTTTAATATAAGTTTGTTGTAAAAAAAAATATAATATAAGTTTGATGTGAATTTTTAATTATTATTAATATGAATTTTTAATTTTATGCATTTTATTTTTAAGTTTGGTGTGAATTTAAAAACAAAAATTTACTTTATTTCGTTAAGTTAAAAATATGATTTTTAAAATCCGTCGTAAGTCGAAAACTAGGTCGTTGAACCGAAATTGCTTTACCCAAGGGAGGGACGAGAACTTTTATTATCATTATTTTTAATCTTATTAAATTAAAGTATGCCAAAAACATTTAAAAAACCCAAAAATCTTTACTTTTAAAACCGCATTTAAAAATGACAAATTTTAAAATTTTGTCGAGGGACAGACTAGGACAACGATCCGAAATGCCCTCATCCTAAAAGAAACAAAATTTTAAATTTAATTAATTATATGTTTTAAAAGTGTAAGGTTTTTATAAAAAAAAAAAAAAATCCCCAGACCCATGCGATCGCATGGGATTTATACTACACCTCCATGCGATCGCATGGAGGCAAAAATCAGGTCAGAAGCTTAAAACCCATCGAACTGCTTCTGCTCTTCCACACCACACACACATACATACGAGCATATACCCAAAAACACTCCTCAAATCCCCATTTTAACACCAAATTTCACCAAATTTCTTACCACAATCCGCTATAATCATGCCTAGGTTCGGATTCTTCAACAAAAAGGTAAAAATTACACCCCTAAACTCATAAATTTTCTAGTTTTTGTGATAATTACCAATATTTTACCTAATTTGATTTTGTTAATTTCTTGTGTAATTAGTGTTAAATTGTTAGTATTTTATGCATGTATAACCTAGATTGATGCTATTTAACATGATTTAAAGCCAAAAACTTCAAAAATTTTAGAAATCTATGGTTTGTGTTCTTGAGCAATTTGGGACTTTTTGATATAAACAGGTTATGGCCGATTTTTATTATGAATTATTGCTAAATTAAGTAGTGTAACATGTTTAGGTAGTTAAATGATCCAAACTTTGATCCTAAACAGGATTTTTGGAGATTAAAGTGGACTTTTTAAGTCTAAAATTCATGAACTTGATTAATTTGATATAATTGCCATTTGAAACTTATTTAATTGTTAGTAATGACTATTTTGACATGTTATTTGAGTTAAATGCTTATGAACTTTGTATACATTTTCATATAGGCTTATTTGAAAAAGTGTAGAATTAATAAATTTGTGAAAATGTGTATAAGTTTAATTTTGATTTAACATGTTATTGTAATTGTTTCAAGTTGTTATTTTGCTAACACTAATGTATATTTGGATGCACAAATTTTGTGTTTAATGTGTTTTGCAGAAAACCGATACTGCTGGTGCTTCATCATCATCTAGACAACCACAACAAGAACCTGAACCAGAATATGAACCGCAATACGAGCCAGAACCCAAACAAGAACCACAACAGGAACAACAATATCAGCCTGATCAACATGTACCTTATTATGATCCGCTACAATTTGTTAATGAATTCATAGTATTTCCGATACATCCGCCAGTAGAATACCCCACGATTCCTGAACATACATTGCATCCTAATCTGAGATTCGATAGAAGCTAGAGAGATTACCCGGCATATCAAAGTAATAAATTCAAATTAGTAACGAAAGATGTAGAGGTGCCTAGGGTAATTGATTGGGATCCTTTGGAAAGGGTCCATCTAGCTGACCGTGTTAGACTGCTACTAATTCAAAGGTATGTCAGTTCTTCTTTTACTGATTGGGAACGCTTATTCACCATTCGTAGGCCTGTGTATAAGGAATGGTGTGTTGAGCTGATGAGTACTATAGCATTAAATATAGATGTAGATAGATTAGATGATAGAAGTTTTCTTAGATTTATACTTGGCCGTAGGATGTACATGATGTCCATGCTGGACATGGCCAGGGCTTTGCAGATATATACGCCCGCTAAATTACTACTACCCGATTGTATGAATTTGATTTATCGTGGTGAAAGGGTAGATAGGAATTTTGATGCGAACGCCGTCTAGAGGCGTATGTCAGATTATAATGTTTTTGGCCGGGCATGAACACATACCTACTTACATATTAACAGAGCCGAGCTTCGTATAATTCATAGATTTTTGGCTAACTCGATTACACAGAGAGGTTACAACAAGGAAAAATTGACCTTACATGATTTATTTTACCTAAAGTGTATTCGAGACCCAAGAGGCTTTGTTAATATCCCTTACTGTGTTGGTTTTTATTTGTCTAAGATGGTGGAAGAAATACAGGAAGGGGGGATAATTGGAGGAGGTATTTTTGTTACTCTCATTGGAGAGTATTTGGGTGTAGATAGGGACCAAGGGGGTCCACTTTTGGAATGTAGGAAACAGGTTGAGCTTTTAGGATTGAGGGTTTATGCGGGTGCTAAGGTATTAAAGAGTAGACGCAATCAGCTAGTACCCTATGAAGGTAATCATCCTCAGGTAGAGAGAGGTTCAGACGAGGAAATGGAGGAAGCGGATGACATTAGGGATGTCATTCGGGAGGCTAGGAATGATGTCTACCAGCGTGTATATGAGGTAGATATGACAAACGCAGAGAGATTTTGTTGGATGGAGCAGTGGCAAGCCCGGAATGATTATGAGCATTCCAGGCAACGACATCATGATTGATGGGACTATCATCATGTGACGACCCGAAAATTTTTGACCAAATTTAAACTTGATCTTTATATGATTTCGACACGATAAGCAAAGTCTGTAATGTTGAAATCTTAAAAACTTTGAATTGTGTTTAATATATTCATTTGACCTTCGACTGCTCTAGACGATTCACGAACAATTAATTGTAAATAGATATATGTGTATGTATAAATAAATAATAATTGAAAATATAATTTGAAGTATTATATGTTGTTGTTATTAAAATCAATTATGTAAAATAAAATAAATAAAAAATATATGATATTATGATAATTATTATTTAAAACACATCTATATAAATAAAATATATTAAATATATATTTTGAGATTTCAAATTTATTTAGTAAACGACGGTGACAATCATTTATCATTCGATCAATATTAAACAAGTTGAATTCGAACTTAGATGATGTTAAAATAAACGGTGATCCGAAAAGAAGTTATATAAACTAAAGCCTTATTAAATATACATTTAGAATCTATTTGTTAAGTTTTTACATTTAGTATTTTTTTTTTTGGGTAGAGGGCTAAAAAGTAATTTAATTTTTATTTACTAATTTAATGCTCAATTTTATACCATTAGAATAATTAAAGATAGTTAATTTAAAAATATGGAATTTTTCAAAGACTTTTATCCGCCACCAATTTAACAAACGGACCGAGATATAATATCCCTAAATTAATATATGTCGACAGAGGCTATACTATTATTGATTGAAATCAATATCAAATCATTACTATTTATGTAAAATTGATTAAATGAATTATCATTGTTTCCTTCTATTCTATCCGTGTTTGATAATTGCATTTTACATCCACTAATACATTAAATAATATATATAACAATTCATGATCAAGAGGTCACATTATTTTTCTGTTCTTCAATCAAGTCACTCACTTCACCTTCAACAATTACTTTCACCATCTCTTTCTCTATATAGAGATATATACATACGTACCACTTCCACCATCTCCAAAACTCAACATTTTGATCACAATCTTCATTAAAACCATTGAACCTTCTTCTTGTGCAAGACATAACCACCACCTTGAGCCACTCCAAAACCACCCCAAGATTATCTTAAACCCATATGTACAAGTGCCTTTCTGTTTCTTATTCGGGTTAACAAACCACACTATAACCCACCACTCAAATCATCATCCTTATCATATAATAAACACACACCCACAACTAAATTAAAACCACCATCATCACTCAAACCACCATCAACCGCCAACCTAATCGTCCACCTTTTATCCTATGGAGATTCACGATTAAACCACCAGCTACTTTCTGCTTTTTGATTTATTATTAACTGCTGTTCGAAGCAATGTTACCAACCGAACTCTTTTTATTTATGTTGAAGTTACTACTGCTGCAGATGCAAACCAGTGATAGTTAGGTATATTTTTCTGTCGATCCAACCAACAGGTTTTAATACTATCTACTGCCTTCTGTTTCGATTAGTCACGACCCCAAAACATCTCCCTTCTGCTATTAGTTACTATTTTGATTGAGCTCAAACAAGAACCAACACCTATGGCTCAATAACCCTACAATACCACCCTAAACTAACACCATATTCTGTAGTTAAACTAATATACGATCCACCTAATTACTACTACAGCATGATATATTATACTGCTCAAAAGCATCAAACTATTCCTGCAACTGCCATCTTGTAGCTGAAATTGTTCTGTTGTTGTCAAGGAAAGCAACCTGTGTTGCGTCTGTTTTTCTGTCCAAACAGCCCAAACCAAAACACCACTAAATTATGTTGCTATGCCGTTGTGACTCCATCAGTTTTTCTGTTGCAAACCATCACAATCCACCACCACAGACCACCGTAAAATCTCTGCTGTTTTTCTTCAATTTCTGCTCCTATGGTGATGAAGACAATGATGAAATATGATAGTGATATTTTATTCATTGGTTTGCATTAGGGCCGACAATCACTTACCTATCCACCAACTCCCTTTAAAAAATATATATATAATAAAGAAAACGAGGAAAAGGCTGTATGTGGGTGTGTAAACTTCCAGCTGTAGGCAGCTGTTATATAAAAAAAATATATTTATACATATACCGAATCCTTATACTAGCAATCGGATTTCCTTTATTTGCTTTGGGTCGTAAGACTTTATAGTTTATTGGGCCGATTGGGCCGCCACGTTACGAATTGGGCCGAAGTTTTGCTGTTGGGCCGAGATATAATGGAATAGTTGGGCTTGGGAATCGAATTATTGAGTTTGAATGGTATATGCTGGACACAATAGGGATGAAGACTATCTAGTGTTCTATTTATTTTATTTTCGCAAACTCTGATGATAATATTATGATGATATCAATGATAATGAATCATGATGATGAGGATGACTTGGTAACGATGATGATAATAGATATAAGCTGATAGTATAGATTATAGATGATGATGAAGTTTTAATTTAGAAAATGAAACGGTTAAAACGGGTTAAAAGGATTTAAATCCTTATAATTACAGAAAATACGAAACAGTGGAATGGTTAGAGATGTTTGTGTTATCCGAGAGGTCTTGGGTTCGAGTCTCATTTGGAGCACTTCTTTTTACTAAAAGTTTTTGAGGGTATACACATTTATTATTATTTATCATTTACTTATTATTATTATAATTATAGTTATTATAATTTTTATTACGAAAATAACACAAACTATTATTATTATCATTATTAGTAAAAGTATGATTTTTGTAGATATTATAGTTATTATTATTATTATTACTATTATTATTATCGTTATCATTTTTATCAAAGATATCATAAATACTAAGGATTTTCATTTTCATTAAAGTTATCATTTAAGATTATTATTATTATTATTATTATTATTATTATTATTATTATTATTATTATTATTATTATTATTATTATTATTATTATTATTATTATTATTATTATTATTATTATTATTATTATTATTATTATTATTATCAATATTAGTATTATTATTATCATTATTATTATTATTATTTTCATATTAACAATATTATTATTACAAACTAAATATATAAGGTATATATAATTTAAGATATATATATAAATTTATTTGATTACAATTATGTGTGTTAATATATATAAATAAATGATATAGGTTCGTGAATCTGAGGCCAACCCTATATTTGTTCAATGACGTCATATGTATTTTTACTACAAAATACAGTATGGTGAGTTTCATTTGCTCCCTTTTTAATTGCTTTTGCAATATATATTTTTGGGCTGAGAATACATGCGCTGCTTTTATAAATGTTTACGAAATAGACACAAGTACTTAAAAATACATTCTACGTTGAGTTGTACCACTGGCATACTTCCCTGTAGCTTGGTAACTACTATTTACATGGGTATTGTAAACGCGAATCATGTTGATAGATCTATCGGGACTGACAACCCCAACCGGACTGGACGACCAGTATTCAACGATTGCACAGTACTTCGTTTTCATGACTACACTTGGTACGGTGTAGTGAGATTTCATAATAAAGGGAATATGCGACGTTGATTAAATGTTAAGTATGGTTATCAAGTGCTCAACCACTTAGAATATTTTTATTTAAAACGTTTGAGTATATGAAATTTTGTGGTCTATTAAGATATTGAAATGATTGTTTGATAAACCTATGAACTCACCAACCTTTTGGTTGACACTTTTAAGCATGTTTATTCTCAGTTACGAATTAAGTCTTCCGCTGTGCATTTTGCTCATTTTAAGGACATTACTTGGAGTCGATCATCGCAATGGGACCAAATGTTGATGACTTCATCCAGGTGGATAAGGACGGGTCATTACAGGTGGTATCAGAGCGTTGGTCCTAGTGAACCAGGTCTTGCATTAGTGTGTCTAACTGATAGGTGTTAGGATGCATTAGCGAGTCTGGACTTCGACCTTAGCTGCATATTATAAGTATTGTATATCATTCCTAGTGGAAAATTACCTGCTTATTATTTCTAAGTCTAGACATGACTTCCTGCACTTATTTGATAGATAGTGTACAGATAAAATTCATATCTTAGCGTATCTGTTACTATAGACTTTATCTGACACGTTTCCTTAAATCCATTCGTAATCCACGGGATCTTCTGTGCTATGTATAGGTACTCTATGTAATTAGAATATCATCCGATATCTGAAAATCATTTCATATTAAAAAAAAATCCTTTATTCAATCGTACGCAATGGAACTCACCATTAGATCAAGTTCCTCAGATTCAGATATGGAGTCTCACTCCAGCTCCGAAAGCAGCGTCACCAGAATAAATGAATCAAACAGCCATTCCCAATTCATCTGATGAGTTCGTAGTCGACTAAATCAATGGAGACGAGAAGAAAGCGATAATTTTCACCAACCAAATTTCCCTCTTGGCGAAGAACCTGAAGCACTTACCGGTGAACCAGTCTGAAACACCATTTTCACCCTCATTTCTCGAATATCTCGCCATGATTATATACTATTTCAAATTCAAAACCTTATTCACTCGCTCGTTCCTACCAACAATCATCCCGGAGTAATAAGTCAACGAGCTTCGCACCCGAGTTGTAGTCTTGAAAAATATGGTGCAAAACGTACCAGCTTCAGCAATATCACCGGCACCAACATCAACACCAGTACCACCAACAACCCAAGTTTCAACATCACATGCCTTAACATCTCATTCTGTACCTGAGCCTAATCATCGTTCTACATATCATTCTATATCGATTATCTTCGTTCTACATGACGATTACGTAATCTCTAATGTTTTAGAGATTATGTATTCTAGTTCTAACGGTAAATCAAATGAGTTTAATATCTATTTGACTCATTAAATCCATGATTACATCCGAAGAAAATATATATGCAAGTATATTTTCATAAAGATTGTAATTAAAAAAAAAAATTTCTTTTGTACAAACTATTAATGTTGAAAATATTTTAACGGGTAGGTAATACTCGAAGAATATTTAGATTTCACATTAATAAGTTACACTATACATTCTTCGAATCTGATTCAACGGTCATTTACTATCCTATTTACATCTACCGATATACGTATTCGTTCACCACAGAATAATCATTTTCATTCAATTTCATATTTGGATTTTGATTTATCAGAATCCAACAAGTGGCATAATGAAGAAAACATTGGATAAAATAAAATTTGTTAGAAACAAACAAATTAACTATGAGAAATTTTGTTAAGAGTCCACGCTTACAAAATCCTAGCTAACTGTTAATTCCTTATTGTACATTTAATTATCGCAATTTATTTTATCGCAATTTAATTCTCGCAATTTTATTTATTGTCATTTAATTTCTGTTATTTATTTTACGCACTTTAAATATCGGGACACGTATACAAGGTTTTGACATATCATATCGACGCATCTATATATATTATTTGGAATAACCATAGACACTCTATATGCAGTAATGATCGAGTTCTCTATACAGGGTTGAGGTTGATTCTAAAATAATATATATACTTTGAGTTGTGATCGAGTCTGAGACATGCATACGGGTCACGATACGTATTAATTAATTCGAATATTATATATTAAACTATATATGAATTATTAGACTGTTAACTGTGGACTATCGACTGTGGACTAATAACATTGGATAATTAAAATGAATTAAAATATTGATTATAACATATGAAACTAAACAATTCTTTAAGTTTGCCACTTGAGTACATCTTAAACCTCATTTGTATCTTGACAATTATAATCTGCGTTCAAACCTTTATTGATTCTTGAAAACACCTCAATCGAGAGGATGAACCAACCGCAATTCATCTACGAAAGGAAAGAATGATGCATATAGTTATGCACCTGAAAACACTCGGAACCTGAGTAAATGTTTAACACGTATCTGTTCTAATTTCATTGGCGTTGCTATTACTGAAAATAACATTGCAATCCCTTTCCAAATTAGCCAATTTTGTCACAGCTCCAATAAATCAATTTCGACTTTTCAAGCGAAGAAACCTTATTTTAACCTTGATATATATACGCGCTCTTTTATTGTTACCGGGGAACCTTTTATATTCCACCATATTACCATCAGCGTTTAATCATCTAAAAACACAATTCTCCTGAAACCACCTCGGATTAATAACCGAAGATTCAGATATCGTAGCAATGAATGCAGAGGAAACAGAAAAATTGTAGATGGTCTAAACGGCCAAAAGTTTGATGATAAGGAAGGGAGTGTTAGGAACGCTCGATAGAAAATTTAGTACTGAACACAGATTGAGCAAACTATGAAGGAGACCAAGGCCAAATTCCAGGATCATAGCATATATTCAAAGAATCCAGGTAATTCTGGATCCGATGAAACCTTCAACGAATATCTTGCTCTGTACTCATGTTAAAATCTTGCGGAATTTTTTTTTTCTTCATCAACTTTCGAACTTAGAAATTCCAAAATATCATCATAAATATCTTCGATATCTCTGAAGATATTTTCATAAATATTCTCGTTCGAAATTATATACCTCTTCGTGTTATCTGTATTCCATTATATTGGAAACTTCTGTAAAATCTAAGTATAAATTATGAATGAATTGTGGAGAAGTGTTGGGAATTGAAGCATGGGTTAGTATAATATAATGACGCCCGGCCAACGTGATTATATTACAGTAAGGCATGCTGAGTTTCTAATGGAACGTGATAAAGGATCACAGATCACACCTTTATCATGAACCATGTTACATAACTCTTTCATTCTACTTAACCTTTGAACATATCAAGAAAATATATTCTTGACAGTTCCATCCTCAGGGATTCTGGTAATTTGACAAATCAAATCGTGCTAATACATTCCTTTCTGCTTAGAATACAATAATCATTCAAAACTCTATATCTACGAATTCTGAACCATTATTCGCTTGATCTAAAGTCGGGAAGAGAAAACAAAAGCATGAAACTTCAAATTATAAGATAGAATATAAGCACGACAACAACACAGAATTACAAACCGTGTATATCAATGCGTATAGCCATATAAAGACATGGGAGAATTAGAAATACTATAACCCCAAGGTAATAATAGAAGTAAATAGATTCCTCCGGTGGTAAATGGAAAAGAAGAATGACAGATACGATAGTCAGAATAAGAACAAGGATCAGAACTGGATTAAGCATTGTTACAATTTTTAGATGTATGGATTAGGAAAGAAGTATAGGAATGGTGAGAATAATAAAATGGAAGAGGTCAATTTATAATGAAATTACCTGACAGAGCAATCGAGACAGATGATCGCATTTAATTATAGAGATCTTAATTTCCCTAAATTCCGGAGAAACAGATCTTATAGATTTCCAAGATTTCCTTTTAAATCCCTTAAATTCCAGAAATTCAACCAAGACGATGTCAAAAGTTAAAGACGAACCTTATTTTCGAAATTCAACCCTGACTCCGTCAAAAGTTAAGATGAATCTTTACTTTTCCTATTTCATTCTTTTGTGATAGCTTCATTCGTGCCCTTCGAATAATCGAATGGTTTTATCCATATTACTCAATGATAATAAAACTCTATTTATCAACTCATATTCATCATGAAAACATTTTTATTGTTAGCCATGACAACTTCACTCAAATTTCGGGACAAAATTTCTTTAACGGGTAGGTACTGTGACGACCCGAAAATTTTCGACCAAATTTAAACTTGATCTTTATATGATTTCGACACGAAATAAGCAGAGTCTGTAATGTTGAAATCTTAAAAACTTTGAACTGTGTTTAATATATTCATTTGACCTTCGACTGCTCACGACGATTCACGAACAATTAATTGTAAATAGATATATGTGTATGTATAAATAAATAATAATTGAAAATATAATTTGAAGTATTATATGTTGTTGTTATTAAAATCAATTATGTAAAATAAAATAAATAAAAAATATATGATATTATGAAAATTATTATTTAAAACACATCTATATAAATAAAATATATTAAATATATATTTTGAGATTTCAAATTTATTTAGTAAACGACGGTGACAATCATTTATCATTCGATCAATATTAAACAAGTTGAATTCGAACTTAGATGATGTTAAAATAAACGGTGATCCGAAAAGAAGTTATATAAACTAAACCCTTATTAAATATACATTTAGAATCTATTTGTTAAGTTTTTACATTTAGTATTTTTTTTTTTTTTGGGTAGAGGGCTAAAAAGTAATTTAATTTTTATTTACTAATTTAATGCTCAATTTTATACCATTAGAATAATTAAAGATAGTTAATTTAAAAATATGGAATTTTTCAAAGACTTTTATCCGCCACCAATTTAACAAACGGACCGAGATATAATATCCCTAAATTAATATATGTCGACAGAGGCTATACTATTATTGATTGAAATCAATATCAAATCATTACTGTTTATGTAAAATTGATTAAATGAATGATCATTGTTTCCTTCTATTCTATCCGTGTTTGATAATTGCATTTTACATCCACTAATACATTAAATAATATATATAACAATTCATGATCAAGAGGTCACATTATTTTTCTGTTCTTCAATCAAGTCACTCACTTCACCTTCAACAATTACTTTCACCATCTCTTTCTCTATATAGACATATATACATACGTACCACTTCCACCATCTCCAAAACTCAACATTTTGATCACAATCTTCATTAAAACCATTGAACCTTCTTCTTGTGCAAGACATAACCACCACCTTGAGCCACTCCAAAACCACCCCAAGATTATCTTAAACCCATATGTACAAGTGCCTTTCTGTTTCTTATTCGGGTTAACAAACCACACTACAACCCACCACTCAAATCATCATCCTTATCATATAATAAACACACACCCACAACTAAATTAAATCCGCCATCATCACTCAAACCACCATCAACCGCCAACCCAATCGTCCACCTTTTATCCTATGGAGATTCACGATTAAACCACCAGCTACTTTCTGCTTTTTGATTTATTATTGACTGCTGTTCGAAGCAATGTTACCAACCGAACTCTTTTTATTTATGTTGAAGTTACTACTGCTGCAGATGCAAACCAGTGATAGTTAGGTATATTTTTCTATCGATCCAACCAACAGGTTTTAATACTATCTACTGCCTTCTGTTTCGATTAGTCACGACCCCAAAACATCTCCCTTCTGCTATTAGTTACTATTTTGATCGAGCTCAAACAAGAACCAACACCTATGGCTCAATAACCCTACAATACCACCTTAAATAAAAACATATTCTGTAGTTAAACTAATATACGATCCACCTAATTACTACTACTGCATGATATATTATACTGCTCAAAAGCATCAAACTATTCCTGCAACTGCCATCTTGTAGCTGAAATTGTTCTGTTGTTGTCAAGGAAAGCAACCTGTGTTGCGTCTGTTTTTCTGTCCAAACAGCCCAAACCAAAACACCACTAAATTATGTTGCTATGCCGTTGTGACTCCATCAGTTTTTCTGTTGCAAACCATCACAATCCACCACCACAGACCACCGTAAAATCTCTGCTGTTTTTCTTCAATTTCTGCTCCTATGGTGATGAAGACAATGATGAAATATGATAGTGATATTTTATTCATTGGTTTGCATTAGGGCCGACAATCACTTACCAATCCACCAACTCCCTTTTAAAAAAAATATATAATAAAGAAAAAGAGGAAAAGGCTGTATGTGGGTGTGTAAACTTCCAGCTGTAGGCGGCTGTTATAAAAAAAATATATTTATACATATACCGAATCCTTATACTAGCAATCGGATTTCCTTTATTTGCTTTGGGCCATAAGACTTTATAGTTTGTTGGGCCGATTGGGCTGCCACGTTACGAATTGGGCCGAAGTTTTGCTGTTGGGCGAGATATAATGGAATAGTTGGGCTTGGGAATCGAATTGTTGAGTTTGAATGGTATATGCTGGACACAATAGGGATGAAGACTATCTAGTGTTCTATTTATTTTATTTTCGCAAACTCTGATGATAGTATTATGATGATATCAATGATAATGAATCATGATGATGAGGATGACTTGGTAACGATGATGATAATAGATATAATATGATAGTATAGATTATAGATGATGATGAAGTTTTAATTTAGAAAATGAAACGGTTAAAACGGGTTAAAAGGATTTAAATCCTTATAATTACAGAAAATACGAAACAGTGGAATGGTTAGAGATGTTTGTGTTATCCGAGAGGTCTTGGGTTCGAGTCTCATTTGGTGCACTTCTTTTTACTAAAAGCTTTTGAGGGTATAAACATTTATTATTATTTATCATTTACTTATTATTATTATAATTATAGTTATTATTATTTTTATTACGAAAATAACACAAACTATTATTATTATCATTATTAGTAAAAGTATGATTTTTGTAGATATTATAGTTATTATTATTATTATTACTATTATTATTATCGTTATCATTTTTATCAAAGATATCATAAATACTAAGGATTTTCATTTTCATTAAAGTTATCATTTAAGATTATTATTATTATTATTATTATCAATATTAGTATTATTATTATCATTATTATTATTATTATTTTCATATTAACAATATTATTATTACAAACTAAATATATAAGGTATATATAATTTAAGATATATATATAAATTTATTCGATTACAATTATGTGTGTTAATTAATATAAATAAATGATATAGGTTCGTGAATCTGAGGCCAACCCTATATTTGTTCAATGACGTCATATGTATTTTTACTACAAAATACAGTATGGTGAGTTTCATTTGCTCCCTTTTTAATTGCTTTTGCAATATATATTTTTGGGCTGAGAATACATGCGCTGCTTTTATAAATGTTTACGAAATAGACACAAGTACTTAAAAATACATTCTACGTTGAGTTGTACCACTGGCATACTTTCCTGTAGCTTGGTAACTAATATTTACATGGGTATTATAAACGCGAATCCTATTGATAGATCTATCGGGACTGACAACCCCAACCTTACTGGATGACCAGTATTCAACGGTTGCACAGTACTTCGTTTTCGTGACTACACCAGGTACGGTGTAGTGAGATTTTATAATAAAGGGAATATGCGACGTTGATTAAATGTTAAGTATGGTTACCAAGTGCTCAACCACTTAGAATATTTTTATTTAAAACGTTTGAGTATATGAAATTTTGTGGTCTATTAAGATATTGAAATGATTGTTTGATAAACCTATGAACTCACCAACCTTTTGGTTGACACTTTTAAGCATGTTTATTCTCAGGTACGAATTAAGTCTTCCGCTGTGCATTTTGCTCATTTTAAGGACATTACTTGGAGTTGATCATCGCAATGGGACCAAATGTTGATGACTTCGTCCAGGTGGATAAGGACGGGTCGTTACACATCAGCGTCAGATTATGAGCCGGCTGTCACCTCAGGATCACGATGTTCTGACCCGAGCCGCATACTATCCTCCACACCAGCCCGAGATGAGACCGCCATTTACTCTCTACGACCCTAAGCAGGCATACCAGTACACCTATCACCAACCATGGAACCCGGATGACGACATGAACTGGAACCCCTATCCAGATTGATATAGTTCCTGTTGGTAATTTTTATGAATTTTATCTTGTTATTATTTCTATTTATTTATGTTTAAACACATTATATTTTGATACTTTTATTGTATTGTTTAATATTTTAATTATTTTGTACTAATATTTCATATTTGATTTGAAAGTGGGATTTTAAGTCCCATTTCAAATTACCATGCATGTTTATATTTGTATTGTATGTATTTTATTTCATGTACACAACAGGGTAAAACAGCGCATTTTCAAAGACTGACATTAAGTTCAGCAAAAGCTACTAATTTTGACGACAAAACGAAAAAAAATGTGATATAACAACAAGACGGAATGAACAAATGATGTGCACCATTTATC
Organism: Rutidosis leptorrhynchoides; assembly: GCF_046630445.1. NCBI lineage: Eukaryota > Viridiplantae > Streptophyta > Magnoliopsida > Asterales > Asteraceae > Rutidosis > Rutidosis leptorrhynchoides. The sequence goes on from NC_092341.1 coordinate 171,076,079, forward strand.
ATTCAACAAACAAACGCCAATATGTTTGGAAACTTTGGTAAAATTTAATCATTTTTCTACGCTAATCACCCTCAATAATTTAAATTGTTACTGATTTCTTGCAAATAAGGGCATTGCAAGATCTTAAGTGTGGGAAGGGGTTAAATTCTTTCGGATTTTAAAAATTTTTGACTTATACACTTGGTTACCATTAAAAATACTAGTAAAGCAGTAGTTGTATTAGAATCTAGTGCTCTCTGATAATAAAGAACAGCCCTAGTCTTATATACTGACTACCCAAATCTAGTAAAAATTTTTAAAATTTTCAATTAAAATGAATTCAAAATCATGTTTATACATATTTATGAACGATAAAACTAGGTGTTAATACCGAAATTATTGTTACCTCGGAAAGGACATAAATTGAGAAACAACCCAAAATGTTAGAATTCATTTAAAATGGAATAGAGAACGATAAAAAGGCAAAGAAAGGAAAATAAAAGCCAAGTGTGGGAAAAATTTACCAAGTTATTTTGAACATATATCACATATTTTTATACAAATAACTGAAGATGTTTTTGCTTTAGACTAAACTAATCAGTTTCACCCGATTTACTGTAATATATTTGAAAGAAAGATGGAGCTACACGATGAATCAATTCCATCATTAAAAGGAATTAAAGTCTTCCGAAAAAGAAACGCGCTTCTTGATTTAGGTCATGAATTTGTCGTCCAGAACAGCTGTTTGACGAAAAATCTAGAAAAGTGATCACTAAAATCAGCTGGAAATCTACGGACCTCAGCATCAAACAGGGTTGCCAAGTGGTCAGACTTATCCTAACCATGAGAGGATCTGTCTCGTAAAATGGGGAGGACGCCGTGCAAATTAGCTTGATAAGACTAATGAATCAGATCTTCAGAAAGGATAATCTCCTTAAAGATTAAAAATCAGCTTTTAAGACTGATATTACTCAATCCTTGAGATTGACTTTAAAGATTGAGAATTACAAACTCATGGAATTCGATGATATCTAAACTCGAGCTTGAACGAGAAAATATTTTGATCAAAATTACAACCAATTTATTTTCTGACTACCCATTTTTAATGCGTTCATTACCTTTGAACGTAAAATCCTAGGAATTCACCTGGAATTCATTAGGTCACCTGAACCAAATCGGGTGTCAACCGTAAGAACGGTGGTTGCATAGTATGGTCGAAGACAGGACCTTGTGCCAAACCGAAATATTATAAGGGTGAGCTTTACTATTGCTCCTACCAAGGATAGTAATTGCATCTGACACGTTATAGACTATAATTAAAAGCATGTCAGGGGACATTGCCTTAATAGTTGTTTGTTCAACGCTTTCCTTTACAACCGGACGGTAGTTTACCGAAAGGTAATATATGGAGCAAGTATACTGGACGTGTTGCTTTCCCAATACAAGGTTAGCAAGTGGGTGACACAAAACCGCAAGTTTTGAGCTAAAGTTTTCAAATCTGAAACCCACCAAACCTACAAAAACAATTTGCAAACACCGGTGAAGGGTTATTCTGGAAAACTTATCTAGGGTAAAAGCTAGATTAAATTTTCAAAAGATCAAATGTTTTCATAAAGATCCAATTTCCTTAAAGGATCTAAATTTTTATAGTCATGTGGGACTGTAAACCACAACGTCACTACCATTGTTTATATCGCCGTATAGAAATCACTGATGTACAAAGTGTGAAGAATAAAAAAGTGATTCTAGTATTTTTATTTCAAGACTATATTGCTTGAGGACAAGCAACGCTCAAGTCTGAGAATATTTGATAATGCTAAAAATGAACATATATTTCATAGCATTATTCCTCAAGAAAGACAAGCTTTTAGTTGCAATTGTTCTATTTGCAAGTGATATTCGTTTAAATAATAAAAGGTGAAGACAAAAGACAGATTCGACGAATTGAAGATGCAAACGACCAAAAAGCTCAAAAGTACAAAGTACAATCAACGTGGTTCAAATTATTGATGAGAAACGTCTCCAAATTACAAGAGTACAAGACGCAAAATGCAAAGTACAAGATATTAAATTGTACGCAAGGACGTTCGAAAATCCGGAACCGGGACTAAAGTCAACTCTCAACGCTCGATGCAACGGACTAAAAATTACATGTCAACTATGCACATAAATATAATATAATATTTAAATAATTCTTAAAATTATTTATATATTATATATATTTATATAAATCGTCGGCAGAATGCAAACAAAGACATGTGACCTGGAAAAGCTGGCCATGCGATCGCATAGCCTGGAAGGCAAAAAACCATGCGATCGCATGGTGAACAGGGACAGGTCTGGTCCTATAAAGTTCGCGAGTTTTGGACGAATTTTTACACCTTTTTATCATCCATCTCTCTATCTCACTCACGTATATATATATATATATATATATATATATATATATATATATATATATATATATATATATATATATATATATATATATATATATATATATATATATATATATATATAATTATATTTTAATTTTAATTTTAATTTTAAATTCTAATAACAAGGGTATGTTAGCGAATGTTGTAAGGGTGTAAGTCGAAATTCTGTCCGTGTAACGCTACGCTATTTTTAGTCACTGTAAGTTATGGTTAATGTTATTTTTAAATTAATGTCTCATAGCTAAGTTATTATTATGCTTATTTAATTCCGAAGTAATCATGATGTTGGGCTAAATATTAAAATTGGGTAATTGGGCTTTGGACCATAATTGGGGTTTGGACAAAAGAACGACACTTGTGAAAATTAGACTATGGGCTATTGATGGGCTTTATATTAACTAAACGACACCTCATTAATTTAATATATAGACTTATAATTTGACGTATTTATATATAACCACATATGCATGACTGGGTACGGTAGGCGGGATATCTATAAATACCAATAATTATTCATTTTACCAGACACGGAACTGGATTACTAGTTAATAGACTTGTTGAAACAGGGGTGGATTACATTCAAGGGTAATTGGTGTAATTGTTAACAAAGTAGTAAAACCTTGGTCTACACGCAGTTGATAATCTGGTGTATTCATTAAACAAAGTATTAAGACCTTGTTACAATTCAAATCCCCAATTAGTTGAAATATTTGACTTCGGGAATAAGAATAATTTGACGAAGACTTTCGCACTTTATGATTATGACTGATGGACTAATATGGACAAATCCGTATGGACATATCGAATAATCCAGGACAAAGGACAATTAACCCATGGTATTAAAACTAAAATCAACACGCCAAACATCATGATTACGAAAGTTTAAATAAGCATAATTTATTTATTTCATATTTAATTGCACTTTTAATTATCGCACTTTTATTTATTGTCATTTTATTTAATTGTATTTTTAATTATCGTACTCTTTAATTATCGCAATTTTATTTTATCATTCTTTAATTTACTCTTTAAATTAAGTTATATTTATTTTTAATATTTTACATTAGGTTTTAACTGCGACTAAAGTTTTAAAATCGACAAACCGGTCATTAAACGGTAAAAACCCCCTTTATAATAATAATACGACTTTTATATATTTTTGTATTTTTATAATTATAAGTTACAAATATAGCGTTAAGCTTGGCTAGAGTTCCCTGTGGACGAACCGGACTTACTAAAAACTACACTACTGTACGATTACGTACACTGCCTATAAGTGTTGTAGCAAGGTTTAGGTATATCCACTCTATAAATAAATAAATCACTTGTGTAAAATTGTATCGTATTTAATAGTATTTCCTTGTAAAAATATAACTATTTTATACACCACCTCGCACACATCAACACGCTTTAACATGGTTTGATGGTCTTAACCCGAATTCAATACACTCATGGGAAGAATTAGCCACTAAGTTTTTGAACAAATTTTATCCACCTTCCCTACAAACCTTTTTAAGAATTGATATCACCAACTTTTCTCAAAAAGAAAACGAGTCATTGTGTCTAGCGTGGAATAGAGTAAAAGTGATGCTTAAAAGATGTCTGAATCATTCGTTAAGTCGGGCAGACATAATTTGCACGCTTTACAATGGTTTGACCTAGGATGATAAGTCTCTCCTAGACATGGCCTCGCAAGGCAATTTCATGTCCCGAACAGCAGATGAAGCATGTGATCTTTTGAATACAATAGCTGCACAACATGAGGATTGGAACAATGAAGCTGCTGAGAAGGATGACATCTTCGCTCATACGGTACAAATGCTGGAAACCAGGTTACAAGATCTCACCAATCTAAGGTATCCTTACCCTAGATGGGCATATAAACAACAGAATAGCTCGGACTTTAATATACTCCTCCCACTACACCAATCTGCTAACCTCTCTAGAGAAACTTTAGTTGAATTTATAAAAAAGCAATACACAATAAACCTTCATGTCATAGAATGCCAGAACAAATTTGATACCTTGATAAAGACTTTTGAAGAGTTAATAATCAATTTTCAGCTTACACTTAAACATTTAACCGCTAAAGTTGAATTAGCAAATAGTGAGTTTGATGCCCTAGTAGTAACTAGAGGTGGGAAGGAAACAACTGTTAACATACCCATACAATATTTTTTCGATAAGGAACCTGTGTCAATTGACCCAATTGTCAATCCACCGGAACCTATCTCTCCTAAGGCCCCGAAAATCATTATGCGCGCCCGCATACCTTTCCCAAGTAGGCTTAGGAAGGAAAAACAAGAAGCGCAATGCGCTAAGTATTGGGATATTATTAAGAATTTACATTTGAATGTACGACTAGTAAATGGTTTAGTTGAAATGCCAAACTGCGCTAAATTTATCAAAGAACTGCTTTCGAACAAAGAGAGATTAAGAGAGATAGTTAGCTTGCCCTTAAGTGAAGAATGCTCATTAGTGTTACAACATGGTATTAACCCTAAGTTAGGAGATACATGAAGATTTACGGTACCTTGCTACCTGCAAGATGTCCAGATTAGCAATTCTTTAGCAGACTTAGGAGCCAGTGTAAACCTAATGCCCTATTCATTATTCCAAAAGCTAGGATTAAAAGAGTTACGACCAACCAGAATGACTATCCAACTCGTAGACAGATCAGTTAAGATTCCTCGAGGGATAGCTGAGGATGTCCTAGTCAGAGTGGATAAGTTCGCATTCCCCATCAATTTCGTCATTATGGATATTGAGGAAGATACGAAGGTCCCCCTCATACTTGGCAGACCATTCCTAAATACTGCCAAGGCTGCAATCAATGTTCACGACAAATCGTTGAAGTTAAGAGTTGGAAGTGAAGAAGTCACATTTAATGTCGACCGACTCATGAGCCACCCCCGCGAGGAAGATATCAATCTCACTGATTCTTTTCAAGAACTCGTCAATGAATATCTAGAGCATACCATGGCTATATGCAGTCAAGATCAAATTTCTAAGGATCTGTTCTTTACACCTCCTGAAGGAAATCTCGACACCCATTTAGCCATAGATCATGGTCAATATAAATCTCCCCTCTCTGAAAGTAACTTATTCGGCAAAACAATCCAAATAGCACCATTAGGTCAAGGCATTCCCCTACCTCTGTTAAGGAGAAGACCGAATGAAGAAACAGATTTCATTCCAGTATTTCAGGAACCCCCATTCAAAAGAAGACTGTGCGTAGAGTCCTGAACCCATCTTCGAAACTAAAGAAGACGTTTCTGAAGAAGAAGCTTTAAGAACGACAATTTCCAGAACCAAAGAACAGATAGCATCAGTGACCGCTATTAAGGACGAAGAATCAGAATTCCAAGAGAGGTATGACTCGTTAGACAGAGCAGAAATAGCTAGAATGAAGCCATCTATCGAGGAACCTTCGGAATTGGAATTGAAAAAGTTACCCGAACATCTGGAGTATGCATTCTTAGAAGAAGAATCGCAACTCACTGTAATCATCTCAAAGGACGTCACACCACATGACAAGGTGAAATTGATTCAAGTTCTGAAATCACATAAGAAAGCAATTGCTTGGAAGATTTCCGACATAAAAGTAATCAGTCCCAACTATTGCACCCACAAAATCTTCATGGAAGATGATTTCAAACCATCAGTTAAGATGCAAAGAAGGGTCAATCCTATGATTCAATAAGTCATCAAGAAAAAAGTAATCAAACTTCTAGATGACGATCTGATATATTCCATTTCCGATTCACCATGGGTCAGTCCTGTTCAAGTCGTACCCAAGAAAGGAGGAATGACTGTAATCCAAAATGAGAATAATGAACTTATTCCAACACGGGAGGTCACCGGTTGGAGGGTTTTCCTAGATTATCGTAAACTTAATGATTCAACCCGGAAGGATCATTTTCCGTTACCTTTCATTGATCAAATGTTGGAACGTCTATTAGGAAATGAATTCTATTGTTTCCTTGACGGTTTTTCCGGCTACTTTCAAATTCCTCTCGATCCAAAGGACCAAGAAAAGACAACCTTCACCTGTCTTTATGGAACATTCGAATATTGACGCATGCCCTTTGGGTTATGCAATGCACTAGCAACATTCCAGTGATGCATGGTAGCAATATTCCACGACATGATTGAATGTTGTAAGGAGTTTCCTTGGACATGTCAGTTTTTACCGACATTTCATTAAAGATTTTTTAAAGGTCACTTGACCTCTCACTCATCTTGTAACGACCCGGATTTTTTCCGATCGTTTTATACATGTGAGATTAATATTTACATAAATTAAACTTTACCAACATGATAAGCAATCCAAATTGTTGAGTCTTGTGTTTTTGAAAAGAATTTTACACAACGTTTGACCATCCAATTTGACCGATGATATCACGAACTATATACATACGATAATTATACGATTGTGTACATATATGTATTTATACATATTTAACATGATCTAAGGATGGTTTAACATATCATTATGTACTAATAACAATGAGTTATAAGTATACTTTGAGACTACTAACTTAAGTTTTTGAGACGGTAAGTATACGTAACATTCTTTAACATATATACCTATAACCTATAATGCTTATACAAGTATCGTATGGATACATATTTAATCACTTTTAAAGGGCTTAAATACATAAAACAATATAAGTATATTCACAAAAGATAGTTATATTTGAATTCTCGTTCCGTTTCCTCAAGATTTCTAAACGTATACTTAGGGTATATGTACCCGTATTATACGCAACTTCTAGATGTATTTACTATTGGTATATACCAATAGAAAATACCAATGATTAGCCATGAATGATTAAAAGACATGATAGCAACTTGTGGGAACCATCCTTTGTCATTAATCAAGACTTCTGAACTAAAAATCAAAACATAAAATCTATATATATACATGCATATATCATGCCATATATACACATACATACACTTTCATATCAATTTTATTCAAGCTAGATTATCTTCTAAAATCTCTAATCTTCATCCTTCAAGAGTTCTTCAAAGTCTTCATAAGTTTCTAGCTCCATAATCAAGGTAAAACTATGTTTAAACTTTGATTCAATTCATGTAAGTTAATTATCTTAAATCAAGATATAAACTTACTTACAACCTTTGTTTCTTTCATGATTTCACTTCTTAATCTTCCAAGTCATCAAGAACAAGTTCATATCTTGTTTATTCAGTAACTTTCTTCATCATACTTGAGGTATAACCTTTGTTCATCATCTTGTTCAATTATAACTATCTTATTAAGAATATACAAATCATAACAACAAGAAGATAGTTTGAATGATTTCAAACTTGTTTGCGAACTAAATAGATCTTTCTAACTTGACTTTTAAAACACTTCAAGACCTGAAATATATCATAATGATATGCTAACTTAACAAGATACAACTTGATTTTACAAAGAACACCTTAAAAGTGAATCTACATCGTTGGAGTGCAACCGGGGGCTGTTTTGGGTTGGATAATTAAAAACCATCTTAAACTTTGAATTGGAAGTTTATATTCTGGAAAAATGATATTTCTTATGAATATGTTAATATATAAAAATCTCATGGTGTAACTCAAAGTGTAAGTGTTTTGTAAAAATGATCATCTAGGTGTTGTTTTTACAACGGAAATGATCACTTTCATAAGATTCACCAAAGTTTGAGCTATAACCTATGATTTCGAATGCAAACTAAGGTATTTACAGTTCATATTCATAAATAATTACTCGATCTAAGGAAGTGGCAAGTTGAACCAACAAAAACGGAGTTGTATTGAAGAAACTACGGCTAAAACAAAATTGGGTATCCGAAGCTAGTTTAGCTACGAAATTAATTAGAGTAAAACTAAACTAATCATGTCTTTGCTAATTAATATGATATTTTATATATATTTACTTATGATTTGATTTTATATATTTCAGGACCACCCGTAAACAATACGAGAAGATTAATCATAAGACCTCATGATTGTACGCAACACGTCATTTGACAACACGGTACTTTATGTACGCAACACGTCATTTAACAACACGGCACCATGGGTCGAGATTAATTTCGATCAATACAAATACGATGGGGTCTTTATTTATTTTATTAAACAACTAATTGTGGACCACTAATATCGGACTGCTAACTACGGACAATTAGATATTTAAAGTATTATAAGTATACATGTAACGATTATTTGAAAAGAAAACATATTGATATATTATATATGGTTAGGTTCATGATATCTATCAGAGACCAAGTCGTATTAAATATCTTCAAGGCAAAAGTGAGTATATATTCCCACTTTTAAACTCTAAATATTTCGGTATGAGAATACATGCATTTTATGATTTACGTTATGGACACAAGTGATTAAAAATATATATTCCATGTTGATTTGTACCATTGGCATAATTCCCTGTAACTTGGTAACTACTATTTACATGCGGTATTGTAAACGCGAATCCTGTTGATAGATCTATCGGGCCTGACAACCCCAACTTGACTGGACGATCAGTATTCAACGGTTGCACAGTACTTCGTTTCGGTGACTACACTTGGTACGGTGTAGTGAGATTTCATAATAAAGGGAATATGCGACGTTGATTAAATGTTAAGTATGGTTATCAAGTGCTCAACCACTTAGAATATTTTTATTAAAACGTTTATGTATATTAAATCTTGTGGTCTATATTTATAACGCTGCTAGCATTAAACCTATATCTCACCAACTTTATGTTGACGTTTTAAGGATGTTTATTCTCAGGTGATAATTAAAAGTCTCAGGTGATAATTAAAAGCTTCTGCTGCATAATGCCGAATTTAAGCAGGATTTGGAGTATGCATATTTGTGTCAAAAATAAAACTGCATATCGGAAGATTTGTAATGTGAAATATGTTGGAAATCGTATTGTTATTATCAAATGTAAAGTTTGTAAAACTAAGATTATCGCTAAACGATAATGATTATTATGCTATTTGAATCTTTGATTATAATAAAGGTTATGGTTTGTGTTATAAAAACGTACGCAGATTTTGAAAAATGTCACATTTAGAGGTCAATACCTCGCAATGACACCAATGAGTACGTGACGTTTATATTCGATATGAATGGGACGCTTCACATCTCCTCGGAAAGGAAGTTCTGTTTGTCTTCGACGAAGAATGCAGAAACGCATTCAACTATCTGAAGGAACAGCTCACACATGTGCTTATCATGATCGCTCCCGATTAGAGTTTACCATTCGAAATCATGTGTGATGCAAGTGACTTCGCAGTTGGATCTGTAATAGGACAACGGACAGATAAGCACTTTCATCCAATCTATTACGCCAGAAAAACCTTAACCGGAGCTCAAGAGAATTATACCATCATGGAAAAGGAGCTGCTAGCTATAGTTTTCGCCTTTGACAAATTACGTTCCTATCTCATCCTATCCAAAACTACGGTTTACACAGATCACTCAGCCCTTAAATATCTATTCACTAAGCAAGACGCTAAACCGAGACTCCTACGATGGATCTTACTCCTACAAGAATTCGATATTAAGATCAAAGATAAGAAAGGAGCAGAGAACATTGCAGCAGACCATCTCAGTCGTTTGGAGAATCCAGCGATGGAACAACTTGCTGAACAAGATATTAGAGACAAATTTCTGGAAGAACAGCTTATGAGCTTAGGAGAAGCTAACGTAGGATCGCAATTTACTGATACCCCTTGGTATGCTGACATAGCCAACTACCTAATTGCTGGAGTAGTACAAAAGGGAATAAGCACATCTCGAAGAAGGAAGTTCTTCAGGGATGCCAAGTACTACTACTGGGAAGATCCATATCTGTTTAGAATTTTCCCTGATCAAATAAACAGGAGGTGCATAGATGAGAAACAAGCAGCAGGGATTTTTCACCGATGTCACTATGGACCAACAGGAGGTCATCATAGAGCAAACTTAACCGCAAGAAAAGTCTATGAATCGGGATTTTATTGGCCATCTTTATTCCGAGATGTGCAACAGCTTGTAAAGCGTTGCGATGCATGCCAAAGGCAAGGTATATTAAATCTAATTACAAGTAAAATATAAATATTATACTAATATTATTATTCTTATTACTTTCATTATTATCATTAAATGTTAATATTAATATCAGTATTATTAATATTATTACAATATATATAATATAAAATTTAAAAATTTAAAACATGTAAATTGTTATATCCTTATTATTACTAGTATTACCATTAGACATTATTACTAACATTATCATTAAGGATCATTATTATTAAAATTTATTATTGTTATTATTATTAAGATGTAAATTATTATCATTATTATTAATATTATTATTAATACTATTATTATATCTATTACTACTATAATTAGTATTATTTCGATATTATCATTATTATTTATATTATTATTATTTATATTATTATTATTATTATTATTATTATTATTATTAGTATTTATTATTATTATTAATAATATTATCAATATTATTATCAATATATTTATATTTATGTTAATTAAATATAATTCTTATGTACGAATCTGTATCTTTCGATATCTGCTTTTTCAATTTTTTTGTTTCTTCTGTTTGGAATTATCGACTCAATGATTCTATAATATTCATCTCTTGCATTCACAATTGAAGAACATAATTTTTTTTAAAGAAGAAACCCATTTTCCTCTGTATTTCCACTTTTTAGCCAAAAATTCAAATCGAATCAATTATCTAAATCCTTTAATGCAGTCTTATTAGGAATCCTTCACTCAATCTTTATGCAAAATCTCAGGTTTCAATTCGTTATATCAATCTTGAATTGTTGAGTCAAAGTTTTAAAATCAAAAAGTCAACAATTGTTCTTCAGTCAAATTCGCATGTTCTGTTTCAATTGGAGTTGAATTGATAATTGTTATAGTTTATAGAGGTGATTTGAAACATATTTGGTGTTATAACCTTTGGCTCAAACGTTCTCTAATTCACAATCAAATATTTTTTTCTTCTTCTTTACAGCGTCGGACCAAGCAGCAGAAGCTGTATTAATTTTTATATTTTTTTTCGTTTGCTATTTAATTTTTACATATTCTAAATGTTTCGGTTTTAAAACCAAAATTTATGTGGTGACTCAATTGATGGGTTGTATGAATTAAACGAAGAAGAAAGGAAGAACAAGTAACTGATTAGTGACGGGTTATATATAGTTTAGCTGTGTTATAAATTAGAAATAGAAGCTGCAGCGAGGTGGTTAAAGGTGTAGTCGGGTGAGCGAGAGGTCTCGGGTTCGAGCCCCGTCGTGGGAAATTCTTTTTAGAAAAGCTTTCAAAAGGGTATATGAAATGTCCCATTCATATCGATTATAAACGTTTCATATTAATTGATCTCTTTGCGAGATTTTGACCTCTATATGAGATGTTTTTCAAAGACTGCATTCGTTTTTAAAACAAACCATAACCTTTATTTTATTGTCAAGGTTAAAAGGACACCACCTAGTTATCAAGAAATGATAATCTAAAAATATCACACTTACACACTACTAATACATATTGGTATAATATTAATATGTTACAACAAAGTAATTCTCGAATGCAGTTTTAAACAATATTAAACAAGCATGCTGACACCAAATCTTGTCCATATTTTAGCATGCAATAGCGGAAGCTCTTAATAATCACCTGAGAATAAACATGCTTTTAACGTCAAAAAAATGTTGGTGAGTTATAGGTTTAACCTATATATTTATCAAATCGTAATAATAGACCACAAGATTTCATATTTCAATATACATCCTATACATAGAGATAAAAATCATTCATATGGTGAACACCTGATAACTGACATTAATAAGATGCATATAAGAATATCCCCTATCATTCCGGGAAATCCTTCGGACATGATAAAAACGAATTCGGAGTACTAAAGCATCCGGTACTTTGAATGGGGTTCGTTAGGCCCAATAGGTCTATCTTTAGGATCCGCATCAATTAGTAGATCGGTTTACTAATTCTTAGGCTACCAAGCAAAAGGGGCATATTCGGCTTTGATCATTCACCCATATAATGTAGTTTCAATTACTTGTGTCTATTTCGTAAAACATTTATAAAACTGCATGTATTCTCATCCCAAAAATATTAGATTTTAAAAGTGGGCCTATAACTCACTTTCACAGATTTTTACGTCATCGGGAAGTAAAACTTGGCTACTGGTCGATTCACGAACCTATAACAAATATGTACATATATATCAAGTACGTTAAAAATATATTTACAACATTTTTATTACGTTTTAATGATTTTAGTTTATTAAGTCAGCTGTCCTCGTTAGTAACCTACAACTAGTTGTCCACAGTTAGATGTACAGTAATTAAATCGATATATATATTATCTTGAATCAATCCACGACCCAGTGTTTACATGTCTCAGGCTAGATCACAACTCAAAGTATATATATTTTTGGAATCAACCTCAACCCTGTATAGCTAACTCAAACATTACTGCATATAGAGTGTCTATGGTTGTTCTAAATAATATATATACATGGGTCGATATGATATGTCAAAACATTTGTATACGTGTCTATGGTATCCCAAGATTACAAAATATATTAGAACATATGTATAATACAATATAATTTAGCTAGGATATGATTAATATAGATTTCTTACCAATTTTCACATAGCTACAACAAGAAAAATTATCCAATCTTGTTTTACCCATAACTTCTTCGTTTTAAATCCGTTTTGAGTGATTCAAGTTGCTATGGTTTCATATTGAACTTAAGTTTATGAATCTAAACATAAAAAGTATAAGTTTATAGTAGAAAATAAATGTTAAAATTCAATATTATAAGAGGTAGTCATTTCAGTCGAAAGAACGACGTCTTGATGACCATTTTGAAAAACATACTTTCACTTTGAGTTTAACCTTGATTTTTGGATATAGTTTCATGTTCATAATAAAAATTATTTTCCCAGAAGAACAACTTTTAAATCAAAGTTGATCATAGTTTTTAATTAACTAACCCAAAACAGCCATGCGGTGTTACTACGACGGCGTATATCCGGTTTTACGGTATTTTTCGTGTTTTTAGGTTTTAAATCATTAAGTTAGCATATCATATAGATATATAACATGTGTCTAGTTGATTTTAAAAGTCAAGTTAGAAGGATTAACGTTTTTTTGCGAACAAGTTTAGAATTAACTAAACTATGTTATAGTGATTACAAGTTTAAACCTTCGAATAAGAAAGTTATATATATATGATTCGAATGAGGTTATGAACATCATTACTACCTAAAGGTTTGTGAATAAACCTACTGGAAATGAGAAAAATAGATCTAACTTCAAAGGATCCTTGGATGGCTTGAAAGTTCTTGAAGCAAAATCATGACACGAAAACAAGTTCAAGTAAGATTTCCACTCAAAATAAGATTGTCATAGTTACAGAAATTGAATCAAAGTTTGAGTATGAGTATTACCTTCAATTAGAAAGATATCTTACTGTAAATAAGAAAGATTTCTTGAGGTTGGATGATCACTTGAAATGGATTTGAAAGATTGAAAGTAAGCTAGCAAACTTGGAAGTGTTGTTGGTGTGTTCTTGAGTAGTTGTTTTGTATCTTGGTTTATGTATGGATTTATGAACTAGACTGAGCTAGATTTTGATGAAGGTGATGAAGAACACTTAGAACAATGGAAGAACACTTGATAGAGAGTAATTTGATTCAAGAAAATTGCAAAGTGAATGTGTTTATGAGTTTGCTACTTCACGTGAAAATGATGCTCCCATATAGGCTCCATTAGTTTGTAATTTTTTGAGATATTTCATGCTAGATGTTAAATGATGGTTCCCACATGGTTAGATAACTCACAAGGGCTGCTAAGAGCTGATCATTGGAGTGTATATACCAATAGTAAATACATTTAGAAGCTGTGTATTGTATGAGTACAAATACGAGTGCATACGAGCAGAATTTTTGATGAAATTGAATGAGGATGTAATTGTAAGCATTTTTGTTAAGTAGAAGTACTTTTATGAGTGTCTTGAAGTCTTTCAAAAGTGTATGAATACGTATTAAAATACTACATGTATATACATTTTAACTGAGTCGCTAAGTCATCGTTAGTCGTTACATGTAAGTGTTGTTTTGAAACATTTAAGTTAACGATCTTATTAAATGTTGTTAACACATTGTTTATTATATCTAATGAGATGTTAAATTATTACATTATCATGATATTATGATGTATTAATATATCTTAATATGATATATATATATATATACATTTAAATGTCGTTACAACGATAATCATTACATATATGTGTCGTTTCGAAATCCTTAAGTTAGTAGTCTTGTTTTTACATATGTAGTTCATTGTTAATACACTTAATGATATGTTTACTTATCATATATCATGTTTATAATAGTGTATCAATATATTAATATGATTCATAGGTATTTAGTAAGACGTTGTTATAACGATAATCCTTATATATATCATTTCGAGTTTCTTAATTCAATAAACTCATTTTTATGTATATCACTCATTGTTAATATACCTAGTGAGATACTTACTTATCATACTATCTTGTTAACTATATATATATATCTATATATATATATATATATATATATATATATATATATATATATATATATATATATATATATATATATATATATATATATATGTCATCATATAGTTAAAGTTTTAACGTTCGTGAATCGCCGATCAACTTGGGTGGTCAACTGTCTACATGAAACTCAATTCAATTAATCAAGTTTTAACAAGTTTGATTGCTTAACATGTTGGAAACACTTAATAATATAAATATCAATTTCATTTAATATATATAAACATGGAAAAGTTCGGGTCACTACAGTACCTACCCGTTAAATAAATTTCGTCCCGAAATTTTAAGCAGTTGGAGGTGTTGACGTATCTTCTGGAAATAAGTGCGGGTATTTCTTCTTCATCTTATCTTCTTGTTCCCAGGTGAACTCGGGTCCTCTATGAGCATTCCATCGAACCTTAACAATTGGTATCTTGTTTTGCTTAAGTCTTTTAACCTCACGATCCATTATTTCGACGGGTTTTTCGATGAATTGAAGTTTTTCGTTGATTTGGATTTCGTCTAACGGAATAGTGAGATCTTCTTTAGCAAAACATTTCTTCAAATTTGAGACATGGAAAGTGTTATGTACAGCCGCGAGTTGTTGAGGTAACTCAAGTCTGTAAGCTACTGGTCCAACACGATCAATAATCTTGAATGGTCTAATATACCTTGGATTTAATTTCCATCGTTTACCAAATCGAACAACGCCTTTCCAAGGTGCAACTTTAAGCATGACCATCTCTCCAATTTCAAATTCTATATCTTTTCTTTTAATGTCAGCGTAGCTCTTTTGTCAACTTTGGGCGGTTTTCAACCGTTGTTGAATTTGGATGATCTTCTCGGTAGTTTCTTGTATTATCTCCGAACCCGTAATCTGTCTATCCCCCACTTCACTCCAACAAATCGTAGACCTGCACTTTCTACCATAAAGTGCTTCAAACGGCACTATCTCAATGCTTGAATGGTAGCTATTGTTGTAGGAAAATTCTGCTAACGGTAGGTGTCGATCCCAACTGTTTTCGAAATCAATAACACATGCTCGTAGCATGTCTTCAAGTGTTTGTATCGTCCTTTCACTCTGTCCATCAGTTTGTGGATGATAGGCAGTACTCATGTCTAGACGAGTTCCTAATGCTTGCTATAATGTCTGCCAGAATCTTGAAATAAATCTGCCATCCCTATCAGAGATAATAGAGATTGGTATTCCATGTCTGGAGACGACTTCCTTCAAATACAGTCGTGCTAACTTATCCATCTTGTCATCTTCTCTTATTGGTAGGAAGTGTGCTAATTTGGTGAGACGATCAACTATTACCCAAATAGTATCAAAACCACTTGGAGTCCTTGGCAATTTAGTGATGAAATCCATGGTAATGTTTTCCCATTTCCATTCCGGGATTTCGGGTTGTTGAAGTAGACCTGATGGTTTTTGATGCTCAGCTTTGACCTTAGAACACATCAAACATTCTCCTACGTATTTAGCAACATCGGCTTTCATACCCGGCCACCAAAAATGTTTCTTGAGATCCTTGTACATCTTCCCCGCTCCAGGATGTATTGAGTATCTGGTTTTATGAGCTTCTCTAAGTACCATTTCTCTTATATCTCCAAATTTTGGTACCCAAATTCTTTCAGCCCTATACCGGGTTCCTTCTTCTCGAATATTAAGATGCTTCTCCGATCCTTTGGGTATTTCATCCTTTAAATTTCCCTCTTTTAAAACTCCTAGTTGCGCCTCCTTTATTTGAGTAGTAAGGTTAGTGTGAATCATTATATTCATAGCTTTTACTCGAATGGGTTCTCTGTCCTTTCTGCTCAAGGCGTCGGCTACCACATTTGCCTTCCCCGGGTGGTAACGAATCTCAAAGTCATAATCATTCAACAAATCAATCCACCTGCGCTGCCTCATGTTCAGTTGTTTCTGATTAAATATGTGTTGAAGACTTTTGTGTTCGGTATATATAATACTTTTGACCCCATATAAGTAGTGCCTCCAAGTCTTTAATGCAAAAACAATCGCACCTAATTCTAAATCATGCGTCGTATAATTCTGCTCGTGAATCTTCAATTGTCTAGACGCATAAGCAATTACTTTCGTTCGTTGCATTAATACACAACCGAGACCTTGTTTTGAGGCGTCACAATATATCACAAAATCATCATTCCCTTCAGGTAATGACAATATAGGTGCCATAAAACGCTTTCTCTTGTTCATCCTTCCATTCAAATTTCTTCCCTTTATGCGTTAATGAAGTCAAGGGTTTTGCTATTTTGGAAAAATCTTGGATGAATCTCCTGTAATAACCAGTCAGCCCTAAAAACTGGCGTATGTGTTTCGGAGTTTTCGGGGTTTCCCACTTTTCAACGGTTTCAATCTTTGCTGGATCCATCTGAATACCTTCTTTGTTCACTATGTAACCGAGGAATTGAACTTCCTCCAACCAAAATGCACACTTTGAAAACTTAACGTACATTTTTTCTTTTCTCAGCAACTCTAGCACTTTTCTCAAATGTTCTTCGTGCTCTTGATCATTCTTCGAGTAAATAAGTATGTCATCGATGAAAACAATGACAAACTTGTCAAGATATGGCCCACACACTCGGTTCATGAGTTCCATGAACACAGCTGGTGCGTTAGTCAATCCAAATGGCATAACCATAAACTCGTAATGACCGTAACGCGTCCTAAAAGCAGTCTTCGGAATATCATCCTCCTTCACCCGCATTTGATGATACCCAGAACGTAAATTAATCTTCGAATAAACCGACGAGCCTTTTAGTTGATCAAATAAGTCGTCTATTCTCGGTAGTGGGTAGCAGTTCATGATGGTAAGTTTGTTCAACTCTCGGTAGTCGATACACAACCTAAATGTACCATCCTTCTTCTTGACAAACAAAACAAGAGCTCCCCACGGTGATGTGCTTGGTCGAATGAAACCACGCTCTAAAAGTTCCTGTAACTGACTTTGTAATTCTTTCGTTTCACTGGGTGCGAGTCTGTATGGAGCACGAGCTATTGGTGCAGCTCCTGGTACAAGGTCTATTTGAAATTTAACTGATCGATGTGGGGATAATCTCGGTAATTCTTTCGAAAATACATCGGGAAATTCTTTTGCGGCGGGAACATCACTGATGTTCTTTTCTTCAGGTTTAACTTCCTCGATGTGTACTAGAATGATGTAACAACCTTTTCTTATTAGTTTTTGCGCCTTCAAACTACTAATAAGATTTAATTTCGCGTTGTTCTTTTCTCCGTACACCATTAAAGGTTTTCCTTTTTCACGCATAATGCGAATCGCATTTTTTAACAAACGACCTCTGCTCTCACCTTTTTCAACCAGTTCATGCCAATTATTACATCAAAACTCCCTAACTCGACTGGTATTAAATCAATTTTAAACGTTTCATCCCCCAGTTTAATTTCTCTATCCTGACATATATTATCTGCTGAAATTAATTTATCGTTTGCTAATTCGAGTAAAAATTTACTATCCAAAGGCGTCAATGGGCAACTTAATTTAGCACAAAAATCTCTACTCATATAGCTTCTATCCGCACCCGAATCAAATAAAATATAAGAAGAATTATCGTCAATAAGAAACGTACCTGTAACAAGCTCCGGGTCTTCTTGTGCTTCTATCGCATTAATATTGAAAACTCTTCCGCGGCCCTGCCCATTAGTATTCCCCTGATTCGGGCAATTTCTAATAATGTGGCCTGGTTTTCCACATTTATAACAAACAGCGTTGGTATAACTTGCTCCGACACTATTCGTTCCGGCATTACTTGTTTTGACATTATTTGTTCCTTTAGTTCTGTTAAACTTTGGTCCGTAGACCTCACACTTTGTCGCGCTATGACCATTTCTTTTACACCTATTGCAAAATGTCGTGCAAAATCCCGGGTAATTTTCTTCACACCTATGAAATGGATGTTTTTGGTTTTTGTTGCCGTTGTTGTTATTGAGGTTGTTGTTGGGATTGTTATTGTTGTTGAAACGGTTGTTGTAGTTGTTATTGTTGTTGGAACGTTTGTTGTAGTTATTGTTAGGATTGCGGTTATTGTTGCGATTGTTATTGCGGTTGTTGGGATAGTTGTTGCGATTGTGGTTGTAATTGTTATTGTTGTTGTACTGGTGACTCTTGTCACCGTTTTCCTCCCACTTCCTCTTGAGTTGTTTCGTGTTTGCTTCTTCGACCGTCTGCTCTTTAATTCTTCCCTCAATCTGATTTATGAGTTTATGAGCCATTCGACTTGCCTTTTGTATGGAAGTGGGCTCGTGTGAACTCACATCTTCTTGAATCCTTACTGGTAACCCTTTTACAAACGCGTCGATCTTCTCTTCTTCATCTTCGAATGCTCCCGGACATAATAGGCACAACTCTATGAATCATCATTCATATGTGGTAATGTCAAACCCTTGTGTTCGTAAATCTCCAAGTTCTACCTTGAGCTTATTGACTTCATTTGTAGGACGGTACTGCTCGTTCATCAATTGCTTGAATTCCGACCACGGTAGTGCGTAAGCAGCATTTTGTCCTACTTGTTCAAGATAGGTGTTCCACCACGTTAACGCAGTACCTGTGAAGGTATGTGTAGCGTACTTAACTTTGTCCTCTTCAGTACACTTTCTTATGGCAAACACTGATTCGACTTTCTCGGTCCACTGTTTCAATCCAATTGGTCATTCGGTTCCATCAAATTCCAAAGGTTTGTAGGCAGTGAATTCTTTGTAGGAGCATCCTACACGATTTCTTGTGGAATTAGTTCCACTGCTAGATCCAGAGTTATTGTAATTTTGCATCGCAGCCTGTACTGCGGCTATGTTTGATGCAAGGAAAACACAGAAGTGTTCCTCGCTCATGTTCAAATTATGACGAGTCGTCGGTGCCATTTCCTTCAAAAATAGCCCAAAAGAATTAAGTTAATCACATAGACTTTTAAGAGTAGTCAATAGTATTTCGTAGCATAGTATGAACTCATTTATAAAAGCTTTTTCTTCATATTAGCGTTTTATAGTTTTAATTCAGGTAGTATCTACCCGTTAAGTTCATACTTAGTAGCTAATATACAATTCAACTAATACAATTCTATATGAAAAAACTGATTATAATAATATTTCGCGTTCAAATTTTATACAATATTTTACAAACTTACAATACCGCTATTATACATATAGGATGAAATATAACACATAGTAACTTTGTTACTCGGCAGCTATAAAGGCAATTCTAGTTAATACGCAAGTCATTCAGCAAAAGAAATAAAGACACGTAATTCATAAGTCCAGAAACAAGTCATGCATTCTGGTTTTACTAAGACAACTTCCCATCCTTGGTCTTGTGGAAAGTAACCGTTATGACCATTGGCTAGGCAGCATGTTGTAATGTCGTCAAAAGGACGAGGGTTTCGTAATATCCAACAGCCCCGTAATAACCTAAAAATCTTGTTTCTCACCCCAACTACTGAATCCGTCACTTGTGGGAATGTTTCATTTAATAGTTGTAATCCGATGTTTTTTTCTCACTTTGGTGAGAAGCGAACATCACTAACCCGTAAGCATAACATGCTTCTTTATGTTGCATGTTAGAAGCTCTTTCTAATTTACGAAATCCTATATTGGGATATGTTGAGTCAAAATAGGCTCTTAACCCGTAGAATAAAATTGCATTTGGGTTCCCCGCATTTAACGCTTTAAAGGAAACACGGCGTAACTTACGATCTCCCCAATGTGATATACCCCACCTATCAAAGGAAAGCCTTTTATAAACTAAGGCATTTCTGGAAAGTCTTTCAAATGTTTGACAAGTTAATTTGGCCATAACTAATTGTGCCGATGAATTCAGACCGACTCTAGACAAGATTTCATCAATCATATCCTCTGGTAGGTCTTCTAAAATATTCTGTTGTCTACCCTTAACGTCCATTTTGTGTTTTTATACTGTAAAATAGACGAGGATTAGATTCGTAAAAGATAATTAACAAACAATACAAGAAATTTTACATAGAACATAAAAGTACAAGCACACTACAATACATATAATACACCACATGATTATAACCCTCTGATCTGAATCACTGGTTTCTTCTTCTTCGAACTTGGTTCGTTTTCCTAATTTTCTAGGGATATATGGTGTTCCTCTAATACAAGCCGTCGTTTTCCACAATGGTTTAGAAAAACCTGGTGGTTTAGAGGTTCCCGGGTTATTGTTACAATTTAGGAAATACGAATGTTGCTGATACATATAAAGTTCATCGGGGTTGGAATCAGGTTTCTCTATTTTTACACCTTTTCCCTTATTATTTTCTTTTACTCTATTAAATTGGGTCGAGGTAATTTCTATAACATCATCGGAATCCTCATCGGGATCCGATTCATCGGAAAATTGGTAATCTTCCCAATATTTTGCTTCCTCGGCGCAAACACCATTGACCATTATAAACTTTGGTCCGTTGGTTGAGGATTTTCTTTTATTTAATCGATTTACTATAGGTATCAATATTTCTTCCTCCGGAACCTCTTCTTCTTCCGGTTCCTCCTCTTCCGGTTCCTCCTCTTTCAGTTCCTCTTCGGGAATTTGTGAATCTTCCCAAAATATATTCGACTCTTCATTATTATTAGGTGAGTCGATGGGATTGGTACTAGAGGTAGACATCTATCACATAATATCAAACACGTTAAGAGATTAATATATCACATAATATTTACATGTTACAATTTGTAGTTTCCAACAAAAAATATTAAGCAATCATTTTTAAAGAAAACACGATCGAAGTCCAGACTCACTAATGCATCCTAACAAACTCGATAAGACACACTAATGCAAATTTTCTGGTTCCTTAAGACCAACGCTCGGATACCAACTGAAATGTCCCGTTTATATCGATTATAAACGTTTCATATTAATTAATTTCTTTGCGAGATTTTGACCTCTATATGAGATGTTTTTCAAAGACTGCATTCATTTTTTAAAACAAACCATAACCTTTATTTTATTGACAAGGTTAAAAGGACACCACCTAGATTATCAAGAAATGATAATCTAAAAATATCACACTTACAAACTACCAATACATATTGGTTTACAATATATATATGTTATAACAAAGTAATTCTCGAATGCAGTTTTAATCAATATTATACAAGCATGCTGACACCAAATTTTGTCCATATTTTAGCATGCAACAACGGAAGCTCTTAATAATCACTTGAGAATACACATGCTTTGAATGTCAACAAAAATGTTGGTGAGTTATAGGTTTAACCTATATATTTATCAAATCGTAATAATAGACCACAAGATTTCATATTTCAATATACATCCTATACATAGAGATAAAAATCATTCATATGGTGAACACCAGGTAACTGACATTAACAAGATGCATATAAGAATATCCCCTATCATTCCGGGAAATCCTTCAGACATGATAAAAAAGAATTCGAAGTACTAAAGCATCCGGTACTTTGGATGGGGTTCGTTAGGCCCAATAGATCTATCTTTAGGATTCGCGTCAATTAGTAGATTGGTTTACTAATTCTTAGGCTACCAAGCAAAAGGGGCATATTCAGCTTCGATCATTCACCCATATAATGTAGTTTCAATTACTTGTGTCTATTTCATAAAACATTTATAAAACTGCATGTATTCTCATTACAAAAATATTAGATTTTAAAAGTGGGACTATAACTCAATTTCACAGATTTTTACTTCATCGGGAAGTAAGACTTAGCCACTGGTCGATTCACGAACCTATAACAAATATGTACATATATATCAAAGTATGTTCAAAATATATTTACAACATTTTTATTACGTTTTAATGATTTCAGTTTATTAAGTCAGCTGTCCTAGTTAGTAACCTATAACTAGTTGTCCACAGTTAGATGTACAGATCAATCTACGACCCAGTGTATACACGTCTTAGGCTAGATCACAACTCAAAGTATATATATTTTTTGAATCAACCTAAACCCTGTATAGCTAACTCAAACATTACTGCATATAGAGTGTCTATGGTTGTTCCAAATAATATATATACATGGGTCGATATGATAAGTCAAAACATTTGTATACGTGTCTATGGTATCCTAAGATTACATAATATATTAGAATATATGTATTATATAATATAAGTTATCTAGGATATGATTAATATAGATTCGTTACCAATTTTCACGTAGCTACAACAAGCAAAATTATCAAATCTTGTTTTACCCGTAACTTCTTCGTTTTAAATCCGTTTTGAGTGATTCAAGTTGCTATGGTTTCATATTGAACTTAAGTTTATGAATCTAAATATAAAAAGTATAAGTTTATTGTCGGAAATACAGGTTACAATTCAATATTATAAGAGGTAGTCATTTCAGTCGAAAGAACAACGTCTTGATGACCATTTTGAAAAACATACTTCCACTTTGAGTTTAACCATGATTTTTGGATATAGTTTCATGTTCATAATAAAAATCATTTTCCCAGAAGAACAACTTTTAAATCAAAGTTTATCATAGTTTTTAATTAACTAACCCAAAACATACGACGGCGTATATCCGGTTTTACGGTGTTTTTTTGTGTTTTCAGGTTTTAAATCATTAAGTTAGCATATCATATAGATATAGAACATGTGTCTAGTTGATTTTAAAAGTCAAGTTAGAAGGATTAACTTTTGTTTGCGAACAAGTTTAGAATTAACTAAACTATGTTCTAGTGATTACAAGTTTAAAACCTTCGAATAAGATAGTTTTATATATATGATTCGAATGATGTTATGAACATCATTAATACCTCAAGTTTTGTGAATAAACCTACTGGAAATGAGAAAAATAGATCTAGCTTCAAAGGATCCTTGGATGGCTTGAAAGTTCTTGAAGCAAAATCATGACACGAAAACAAGTTCAAGTAAGATTTCCACTCAAAATAAGATTGTTATAGTTATAGAAATTGAATCAAAGATTTCTTGAGGTTGGATGATCACTTGAAATTTATTTGCAAGATTGAAAGTAAGCTAGCAAACTTGGAAGTGTTGTTGGTGTGTTCTTGAGTAGTTGTTTTGTATCTTGGTTTATGTATGGATTTATGAACGAGATTGAGCTAGATTTTGATGAAGATGATGAAGAACACTTAGAACAATGGAAGAACACTTGAGAGAGAGTAATTTGATTCAAGAAAATTGCAAAGTGAATGTGTTTGTGAGTTTGCTACTTCACGTGAAAATGATGCTCCCATATAGGCTCCATTAGTTTGTAATTTTTTGAGATATTTCATGCTAGATGTTAAATGATGGTTCCCACATGGTTAGGTAACTCACAAGGGCTGCTAAGAGCTGATCATTGGAGTGTATATACCAATAGTAAATACATTTAGAAGCTGTGTATTGTATGAGTACAAATACGAGTGCATACGAGTAGAATTTTTGATGAAAATGAATGAGAATGTAATTGTAAGCATTTTTGTTAAGTAGAAGTACTTTTATGAGTGTCTTGAATTCTTTCAAAAGTGTATGAATACATATTAAAATACTACATGTGTATACATTTTAACTGAGTCGTTAATGCCTCGTTAGTCGTTACATGTAAGTGTTGTTTTGAAACCTTTAAGTTAACGATCTTGTTAAATGTTGTTAACACATTGTTTATTATATCTAATGAGATGTTAAATTATTACATTATCATGATATTATGATATATTAATATATCTTAATATGATATATATACATTTAAATGTTGTTACAACGATAATCATTACATATATGTCTCGTTTCGAAATCCTTAAGTTAGTAGTCTTGTTTTTGACATATGTAGTTCATTGTTAATACACTTAATGATATGTTTACTTATCATATATCATGTTTATCATAGTGTATCAATATATTAATATGATTCATAGGTATTTAGTAAGACGTTGTTATAACGATAATCGTTATATATATCGTTTCGAGTTTCTTAATTCAATAAACTCATTTTTATGTATATCACTCATTGTTAATATACCTAGTGAGATACTTACTTATCATACTATCATGTTAACTATATATATATATATATATATATATATATATATATATATATATATATATATGTCATCATATAGTTTTTACAAGTTTTAACATTCGTGAATCGCCGGTCAACTTGGGTGGTCAATTGTCTACATGAAACTCAATTCAATTAATCAAGTTTAACAAGTTTGATTGCTTAACATGTTGGAAATACTTAATCATGTAAATATCAATTTCATTTAATATATATAAACATGGAAAAGTTCGGGTCACTACAGTATACACTTTTATATTTTCATTTTTATTATTATTATTATTATTATTATTATTATTATTATTATTATTATTATTATTATTATTATTATTATTATTATTATTATTATTATGATTACTATTATTATTATTATCATTATTATTATTATTGTTATTTTTAAGTAGTAGTATTATTGAGTATTATTAATTATCCTAATTATCGTTATTGTTATTATTATAATATAAGTGTTATTGTTATCATTATGATTAAGATTATTGCTATGTAATTATTGTTACAACTAACATTAATATTATGAAACTTAGTATCATTAATAAGTAATATTATTATTATCATTATCAGTAGTATTATCATTTAAAAATTAGTAGTATTATCATTACTAATATAATTATTATTATTAGAATTGCTAATATTGATATAAGAATTATTGTAGTTAGGATTATTATAATTATTATTATGGAAATAATACAAATTATTATTATTATCACTAATATTAGTATTAGTATCATTTTAGAATTTTTATTATTATTATTATTAACAAAAGTATTATTATTAAGATTACCGCTAGTAATAAGACCGTTATAATCATTATCATTATCAAGTATTAGGTATTATTATCAAAATGATTATTTTCATTACCATCATTACTAAATTTTCATTTAAATTAAAAACTACTATTATCATCATAAGATTTATTATTAAAGCTATCATTAACAGTAAAATTAATATTTTTTTTAGTTATTATTATTAATACCGTTATATTTATCACTAAGAATATTAACATTATTAATTTTATTAGTAATATTAAGTATTATCAATATTATCATTTTTACCATTACAAATATTATTTTGGTATTATTATAATTACTAGTTTCAACAAATAAATAATATATATAAAAATATATTTAACATAAATAACTTAACTATATAAATACTTTTATATACAAAAGGAATACATTTAATTAAATAATGAAAAATATATAAGTTAATAATATAAAAATTATAACACTAATAAATTTATATATATATATATATATATATATATATATATATATATATATATATATATATATATATATATATATATTTGTTTGATTACAATTATGTATATTAATAAATATACAAATGATATAGGTTCGTGAATCCGAGACCAACACTGCATTGTTCAATATCGTCATATGTATTTTTACTACAAAATACAGTATTGTGAGTTTCATTTGCTCCCTTTTTAAATGCTTTTGCAATATATATTTTTGGGACTGAGAATACGTGCGCTGCTTTATAAATGTTTGACAAAATAGACACAAGTACTTAAAACTACATTCTATAGCTGGATTATTAAACCAAATATGGGTGATGACCCGAAAATTTTCGACCAAATTTAAACTTAATCTTTATATGTTTCCGACATGATAAGCAGAGTCTGTAATAGTGAAGTCTCAAAAACTTTGAACTGTGTTCATGTATACATCTGACCATTGACCATCCTCGACGATTCACGAACTATTATGTGTAAATGAATATGTAAATATATATATATATATATATATATATATATATATATATATATATATATATATATATATATATATATATATATATATATAAGTAAGTGTATATATAATATTAAGAGTATTATTATTAAAGTTTACAAAAATTATCATTTTTATTATTATTAAACATTGTTAATAATGATATCATTCTTATTACTAGTATTATTTTGATTATAAATAGTATTATTATTATTTCTATTATTATTATTATTTGTATTTTTTTATTAATTCTAATATTAATAATTTCATTATTATTATTAATGTTTTTATGTTTAATTATTATTAATATTAAATATATAACAGCAGGTATATGATTGAACTTAGTTACACATCATAATCACACTATATTTGATTGTACTTCTTGTCCCTAATTTGATTATCAAACGAAACCAATCACAGGAAAATAATAAAGTTTGTTGCAAGTCTTTATCTGTTTTACCATTTTCTTTTGTTTCCTTTCTGGCTCCTTTATTCTACGAAATCCATAAACTAATATATAAAAATCGGTTAACTAGTAATTATAAGAAATTCATTCAACTCTTTGATCATCACCATCATTCACCAAACCCACGATCACCATCATTTTTGCAACCCATCACATTTGGTTTTCATTGAACAAATCATCAAGGTTGTTTTTTGATAAAGACTCATAAACCATGAACCACCTTGATCACCATAAACCAAGCCACCACCAAACCACAATGTCACCTGTGTACCACCCTCAAAATGAAACCAAGTTTTATTATTAACGGGCTCGAAACAAGATCTTGTGCACGTGTTTCTGGTCACCTCTCCAGGACAATGCCACGTCAACCCACATATCAAAAACAATACCCTTAATATTTATGTTGTTGCTCAAAACCGAAGACCACTTGCAACCCCTTGTTGGAACTGCTGTATCCTTTTTATGCTCACCTTCGATGATCATCAAACACCACGAATCACCTCCCTAAGCCGCCACTTTGCTGCTACGTTGTGCAGCCATCAAACGCGATCTCCACTATCATTTTTTTTACTGTTGTACGTAGCTAGAAACCACTCCAAAACAACATGTTATCAACGTCGGATTTGACACCCAAACACAACCCAAAACCCCCGCTTGCAACCACCATTATCAACATCACACAAGTATTATGTGTGGCAAGTTTAAGAAATAAAGAAATTATAGTATTTATCATATGTGTGTTTCAACATGGGAGAATACAAGTTTACGTAAATAAGTTATTTGAATAACTTTACAACTTGCAAAGTTCCATCTAAATTATCTTTCACAAGGCTGGGTGCTCTCTTTTTTGTTAGTGAATTTGTTACAAATTTATGAGTTAATTATTATATACATCGAATGAAACACAAAGAGAAGGTGCCGACATTTTTATTACACTTTTGAGTTAGTGGAACGAATCTTTTTCTATTTTGGATTTAGTCGATCATGAAATCTACTAAAGGAACACCTTCATTAGGAAACAACACATTATACATATATTTTTATCGACTGTTATAGTGCACAAGTTCGATTAATCAATTTATTTTGGAGATGATGTATGATGTTCGATGATGATATAATGATGATGATGATGTTCGGTTCATGGATTGTGATTATGATAGAAACTAGCTTAAAGGATTTGAAATCCTTATTAATTAACAAATATAATCGTGGAGCAATGGTTCGGTTTTGTTGTGGTTAATCAAGAGGTCTCGGGTTCAAGTCTGGGATTTGGTATTTTTTTTAGTAGAAGAAGTAGAAACGGAAAGAACGAGTTATATATAAATTTAGGTTATATTATTTCGGGAGGATTTAAATAGACGAATGGTTAAGTGTGTTTGCGGGTTAGCGGAATGTCGCGGGCTCAAACCCGGACTTTGGCATTTTTTTTAAGGGCTAATACATTGAGGTAGTTTAATTATTAACTCATTTTCATTATTATTATTATTATTATTATTATTATTATTATTATTATTATTATTATTATTATTATTATTATTATTATTATTATTATCATTATTATTATTATTATTATTATTATTAGTATTATTATTATCATTATTATTATTATTATTATTATTATTATTATTATTAATATTATTATTATTATTATTATTATCATCCTAAGTATTATTAATGACCCAACTAGTATTAGAATAGGTATTATTAGTATTACGACTAAGATTATTGATATTAGTAATATTATTAGTATCATTATTTTAAGAATTAATACTTTTATTAAAACTATCATTTTATATATACATTATCATTTCTAATAAAATTATTATTATTATTACTAGTATAAAAGTTATCATTTTATCATTAATATTAAAAGTATCATTTTTAACTCTATTATCATTATTATTATTTTTATCATTTCTAATATTATTTTAATTTTAACAAACAAAAGATATATACATATACATACAAAAAGGTATTAAATACATATAACATAACAAAATTTATATTTTTTTTAAATATATGAAACATATAGATTATTAATATAAAAATGATATAACTAATAAATAACTATATATAAAAAATTTGTTCGATTACTATTTTGTGTTAATATATATATATATATATATATATATATATATATATATATATATATATATATAGGTTCGTGAATCCGAGGCCAACCCTGCATTGTTCAATATAGTCATATGTATTTTTACTACAAAATATATTAGGTGAGTTTCATTTGCCTTTTTACCCTTTATATTTTTGGGCTGAGAATACATGCGCAATTTTTATAAATGTTTTACGAAATAGACACAAGTAATTGAAACTACATTATATGGGTGAATGATCGAAGCCGAATATGCCCCTTATTGCTTGGTAGCCTAAGAATTAGGGAACATCACTAATTTTGAGAATTAGTGCACGCCTAATTGACGCGAATCCTAAAGATAGATCTATTGGGCCTAACGAACCCCATCCAAAGTACCGGATGCTTTAGTACTTCGATGTTGTTTTTATCATGTCCGAAGGATTTTCCGTAATGATAGGGGATATTCTTATATGCATCTTGTTAATGTCGGTTACCAGGTGTTCACCGTATAAATGATTTTTGTCTCTATGCATGGGACGTATATTTATGAGAACTGGAAATGAAATTCTTGTGTTCTATTAAAATATTGAAAATGAATGATTATGATAAACTAATGAACTCACCAACCTTTTGGTTGACACTTTAAATCATGTTTATTCTCAGGTATTAAAGAAATCTTCCGCTGTGCATTTGCCAATCGGGTAACCGACATTAACAAGATGCATATAAGAATATCCCCTATCATTCTGGGACATCCATCGGACATGATAAAAATGAATTCGAAGTACTAAAGCATCCGGTACTTTGGATGGGGTTTGTTAGGCCCAATAGATCTATCTTTAGGATTCACGTCAATTAGTAGATCGGTTTACTAATTCTTAGGCTACCAAGCAAAAAGGGGCATATTCGGCTTCGATCATTCAACCATAGAATGTAGTTTCAATTACTTGTGTCTATTTCGTCAAACATTTATAAAAACAGTGCATGTATTCTCAGTCCCAAAAATATATATTGCAAAAGCATTTAAAAAGGGAGCACATTAAACTCATAATACTGTATTTCGTAGTAAAAATACATATGACGAAACTGAAAAATGCAGGGTTGGCCTCGGATTCACGAACCTATATCATTTATATATATATATTAACACATATAATTGTAATCGAGCAAATTTATATATATTATTATTAATTGTTATTATAGTGAATTATATGTTTCATTAATAATTTTAATTATCTATATTTATTTTATATACTTTAGATAAATAGTTAGTATCTATTATAAAACTATTAATATAATTATGTTATATATAATAGTTATATTTTATATAAATAATATTTGTTGTAATAATAATAATAATAATAATAATAATAATAATAATAATAATACTAATGGTAATATTAGTAATCCAATTAATGATAATAATAATAATAATAATGCTAAAAATAATGATTTTAATGTTAAAAATAATAATGATGATAATTTCAATAATAATGATAATATTAATAAAATGATAATTTTATTAAAAATGATACTTTTAATGATAATGATAATTCGTTTAATCATGGCTTAATTATATTTATATTTATAACCATATCTTATATTGTCGTAAACCTAATCATACTTATAGTTATATTTCTCGATTATATATATATATATATATACATACCTTAACTATATCCATTATTGTAACCATAAACATGTTCATTTTATCCTTCCATAAATTAAGCATCTTTTATATCATAAAAAAAAATCACAATGATAATAATAATAATAATAAAAATAATAGTAATAATAATAATAATAATAATAATAATAATAATAATAATAATAATAATAATAATAATAATAATAATAATAATAATAATAATAATAATAATAATAATAATAATCACAATAATAAAACTTTTAATTTAGAGAACTACCTCAAAAAGCTTTCCTAAAAAAAATGCCAAGAACCAGACTCGAACTCAAGACCTCTCGCTTAACACCAATACCCTTAACCATTTCTCTACCTTGTATATTTCACACTTTAATTCCATTTAACTCACAATACCACATACTTCCATCGATTTTTACTGTCCATAGAAATCAGTAGCTGGGTCTCGGCCCAACTGAAAATAATACACGACCCAATACTAAACTCGGCCTAATTATGAAACACAAATCATAACAGCCCGATAACCAATCCCATACCTATTTTCTATTCGCTGTATATGCTATCCTATCACAATTTATTTCTTTGATCTGGTACATGAATGGCAGGAACACACAAAAAGAAAAAAAATAAAATAAAACGCATGCTCACTTAGTATTTCATCATCATCTCGTCATGTACATCTTTTCTCTCATAATGATCATTATTTTCATTTTGTGATTAACCTCAATCATCCCTCAATATACGGGTCCCGTAGCTAAAACAAACTAAACACGTACTCCACTTTGTTTTCCAGCCGTACTAGCATTATTATACCACTTTAACTTTTTTCTGTTTTATATTTGATCTATTTAATTGATTTGAACTTCTTCTTGGGTCTACATGCTTAGAAGATAACCAATTTTCAAACTTATATTGCATTAGTCAAGTTTGTACTTTACAGATCTTTCCCACTTGCCTTTATCACTAGCTTTATTTGAACATGTATAAACAATTCCATTTGATGGGTGTGTATCTCGGCCCACCACAGGAACCGAATAAAAAGAAAGGCAACTTTACGTGAATTATCATTATCAAGTCTCCCACCATCTTTAGCCTTATTTAAACATTCACACAGCCGAATGTGAGGTTTTATAAAGGTTCGGTGGTATGGTGATTAAAATAGAAACAAAAGTTGTAGCAGGCGTGTTGTGGAAATAGCGAAGAGAAAGAAAAAAAAGAAAGATTAACAGCCGTCAGTTTAGTAAAAATCACGAGCAATAATCGTTGGTATTATTGTTTGAAATTTAATGTGATGATATGCTCTTGACAGAAATTAGGAGAGGGAAAGTTAGAGAGAGAAGAAAGCGTAATGGTGGTTTGGTGTCTGTGACTAGTTGTAATACCTCAAATGGTTTCGGTTTACTGAAGAGAACAGAAATGTTATTAATCGTGCAGTGGTATTAGTTTAATGGAGGTGTTCGATGGTGATGGTTTGTGGTTGATGAGAGTGGTTTTCGATGGTGTTCTGTGGAGGTTGAAATATTATAAATAGAAAAACAAGTGGCATTTATTGTGGTTGTACAGGGTGGTGTTTTGGGTTTAAATATGAAGATGAGAGAGGTGGGTGATAGTTTGCAAGTGTGTTTCATTTTTATGTCTCTCTGTAAGTTTAAACTCATTTATATATATCTATCCTATATTCCTATCGGTACATATTTATATGAGTATGTATGTATATATAAGTATACATAATATTATTAATGGTAATCGAATGATTGATTTGGAACTATATCTGGATTGTTTTGCAGTGAATGAAATTGACAACCGTGGAGTAAAGAAGAGAGAAAGGAGGATAAAGGATTAAAGTTGATCTTGATATCTAACTGCATTGTACCTGCAGTTGTTTTGTAGTGATTTGGAGTCGACATAATGAAATTCGTGAGCAGGGAATGAAGAAAAAATTTACAAGTGGATTGTGATTGATAACAGATTCAATTGAAGTTGCTGTAGTGTTAATGGAGTCGACAAAGTTTTAATCAGGGAGGAGAAAAATATAAAAAAAAATGGAAAAGGGATAGTGACAGGAAATAGATTTTGTATCTGTTATGAGTGTTGGGTTCTTTCTGTTTTCTATTTTAATTTCACGGATTACATGAGGTATTATGAGTACATGATGTAATAGTTAAATTCGATCATAAATGAATAGTTGAGGTCGACTTGTAACAACTTACAATAAGGATAGAATCTCAAATCAGAAAGACAAATAAAATAAACAAATTATCAACAGATAGAGGTGTGTACAATATTCGATTATGTAACTAATTCTTTATGTTTTAAATAATATAATAGTAGTTAATAAATATATAATTAATTATGATACTTGTTAATAAGTTTGTAATAATAATAATAGAATTAATAATAGGGATATTAATAATAATAATATTAAAATAATACTAATAATAATAAATATTATTATTATTATATTAATAAATAAAATCATAAATTTCTAATAATGATAATATTAGTAATAACAATACAAATGATAGTTTTTATAATAATACCTATTTTAATAATGATTATGAATAAATAATATTAACAATAAGGATAATGATAATTATTAATAATGGTATTAATAATGATATATTTTTTTATCATAATAACTAATGACATTTAAATTACAACTAAATTATAATTTTAATCACTCTTATAATAATAGTTTAATAACGTATTTCAAGTTATCACACACATATACATATAAATATTCAATAACAATTGTTCGTGAATCGTCAGAAATGGTCGAAGATTAATTGCATATATGAAAAAAAATTAAAATTTTCAACATTACAGACTTTGCTTATCGTGTCGGGAACATTAATTATTTAAAGATAAAGTTTAAATTTGGTATGAAATTTCTGGGTCGTCATAGTACCTACCCGTTAAAGAAATTTTGTCCCGAAATTTGAGTGAGGTGGTCATGGCTAACAATAAAAATGTTTTCATGACGATTATGAGTTGATAAATAGAGTTTTATCATTATTGATTAATATAGATAAAACGATTTGATTATGTGGAGCGTACGAGTGAAGCTATTACAAAAGAGTGAAATGAGTAGATGCATGTTTGTCTTAACCAGTGATGTAGTCATGGTTGATTTTCCGGAATTTAAGGGATTTAAAGAAAATCTTCGTAATCTGAATAAGACCTGATCTTTCAGAATTTAAGGAAATTAGGATCCTCTTTGGTTGAATGCGATAATATGTTTCGATTGCTCTGTCGGATATTTCACGATAAATTCATCCCCTTCGTTTCCTTTTTATTTTGGAGTTCGATACTTTTGTTTTCTCTTCTCAACTCTAAATCAAGTGAATAATGGTCCAGAATTAGTAGGTATGGAGTTTCGAATGAACATGGCTAATGTTCTAGGAGAGAAATTATAATAGCACAATCTTGATTGGTTAAATTACCAGAATTCAAGAGAAAAGATAGAACTATCAGGAAGATATGTTCTCAATATGTTTGGAGATTTGATAGAATGTGTTGACATATGTTTATGTAATAGATTAGTGGCGCACGGTTTTATTATTACTTTGTAATGTATTTTCTGTATTTACCATGGTAACTTGTAACTCTTGTACTTTGGAGGTTGTCATATATAAACAACCTCCTCACTTGGTAATAAGTTAGTTATCCATTTTGCATATTAAAATCTTATCACTTTCTTTCTACTTGTTTTGATAACTCATACTTCTAACCCACCAAACATCCAACTAAAACCGTCAATCTAGGCTTCTTTTGGGACTAACAATTGATATCAGAGCGGGACTTGCTATCTTGCTTGTTGATCCAAGGATTGAAGCTTCAAGAATCGTGTTTTTGGAGAGTTTGGTGTTATTCGGTTGAGGTATCACGTTTTCCTCTTTTTGGTCATAAATATGGTTGTTGTATGTTAAGAATATGTTTGTGTATGCTACTAATCTGTCAAATATTGCTTAAACATGCTCTAAAATTCGAAGGTTATTTCTTAGAATCATTTGTTTCTCAGACTTTCATGTACGAAAAAGTTACTTAAAATACTATACTTTTGAGTGATAAAATATGTTTAACATATTTCTGACCTGTATGTTGAAATAACATGAGTTCTGTGTTATGTTCTGTTAGTTTAATGCTTAGCACATGTATTTAGATCGTTATTCATGTTCCTATGTTCATGTTCCTGCTGCTATGCTTGAAAAATGATGATTTTGTCACTTTATTCATGGGTTAATCGAAACATTCTTGTATTTTCTCACTTAATTCTTGCTTAGATTGTTTAAAGGCTGTAATACTACATGATTCACTGCTGAATTACCTTGAAACTCTGCTAATTCTCCTTGAAATTACTTGTAAAATTTCTTAAGTTTTCCAGATTTTGTGCTCGAAAAACCCCATCTGGGTTTGATACTGCTCGAAAACGTCCTAGGGTTACTTCACTTCAGTGAAACCCTAAGGTTTTTCCCAAAAAACTCTATTGCATTTGCCACGTGTTTAGTTGTTTTAGGATCCAAACTTTGGACCTTCGGTTAATACCCACCGAAAACGGCTTTACCCATTAGTTTTGGTACGAAAGTGACTTGTCCTTGACATATTACCTCGACTTATGTCAGAAAGGACAAAAGACATGTCCTTGTATGCATCACCTTGTACTTAAGTGTAAGAGTTCATGTGCATGGCTTTCTATTTCTTAAAAGTCAAACAAGTTTGAATTTTAAACTCACTGAACTAAACGTTTTTTAGTCAAAATGCTCGAAAAACGTTGAAAAAGGGGATTTTTGCTCGAAAACAGTAAGCAACCTGAGCATCTGCTCGAAAAATTAAGATTAAATCTTAAAAGATTGACTGAAAAACAGTGATTTGTGGTGCTCGAAAACCTTGCACGAAAATCTCATTTTGTTCGAAAACTTAAAGATTCTGTCCTTTTGTGCTCGAAAACCTTGTGTCCAGATAACCTGGTTTTGCTCGAAAACCACCCTGTTTTGTGGGCTTGGTTTTGCTTAAAACCCTAGTTATCTGCTCGAAATACTTTAGGTTCTCTAGAATTAAGTAGGTGCTCGAACACCCTAGTTGCTCGAATACAGTACCTACTCGAAAACCTAACTAGTTGCTCGAATACAGTACCTGCTCGAAAACCTTGGATTTTGATCTCAGAACTGTGCTGCTCGAAAAACTCCATTTCCCTATTTTTTTTGTGGTGCTCGAAAACATAGGTTAACTTGAAATTTGTCTTTGCTCAAAATCCATTCAGTTTTCACAAGTGGTTTTACACCAAAACCCTAATTTCACTCTGTTTATACAAGTGTTACTCCACACTCAATTTCTTCTCTCTTGCACCACTCAGTTCACACCACTTAGCTAAGATAGCTACTACAAACCATGATGCTTTGGTTGTGGGCTCGGATACTCGTCCTCCCATGCTGTTCGAGGGACTGTTTGACGAGTGGAAAGGAAGGTTTGACAACTTCATCGACGGAAAAGGAGAACAAACCAAATTCCTCTGGGAATCATTTCTCAATGGACCCAAGATCTCACTTCACGCTGACACCGGCGAAGTCCTAAAACCCTATGAACTTCAAGGTGAAGAAGCTAATAGAGCTCAAGCCGATATTGATTCTAGGTCCATCATCATGCAAGCCCTTCCTCATGACATGTACAAATCTGTCAGCTCTCTGAAATCAGGAAAAGAACTTCTAGATGAAATCACCCGTAAACAGGAAGGATACAGTCAATCCGAACAGACAAAACTCGACATAGCGCTTGCAATGTATGAGGACAACTTTCAGAAACCCGATGAACCCCTAAAAGACTGCTACAGACGTTTCTGTGAAGTCATTAATGAGCTAAAGAAGGTTGGAGTGAAAAAGGAGAATCAAGAGCTGAATATGAAATTTCTGAAGAAACTAAATGCCACCTGGACTCCATATGGAAACAACTTCCGTGCCTCCAAAAACATAAAGAAGTACAACATCCATGAAGTTGTGGGAAAGCTCATGAACCACCAACCTGATGTTCTAGCCGCTCAAACTCCTAAAACCAATCTTGCTGAAACAAGTGACCCCCTGGCTCTATTTGTTAACAAAAACTCTACCAAAACTCCCCAAAACTGCTCCAATTCACTCAAAGCAAAACAAACCATCTCCTCTGATGAGGACACTTATTCAGATGTTGATGAAGAACATCGAGATCTCGTCAAAGCCGTCGCAATGTTCAGCAAGCAACTGAACCTCAGGAGATCAACTGGAGGTTTTAACAGAAACAACAAGATTCGAACCTCATCCAGCTCCTCTTACTACAAAAAACCTGAAACCTCAACCACTCAATACCGTGCTCCTGACACCAAGGACCCCGATAATGTTTGTTACAACTGTGGTAAAACAGGTCACTTTGCATGTGAATGCAGACCACCCAAACGAAAGGATGCCGAGTACTACAAGAAAAAGATGTTACTCGCCCAAGATGCTGAAAAAGGGAAGGTTCTCAAAGCCTCAAATGATGTCTGGCTAAACTGGTCAGACAATGAACATGAACCTGAACGTGCTAATGTGGTAAAACTCACCAACATGAATCGTGCTCCCGAGAATGTGTCTTCCGATGATGAGGAAGAGGTACAACTTTACACCGACATAATTCATGAATATTATAACTCTGTGAATAACAATTCTGAATGTGTCTTTGATATATTGCATGCACCCTCTGAGAAATCTAACGACCCACCAGTCAAAACAAATGTGTCCACTAGTTATGAACCTACCACTGTTAATCATGATAGAATCCTCCCTGAGTTGCCTGATATGTACATTGACAACTTTGCTAAGATGACTAAGGACCTTAGATCTCTTGCTAGTCAAGTTAGTGGACTATAAAACGAGAATCATAGGTTAAAAGCTGAATTGAAAATCAAAGTGTCAAACAATGCATACCTAACACTTCAGAAGGATCTAGCTGAAAAAGTAACACAATTAAAGGAGCTAGAATCTAGTGTGAGACCGTTACGAATAGAAAGGACAAACTTTAGGTTAAGAAATGAAGTTCTTTGTGAGAAAGTAGACAATGCTGAGAAAGAAATTAAGAATCTCACTGCTTCTAAGAAAACTCTCCTAGATACCTTAGAAGAAAAGATAAGAGAACCTCTATTCGATCTTGCTAAGAAAACCTCTGAATGTTCTAAACTTACTGCACATAATCTAGAACTTCAAACTCGTCTAGGAAAATTTGAAGAAAATCTCTACAGGACCGAACAGTCTAAGGTTATTTTAGCAGGACACATCTCGAATCAAACCCTTTTCATGAATCGTCCAAAGGACTCTTTCCACGAGAACAAAGGCCTAGGTTTTGAAAACCCTCTCACCTTGTCCAAAATGGCCAAAGCAGAGCCCTGTTTGTATGATAGTAGATACTTGATGATTGGTCTACCTGCATGACTCACATTTGCATCCAACGGTGAGGTTGAGGAAGCATTGGCTAAAAGATCAACTAAAATGAAACGAGAAATCGCTCTAATCTATGATAAAATCAACGCTCTTTATTTTAAAAAGAAAAACTCATTTTCATATGAAAGCTTACCTGATTTGTTTAATGAAAGTGAGAATTCGGAAGGTCAAAAACGTATTGTCTATTTACCAACTCTGGTATTAGAAAAATACATCATCAGTTTGGAAAAGGAACTTTTTGAAAATAAAATGAATTCTTTTGACAATGAACAAAAATTTCTGATGATCATAAAAGCCATGCAACACCAAATCTCACTCCATGTAACAACTAATGATCAACTTGCTCATGATGTGCATGAACTTCAAAAACAGATTGCTAGTCAAGCGACCACTTTCTGTGAAATGATCTCAAAGTCCAAAGCCCCTCAAGGACAGTCCCCCTGCCACCCCATCGAACCCTCAAATGTTCTTGCTGATTCTCTCGGGAAAGAAATCGTTGACTTAAAACTTGAACTAAAAGGATATAAGAAACATGTCGTCCTTATTGAAAAGGACAACATCAATTTGCAAGTAAAAGTTTTAATGAATCGTGATTTTGAAAAAGCCGAAAAGAATTTTGGTCCAACATTGTCACAAACTGTTCTCAACAAAAGGAATCAAATTCAACAAAAGAGAAATTTGTGCCATGGGTACCCTCCTATTCTCAACGAGTTCTCTCCGCACATCATCAAGGTTTTCCTTACACTACAGTAGTGAATTCAAGGAAACCTGTCATTCAGGCTGTCACCATCCTAAAAAACCCTATTCGTGGCTCTCGTTTGGAAATGATTGTCACTAAAAGAGGTGCTGATTCCAAACCACCACATTCCGCAACCTTGATAGGAAGGCGAAACAACCCTGTTCAAAGAATTATCCTAGAACATGGTGTGTATGACCACTCAGCAAGAAAAGCACACAACCACCCTGCACCGTCTACTCTAGACTAGAGGAGTGGTTCAAGCAGCCATCACGCTCTCCAAAATATCAACCACTCTAACTCCTTCCAGAGCAATAGTGGTAGATCATTGAAACACAACCCCAAATCCATCAAACATCCGCAACTACCAAATCTCAACTAGGCTGCAAAGCGGATATCTGATGGATTAACCAAGACTCAAAAGCGAAACCGTCGCAAAAGAGCACAAAGGGCTAGACAGTCATTACTTAAAGACATGAATCTTTTTCAAACTAGGTCTAAATTTGGTGTTTTAAATTTCACAGGACCTAAACCAAAACAAAGCATTTTGAAAGCATGGAAACCCAAGACTGAAACAGTCCAAGCATCTTCAAGTCTTGCTTCTCAGTCCGGGTCATTAATGTGTAATAGATGTAAAAGACGTCTGTATTTTGGTCATCAAAACCATGATTTGTGTGTTGTAATGAATGTTCAGACCTTGTTGAATGTTTCATCTAATGATCCTGATGAACTAAATTCTCTGAGTATATCTGCATACAAGGAACCCGAGATAACTGGGGTCCCTAAAACTTGTGCTTAACTCTGTTTTGCAGGTTATCCCAGCATGTGTTTGGTATCTGGATTCTGGTTGTTCCAGACACATGACTGGTGATAAATCAATGTTGACAAACTATGTCAATAAGTTTCTAGGTACTGTTCGCTTTGGAAATGACGAAATTGCATCAATCGAGGGGTATGGAGATTATGTGTTTAACGGTGTGACCATCAAACGTGTGTCCTATGTTCGTGGTCTTGGGTGTTGTCTCTTCATTGTCAGTCAATTCTGTGACAGTGATCTTCGCTTAATCTTTGGAAGATCTATGTGCTATGTTCAAACCATGGAGGGTGACAAACTACTTGAAGGAAAATGTGAATCCACTCTCTACTCTCTTGCCATGAAAAACATGTCTTCAAACTTACAACCACTCTGCCTGGTTTCCAAAGCTTCCTCTGAAACCTCATGGTTGTGGCATCACCGGATGTCACATCTACACTCTCAGAACCTCAACAAACTTGTCTCCAACAACCTTGTTGACGGTGTTCTACTCATCTCATTCGATACCTCACACATTTGCCCATCATGTACTATGGGAAAGATTCATAAATCCTCTCACAAATCAAAAACCGAATTCAACACCTCCAGTCCACTTCATATGCTGCACATGGACCTTTGCGGACCAATGCGTGTTTCCAGTCTTGGTGGAAGAAAGTACATCCTGGTGATAGTTGATGACTATTCACGATACACATGGGTCAGATTTCTGAAAAGTAAGTCTGAAGCTCCTAAAATAATCATTGATTTTCTGAAGAGAATCCAATTATCCACCAATATGCTTGTACGTACTCTCAGAACCGATAACGGCACGAAATTTCAAAACTCTGTTCTTAACTCTTATCTCGATCATGCCGGCATCACCCATCAAAACTCTGCCGCTCGCACTCCACAACAAAATGGAGTTGTAGAAAGACGTAATCGCACCCTTGTTGAAGCAGCAAGAACAATGCTTGTTTATTCCAAGCTACCCCCGTCTCTCTGGGCTGAAGCTGTTAACACTGCGTGCTTCACCCAAAATCATTCCATTATTAATCGTCGGTTCGACAAAACTCCATACGAACTGCTCTTCAAATGTCGACCCAACGTGAAGTTCTTTCGCATATTCGGATGCGTGTGCTATGTTCTAAACGACGAGGACAACCTTGGGAAGTTTGATGTTCGTGGTGATGAAGCAATATTTATTGGCTTCTCTCAAGATCGTGTGGCATATCGTGTTTATAATCGTCGAACTCGAATCATTAAAGAAAGCACCAATGTCAAGTTTGATGAGATGTCTGGAATGGTTCTTGGTCATAATGGCTCTCGCCCCGGACTCAATTCTGATCCTCACTTTCGACATGTTCCACTGGCCACCTCTGATGATCTAGATGTATTGTTTGAA
The DNA here is from genome assembly GCF_046630445.1 of Rutidosis leptorrhynchoides. Classification (NCBI taxonomy): domain Eukaryota; kingdom Viridiplantae; phylum Streptophyta; class Magnoliopsida; order Asterales; family Asteraceae; genus Rutidosis; species Rutidosis leptorrhynchoides. The sequence goes on from NC_092341.1 coordinate 171,117,517, forward strand.
CCCATCATCCCTCCATTGCCATCAAACCCCACGGTACCCTCAGAACCGGCTCTCCCCGAATCAATCACAATCGGTTCCTCTACTCCAGCGGTTATAGGCGAATCACCTTCTAACGAAAGTAATTCCTCCGATTTTCTTCTTCTAGATGACCTTGATACTGGAGTGTCTTCCTCAAACAACGCTCCCATTTTCAACCCTCATCCTTCAACTGTTGAATCATCTCCTCTCGAATCTAGTGAAGAAACTCCTTCAAATGAAACAGGTACTAGGTCTCTAGACGCTGCAACCCCTCCCATACTTTCCACCGAACAAAATGCAAATACCCTTGTTCCTCTGTGGGAAGAAAATGCCACCTACCCCACTGTCAACTCTGAACGTTCTGGATCCTCATCTTCCTCGCATACCGACTCCTCCCTTAATAATGAATCTACTACACCTCTCCCACATTCCACGAAATGGACTGCGGATCATCCAATTCATCAAATCATTGGTGATCCCGACGCTCCCGTTCACACTCGCAAGGCTTCCAACAATGAATGCCTTTTTGCTGCCTTTCTGAGCACGATCGAACCTAAAACTGCCTTTGAGGCCCTCCAAGATCCCGACTGGTCTATAGCCATGCAAGAAGAAATCAATCAATTTGATCGGTTTGAAGTATGGGAACTTGTTCCTCGTCCATCTGAAAAAACCATTATTGATACCAAGTGGATCTTCAAAAATAAGAAGGATCCTCACGGCATCATCATTCGTAACAAAGCACGTCTTGTAGCAAAAGGATACTGACAACAAGAAGGAATTGACTACAATGAAACATTTGCTCCTGTGGCTCGATTAGAAGCCATCCGTCTATTTCTTTCATATGCTGCTCACAAGCAATTCACCGTTTATCAAATGGACGTAAAAACTGCCTTTCTGAACGGGGTTCTTCAAGAAGAAGTCTACGTCAGTCAACCAGAAGGTTTCATAGACTCTAAATGCCCAAATCACGTGTATCTCCTTTCCAAGGCTCTTTATGGTCTAAAACAGGCACCCAGGGCATGGTATGAAACCCTAACCACGTTTCTTCTCAAGAACGGTTTCTCACGTGGAACCATTGACACGACTCTATTCATCAGAAAATAGAAAGAACACATCTTGTTAATTCAAGTCTATGTTGATGACATCATTTTCGATTCCACTTCCCCCGCTCTCTGCTATGAGTTCTCTGAACTCATGAAGAACAAGTTTGAAATGAGCATGCTCGAAGAACTCCACTTCTTTCTAGGATTAGAAGTTAAACAACTTCCAACGGTGATTTTCATAGGTCAATCAAAATACATTTCAGACATGTTCAAAAAGTTTAACTTTCCTGAGATGAAGACCAGCTCCACTCCAATGTCTATCAACATTTCATTACATGCTGATCTGGATGGTCAATCTTTCGATAAAACACTCTATAGGAGCCTCATTGGCTTTTTGATGTATCTCACTGCTAGTAGACCCGACATCATGTTTGCTGTATGTCTGTGTGCCCGTTTTCAGGCCAACCCTAGATATTCTCACTACAAGGCTGTAATGAGAATCTTTAGCTATCTCAAAGGCACGCCCAATCTTGGACTCTAGTATCCCTTCGGAACCGGCTTCAATCTTACAGCATTCACAGATGCTGATCATGCTGGTGACCAAGTAACCCGGAAAAGCACCTCTGGTGGTTTCCAATTCCTTGGTCACAAGTTGGTCAGCTGGTCCTCTCGCAAGCAAAACTGCATCTCTCTTTCCACTGCTGAATCCGAGTATATTGCAGCTGCAAGCTGTTACTCCCAAGTCCTGTGGATGCAGTCCCAACTACTTGACTATGGATTCAGATTCCACAAAATCCCGATCTATTGCGACTCTCAGAGTGCCATTGCTATCACCAGCAACCCAGTGCACCACTCTCGAACCAAACAAATTGACATTCGTTACCACTTTATCAAGGATCATGTTGAAAAAGGCAATGTCGAATTGTACTTTGTACCCACCAAAAGTCAACTTGCTGAATTATTAACCAAGGCCTTGGATGAACCCACTTTTAAATATCTGGTTAACAAAATTGGCATGGTTGATTTCAATTCCATTTAGGGACCCGGCAAGTGCCTAGGGGGAGTGATGCACTTGCCTAGGGGTAGTTGTGTGTTTTCAAAATCTGATACTTCATATTTTGAGGGGGAGATAAGAACAATGGCTCTCACATAAATTACAGTGTGAGACCCGGTTTCATAATATTGATTCTCAAAATCTAAAATGACTTTTACACGAACATCAATGTAAAACTCGCTCTTACAAAACTAACTCTCTTGAAACAGGCAACTGTCTAGGGGGAGTTAACATCAAAATGTCAACAAATGACAGAGGATGAGTCTCTGTGATCACCTCAAGAGGATGTGTCTGAATGACTGCCTCAAAATCTCAGTCAACAAATGGTGGAGGATAAGTCTCTGTGACTACCTCAAGAGGATGTGTCTAAATGACTACCTCAAAATCTCAGTCAACAAATGACGGAGGATAAGTCTCGGTGACTACCTCAAGAGGATGTGTCTAAATGACTGCCTCAAACTCTCTGTCAACAAAATGACAAAGGATATGTCTTTGTGACTGCCTTAAGAGGATGTGTCTATATGACTGCCTCATGTTTCCCGGTTCCAATAACTTTAAAAACCTGAGAAAATTAAATTTTAAAAAATAATTAAAGTTTCATCAATAACTTGATTATTTCACAGAATTTCTTAAAATTCTTAAAGGTCATTATACGGTTCCAAAATCCCTTAAAATCCAAAATCTGGTGAATGTTTTCGAGCAAAGATCTAAGACTGAAGGTTTTCGAGCAAACTGTGCTTGAAATTGAAACTCTCGTGCTATAATTTTGAACTTATCACTTTTCGAGCAGTAACCGACTGAAAAATCAATTTTTCAGACTCCCAGTGTGTATATAAGGTTAAAGGTTCACTTTTCAAACACATCACTTTCAAATATTTCTTTAGCAAATCTAACTTAGCCAAGATCACGTGCTCTCACCAACACCCTGTTCATTAACACTGTTCATCATCTTCATACTTAATCTATTCGGTATTTTCCACTTTAAATTCATGTGTTGATTGTTAATATTGTTATTTTAGAAGATTCTCTGTCTCTGTATCCATTTAAAGTGTTAAAATTGCCATGATTTGAATGATTATGTGATGAATATCTGTCGTGTATATACAGGGGTGTCGAACCCTAAAAATCCTAAGTTGATCGATTGCACCCATAAAACGAATCTGTTGTAATGAATTAACTTAGGGTTTCAGATTGTGATAAGTAGAACATGATTCACTCCTTAAATCCATTGATTAGATGCTTGTTGCACTCTTGACGTCGATTAGGGGTAATTTTAGGGTTCACCAATAAATCTGTGTATTTCAGATGTTTTGTCTTAATTCATGGTGATTAACAGATTAGGTTTTCATAGATTCCATTCATTAAAACCTTATGTGGCCAGATTTATTGAGTTTTCTACAACAAAGTGAACATGAACTCAAAACAGACAAGGTGCTCGAAAAACTACTGTTTTTCGAGCGCTCGAAAAAGTTGCCCGAAAAGTCGCTAGAAGTAGTTGTGTCTGAAAACTTTTGAATGCTCGAAAAAGTGAGATGAAATCATTTGTCTGAAAAACTTCTGTGCTCGAAAACTTAACTGTATGCAATACTCTTGTGCCTGAAAAGTTGTGTGCTCAAAAAAGTTTTGTGCTAGAAAAAGCTGTGTGCTCGAAAAAGGTTGTCTGTCTGAAAAAAAAAAAAAAAAACCTGTTAACACTCAAAAGGTGTGCTCAAAAACTTTTGTCTGAAACCCTTTGCTAGTTTAATTGCTTGCACGAAAACCTTCCTGTTCTAAAATTGTCTAATGCTCGAAAACCAACTTTGTTCAAAACTTTTAAGTGTTAGTACTGTTTCCAATGAACTTTGACAAATCTTAAAATTGAAACAACTAATGTCTTGTCACAATTTTTCACAAAAACACCAAATGAACTGTGTTTTCTCTAACTTTGCTCATGATTCCACAGCAATGTCAAACAATGTCTTTTTCAACGAGGATGTTCCCACCCCTTGCTCCTACTGGATCCCCATACTTCTAAATCACCCAATGCATAACCTTTTCACTGAATTCGACCATGTCTCAGTACGACAACTTCGTCTAATGAGGGACACCATGACCTACTGTAGTGACCCGAACTTTTCCATATTTATATATATTAATTGAGATTGATATTTACATGATTAAATGTTTCCAACATGTTAAGCAATCAAACTTGTTAAGACTTGATTAATTGAAATATGTTTCATATAGACAATTGACCACCCAAGTTGACCGGTGATTCACGAACGTTAAAACTTGTAAAAACTATATGATGACATATATATGGATATATATATAGTTAACATGATATTATGATAAGTAAACATATCATTAAGTATATTAACAATGAACTACATATGTAAAAACATGACTACTAACTTAATGATTTTTAAACGAGACATATATGTAACGATTATCGTTGTAAAGACATTTAATGTATATATATATCATATTAAGAGATATTCATACATGATAATATCATGATAATATAATAATTTAAAATCTCATTTGATATTATAAACATTGGGTTAACAACATTTAACAAAATCGTTAACCTAAAGGTTTCAAAACAACACTTACATGTAACGACTAACGATGACTTAACGACTCAGTTAAAATGTATATACATGTAGTGTTTTAATATGTATTTATACACTTTTGAAAGACTTCAATACACTTATCAAAATACGTCTACTTAACAAAACTGCTTACAATTACATCCTCGTTCAGTTTCATCAACAATTCTACTCGTATGCACCCGTATTCGTACTCGTACAATACACAGCTTTTAGACGTATGTACTATTGGTATATACACTCCAATGATCAGCTCTTAGCAGCCCATGTGAGTCACCTAACACATGTGAGAACCATCATTTGGCAACTAGCATGAAATATCTCATAAAATTACAAAAATATGAGTAATCATTCATGACTTATTTACATGAAAACAAAATTACATATCCTTTATATCTAATCCATACACCAATGACCAAAAACACCTACAAACACTTTCATTCTTCAATTTTCTTCATCTAATTGATCTCTCGCAAGTTCTATCTTCAAGTTCTAAGTGTTCTTCATAAATTCTACAAGTTCTAGTTACATAAAATCAAGAATACTTTCAAGTTTGCTAGCTCACTTCCAATCTTGTAAGGTGATCATCCAACCTCAAGAAATCTTTGTTTCTTATAGTAGGTTATCATTCTAATTCAAGGTAATAATCATATTCAAACTTTGGTTCAATTTCTATAACTATAACAATCTTATTTCAAGTGATGATCTTACTTGAACTTGTTTTTCGTGTCATGATTCTGCTTCAAGAACTTCGAGCCATCCAAGGATCCGTTGAAGCTAGATCCATTTTTCTCTTTTCCAGTAGGTTTATCCAAGGAACTTAAGGTAGTAATGATGTTCATAACTATCATTCGATTCATACATATAAAGCTATCTTATTCGAAGGTTTACACTTGTAATCACTAGAACATAGTTTAGTTAATTCTAAACTTGTTCGCAAACAAAAGTTAATCCTTCTAACTTGACTTTTAAAATCAACTAAACACATGTTATATATCTATATGATATGCTAACTTAATGATTTAAAACCTGGAAACACGAAAAACACTGTAAAACCGAATTTACGCCGTCGTAGTAACACCGCGGGCTGTTTTGGGTTAGTTAATTAAAAACTATGATAAACTTTGATTTAAAAGTTGTTATTCTGGGAAAATGATTTTTATTATGAACATGAAACTATATCTAAAAATTATGGTTAAACTCAAAGTGGAAGTATGTTTTCTAAAATGGTCATCTAGACGTCGTTCTTTCGACTGAAATGACTACCTTTACAAAAATGACTTGTAACTTATTTTTCCGACTATAAACCTATACTTTTTCTGTTTAGATTCATAAAATAGAGTTCAATATGAAACCATAGCAATTTGATTCACTCAAAACGGATTTAAAATGAAGAAGTTATGGGTAAAACAAGATTGGATAATTTTTCTAATTTTAGCTACGTGAAAATTGGTAACAAATCTATTCCAACCATAACTTAATCAACTTGTATTGTATATTATGTAATCTTGAGATACCATAGACACGTATACAATGTTTCGACCTATCATGTCGACACATCTATATATATTTCGGAACAACCATAGACACTCTATATGTGAATGTTGGAGTTAGCTATACAGGGTTGAGGTTGATTCCAAAATATATATAGTTTGAGTTGTGATCAATACTGAGATACGTATACACTGGGTCGTGGATTGATTCAAGATAATATTTATCGATTTATTTCTGTACATCTAACTATGGACAACTAGTTGTAGGTTACTAACGAGGACAGCTGACTTAATAAACTTAAAACATCAAAATATATTAAAAGTGTTGTAAATATATTTTGAACATACTTTGATAAATATGTATATATTGTTATAGGTTCGTGAATCAACCAGTGGCCAAGCCTTACTTCCCGACGAAGTAAAAATCTGTGAAAGTGAGTTATAGTCCCACTTTTAAAATCTAATATTTTTGGGATGAGAATACATGCAGGTTTTATAAATGATTTACAAAATAGATACAAGTACGTGAAACTACATTCTATGGTTGAATTATCGAAATCGAATATGCCCCTTTTTATTAAGTCTGGTAATCTAAGAATTAGGGAACAGACACCCTAATTGACGCGAATCCTAAAGATAGATCTATCGGGCCTAACAAGCCCCATCCAAAGTACCGGATGCTTTAGTACTTCGAAATTTATATCATATCCGAAGGGTGTCCCGGAATGATGGGGATATTCTTATATATGCATCTTGTTAATGTCGATTACCAGGTATTCACCATATGAATAATTTTTATCTCTATGTATGGGATGTATATTGAAATATGAAATCTTGTGGTCTATTGTTACGATTTGATATATATAGGTTAAACCTATAACTCACCAACATTTTTGTTAACATTTTAAGCATGTTTATTCTCAGGTGATTATTAAGAGCTTCCGCTATCGCATACTTAAATAAGGACGAGATTTGGAGTCCATGCTTGTATGATATTGTGTAAAAACTGCATTCAAGAAACTTATTTTGTTGTAACATTTTTGTATTGTAAACCATTATGTAATGGTCGTTTGTAAACAGGATATTTTAGATTATCATTATTTGATAATCTACGTAAAGCTTTTTAAACCTTTATTGATGAAATAAAGGTTATGGTTTGTTTTAAAATGAATGCAGTCTTTGAAAAACGTCTCATATAGAGGTCAAAACCTCGCAACGAAATCAATTAATATGGAACGTTTTTAATCAATAAGAACGGGACATTTCAGTTGGTATCCGAGTGTTGGTCTTAGAGAACCAGAATTTTGCATTAGTGTGTCTTATCGAGTTTGTTAGGATGCATTAGTGAGTCTGGACTTCGATCGTGTTTACTTGAAAAATGATTGCTTAACAAATTTTGTTGGAAACTATATATTTTTAACATGTGAATATTATTTGATATATTAATCTCTTAACGCGTTTGATATTATGTGATAGATGTCTACCTCTAGAACAAGTCACATTGACTCACCTAATAATAATAAAGAGTCAAATGTAAATTGGAATGATTCATGGACCGATTCACAAGTTCCCGAAGAGGAACCGGAAGAAGAGTCGGAACCGGAAGAAGAATCGGAACCGGAAGAAGAATCGGAACCGGATGAAGAAATAGAACCGGTGGGGGAAATAATAAAACGATTAAGTAAAAGAAAATCCTCAACCAACCGACCAAGGTTAATTATGGTCAATGGTGTTTCCGCCAAGGAAGCAAAATATTGGGAGGATTACCAATTCTCCGATGAATCGGATTCCGACGAGAATTCCGATGATGTTATAGAAATTACCCCAGCTGAATTTAAAAAGGCGAAAGAAAATAATAAGGGAAAGGGCATAAAAATATAGAAATCTAATTCCAACCCCGATGAACTTTATATGTATCGTCAACCCCCGAAGTCCTTAAGTTGTAACAATGACCCGGGAACCTCTAAACCACCAGGTTTTTCTAAACCAATGTGGAAAACGACGGCTCATATTAGGGGAACATCATATATCCCTAGAAACTTGGCAAAACGAACCAAAACCGAAGAAGAAGAAACAAGCAAGTTGGAATAAGATAGTTGTATTCGTGTGGTGTAATATATGTAATATAGTGTGCTTATGCTTTATGATATATGTAAAAATTGCTTGTATTAATAAGTATTTTTTTTTAATCTAACTCTTGTCTATTTTACAATATAAAAACACAAAATGGATAGACAACCTAATATTTTAAGAGACCTACCCGGAGACATGATTGATGAAATCTTGTCTAGAGTCGGTCAGAATTCTTCGGCACAACTATTTACAGCGAAATCAGTTTGTAAGACATTAGAAGAACGTTCCAAGAATGTCTTGGTTTATAAGATACTTTCGTTGAAAGATGGGGGATATCACATTGGGAAACCCATAAGTTACGATGTGTTTACTTTGACGCATATATTACGGGGAACCCAAATGCTATTTTACGCAACGGGTTAAGAAATTATTTTGACTCAATGTATCCGAATATAGGACTTCATGATTTAGAAAAAGCGGCTAACATGCAACATAAAGAAGCATGCTATGCTTACGGATTAGTAATGTTCGCTTCTCACCAAAGTGAGAACAAGAACATCGGGCTACAACTATTAAACAAAACGTTCCCATAAGTGACGGATTCGGTAATTGGGGTAAGAAATGAGGTTTTTAGATTGTTACGGGACTGTTGGACATTACGTAACCCTCGTCCCTTTGACGACGTTACAACACGCTGTCTTATCAACGGCCATAATGGTTATGTTCCACAAGACCAAGGATGGGAAGTAGTCATAGTAAAACCAGAATGCATGACTTGTTTCTGGACGTATGAATTACGTGTCTTTATTGCCTTTGCTGAACGACTTGTGTACTAGGTAGAATTATCTTCACAACCATCTTGTATCAAATTTATTGTGTGCTATGTTTCATGCTATATGTAAAATAAGCGGTATTGTAAGTTTGTAAAATATTGTGTAAAAGTTTGAACGTGAAATATTATTATAATCAGTTTTTCATATAGAATTGTAGTAGTTGAATTGTATATTAGCTACTAAGTATGAACTTAACGGGTAGGTACTACCCGAATTTAAACTTATAAAACGCTAATATGAAGAAAAAGCCTTTATAAATGAGTTCATATTATGCTACAAAATACTATTAACTACTCTTAATATTCTGTACGATTAACTTGTTCCATTTGACTATTTTGAAGGAAATGGCACCGACTACTCGACACACCGTGAATATGAATGAAGAGGAATTCCGTACTTTTCTAGCTTCAAACATAGCCGCAGTACAGGCTGCGCTACATACCAATAATAACCTTGGATCTAGCAGTACAGGAAATTGTATAGGATGCACCTACAAAGAATTAACTTCCTGCAAACCTTTGGAATTTGATGGAACCGAAGGACCGATCGGATTGAAACGGTGGACCGAGAAGGTCGAATCGGTGTTTGCCATAAGTAAGTGTACTGAAGAGGACAAAGTGAAGTACGCTACGCATACCTTCACAGGTTCTGTGTTAACATGGTGGAATACCTATCTAGAGCAAGTGGGACAAGACGATGCGTACACACTACCGTGGTCAGCATTCAAGCACTTGATGAACGAGAAGTACCGTCCCAGAACCGAGGTCAATAAGCTCAAGACAGAACTTAGAGGGTTACGAACCCAAGGATTTGATATTACCACGTACTAAAGACGATTCACAGAATTGTGCCTATTGTGTCCGGGAGCGTTCGAAGATGAGGAAGAGAAGATCGACGCGTTTGTGAAAGGATTACCGGAAAGAATTCAAGAAGATATAAGTTCACACGAGCTCGCCTCCATACAACAGGCATGTAGAATGACTCACAAACTAGTGAACCAGATTGAAGAAAGAATTAAAGAACAGACTGCTGAAGAGGCCAATGTGAAGCAAGTCAAAAGAAAGTGGGAGGAAAACGGTGATAAGAATCACCAATACAACAACAACAGCAATTACAACAATAATCGCAACAATTATCCCAACAATCGCAACATCAATCGCAACTACAACAAACGACCCAACAACAACAACAACAACAACAACAACAACAACATCAACTACAACAATCATCCCAACAACAATAATAACCGCAACAACAACAACAATCAGAAGCAGCTATGCCAAAGGTGTGAAAAGTATCACTCGGGGTTTTGCACCAAATTTTGCAACAAGTGTAAAAGAAATGGTCATAGCGCGGTAAAGTGTGAGGTCTACGGACTAGGGGTTAATAGAACGAAAGGAACAAATGGTGTCAGAACGAGTAATGGCGGAGCAAGTAGTGTCGGAGCAAGTTATGCCAATGTAGTTTGTTATAAATGTGGAAAACTGGGCCACATTATTAGAAATTGCCCGAACCAGGAGAACACGAATGGACAAGGCCGCGGAAGAGTTTTCAATATTAATGCGGCAGAGGCACAGGAAGACCCGGAGCTTGTTACGGGTACGTTTCTTATTGACAATAAATCTGCTTACGTTTTATTTGATTCGGGTGCGGATAGAAGCTATATGAGTAGAGATTTTTGTGCTAAATTAAGTTGTCCATTGACGCCTTTGGATAGTGAATTTTTACTCGAATTAGCAAATGGTAAATTAATTTCAGCAGATAATATATGTCGGAATCGAGAAATTAAACTGGTTAGCGAAACATTTAAGATTGATTTGATACCAGTAGAGTTAGGGAGTTTTGATGTGATAATCGGTATGGACTGGTTGAAAGAAGTGAAAGCAGAGATTGTTTGTTACAAAAATGCAATTCGCATTATACGAGAAAAAGGAAAACCCTTAATGGTGTACGGAGAAAAAGGCAACACGAAGCTACATCTTATTAGTAATTTGAAGGCACAAAAACTAATAAGAAAAGGTTGCTATGCTGTTCTAGCACACGTCGAGAAAGTACAAACTGAAGAAAAGAGCATCAATGATGTTCCCATGCAAAAGAATTTCCCGATGTATTTCCGAAAGAATTACGGGATTACCCCCACATCGATCCGTTGAATTTCAAATAGATCTTGTACCAGGAGCTGCACCAATAGGTCGTGCTCCTTACAGACTCGCACCCAGGGAGATGAAAGAACTACAAAGCCAATTACAAGAACTTTTAGAGCGTGGTTTCATTCGACCAAGCACATCACCGTGGGGAGCTCCTGTTTTGTTTGTCAAGAAGAAAGATGGTACATTCAGGTTGTGTATCGACTACCGAGAGTTGAACAAACTTACCATCAAAAACCGCTACCCACTACCGAGAATTGATGACTTATTTGATCAACTACAAGGCTCGTCTGTTTATTCAAAGATTGACTTACGTTCCGGGTATCATCAAATGCGGGTGAAAGAAGATGATAGTCCAAAGACTGCTTTCAGAACACGTTACGGTCATTACGAGTTTATGGTCAAGCCGTTTGGTTTAACTAATGCACCAGCTGTGTTCATGGACCTTATGAACCGAGTGTGTGGACCATACCTTGACAAATTTGTCATTGTTTTCATTGATGACATACTTATTTACTCAAAGAATGACCAAGAACACGGTGCACATTTGAGAAAGGTGTTAGAAGTATTGAGGAAGGAAGAATTATACGCTAAGTTTTCAAAGTGTGCATTTTGGTTGGAAGAAGTTCAATTCCTCGGTCACATAGTGAACAAAGAAGGTATTAAGGTGGATCCGGCAAAGATAGAAACTGTTGAAAAGTGAGAAACCCCGAAAACTCCGAAACACATACGCCAGTTTTTAGTACTAGCTGGTTACTACAGAAGGTTCATCCAAGACTTTTCCAGAATAGCAAAACCCTTAACTGCATTAACGCATAAAGGGAAGAAATTTGAATGGAATGATGAACAAGAGAAAGCGTTTCAGTTATTGAAGAAAACGCTAACTACGGCACCTATATTGTCATTGCCTGAAGGGAATGATGATTTTGTGATTTATTGTGACGCATCAAAGCAAGGTCTCGGTTATGTATTAATGCAACGAACGAAGGTGATTGCTTATGTGTCTAGTCAATTGAAGATTCACGAACAAAATTATACGACGCCTGATTTGGAATTAGGCACGGTTGTTTTTGCATTAAAGACTTGGAGGCACTACTTATATGGGGTCAAAAGTATTATATATACCGACCACAAAAGTCTTCAACACATATTTAATCAGAAACAACTGAATATGAGGCAGCGTAGGTGGATTGAATTGTTGAATGATTACGACTTTGAGATTCGTTACCACCCGGGGAAGGCAAATGTGGTAGCCGATGCCTTGAGCAGGAAGGACAGAGAACCCATTCGAGTAAAATCTATGAATATAATGATTCATAATAACCTTACTACTCAAATAAAAGAGGCGCAACAAGGAGTTTTAAAAGAGGGAAATTTAAAGGATGAAATACCCAAAGGATCGGAGAAGCATCTTAATATTCGAGAAGACGGAACTCGGTATAGGGCTCAAAAGATTTGGGTACCAAAATTTGGAGATATGAGAGACATGGTACTTAGAGAAGCTCATAAAACCAGATACTCAATACATTCTGAAACGGGAAAGATGTACAAGGATCTCAAGAAACATTTTTGGTGGTCGGGTATGAAAGACGATGTTGCTAAATACGTAGGAGAATGTTTGACGTGTTCTAAGGTCAAAGCTGAGCATCAGAAACCATCAGGTCTACTTCAACAACCCAAAATCCCGGAATGGAAATGGGAAAACATTACCATGGATTTCATCACTAAATTGCCAAGGACTGCAAGTGGTTTTGATACTATTTGGGTAATAGTTGATCGTCTCACCAAATCAACACACTTCCTGCCAATAAGAGAAGATGACAAGATGGAGAAGTTAGCACGACTGTATTTGAAGGAAGTCGTCTCCAGACATGGAATACCAATATCTATTATCTCTGATAGGGATGGCAGATTTATTTCAAGATTCTGGCAGACATTACAGCAAGCATTAGGAACTCGTCTAGACATGAGTACTACCTATCATCCACAAACTGATGGGCAGAGCGAAAGGACGATACAAACTCTTGAAGACATGCTACGAGCATATGTTATTGATTTCGGAAACAGTTGGGATCGACATCTACCGTTAGCAGAATTTTCCTACAACAACAGCTACCGTTCAAGCATTGAGATGGCGCCGTTTAAAGCACTTTATGGTAGAAAGTGCAGGTCTCCAATTTGTTGGAGTGAAGTGGGGGGTAGACAGATTACGGGTCCGGAGATAATACAAGAAACTACCGAGAAGATCATCCAAATTCAACAACGGTTGAAAACCGCCCAAAGTCGACAAAAGAGCTATGCTGACATTAAAAGAAAAGATATAGAATTTGAAATTGGAGAGATGGTAATGCTTAAAGTTGCACCATGGAAAGGCGTTGTTCGATTTGGTAAACGAGGGAAATTAAATCCAAGGTATATTGGACCATTCAAGATTATTGATCGTGTCGGACCAGTAGCTTACTGACTTGAGTTACCTCAACAACTCGCGGCTGTACATAACACTTTCCACGTCTCGAATTTGAAGAAATGTTTTGCTAAAGAAGATCTCACTATTCCGTTAGATGAAATCCAAATCAACAAAAAACTTCAATTCATCGAAGAACCCGTCGAAATAATGGATCGTGAGGTTAAAAGACTTAAGCAAAACAAGATACCAATTGTTAAGGTTCGATGGAATGCTCGTAGAGGACCCAAGTTCACCTGGGAGCGTGAAGATTAGATGAAGAAGATTCGTCAACACCTTCAACAGCTTAAAATTTCGGGACGAAATTTATTTAACGGGTAGGAACTGTAGTGACCCGAAATTTTCCATATTTATATATATTAATTGAGATTGATATTTACATGATTAAATGTTTCCAACATGTTAAGCAATCAAACTTATTAAGACTTGATTAATTGAAATATGTTTCATATAGACAATTGACCACCCAAGTTGACCGGTGATTCACGAACGTTAAAACTTGTAAAAACTATATGATGACATATATATGGATATATATATAGTTAACATGATATTTTGATAAGTAAACATATCATTAAGTATATTAACAATGAACTACATATGTAAAAACATGACTACTAACTTAATGATTTTTAAACGAGACATATATGTAACGATTATCGTTGTAAAGACATTTAATGTATATATATATCATATTAAGAGATATTCATACATGATAATATCATGATAATATAATAATTTAAAATCTCATTTGATATTATAAACATTGGGTTAACAACTTTTAACAAGATCGTTAACCTAAAGGTTTCAAAACAACACTTACATGTAACGACTAACGATGACTTAACAACTCAGTTAAAATGTATATACATATAGTGTTTTAATATGTATTTATACACTTTTTAAAGACTTCAATACACTTATCAAAATAATTCTACTTAACAAAAATGCTTACAATTACATCCTCGTTCAGTTTCATCAACAATTCTACTCGTATGCACCCGTATTCGTACTCGTACAATACACAGCTTTTAGACGTATGTACTATTGGTATATACACTCCAATGATTAGCTCTTAGCAGCCCATGTGAGTCACCTAACACATGTGGGAACCATCATTTGGCAACTAGCATGAAATATCTCATAAAATTATAAAAATATGAGTAATCATTCATGACTTATTTACATGAAAACAAAATTACATATCCTTTATATCTAATCCATACACCAACGACCAAAAACACCTACAAACACTTTCATTCTTCAATTTTCTTCATCTAATTGATTTCTCTCAAGTTCTATCTTCAAGTTCTAAGTGTTCTTCATATATTCTACAAGTTCTAGTTACATAAAATCAAGAATACTTTCAAGTTTGCTAGCTCACTTCCAATCTTGTAAGGTGATCATCCAACCTCAAGAAATCTTTGTTTCTTACAGTAGGTTATCATTCTAATACAAGGTAATAATTATATTCAAACTTTGGTTCAATTTCTATAACTATAACAATCTTATTTCAAGTGATGATCTTACTTGAACTTGTTTTCGTGTCATGATTCTGCTTCAAGAACTTCGAGCCATCCAAGGATCCGTTGAAGCTAGATCCATTTTTCTCTTTTCCAGTAGGTTTATCCAAGGAACTTAAGGTAGTAATGATGTTCATAACATCATTCGATTCATACATATAAAGCTATCTTATTCGAAGGTTTAAACTTGTAATCACTAGAACATAGTTTAGTTAATTCTAAACTTGTTCGCAAACAAAAGTTAATCCTTCTAACTTGACTTTTAAAATCAACTAAACACATGTTCTATATCTATATGATATGCTAACTTAATGATTTAAAACCTGGAAACACGAAAAACACTGTAAAACCGAATTTACGCCGTCGTAGTAACACCGCGGGCTGTATTGGGTTTGTTAATTAAAAACTATGATAAACTTTGATTTAAAAGTTGTTATTCTGGGAAAATGATTTTTATTATGAACATGAAACTATATCCAAAAATTATGGTTAAACTCAAAGTGGAAGTATGTTTTCTAAAATGGTCATCTAGACGTCGTTCTTTCGACTGAAATGACTACCTTTACAAAAATGTCTTGTAACTTATTTTTACGACTATATAACTATACTTTTTCTGTTTAGATTCATAAAATAGAGTTCAATATGAAACCATATCAATTTGATTCACTCAAAACGGATTTAAAATGAAGAAGTTATGGGTAAAACAAGATTGAATAATTTTTCTCATTTTAGCTACGTGAAAATTGGTAACAAATCTATTCCAACCATAACTTAATCAACTTGTATTGTATATTATGTAATCTTGAGATACCATAGACACGTATACAATGTTTCAACCTATCATGTCGACACATCTATATATATTTCGGAACAACCATAGACACTCTATATGTGAATGTTGGAGTTAGCTATACAGGGTTGAGGTTGATTCCAAAATATATATAGTTTGAGTTGTGATCAATACTGAGATACGTATACACTGGGTCGTGGATTGATTCAAGATAATATTTATTGATTTATTTCTGTACATCTAACTGTGGACAACTAGTTGTAGGTTACTAACGAGGACAGCTGACTTAATAAACTTAAAACATCAAAATTTATTAAAAGTGTTGTAAATATATTTTGAACATACTTTGATATATATGTATATATTGTTATAGGTTCGTGAATCAACCAGTGGCCAAGTCTTACTTCCCGACGAAGTAAAAATCTGTGAAAGTGAGTTATAGTCCCACTTTTAAAATCTAATATTTTTGGGATGAAATCAATTAATAAAACCTGCATGTATTCTCATCCCAAAAACATTAGATTTTAAAAGTGAGACTATAACTCACTTTCACAGATTTTTACTTCGTCGGGAAGTAAGACTTGGCCACTGGTTGATTCACGAACCTATAACAATATATACATATATATCAAAGTATGTTCAAAATATATTTACAACACTTTTAATAAATTTTGATGTTTTAAGTTTATTAAGTCAGCTGTCCTCGTTAGTAACCTACAACTAGTTGTCCACAGTTAGATGTACAGAAATAAATCGATAAATATTATCTTGAATCAATCTACGACCCAGTGTATACGTATCTCAGTATTGATCACAACTCAAACTATATATATTTTGGAATCAACCTCAACCCTGTATAGCTAACTCCAACATTCACATATAGAGTGTCTATGGTTGTTCCGAAATATATATAGATGTGTCGACATGATAGGTCGAAACATTGTATACGTGTCTATGGTATCTCAAGATTACATAATATACAATACAAGTTGATTAAGTTATGGTTGGAATAGATTTGTTACCAATTTTCACGTAGCTAAAATGAGAAAAATTATCCAATCTTGTTTTACCCATAACTTCTTCATTTTAAATCCGTTTTGAGTGAATCAAATTGCTATGGTTTCATATTGAACTCTATTTTATGAATCTAAACAGAAAAAGTATAGGTTTATAGTCGTAAAAGTAAGTTACAAGTCATTTTTGTAAAGGTAGTCATTTCAGTCGAAAGAACGACGTCTAGATGACCATTTTAGAAAACATACTTCCACTTTGAGTTTAACCATAATTTTTGGATATAGTTTCATGTTCATAATAACAATCATTTTCTCAGAATAACAACTTTTAAATCAAATTTTATCATAGTTTTTAATTAACTAACCCAAAACAGCCTGCGGTGTTACTACGACGGCGTAAATCCGGTTTTACGGTGTTTTTCATGTTTCCAGGTTTTAAATCATTAAGTTAGCATATCATATAGATATAGAACATGTGTTTAGTTGATTTTAAAAGTCAAGTTAGAAGGATTAACTTTTGTTTGCGAACAAGTTTAGAATTAACTAAACTATGTTCTAGTGATTACAAGTTTAAACCTTCGAATAAGATAGCTTTATATGTATGAATCGAATGATGTTATGAACATCATTACTACCTTAAGTTCCTTGGATAAACCTACTGGAAAAGAGAAAAATGGATCTAGCTTCAACGGATCCTTGGATGGCTCGAAGTTCTTGAAGCAGAATCATGACACGAAAACAAGTTCAAGTAAGATCATCACTTGAAATAAGATTGTTATAGTTATAGAAATTGAACCAAAGTTTGAATATAATTATTACCTTGTATTAGAATGATAACCTACTGTAAGAAACAAAGATTTCTTGAGGTTGGATGATCACCTTACAAGATTGGAAGTGAGCTAGCAAACTTGAAAGTATTCTTGATTTTATGTAACTAGAACTTGTAGAATATATGAAGAACACTTAGAACTTGAAGATAGAACTTGAGAGAGATCAATTAGATGAAGAAAATTGAAGAATGAAAGTGTTTATAGGTGTTTTTGGTCGTTGGTGTATGGATTAGATATAAAGGATATGTAATTTTGTTTTCATGTAAATAAGTCATGAATGATTACTCATATTTTTGTAATTTTATGAGATATTTCATGCTAGTTGCCAAATGATGGTTCCCACATGTGTTAGGTGACTCACATGGGCTGCTAAGAGCTGATCATTGGAGTGTATATACCAATAGTACATACATCTAAAAGCTGTGTATTGTACGAGTACGAATACGGGTGCATACGAGTAGAATTGTTGATGAAACTGAACGAGGATGTAATTGTAAGCATTTTTGTTAAGTAGAAGTATTTTGATAAGTGTCTTGAAGTCTTTCAAAAGTGTATGAATACATATTAAAACACTACATGTAAATACATTTTAACTGAGTCGTTAAGTCATCGTTAGTAGTTACATGTAAGTGTTGTTTTGAAACCTTTAGGTTAACGATCTTGTTAAATGTTGTTAACCCAATGTTTATAATATCAAATAAGATTTTAAATTATTATATTATCATGCTATTATGATGTACGAATATCTATTAATATGATATATATACATTAAATGTCGTTACAACGATAATCGTTACATATATGTCTCGTTTCGAAATCATTAAGTTAGTAGTCTTGTTTTTACATATGTATTTCATTGTTAATATACTTAATGATATGTTTACTTATCATTTAAAATAATTAACCAAGTGTATCAATATCTTAATATGATTCATATGTACCTAGTAAGACGTTGTTATAACGATAATCGTTATATATATTGTTTTCGAGTTTCTTAAATTAATAGTCTCATTTTTATGTATATAACTCATTGTTAAAATACCTAATGAGATACATACTTATAATAAAATCATGTTAACTATATATATAACCATATATATGTCATCGTATAGTTTTTACAAGTTTTAACGTTCGTGAATCACTGGTCAACTTGGGTGGTCAATTGTCTATATGAAACCTATTTCAATTAATCAAGTCTTAACAAGTTTGATTGCCTAACATGTTGGAAACATTTAATCATGTAAATAACAATTTCATTTAATATATATATAAACATGGAAAAGTTCGGGTCACTACAAACGGGACATTTCACCTACCACCCTCCAGTTAACGATGCACCCGACTATTTTTCTTTTCTAGCCACTCAGAACCCTGATCGGAGAGCCACCTTCACACTAGCTGACATGAGACGATTCTTGGGAATTCCCGCCCGTGCTCAATACGATATGTTCCCTTCATAAAATGTAATGCTTGTTGCTGTACATCAAATTGGATACGAAGGAGAGTTGACAAAGATAAGGGATTTCAAAAAGAAACAAATGGCACAACGATGGGCTATCCTATATACTCTCATCAATCGCTGCTTCAATCCAATGCAAACTGGAGCCGATCACATCACAGTATTCTTGTTAAAGATCTTCTATGGCATTGTGTTCTTGCCATCTGCTGACTTTGGTCGTGTCATCTGGGAACGCATGATAGAAATCCACTCAGCACCTCTCCTATCATACATTCAATTCCTAAGATTCTATTCCTTAATTCTTGGAGCAGTAATTGATGTCAGTAACCAGACTCCAGATCCCATACCTAGAGATCGTGATGAACCACAAGTAGAGCATCCGTTCATAGAGTTCATTCAAAAGAGAATAGGATCACAGAATGTGCCAGCTCAACCTATTCCTGTGCATTTACTAAATCTTGGACCTCGTGATAATCTAAGAATCACTGCTTATATGAGACAGATAGGAGCTCCTATGGATCCTCTACAACTCGGGGATCCTGCCCCAGGAACTGATAGGACACCTGGTGAGGGGTCTAGTAAGCGAGGGTCACAGAAAAGAAAATTTGAGGGGAAAAGAAATGAGGGTGAAATTAGGTCTAAAAGAAAAGCAGAATCAAAGCAGGTAACCTCTGAACAACTTCAGAAGGTTCTTCACGATATTGTTCGGAGTGATAAGGATGGAAATGAGGGCGTGGTTGAAAAATCAAGAGAGGATGTGCGGACCGGGTGTGAGATGGGGCAAAAAGAAAACATTAGCCCCCCCAAACATTAGGAATCCACTTAGATGATCAAACATCTGTTTCATATGAGTTAGAATCGGCATCTCTAGATGAGATTCACCAAAAACAATTTGAAAATGTGTCTAGTGCTCGTAGGGATTTGGTGCAGTCCTATACTGAACAATCAGTGTCTAAAGCTTAGACTGTAACAACAAGCGTAGAGGTTAGCAAATCCCCAGAAATTGCTTCTCTAAGATCGCTTGGAAGTCCTGTCTCAACAGGCCTCACTGCTCAGCTTTCCAGCTCAACAGTTATAGTGACCCGAACTTTTCCATGTTTATATATATATATATATTAAATGTAATTGTTATTTACATGATTAAGTGTTTCCAACATGTTAAGCAATCAAACTTGTTAAGACTTGATTAATTGAAATAGGTTTCATATAGACAATTGACCACCCAAGTAGACCGGTGATTCACGAACGTTAAAACTTGTAAAAACTATATGATGACATATATATGGATATATATATAGTTAACATGATATTATGTTAAGTAAACATATCATTAAGTATATTAACAATGAACTACATATGTAAAAACAAGACTACTAACTTAATGATTTTGAAACGAGACATATATGTAACGATTATCGTTGTAACGACATTTAATGTATATATATCATATTAAGAGATATTCATACATCATAATATCATGATAATATAATAATTTAAAATCTCATTTGATATTATAAGCATTGGGTTAACAACACTTAACAAGATCGTTAACCTAAAGGTTTCAAAACAACACTTACATGTAACGACTAACGATGACTTAACGACTCAGTTAAAATGTATATACATGTAGTGTTTTAATATGTATTCATACACTTTTGAAAGACTTCAAGACACTTATCAAAATACTTCTACTTAACAAAAATGCTTACAATTACATCCTCGTTGAGTTTCATCAACAATTCTACTCGTATGCACCCGTATTTGTACTCGTACAATACATAGCTTTTAGATGTATGTACTATTGGTATATACACTTCAATGATCAGCTCTTAGCAGCCCATGTGAGTCACCTAACACACTTGGGAGCTATCATTTGGCAACTAGCATTAAATATCTCATAAAATTACAAAAATATGTGTAATCATTCATGACTTATTTACATGAAAACAAAATTACATATCCTTTATATCTAATCCATACACCAACGACCAAAAACACCTATAAAAACTTTCATTCTTCAATTTTCTTTATCTAATTGATCTCTCTCAAGTTCTATCTTCAAGTTCTAAGTGTTTTTCATAAATTCCAAAAGTTCTAGTTTCATAAAATCAAGAATACTTCCAAGATTGCAAGTTTACTTCCAAGTTTTCTAAATCCATTCCAAGTAATCATCCAAGATCAAGAAACCTTTGTTACTTACAGTAGGTTATCTTTCTAATACAAGGAAATAATCATATTCAAACTTTAATTCAATTTCTATAACTATAACAATCTTGTTTCAAGTGAAAATCTTACTTGAAATTGTTTTTGTGTCATGATTCTGCTTCAAGAACTTTCAAGCCATCCAAGGATCCTTTGAAGCTAGATCCATTTTTATCATTTCCAGTAGGTTTATCCAAGGAACTTGAGGTAGTAATGATATTCATAACATCATTCGATTCATAAATAAAAAGCTGTCTTATTCAACGTTATAAACTTGTAATCACTAGAACATAGTTTAGTTAATTCTAAACTTGTTCGCAAATAAAGTTAATCCTTCTAACTAGACTTTAAAATAAAATAAACACATGTTCTATATCTATATGATATGCTAACTTAATAATTTAAAACCCGGAAACACGATAAACACCATAAAACTAGATATACGCCGTCGTAGTAAAACCGGGGGCTGTTTTGGTTGGGATAATTGAAAGCTAAGAAGAACTTTGATTTAAAAGCTATACTTCTGGAAAAATGATTTTTCTTATGAACATGAAACTATATCCAAAAATCATGGTTAAACTCAAAGTGAAAGTATGTTTTTCAAAATGGTCATCAAGATGTCGTTCTTTCGACGGAAATGACTACCTCTTTCAAAAATGACTTGTAACTTGTATTTCTGACTATAAACTTATACTTTTTCTATTTAGATTCATAAATTTAAGTTCAATATGAAACCGTGGTCACTGAAATCACTCAAAACGGATTAGAAACGAAGAAATGGCGAGTAAAACAAGATTGATAAAAACTACTCATTTTACCTACGTGAAAGTTAGCAATAAATCTATTCCAACCATAACCTAATCAACTTATATTGTATATTATATAATCTTGAGATACCATAGACACGTATACAATGTTTCGACCTATCATGTCGACCCATCTATATATATTGCGGAACAACCATAGACACTCTACATGTGAATGTTGGAGTTAGCTATACAGGGTTGAGGTTGATTCCAAAATATATATATAGTTTGAGTTGTGATCAATACTGAGATACGTATACACTGGGTAGTGGATTGATTCAAGATAATATTTATTGATTTATTTCTGTACATCTAACTGTGGACAACTAGTTGTAGGTTACTAACGAGGACAGCTGACTTAATAAACTTAAAACATCAAAATGTATTAAAAGTTTTGTAAATATATTTTGAACATACTTTGATATATATGTATATATTGTTATAGGTTTTTGAATCAACCAGTGGCCAAGTCTTACTTCCCGACGAAGTAAAAATCTGTGAAAGTGAGTTATAGTCCCACTTTTAAAATCTAATATTTTTGGGATGAGAATACATGCAGGTTTTATAAATGATTTACAAAATAGACACAAGTACGTGAAACTACATTCTATGGTCGAATTATCGAAATCGAATATGCCCCTTTTTATTAAGTCTGGTAATCTAAGAATTAGGGAACAAACACCCTAATTGACGCGAATCCTAAAGATAGATCTATTGGGCCTAACAAACCCCATCTAAAGTACCGGATGCTTTAGTACTTCGAAATTTATATCATATCCGAAGGGTGTCCCGGAATGATGGGGATATTCTTATATATGCATCTTGTTAATGTCGGTTACCAGGTGTTCACCATATGAATGATTTTTATCTCTATGTATGGGATGTGTATTGAAATATGAAATCTTGTGGTCTATTGTTATGATTTGATATATATAGGTTAAACCTATAACTCACCAACATTTTTGTTGACGTTTAAAGCATGTTTATTCTCAGGTGAATACTAAGAGCTTCCGCTATTTCATACTAAAATAAGGACAAGATTTGGAGTCCATGTTTGTATGATATTGTGTAAAAACTGCATTCAAGAAACTGCTTTCGATGTAACATATTTGTATTGTAAACCATTATGTAATGGTCGTGTGTAAACAGGATATTTTAGATTATAATTATTTGATAATCTACGTAAAGCTTTTTAAACCTTTATTTATGAAATAAAGGTTATGGTTTGTTTTAAAAATGAATGCAGTCTTTGAAAAACGTCTCATATAGAGGTCAAAACCTCGCAACGAAATCAATTAATATGGAACGTTTTTAATCAATAAGAACGGGACATTTCAGTTGGTATCCGAGCGTTGGTCTTAGAGAACCAGAAAATTTGCATTAGTGTGTCTTATCGAGTTTGTTAGGATGCATTAGTGAGTCTGGACTTCGACCATGTTTTCTTTAAAAATGATTGCTTAACATTTTTGTTGGAAACTATATATTATTAACATGTATATATTATGTGATATATTAATCTCTTAACATGTTTGATATTGTGTGATAGATGCCTACCTCTAGCACAAATCCCATTGACTCACCTAATAGTAACGAAGAGTTGAATATATATTGGACTGATTCACAAGTTCCCGAAGAGGAACCGGAAGAAGAATCAGAACCGGAAGAAGAATCAGAACCATAAGAGGAGGAACCGGAGGAGGAAATAGAACCGGTGGGGGAAATAATAAAACGGTTAAGTAAAAGAAAATCCTCAACCAACCGACCAAGGTTAATTATGGTCAATGGTATTTCCGCCAAGGAAGCAAAATATTGGGAGGATTACCAATTCTCCGATGAATCGGATTCCGACAAGAATTCCGATGATGTTATAGAAATTACCCCAACTGAATTTTAAAAGGCAAAAGAAAATAATAAGGGAAAGGGCATAAAAATAGAGAAATCTAATTCCAACCCCGATGAACTTTATATGTATCGTCAACCCCCGAAGTCCTTAAGTTGTTACAATGACCCGGGAACCTCTAAACCACCAGGTTTTTCTAAACCGTTGTGGAAAACGACAGCTAGTATTAGGGGAACATCATATATCCCTAGAAACTTGGCAAAACGAACCAAAACCGAAGAAGAAGAAACGAGCGAGTCGGAATAAGATAGTTGTATTCGTGTGGTGTAATATATGTAATATAGTGTGCTTATGCTTTATGATATATGTAAAAATTACTTGTATTAATAAGTATTTTTTATGAATCTAACTCTTGTCTATTTTGCAGTTTAAAAACACAAAATGGATAGACAACCCAATATTTTAAGAGACCTACCCGGAGACATGATTGATGAAATCTTGTCTAGAGTCGGTCAGAATTCCTCGGCACAACTATTTAAGGCGAGATCAGTTTGTAAGACATTCGAAGAACGTTCCAAGAATGCCTTGGTTTATAAAAGGCTTTCGTTCGAAAGATGGGGGATGTCACATTGGGAAATCCATAAGTTACAATGTGTTTACTTTGACGCATATATTGCGGGGAATCTAAATGCTATTTTACGCAACGGGTTAAGAAATTATTTTGACTCAATATATCTGAATATAGGACTTCGTGATTTAGAAAAAGCGGCTAACATGCAACATAAAGAAGCATGTTATGCTT
Source organism: Rutidosis leptorrhynchoides (assembly GCF_046630445.1). NCBI lineage: Eukaryota > Viridiplantae > Streptophyta > Magnoliopsida > Asterales > Asteraceae > Rutidosis > Rutidosis leptorrhynchoides. The sequence goes on from NC_092341.1 coordinate 171,142,498, forward strand.
ACGGGTTAGTAATGTTCACTTCTCACCAAAGTGAGAACAAGAACATCGGGCTACAACTATTAAACAAAACGTTCCCACAAGTGACGGAGTCGGTAATTGGGGTAAGAAATGAGGTTTTTAGATTGTTACGGGACTATTGGACATTACGTAACCTTCATCCTTTTGAGGACGTTACAACACGTTGTCATACTATCGGTCACAACAGTTACGTTCCACAAGACCAAGGATGGGAAGTAGTATTAGTAAAACCAGAATGCATGACTTGTTTCTGGACGTATGAATTACGTGTCTTTGTTGCCTTTGCTGAACGCCTTATTTATTAACTAGAATTATCTTCACAACTACTTTGTATCAAAGTTTTATGTGCTATATTTCATGCTATATGTAAAATAGCAGTATTGTAAGTTTGCAAGTTATTGTATAAAGGTTTGAATATGATATATATATTTTTTTTTGTGATTAGTTTTTCATATAGAATTGTAGTAGTTGAAATGGTATGTTAGCTACTAAGTATGAACTTAACGGGTAGGTACTACCCGAATTAATGAGTATAAAACGCTAATATGAAGAAAGAGCTTTTATAAATAAGTTCATATTACGCTACAAAATACTATTGACTACTCTTGATATTCTATATGATTAACTCGTTTCATTTGACTATTTTGAAGGAAATGGCACCGAATACTCGTCACACTTTGAATATGAGTGAAGAGGAATTTCGTACCTTTCTTGCTTCAAACATAGCCGCAGTACAGGCCGCGCTACATACCAACAATAACCTTGGATCTAGCAGTACAGGAAATCGTGTAGGATGCACCTACAAAGAATTCACTGCCTGCAAACCTTTAGAATTTGATTAAACAGAAGGACCGATCGGGTTGAAATGGTGGACCGAGAAGGTCGAATCGGTGTTTTCCATAAGTAAGTGTACTGAAGAGGACAAAGTGAAGTACGCTACGCATACCTTCACAGGTTCTGCGTTAACATGGTGGAATACCTATCTAGAGCAAGTGGGACAAGATGATGCTTACGCACTACCGTGGTCAGCATTCAAGCACTTGATGAACGAGAAGTACCGTCCTAGAACCGAGGTCAATAAGCTTAAGACAGAACTTAGAGGGTTACGAACCCAAGGATTTGATATTACCACGTACGAAAGACTATTCATAGAATTGTGCCTATTGTGTCCGGGAGCGTTCGAAGATGAGGAAGAGAAGATCGACGCGTTTGTGAATGGATTACCGGAAAGAATCCAAGAAGATATAAGTTCACACGAGCCCACCTCCATACAACAGGCATGTAGAATGGCTCACAAACTAGTGAACCATATTGAAGAAAGAATTAAAGAACAGACTGCTGAAGAGGCCAATGTGAAGCAAGTCAAAAGAAAGTGGGAGGAAAACGGTGATAAGAATCACCAATACAACAACAACAACAACAATTACAACAATAATCGCAACAACTATCCCAACAATCACAACATCAATCGCAACTACAACAAATGGCCCAACAACAACAACAACAACAACAACAGCAACTACAACAATCATCCCAACAACAATAATAACCGCAACAACAACAACAATCAGAAGCAGCTATGCCAAAGGTGTGAAAAGTATCACTCGGGGTTCTGCACCAAATTTTGCAACAAGTGTAAAAGAAATGGTCATAGCGCGGCGAAGTGTGAAATGTCCCGTTCTTATTGATTAAAAATGTTCCATATTAATTGATTTCGTTGCGAGGTTTTGACCTCTATATGAGACGTTTTTCAAAGACTGCATTCATTTTTAAAACAAACCATAACCTTTATTTCATAAATAAAGGTTTAAAACTTATGAAAGGTTTAAAAAGCTTTACGTAGATTATCAAATAATGATAATCTAAAATATCCTGTTTACACACGACCATTACATAATGGTTTACAATACAAATATGTTACATCGAAATCAGTTTCTTGAATGCAATTTTTACACAATATCATACAAACATGGACTCCAAATCTTGTCCTTATTTTAGTATGCAACAACGGAAGCTCTTAGTATTCACCTGAGAATAAACATGCTTTAAACATCAACAAAAATGTTGGTGAGTTATAGGTTTAACCTATATATATCAAATCGTAACAATAGACCACAAGATTTCATATTTCAATACACATCCCATACATAAAGATAAAAATCATTCATATGGTGAACACTTGGTAACTGACATTAACAAGATGCATATATAAGAATATCCCCATCATTCCGGGACACCCTTCGGATATGATATAAATTTCGAAGTACTAAAGCATCCGGTACTTTGGATGGGGTTTGTTAGGCCCAGTAGATCTATCTTTAGGATTCGCGTCAATTAGGGTGTCTGTTCCCTAATTCTTAGATTACCAGACTTAATAAAAAGGGGCATATTCGATTTCGATAATTCAACTATAGAATGTAGTTTCACGTACTTGTGTCTATTTTGTAAATCATTTATAAAACCTGCATGTATTCTCATCCCAAAAATATTAGATTTTAAAAATGGGACTATAACTCACTTTCACAGATTTTTACATCGTCAGGAAGTAAGACTTGGCCACTGGTTGATTCACGTACCTATAACAATATATACGTATATATCAAAGTATGTTCAAAATATATTTACAACACTTTTAATATATTTTGATGTTTTAAGTTTATTAAGTCAGCTGTCCTCGTTAGTAACCTACAACTAGTTGTCCACAGTTAGATGTACAGAAATAAATCGATAAATATTATCTTGAATCAATCCACGACCCAGTGTATACGTATCTCAGTATTGATCACAACTCAAACTATATATATTTTGGAATCAACCTCAACCCTGTATAGCTAACTCCAACATTCACATATAGAGTGTCTATGGTTGTTCCGAAATATATATAGATGTGTCGACATGATAGGTCGATACATTGTATACGTGTCTATGGTATCTCAAGATTACATAATATACAATACAAGTTGATTAAGTTATGGTTGGAATAGATTTGTTACCAATTTTCACGTAGCTAAAATGAGAAAAATTATCCAATCTTGTTTTACCCATAACTTCTTCATTTTAAATCCGTTTTGAGTGAATCAAATTGCTATGGTTTCATATTGAACTCTATTTTATGAATCTATACAGAAAAAGTATAGGTTTATAGTTCGAAAAATAAGTTACAAGTAATTTTTGTAAAGGTAGTCATTTCAGTCGAAAGAACGACGTCTAGATGACCATTTTAGAAAACATACTTCCACTTTGAGTTTAACCATAATTTTTGGATATAGTTTCATGTTCATAATAAAAATCATTTTCCCAGAATAACAACTTTTAAATCAAAGTTTATCATAGTTTTTAATTAACTAACCGAAAACAGCCCGCGGTGTTACTACGACGGCGTAAATCCGGTTTTACGGTGTTTTTCGTGTTTCCAGGTTTTAAATCATTAAGTTAGCATATCATATAGATATAGAACATGTGTTTAGTTGATTTTAAAAGTCAAGTTAGAAGGATTAACTTTTATTTGCGAACAAGTTTAGAATTAACTAAACTATGTTCTAGTGATTACAAGTTTAAACCTTCGAATAAGATAGCTTTATATGTATGAATCGAATGATGTTATGAACATCATTACTACCTCAAGTTCCTTGGATAAACCTACTGGAAATGAGAAAAATAGATCTAGCTTCAAAGGATCCTTGGATGGCTTGAAAGTTCTTGAAGCAGAATCATGACACGAAAACAATTTCAAGTAAGATTTCCACTCGAAATAAGATTGTTATAGTTATAGAAATTGAATTAAAGTTTGAATATGATTATTACCTTGTATTAGAAAGATAACCTACTGTAAGTAACAAAGGTTTCTTTATCTTAGATGATTACTTGGAATGGATTTAGAAAACTTGGAAGTAAACTTGCAATCTTGGAAGTATTCTTGATTTTATGATACTAGAACTTTTGGAATTTATGAAGAAAACTTAGAAATTGAAGATAGAACTTGAGGGAGATCAATTAGATGAAGAAAATTGAAGAACGAAAGTGTTTGTAGGTGTTTTTGGTCGTTGGTGTATGGATTAGATATAAAGGATATGTAATTTTGTTTTCATGTAAATAAGTCATGAATGATTACTCATATTTTTGTAATTTTATGAGATATTTCATGCTAGTTGCCAAATGATGGTTCCCACATGTGTTAGGTGACTCACATGGGCTGCTAAGAGCTGATCATTGGAGTGTATATACCAATAGTACGTACATCTAAAAGCTGTGTATTGTACGAATACGAATACGGGTGCATACGAGTAGAATTGTTGATGAAACTGAACGAGGATGTAATTGTAAGCATTTTTGTTAAGTAGAAGTATTTTGATAAGTGTCTTGAAGTCTTTCAAAAGTGAATGAATACATATTAAAACACTACATGTATATACATTTTAACTGAGTCGTTAAGTCATCGTTAGTCGTTACATGTAAGTGTTGTTTTGAAACCTTTAGGTTAACGATCTTGTTAAGTGTTGTTAACCCAATGTTTATAATATCAAATGAGATTTTAAATTATTATATTATCATGATATTATGATGTATAAATATCTCTTAATATGATATATATACATTAAATGTCGTTACAACGATAATCGTTACATATATGTCTCGTTTCAAAATCATTAAGTTAGTAGTCTTGTTTTTACATATGTAGTTCATTGTTAATATACTTAATGATATGTTTACTTATCATAATATCATGTTAACTATATATATATCCATATATATGTCATCATATAGTTTTTACAAGTTTTAACGTTCGTGAATCACCGGTCAACTTGGGTGCTCAATTGTCTATATGAAACCTATTTCAATTAATTAGGTCTTAACAAGTTTGATTTCTTAACATGTTGGAAACACTTAATCATGTAAATAAAAATTTCATTTAATATATATAAACATGAAAAAGTTTGGGTCACTACAGTACCTACCCGTTAAATAAATTTCGTCCCGAAATTTTAAGCAGTTGGAGGTGTTGACGTATCTTCTGAAAATAAGTGCGGGTATTTCTTCTTTATCTGATCTTCTTGTTCCCAGGTGAACTCGGCTCCTCTACGAGCATTCCATCGAACCTTAACAATTGGTATCTTTTTTTGCTTAAGTCTTTTAACCTCACGATCCATTATTTCGACGGGTTCTTCGATAAATTGAAGTTTTTCGTTGATTTGGATTTCATCTAACGGAAAAGTGAGATCTTCTTTAGCAAAACATTTCTTCAAATTCGAGACATGAAAAGTGTTATGTACAGCCGCGAGTTGTTGAGGTAACTCAAGTCGGTAAGCTACAGGTCCGACACGATCAATAATCTTGAATGGTCCAATATACCTTGGATTTAATTTCCCTCGTTTACCAAATCGAACAACGCCTTTCCAAGGTGCAACTTTAAGCATGACCATCTCTCTAATTTCAAATTCTATATCTTTTCTTTTAATGTCAGCGTAGCTCTTTTGTCGACTTTGGGCGGTTTTCAACCGTTGTTGAATTTGGATGATCTTCTCGGTAGTTTATGGTATTATCTCCGGACCCGTAATCTGTCTATCACCCACTTCACTCCAACAAATCGGAGACCTGCACTTTCTACCATAAAGTGCTTCAAACGGTGCCATCTCAATGCTTGAATGGTAGCTGTTGTTGTAGGAAAATTCTGCTAACGGTAGATGTTGATCCCAACTATTTCCAAAATCAATAACACATGCTCGTAGCATGTCTTCAAGCATTTGTATCGTCCTTTTGCTCTGCCCATCAGTTTGTGGATGATAGGCAGTACTCATGTCTAGATGAGTTTCTAATGCTTGGTGTAATGTCTGCCAGAATCTTGAAATAAATCTGCCATTCCTATCAGAGATAATAGAGATTGGTACTCCATGTCTGGAGACAACTTCCTTCAAATACAGTCATGCTAACTTCTCCATCTTGTCATCTTCTCTTATTGGCAGGAAGTGTGCTGATTTGGTGAGACGATCAACTATTACCCAAATAGTATCAAAACCAATTGCAGTCCTTGGCAATTTAGTGATGAAATCTATGGTAATGTTTTCCCATTTCCATACCGGGATTTCGGGTTGTTGAAGTAGACCTGATGGTTTCTGATGCTCAGCTTTGAGCTTAGAACACATCAAACATTCTCCTACGTATTTAGCAACATCGGCTTTCATACCTGGCCACCAAAAATGTTTCTTGAGATCCTTGTACATCTTCCCCGTTCCAGGATGTATTGAGTATCTGGTTTTATGAGCTTCTCTACGTACCATTTCTCTCATATCTCCAAATTTTGGTACCCAAATCCTTTCAGCCCTATACCGAGTTCCGTCTTCCCAAATATTAAGATGCTTCTCCGATCCTTTGGGTATTTCATCCTTTAAATTTCCCTCTTTTAAAACTCCTTGTTGCACCTCCTTTATTTGAGTAGTAAGGTTATTGTGAATCATTATATTCATAGATTTTACTCGAATGGGTTCTCTGTCCTTCCTGCTCAAGGCGTCGGCTACCACATTTTCCTTCCCCGGGTGGTAACGAATCTCAAATTCGTAATCATTCAACAATTCAATCCACCTACGCTGCCTCATGTTCAGTTGTTTCTGATTAAATATGTGTTGAAGACTTTTATGGTCGGTATATATAATACTTTTGACCCCATATAAGTAGTGCCTCCAAGTCTTTAATGCAAAAACAACCGCGCCTAATTCCAAATCATGCGTCGTATAATTTTGTTCGTGAATCTTCTATTGTCTAGACGCATAAGCAATCACCTTTGTTCGTTGCATTAATACACAACCGAGACCTTGCTTTGATGCGTCACAATAAATCACAAAATCATCATTCCCTTCAGGCAATGACAATATAGGTGCCGTAGTTAGCTTTTTCTTCAATAACTGGAACGCTTTCTCTTATTCATCCTTCCATTCAAATTTCTTCCCTTTATGCGTTAATGCAGTCAAGGGTTTTGCTATTCTGGAAAAGTCTTGGATGAACCTTCTGTAGTAACCAGCTAGTCCTAAAAACTGGCGTATGTGTTTCGGAGTTTTCGGGGTTTCTCACTTTTCAACAGTTTCTATATTTGCCGGATCCACCTTAATACCTTCTTTATTCACTATGTGACCGTGGAATTGAACTTCTTCCAACCAAAATGCACACTTTGAAAACTTAGCGTACAATTCTTCATTCCTCAATACTTCTAACACCTTTCTCAAATGTTCACCGTGTTCTTGGTCATTCTTTGAGTAAATAAGTATGTCATCAATGAAAACAATGACAAACTTGTCAAGGTATGGTCCACACACTCGGTTCATAAGGTCCATGAACACAGCTGGTGGGTTAGTCAATCCAAACGGCATAGCCATAAACTCGTAATGACCGTAACGTGTTCTGAAAGCAGTCTTTGGAATATCATCTTCTTTCACCCGCATTTGATGATACCCGGAACGTAAGTCAATCTTTGAATAAACAGACGAGCCTTGTAGTTGATCAAATAAGTCATCGATTCTCGGTAGTGGGTAGCGGTTCTTGATGGTAAGTTTGTTCAACTCTCGGTAGTCGATACACAACCTAAATGTACCATCTTTCTTCTTGACAAACAAAACAGGAGCTCCCCACGGTGATGTGCTTGGTCGAATGAAACCACGCTCTAAAAGTTCTTGTAATTGACTTTGCAGTTCTTTCAACTCGCTGGGTGCGAGTCTGTAAGGAGCACGAGCTATTGGTGCAGCTCCTGGTACAAGATCTATTTGAAATTCAACGGATCGATGTGGGGGTAATCCCGGTAATTCTTTCGGAAATACATCGGGAAATTCTTTTGTGACGGGAACATCATTGATACTCTTTTCTTCAGTTTGTACTTTCTCGACGTGTGCTAGAACAGCATAGCAACCTTTTCTTATTAGTTTTTGTGCCTTCAAATTACTAATAAGATGTAGCTTCGTGTTGCCCTTTTCTCCGTACACCATTAAGGGTTTTCCTTTTTCTCGTATAATGCGAATTGCATTTTTGTAACAAACGATCTCTGCTTTCACTTCTTTCAACCAGTCCATACCGATTATCACATCAAAACTCCCTAACTCTACTGGTATCAAGTCAATCTTAAATGTTTCGCTAACCAGTTTAATTTCTCGATTCCGACATATATTATCTGCTGAAATTAATTTACCGTTTGCTAATTCGAGTAAAAATTTACTATCCAACGGTGTCAATGGACAACTTAATTTAGCACAAAAATCTCTACTCATATAGCTTCTATCCGCACCCGAATCAAATAAAACGTAAGCAGCTTTATTGTCAATAAGAAACGTACCCGTAACAAGCTCCGGGTCTTCATGTGCCTCTGCCGCATTAATATTGAAAACTCTTCTGCGGCCTTGTCCATTCGTGTTCTCTTGGTTTAGGTAATTTCTAATAATGTGGCCCGGTTTTCCACATTTATAACAAACTACATTGGCATAACTTGCTCCGACACTACTTGCTCTGCCATTACTCGTTCCGACACCATTTGTTCCTTTCGTTCTGTTAACCCCTGGTCCGTAGACCTCACACTTCGCCGCGCTATGACCATTTCTTTTACACTTGTTGCAAAATTTGGTGCAGAACCCCGAGTGATACTTTTCACACCTTTGGCATAGCTGCTTCTGATTGTTGTTGTTGTTGCGGTTGTTATTGTAGTTGGGATGATTGTTGTAGTTACTGTTGTTGTTGTTGTTGTTGTTGTTGGGCTGTTTGTTGTAGTTGCGATTGATTTTGCGATTGTTGGGATAATTGTTGCGATTATTATGGTAATTGATGTTGTTGTTGTTGTTGTTGTTGTTGTTGTTGTTGTTGTATTGGTGATTCTTATCACCGTTTTCCTCCCACTTTCTTTTGACTTGCTTCACATTGGCCTCTTCAGCCGTCTGTTCTTTAATTCTTTCCTCAATCTGGTTCACTAGTTTGTGAGCCATTCTACATGCCTGTTGTATGGAGGCGGGCTCGTGTGAACTTATATCTTCTTGGATTCTTTCCGATAATCCTTTCACAAATGCGTCGATCTTCTCTTCCTCATCTTCGAACGCTCCCGGACACAATAGGCACAATTCTGTGAATCGTCTTTCGTACGTGGTAATATCAAATCCTTGGGTTCGTAACCCTCTAAGTTCTGTCTTGAGCTTATTGACCTCAGTTCTGGGACGGTACTTCTCGTTCATCAAGTGCTTGAATGCTGACCACGGTAGTGCGTACGCATCATCTTGTCCCACGTGCTCTAGATAGGTATTCCACCATGTTAACGCAGAACCTGTGAAGGTATGCGTAGCGTACTTCACTTTGTCCTCTTTAGTACACTTACTTATGGCAAACACCGATTCGACCTTCTCGGTCCACCGTTTCAATCCGATCGGTCCTTCGGTTCCATCAAATTCCAAAGGTTTGCAGGCAGTGAATTCTTTGTAGGTGCATCCTACACGATTTCATGTACTGCTAGATCCAAGGTTATTGTTGGTATGTAGCGCAGCCTGTACTGCGGCTATGTTTGAAGCTAGAAAAGTACGGAATTCCTCTTCATTCATATTCACGGTGTGTCAAGTAGTCGGTGCCATTTCCTTCAAAATAGTCAAATAGAACAAGTTAATCATACAGAATATTAAGAGTAGTTAATAGTATTTCGTAGCATAATATGAACTCATTTATAAAAGCTTTTTCTTCATATTAGCGTTTTATAAGTTTAAATTCGGGTAGTACCTACACGTTAAGTTCATACTTAGTAGCTAATATACAATTCAACTACTACAATTCTATATGAAAAACTGATTATAATAATATTTCGTGTTTAAACTTTTATACAATATTTTACAAACTTACAATACCGCTAGTACACAAGTCGTTCAGCAAAGGCAATAAAGACACGTAATGCATTCTGGTTTTACTAGGACTACTTCCCATCCTTGGTCTTGTGGAACATAACCGTTATGGCCGTTGATAAGACAGTGTGTTGTAACGTCGTCAAAGGGTAGAGGGTTACGTAATGTCCAGCAGTCACGTAACATTTTAAAAACCTTGTTTCTCACCCCTACTACTGAGTCCGTTACTTGTGGAAATGTTTTGTTTAATAGTTGTAGCCCGATGTTCTTGTTCTCACTTTGGTGAGAAGCGAACATTACTAACCCGTAAGCATAACATGCTTCTTTATGTTGCATGTTAGCCACTTTTTCTAAATCATGAAGTCCTATGTTCGGATACATTGAGTCAAAATAATTTCTTAACCCGTTGCGTAAAATAGCACTTGGGTTCCCCGCAATATATGCGTCAAAGTAAACACATCGTAACTTATGGGTTTCCCAATGTGATATCCCCCATCTTTCAAACGAAAGTCTCTTATAAACCAAGGCATTCTTTGAACGTTCTTCGAATGTCTTACAAACTAATTTCGCCGTAAATAGTTGTGCCGAAGAATTCTGACCGACTCTAGACAAGATTTCATCAATCATGTCTCCAGGTAGGTCTCTTAACACATTGGGTTGTCTACCCATTTTGTGTTTTTATACTGTAAAATAGACAAGAGTTAGATTCATAAAAAAATATACTTATTAATACAAGCAATTTTTACATATATCATAAAGTATAAGCACACTATATTACATATATTACACCATACGAATACAACTATCTTATTCTGACTCGCTCGTTTCTTCTTCTTAGGTTTTGGTTCGTTTTGCCAAGTTTCTAGGGATATATGATGTTCCCCTAATACTAGCTGTCGTTTTCCACAACTGTTTAGAAAAACCTGGTGGTTTAGAGGTTCCCGGGTCATTGTTACAACTTAAGGACTTCGGGGGTTGACGATACATATAAAGTTCATCGGGGTTGGAATTAGATTTCTCTATTTTTATGCCCTTTCCCTTATTATTTTCTTTTACCTTTTTAAATTCAGTTTGGGTAATTTCTATAACATCATCGGAATTTGTGACGACCCGGAGATTTCCAACTAAATTTAAACTTAATCTATATATGATTCCGACACGATAAGCAAAGTCTTTAAGGTTGAGTCTCAAAAAGTTTGAACTGTTTTATATATTCAATTGACCTTCGACTGCTCTCGAGGATTCACGAACGACTATTTGTAAATAGATACATATATATTTAAATATAAAAATAAATGTGTATATATATATATATATATATATACATATATAATAATTTGAAATATAAATTTAAATAATATATAGATATGAAATATGATACATTTAAATTGTTATATTACTATGTTATTGTTATCATTATTAATATTATTATTACTAATAGTAAAATTAAAATTTTAGTTATTATTATTAAGATTATTAAAAATTATCATTTAAAATTATTATTATCATTATTCTTATTATCATTAGTATTATTTTGATATTATTATTTCTATTATTATTATTTCTATTATTATTATTACTAGTATTTTTATTATTGTAAATAATATTAAAAGTATTATTACTAATAATATAATTAGTAGTATTATGAATATATTTACTAATTATTAATTAAATATAAAAATGATGTAGACATATAACAAATTCAGTTTAACTTAACTATCTGCTTTTAAAATTTTGCTTCATGATTGAGATTCTTGTCGATTAATTTGAGTTACAAAACAACCTGTGACCAATTCATGATTGAACTTTATTATTACTAACTACTACTGTATCTTTCAATTTAAACTCGATTATAGAATTGCTAACTATATATCTCTTTCTAAATGTAATACATATACACCTATTTTCATGATATGCAATTGAATCACTTTCTTTCTGTTTTCTTTCCAATTATAAACCCCACACATCACCATCTTTATTTATTTTTCTATAATCGATCATCATTATTATGATATATCTCAAACCTTCACTAACAAGGATCACAACCATCTAATATTTTTGTTCCGATCAAAACAAGTAAACTAATTTGCCAATGATGGCCATAATAAGAATTATACTACATTTCTTTAATACTCATCTAGGCTTAACCCAATATTAGAAACATCCTTCAAGTACAAAATTATACACCAACAATTCTTTGTTGCTTGATTAAACCCATTCACTGCTGCAACATCAAGTTGTTTATGCTATATGTTATTGAACCATTTCAATATTAACTCACGAAAACCACAAATACTTTCAACCTTCTTCCATCACAACTCCCATTCGATGGTTCAATGACCAACCCAAAAAAAACCACATATAATCTTTTGCATCTCGGCTGCTACCCTCTGTCTTAAGTTTGAACAAGCAAACCCATCAAACACCCACTTCTGCTCGCCTATTACGATCACCAAAATAGCCCACCATCGATTACAAGCTGCTGCAATCCTCGTGGTTTCTGCTACTACGATTGTACTTCTGTTCCAGTTTGTAAACCGCCACAAAAAAAAAAAAAAAACCTCCACAAGCTGCTCAACTTGCAGCTACTGTTACTACTACACTTGTATGTCTGTTTCTGAGTCGATAAACACTACATCGTCACCTGCAAAACTCTTTCACTACGACAGCATACTTTTGTTTCTTCTTCAAAACATTGCTAACCATCCAAAGGGCTGTTGATAGGTTACAGCTATTTTTTTTGTTAATTACGAACCTACAACCACCACCAAGAACCTCGCACCGCTAAACCCATTCGAACACCATTAAAACCCATTACCACTTCATCTTCGCCATCTCTCTCTCTCCCCCCTAATCCTATCCAAGAAAAACCACCACTATAATATACTACTACCCGTTCTTTTGTTTTGATTTCTATTTTTATTCAAACACTGTTCGACATTGACCCACTTCTGCTGCAGTTACATCTGCAAATGGGAGTATGCTTCTATGGGGTTTAAATGAGTAAAAGACGTTATGTTGTATAAAGGAATTTCTCAAAGAATGGGGGAGATTATGTTCACCATATAGCTTTGCCAACTAGTACTTAAAAAAAAAATTATGCATCGTGTTTCAATAATACATGTGGAACAAAGTGGAGAATTTGGGCGACAAAAATGGGACCATAAAGTAAGGCTTTGTTATTTTTTTTAAAAGCAACTATGATGAGTCCTTGGTGAAGAAAGTTGATAAAAAAAAAGAGACAAAAAGAAAAGAGGTGGCGATGATATTATGTAAATGGTTTGAATGATGATAATTATGATTAAACCGTATGACTAGGATTATGATAGGGTATATGTGTGATTGTATGGTTGTATGGCCATTGATCGAGCTGTGTATGAAGAAGAAAAGGAAACAGAAAGTAAACGAGTTAAAAACATTTAGATTACTAATAATTCCAGAAAAACTTACTTGGATTGATGGATAAGGGTGTTAGAAGAGTAGCGTGAGGTCGCGGGTTCGAGCCCGGTTTATGACATATATTTTTTAGAAAAGCTTTGGAAGGTAGTTTTCAATATCAAAAATTTTATAATTATTATTATTATTACTTATTGTTCTTATTAAGTTAATTATTATCAACCATAGTAATATGATTACTAATAGAATTAATACTATTATCATATTGTTATTACTAAATATGATCATTAAGTATTATTAGTACTATTATGCAATTTATTATTATTATTATCATTCCTATTAGTATTATTACAAATAGATATTTTTTTAATACTAATATTACATATTACTATATTTTTATTATTAACATGATATTAATTAAGTTATATATGAACATATCAATTAATATATAAATACATATTTTAGAAACCCTAATGTAAGTTATTATTTTCATGAATAATATATATTATAATTAAACGAATTATTAACTACTCTAATAAGAAATTATTTTAACAAAGGATATAATTTATATCACTAATAATAATATATAAATTTGTTCGATTACGATTATATGTTAATATATATACTTGATATAGGTTCGTGAATCCGAGGCCAACCCTACTTTTGTTCAATGTCGTCATATGTATTTTTACTACAAAATACAGTATGGTGAGTTTCATTTGCCCTTTTACTCTTTACATTTTTGGGACTGAGAATACATGCGCTACTTTTACAACTGCTTTATTAAATACTTTTGAAATACAATTTGAACTGCGAATACATGAAATGATTTATAAATGTTTGACGAGATAGACACAAGCAAAACATTCCTTGAATGAATTATGTGGACGTGATAATTGCCACCATTGAATTATGTGGATGTGATAATTGTCACAATTGATATGAATATTTTTCCCCTGATTATTATTGCTTGGTAACCTAAGAATTAGGAAACATCACCAATTTTGAGAATTAGTGCATGCCTAATTGACGCGAATCCTAAAGGTAGCTACCGGGTTTAACACCCCCACCCAGACGGAAGGGCTAGTGGGCGTGGTGTTTAGTACTTCGAAGTTTATATGATTATTATACAGACGAGATGTTCTGTTTTGGGGATATTATTATCCGCATTATATGTTAAGGTCGGTTACCAAGCCAAGCTATGAAAGCAATGAAAAGTGAATGTTATGTATCGAGTGAATGATTTTATACATAGGTTATGTGTATGTTATTTTTGTGCACAAGATATGTGTACGGTTACTAAGATTTATGAAAGATGATTTCGTACATGAGAAAGGTGTACTGTATTTAAAAGATATCGCATGTACATTACATGTGGGTATAGGATTCGGGCCCATTTGTACCATGCAGGATTTAAATCTTGTGGTCTATCAAGATGATGAATTTTATTGTTTACGATAAACTTATGAACTCACCAACCTTTTGGTTGACACTTGAAAGCATGTTTATTCTCAGGTATGAAAGAAATCTTCCGGTGTGCATTTGCTCATTTTAAAAGAAATCATTTGGAGTCGATCATCGCAATGGGACCAGATGTTGGTGACTTCGGCCAGATGGATTAGGACGGGTCTTTACATGTGGTATCAGAGAGGTGGTCTTAGCGAACCAGGTCTTGCATTAGTGTATCTAACTGATAGTTGATTAGATGCATTAGTGAGTCTGGACTTCGACCGTGTCTGCTTGTCAAAAGTTTTGCTAATCATTTCATGTCAAAAATTACCTGCTTATCATCCTTAGGAAATTACCTGCTTATCATTCTTAGTCTAGACATGTTTTACTGCATTGACTACATGAATAGTGTATAGACAAAATTCATATCTTAACGCATCTGTTACTGTAGACTTGCCTGACATATACCGTAAGTTCCTCCGTAGTCTACGAAATCTTTAGTACTATATATATAGATATTCTATGTAGTTAGAATATCATCCAATATTCGAAAATCATTTCATATCGAAAAATCCTTTACTCAATCGTACGAAATGGAACTCGTCACTAGTTCAATTTCTTCGGAATCAGACAGCTACTCCGACACGGATGTTCACCTAAGCTCCGAAAGCAGCGTCACCAGAATGAACCAACTATTCAGTCATCATCAATTCTGGATGAATTAGGGATTGAAATCGTAGTCGACTTAATCAATGGAGACGAGAAGAAGGCGATCCTTTTCTCCAACCAAATTTCCCTCTTGGCAAAGAACCTGAAGCACTACCGGCGAACTTGTTCAAAATACCATTTTCTCTTTCATTTTCAGAGTATCTCATCATGATTATATACTATCTTGAATTCTAGATCTTATTCATCCGCTCGTTTTGACCGAAAATCATCCCAAAGTAATAGCAGAAGCCAACGAGCTTCGCGCTTGAGTAATAAATTTGAAGAATATGGTGCAAAATGTACCAGCTTCAGCAACATCCCTAGCACCAACAGTACCACCATCAGCAACATTAACAGTACCATCACCACCGCCAATAGCAACATCCGCATCACACGTCTCGACATCACAATCTATACCTCGAACATCAACATCATACGCACCATAGATACCATGGAGTATCAACAACAATGAACGATGAAGTATTGATCTATAACTTCATTGAAGAAATATTCTGCGAAGAATATGTGGTTCCTAATAGTTAACGATGAAGTATTGATCCATAACTCCATTGAAGAAATATTCTGCGAAGAATATGTGGTTCCTAATAGTTTTAGAGATTACTTATTCTAGCTCAAGCCAAAAATCATATGAGTTTAATATCATATTAACTCATTAAATCCATGATTACATCCGAACAAAATATATATGTATATATGTTTTCATAAAGATTGTAATTAAAAATTCTTTTGTACAAACTGTTAATGGTGAAAATATTTTAACGGGTAGGTAATACCCGAGGAATATTTAGATTTCACATTAATAAGTTGTACTGTACATTCTTCAATTTAGATTCAGCAGTCATTAACAATACTGCTCAAATCCACATATATATGTATCTGTTCACCGCAAAATAACCATTTTCATTCCAATTCAATTTCATATACGAGTTTCTGCCGATCAAAATCCAAGTCAAGATTTGACAAGTGGCATAATGAAGAAAACAATGAACAAAATAAAATTTATTAGTAACCAATTAATTAACTATGTAAAATTTTAAACCTATACTAACCAAATCCTAGCTGACTGTTCCTAGCTAACTGTTCCTATATGACTATTTCATTATAATATACTAGTTTTGGTTGAACTATTGGACTATTGGACTACTATTATTGGACAATTAAAAAGTATTAAAAGATTAGAAAATATTAATTACAACACACTTTGACTTGAAAGATCGTAAATAAATTACATCTACTACAGTTAAATATTTTCTCAAGTTTGCCACTTGATTTCATCTTAAACATCCTTTGTAACTTGATTTCATCCTAAACCCCATTTGTATCTTGACAATTACAATCTGCGTTCAAACCTTTCATGATTCTTGAAAACACCTCAATCGAGAGGATGAATCAACCACATCTCATATACGGAAGGAAAGATTGATGCATATAGTTATGCACCTGAAAACACTCGGAACCTGAGTAAACGTTTAACACGTATCTGTACTAGCTCCTTTGGAGTTTTTATTACCGAAAATAACTTTACAATCTCTTTCCAAATTAGTCAATTTTGTCATAGCTCCAGCAAATCAACTTCGACTTTTCGTTCGAAACAACCTTATTATAATTTTCATATATATGCGTGCTCTTTTATTGTTACTGGGGAACCTTTTATATTCCACCATATTACCATCAGCGTTTAATCATCTAAAAATACAATTCTCTTGAAACCACCTCGGATTGATAACCGACGATTCAGATATGGCTGCATTAAATGCAGAGGAAACTGTAAAATTGTAGATGGCCTAAATGGTCAAGAGTTTGATGATAAAGAATGGAGTGTTGGGAACGCTTGATAGAAAATTTAGTACTAAAAAACGGATTGAGCTAACCATGAAGGAGACCAAGGACAAATACAAGGACCAAACCCTATATTCAAAGAATCCAGGAGATTCTGGATCCGATGAAATCTTTAGAGAATATCTTGCTTCGAAGTCATGTTAAAATCTTGCAGAAAAATTTTTATTCATCAACCTTCGATCTTAGAAATTTTGATAATATCATCAGAAATATCTTCTATATTTCTGACGATATTTTCATAACTCTTCTTATCCGAAATTAGTTATCTCTTCGTGTTATCTATGTTGCATCATAAAAGAAATTATTTTAGTTTCTATCCTTCTGTAAAATTTAAGTATAAATTATGAATGAATTCTGGAGAAGTGTTAAGAATTTGAGCATGAGTTAGTATAATATAATGACGCTTGGCCAACGTGATTATATTACAGTAAGTCATGCTGAGGTTCTAATAAAATGTGGTGATGATGATTCACAGTAGAGCATACCATAAGCATGTGCCATGTTACACGACTCGTTCATTCTGTTTAACCTCCGAACATATCAAGAAAATATATTCTTGATAGTTTCATCCTCTGTGATTCTTGTAATTTATCAAATCAAAATCATGCTATTGCGTTCCTTCCTGCTTAGAACATTATGATTAATCGAAACTTCATACTTACGAATTCTGGACCATTACTCGCCTTACTAGGGGTCGAGAAGAGAATAAAAAGGCAAAGAGCTCTAAAATATAACAGAAAATATAAAGCCCAATAACAACACGGAAGTCACAAATCGTGGAGATTAATAGGAATAGCAATATAAAGACATGGTAGAATTAAGAATAGTATAACCCTAAGGTAATAGTAGAAGTAAACAGATTTTCTTGGTGGAAGATTGAAAAGAAGGATGAGAGAAGTGATAACTAAAAAATATCAAGGATTTGAACGGGATTAAGCATGTTCACAATCTTTTGGATGTATGAACTAAGGAAGAAAGTATAGGAATGGTGAGAATAATGGAACGAAAGAGCTTAATTGATAATGGAAATATCAGACAGAGTGATCGAGGGAGATCACCATATTTAATTATAGAGATCCTAATTTCCTTATTCACCGAAGAATCAAATATTTTAGATTTCGAAACTTTTTTTTAAAATCCCTTGAATTTCGGAATTTAAACATGACTACGTCATAAGTAAGACAAATCTTAAATTTCTCATTTCACTCTTTTGTGACAGCTTCACTCGTACGTTTCACATAATCAAATCATTTTATCTATATTTATCAATAATGATAAAACTCTACATATCAACTCATATTTGTCATGAAAACGTTTTTAATGTTAACCATGACCATCTCGATTAAATTTCGGGACGAAATTTCTTTAACGGGTAGGTACTGTGACGACCCGGAGATTTCCGACCAAATTTAAACTTAATCTATATATGATTCCGACACGATAAGCAAAGTCTTTAAGGTTGAGTCTCAAAAAGTTTGAACTATTTTATATATTCAATTGATCTTCGACTGCTCTCGACGATTCACGAACGACTATTTGTAAATAGATACGTATATATTTAAATATAAAAATAAATGTGTATATATATATATATATATATATATACATATATAATAATTTGAAATATAAATTTAAATAATATATAGATATGAAATATGATACATTTAAATTGTTATATTACTATGTTATTGTTATCATTATTAATATTATTATTACTAATAGTAAAATTAAAATTTTAGTTATTATTATTAAGATTATTAAAAATTATCATTTAAAATTATTATTATCATTATTCTTATTATCATTAGTATTATTTTGATATTATTATTTCTATTATTATTATTTCTATTATTATTATTACAAGTATTTTTATTATTGTAAATAATATTAAAAGTATTATTACTAATAATATAATTAGTAGTATTATGAATATATTTACTAATTATTAATTAAATATAAAAATGATGTAGACATATAACAAATTCAGTTTAACTTAACTATCTGCTTTTAAAATTTTGCTTCATGATTGAGATTCTTGTCGATTAATTTGAGTTACAAAACAACCTGTGACCAATTCATGGTTGAACTTTATTATTACTAACTACTACTGTATCTTTCAATTTAAACTCGATTATAGAATTGCTAACTATATATCTCTTTCTAAAGGTAATACATATACACCTATTTTCATGATATGCAATCGAATCACTTTCTTTCTGTTTTCTTTCCAATTATAAACCCCACACATCACCATCTTTATTTATTTTTCTATAATCGATCATCATTATTATGATATATCTCAAACCTTCACTAACAAGGATCACAACTATCTAATATTTTTGTTCCGATCAAAACAAGTAAACTAATTTGCCAATGATGGCCATAATAAGAATTATACTCCATTTCTTTAATACTCATCTAGGCTTAACCCAATATTAGAAACATCCTTCAAGTACAAAATTATACACCAACAATTCTTTGTTGCTTGATTAAACCCATTCACTGCTGCAACATCAAGTTGTTTATGCTATATGTTATTGAACCATTTCAATATTAACTCACGAAAACCACAAATACTTTCAACCTTCTTCCATCACAACTCCCATTCGATGGTTCAATGACCAACCCAAAAAAAACCACATATAAGCTGCTACCCTCTGTCTTAAGTTTGAACAAGCAAACCCATCAAACACCCACTTCTTCTCGCCTATTATGATCACCAAAACATCGCACCATCGATTACAAGCTGCTGCAATCCTCGTGGTTTCTGCTACTACGATTGTACTTCTGTTCCAGTTTGTAAACCGCCACAAAAAAAAAAAAAAAAACCTCCACAAACTGCTCAACTTGCAGCTACTGTTACTACTACACTTGTATGTCTGTTTCTGAGTCGATAAACACTACATCGTCACCTGCAAAACTCTTTCACTACGACTTCATACTTTTGTTTCTTCTTCAAAACATTTCTAACCATCCAAAGGGCTGTTGATAGGTTACAGCTATTTTTTTTGTTAATTACGAACCTACAACCACCACCAAGAACCTCGCACCACTAAACCCATTCGAACACCATTAAAACCCATTACCACCTTCATCTTCGCCATCTCTCTCTCTCTCTCTCTCTCTCTCTCCTAATCCTATCCAAGAAAAACCACCACTATAATATACTACTACCCGTTCTTTTGTTTTGATTTCTATTTTTATTCAAACACTGTTCGACATCGACCCACTTCTGCTGTAGTTACATCTGCAAATGGGAGTATACTTCTGTTGGGTTTAAATGAGTAAAAGACGTTATGTTGTATAAAGGAATTTCTCAAAGAATGGGGGATATTATGTTCACAATATAGCTTTGCCAACTAGTACTTAAAAAAAAAATTATGCATCGTGTTTCAATAATACATGTGGAACAAAGTGGAGAATTTGGGCGACAAAAATGGGACCATAAAGTAAGGCTTTGTTATTTTTTTTAAAAGCAACTATGATGAGTCCTTGGTGAAGAAAGTTGATAAAAAAAGAGACAAAAAGAAAAGAGGTGGCGATGATATTATGTAAATGGTTTGAATGATGATAATTATGATTAAACCGTATGACTAGGATTATGATAGGGTATATGTGTGATTGTATGGTTGTATGGCCATTGATCGAGCTGTGTATGAAGAAGAAAAGGAAACAGAAAGTAAACGAGTTAAAAACATTTAGATTACTAATAATTCCAGAAAAACTGACTTGGATTGATGGATAAGGGTGTTAGCAGAGTAGCGTGAGGTCACGGGTTCGAGCCCGGTTCATGACATATATTTTTTAGAAAAGCTTTGGAAGGTAGTTTTCAATATCAAAAATTTTATAATTATTATTATTATTACTTATTGTTCTTATTAAGTTAATTATTATCAACCTTAGTAATTTGATTACTAATAGAATTAATACTATTATCATATTGTTATTACTAAATATGATCATTAAGTATTATTAGTACTATTATGCAATTTATTATTATTATTATCATTCCTATTAGTATTATTACAAATAGATATTTTTTTAATACTAATATTACATATTACTATATTTTTATTATTAACATGATATTAATTAAGTTATATATGAACATATCAATTAATATATAAATACATATTTTAGAAACCCTAATGTAAGTTATTATTTTCATGAATAATATATATTATAATTAAACGAATTATTAAACTACTCTAATAAGAAATTATTTTAACAAAGGATATAATTTATATCACTAATAATAATAATAATATATAAATTTGTTCGATTATGATTATATGTTAATATATATACTTGATATAGGTTCGTGAATCCGAGGCCAACCCTACTTTTGTTCAATGTCGTCATATGTATTTTTACTACAAAATACAGTATGGTGAGTTTCATTTGCCCTTTTACTCTTTACATTTTTGGGACTGAGAATACATGCGCTACTTTTACAACTGCTTTATTAAATACTTTTGAAATACATTTTGAACTGCGAATACATGAAATGATTTATGAATGTTTGACGAGATAGACACAAGCAAAACATTCCTTGAATGAATTATGTGGACGTGATAATTGCCACCATTGAATTATGTGAATGTGATAATTGTCACAATTGATATGAATATTTTTCCCCTGATTATTATTGCTTGGTAACCTAAGAATTAGGGAACATCACTAATTTTGAGAATTAGTGCACGCCTAATTGACGCGAATCCTAAAGGTAGCTACCGGGTTTAACACCCCCACCCAGAATGTTCACTAGACGGAAGGGCTAGTGGGCGTGGTGTTTAGTACTTCGAAGTTTATATGATTATTATACAGACGAGATGTTCTGTTTTGGGGATATTATTATGCGCATTATATGTTAAGGTCGGTTACCAAGTCAAGCTATGAAAGCAATGAAAAGTGAATGTTATGTATCGAGAGAATGATTTTATACATAGGTTATGTGTATGTTATTTTTGTGCACAAGATATGTGTACGGTTACTAAGATTTATGAAAGATGATTTCGTACACGAGAAAGGTGTACTGTATTTAAAAGATATCGCATGTACATTACAAGTGGGTATAGGATTCGGGCCCATTTGTACCATGCAGGATTTAAATCTTGTGGTGTATCAAGATGATGAATTTTATTGTTTACGATAAACTTATGAACTCACCAACCTTTTGGTTGACACTTGAAAGCATGTTTATTCTCAGGTATGAAAGAAATCTTCCGGTGTGCATTTGCTCATTTTAAATGAAATCATTTGGAGTCGATCATCGCAATGGGACCAGATGTTGGTGACTTCGTCCAGATGGATTAGGACGGGTCTTTACAGAATTCTCGTCGGAATCCGATTCATCGGAGAATTGGTAATCCTCCCAATATTTTGCTTCTTTGGCGGAAACACCATTGACCATAATTAACCTTGGTCGGTTGGTTGAGGATTTTCTTTTCCTTAACCGTTTTATTATTTCCCCCACCGGTTCTATTTCCTCCTCCGGTTCCTCCTCTTCCAGTTCTGATTCTTCTTCCTGTAACATCCCAACCCGATATTCAATCGACCACGTGAAATTTACCAAAATAAAAAAAAATTTCTTTGTTCAGCAGGTGGCGCGGCGCGCCATATGGCCGCGCGACGCGCCAAACTGGCCTGTCCAAAAAGTCATGAAGTGCGAAAATGTTTGACCACTTCCCGACGTATTTAGACAAAACGCTTTTAACCATACATTAATATATGTAGAACTAACACGTCCCATTAATAAAATTAGTTTTACGAAGACCCGGCCCACATCGGCCGTTTTACGACTTTCGTACGAAAATACAAGTTTTCAACCACATGATTTGTAATACAAAATAAAGGCCGAGCATGGCGATTGGGGATACGCTACCCAATCCTAATAAATCCAAAAGCAAGCCTTCTAAAGTAACTACGCAAGTCCACTAGTCCCCGCTTACCCGAGCCTCCGCATCCATGCAATCTATAAAAAAGTCAACAACGAGAGGGTAAGCTAACGCTTAGTGAATGCAATACTTATACATATACATATGTAATTTACCTACACGCATCCACTTACAATACCATGCAAACAAAATGCATAAATGAGCTAGCAACACCAAACATACGACTAGCAACAACGTTAGTATATAAATCGCCACAATAATATACTAAATCACAATAATGCATAAATATAACAAACTGTTCCTCGCTATGGCACTACCGACTTGTAGATGACCAATAACGTCGAGTCTCACTCGTATGTTGTCACCAACTTGTGACTCATCAAAGGGTGTCACCGACTTGTGAACTACCCACCAATATCTATGGGTCACCGACTTGTGAACGCCATGTGACATCATCGACTTGTGAAGCGCCACTAAGTGTCACCGACTTGTGAACACTATACGGTGTCACCGACTTGTGAATCACCCAAGGGTATCACCGACTTGTGAACCCCCTTCAATACATATGGGTCACCGACTTGTGAACGCCATGTGACATCACCGACTTGTGAAGCGCCACTAAGTGTCACCGACTCGTGAACACTATAGGGTGTCACCGACTTGTGAATCACCCAAGGGTATCACCGACTTGTGAATAACCTGTCGAGACACTACCGACTTGTAGTTCCCATCCCATCATACCAACAAATATGTCACCGTCTTGTGACATAACGCCCACTACTTACGATGTGGCACCAAAGGCCCACATCGCGTACGAGTAAATAAACCATATACATACATGTATAAATATTCCACTCACCTTTTCGCCTTGAAGAAATGCCACCGAATAATCCGCAACACACCGATGGAATGTACCTATTCCATTATCACAAACACCACAACATAATTAGGGTGGATTTACAAATCAACCCAAATTGACAACTAGTGCAATTTCGACCCAAATGCACTTCCAAGCACAAACCGTGCCAAAACTAACCAATAATCACTAACACAAGTGAGAATGGTCCTAATACGCCAATTAGACCCAATCATAGGTGTTAAACACCTATCTTTCCCAAAATGGCACTTAAACACTAATTTGACCCATAAGAAGTCAATATCGCGCCATTATCAAGTTTTAACAACAAAACATATTTAACTCGGTTTTATACTTCAACTTAATCCATTTTAAGTTTATAAACCTTATTAAATCGACAATTGGGTTATAATCATCACCAAACGCTAATCTTTGACTCTAGTCAAAGTTAGTCAACCAAACATACCCAAAAGAGTTTCAACACTACTAGAATCACTAATACTAGAGATTACACACTACATACAAGCCTTAAACATGGTTAAATCATTAACCAACCCTAAACCCACCAACATCAACAATAACTAGTTACAATTTCCCATTTCACCTCCTAAATGGGTTTTATAACTAACTAGTTCAAAACCCTAAACTTGAATATCAAATTACAAAGATGAAGTTCGGAGTTTGAACTTACCAATACCGCCAAAATGATGCCGTTGATGAGTAGAACAACTTTAATACCAGAGGTTTGACCCGAAACACCTTTCTTCTTCTCCAATTGGAGCTCTCTCTCTCTCTAAAACTCTCCTCTCACTCTAGGGTTTGAAGATGAGAGTGTTTGATGAGTGAAAATGAGCTCCAATGGAGTTCTAGGTCAGTCTTGATGACCCCAAACCGACCCTAATTGAAAAGACCAAAGTACCCCTCATTTAAACCTTTTAAAAAGGCTGAAAATTGCCTCTGCAGCAATCGGCGTGCCGCGCCAGAAGGTGGAGCGCCGCTCCAAATAACTGGAAATTGTGGTCGAGCCCAAAACAGGTTTCAGCAACTTGTTTTGGCCATAACTTTTCGACCGTAACTCCATTTTCGATGAATCAAATATCGTTGGAAACGTAATAAGATATTCTATCCAATGGTAAGGCTTTGAAACATCAACTCAAACTTTATTTGGGGTTGAAAAGATACGTACACACCTTGTCACTTCGGACAACGTCCAGTTTCCTTCGACGTTCGAGCAAGCAACACGTACACTTCATACACGCATCGTACACCATAAATACATTATGTACAATAAATATTTGGGTCTTACAACTCTCCCCCACTTAAACTCGATCACGTCCTCGTGATCTTCTCCACTTAACCAATCCAGACCTACTCAACGATCCTCACTCAAGTCCCAATACGAACTTTCCTAGACAATTCTTCCCAATGGATCACTTTTAACAACTAAAATCGTCAACCGTGATTTATCAAAACCACAATCCGAGCACTAAAACCTGCTCAATTTCCCATATCGGGAAAAACTCAACCAACCTCGTACCGAGATATAAATTCCTTAGCGTACCTTTACCACGGACAACGCTAAAAGTGACCAAGTCTCAACCTAAAGTCAACAATCCGAACGTTGAAGATCGAACCACATGAATCCTCACGGATTACTCTTACCACTAAACATCCTTTGTAGTGTGCAATACAACCAATACGCCACTATCCTAACATCATAAGCAACGACTAAAACCAAAAGCGCCCAAAACGACTATGGCAACGCTAATCCTAAGGTGTCTAAAATCGACTATTGTCACACCCGTAACAACACGTGAGCGAAACACGGCTATCGCCTCACTAATCCCACGACGTGGTCCTCACGACCCCACTCTCGACGTATAAAACCACCAATAGATCACACATCCAACAATCATGAAGACTGGCCGAAAACTACACACATCAAAGATAGTCAACATCCGTGACTCTTCTTGCGCACATACTTGGTCAACGTAAACGCCTCTCGAACGGCATATCATTTCTACGCTAACCATTATGGAGAACAATACAAGTAACCCTCTAATCACCTCGTGGTTACACCCGACTTGGTTAAGCCTCCACACCAAAACAATTAACCCGAACTCATTAGTCAAACACACTTGGTCAACCCGCCTCGATTAACACCTATCACCTAATTGATTAACCCGACTTGGTTAAGTCAAACTTACTTGGTCAACCCGACTTGGTCAAACCTCTAACGACAAATGATTAACCCAACTTGGTTAGTCAAACGCATTCGGTCAATACCTAACATCAAATTGATTAACCCGACTCGGTTAGTCAATTACCTTAGGTCAAACCAACTCGGTCAATGCCTATCATCTAATTGATTAACCCGACTTCGTTAGTCAAACTCGCTTGGTTAACCCGCCTCGGTCAACACCTAACATCTAATTGATTAACCCGACCCGGTTAGTCAAACTCACTTGGTTAACCCGCCTCGGTCAACACCTAACATCTAATTGATTAACCCGACTCGATTAGTCAAACTCACTTGGTTAACCCGCCTCGGTCAACACCTAACATCTAATTGATTAACCCAACCCAGTTAGTCAAACTCATTTGGTTAACCCGCCTCGGTCAACACCTAACATCTAATTGATTAACCCGACCTGGTTAGTCAAACTCACTTGGTTAACCCGCCTCGGTCAACACCTAACATCTAATTAATTAACCCGACTCGGTTAGTCAAACTCACTTGGTTAACCCGCCTCGGTCAACACCTAACATCTAATTGATTAACCCGACTCGGTTAGTCAAACTCACTTGGTTAACCCGCCTCGGTCAATACCTAACATCTAATTGATTAACCCGACTCGGTTAGTCAAACTGCAATGGACTAACTCAACCTAGCTAGTCACTACATCACACTAGAATACCTTCGTGCGAGAGTATAAACTCCCCCACCTAGAACTCCGTTCCGTAAACACATCGTCGAAATAATAGCATCCCATGGAATGGCCACTCATCAACATACACAACCAATATCCCCATTGGTCATAGTCCTCGAATTCTCACGAATTCGTCTCCAACAATAGCTCCCGACGATAAACACATGCTCACTCTCACGGAAATAGTGACCACTAATCCGACAACTAATGCACCAATCGCATTATCATAACTCCTAAAAGAAAGACGAGGTTTACCCGTCTTGCATCTCTTAATACGCACGTCAACAATACTTGCTCCAACCTTGAGCATACGAAGGATTTCGGATTATCCTTTGCTACTTCAACCGAAGCACTTACCGAACCGTACGGGTATTACTCTAGCAATCATCGAGTTGCTATCGCTTGTAACTTCCACACTGCCACTCGAACACCTAAGGGTTTTCTTGCCGGTACCCTATGCTTAATGTAACCGTAACACCATCGGAGTCGAATACCACGCTAGTAGGTATGAAAGAGGCACCTAACGTTGCGTCCCGTAGACTCCATTACCAACATTCATCTAGATCAAACACTTGATCTCAGGGGTTTCATCCACCCGACGAACCTCATGGATCATCAACTTCAACACGAAAGCGAACACACTCTAATATCCGAATACTACTACAATCGCCTAACATACGTGTAACTCTAGCATTAAACTCAGCGTCATTCGTCTCGATCCCATTTCCCGTCGCCATTCTAAGGAATGCAGAGCGATTAGATCACGAACGTATAAAGCACACACACAATACCACCCCATCTTGCTAAACACTCTTCGTACATCACTTGCTAGACACGATTTGCACCCGTAATAAGGTTTGCAAGTCCTTATTACGCATACACGTCGTATCGACTCGTTAGTACAACGACCGCCTCTCTTGATGATATATGCAACAGCAAACACAAACAAAACATAACACAAGAATCATTATCACAACACAATAGCATATTAATAATATCCGCATTACTAATATAAATGTTGGTCAACCTATAAACAAGGCACTAACTAAACCCATTCTGACCCGTAATCCTACAAGTCCCGCAACAATTAAGCACACACACAAGTCTAAGTCTAGGCACCTATCTCAAGTCACCTAAATCCCTTAGACCATGCTCTGATACCACTTGTAACATCCCAACCCGATATACAATCGACCACGTGAAATTTACCAAAATAAAAAAAAATTTCTTTGTTCAGCAGGTGGCGCGGCGCGCCATATGGCCGCGCGACGCGCCAAACTGGCCTGTCCAAAAAGTCATGAAGTGCGAAAATGTTTGACCACTTCCCGACGTATTTAGACAAAACGCTTTTAACCATACATTAATATATGTAGAACTAACACGTCCCATTAATAAAATTAGTTTTACGAAGACCCGGCCCACATCGGCCGTTTTACGACTTTCGTACGAAAATACAAGTTTTCAACCACATGATTTGTAATACAAAATAAAGGCCGAGCATGGCAATTGGGGATACGCTACCCAATCCTAATAAATCCAAAAGCAAGCCTTCTAAAGTAACTATGCAAGTCCACTAGTCCCCGCTTACCCGAGCCTCCGCATCCATGCAATCTATAAAAAAGTCAACAACGAGAGGGTAAGCTAACGCTTAGTGAATGCAATACTTATACATATACATATGTAATTTACCTACACGCATCCACTTACAATAGCATGCAAACAAAATGCATAAACGAGCTAGCAACACCAAACATATGACTAGCAACAACGTTAGTATATAAATCGCCACAATAATATACTAAATCACAATAATGCATAAATATAACAAACCGTTCCTCGCTATGGCACTACCGACTTGTAGACGACCAATAACGTCGAGTCTCACTCGTATGTTGTCACCAACTTGTGACTCATCAAAGGGTGTCACCGACTTGTGAACTACCCACCAATATCTATGGGTCACCGACTTGTGAACGCCATGTGACATCACCGACTTGTGAAGCGCCACTAAGTGTCACCGACTTGTGAACACTATAGGGTGTCACCGACTTGTGAATCACCCAAGGGTATCACCGACTTGTGAACCCCCATCAATACATATGGGTCACCGACTTGTGAACGCCATGTGACACCACCGACTTGTGAAGCGCCACTAAGTGTCACCGACTCGTGAACACTATAGGGTGTCACCGACTTGTGAATCACCCAAGGGTATCACCGACTTGTGAATAACCTGTCGAGACACTACCGACTTGTAGTTCCCATCCCATCATACCAACAAATATGTCACCGTCTTGTGACATAACGCCCACTACTTACGATGTGGCACCAAAGGCCCACATCGCGTACGAGTAAATAAACCACATACATACATGTATAAATATTCCACTCACCTTTTCGCCTTGAAGAAATGCCACCGAATAATCCGTAACACACCGATGGAATGTACCTATTCCATTATCACAAACACCACAACATAATTAGGGTGGATTTACAAATCAACCCAAATTGACAACTAGTGCAATTTCGACCCAAATGCACTTCCAAGCACAAACCGTGCCCAAACTAACCAATAATCACTAACACAAGTGAGAATGGTCCTAATACGCCAATTAGACCCAATCATAGGTGTTAAACACCTATCTTGCCCAAAATGGCACTTAAACAGTAATTTGACCCATAAGAAGTCAATATCGCGCCATTATCAAGTTTTAACAACAAAACATATTTAACTCGGTTTTATACTTCAACTTAATCCATTTTAAGTTTATAAACCTTATTAAATCGACAATTGGGTTATAATCATCACCAAACCCTAATCTTTGACTCTAGTCAAAGTTAGTCAACCAAACATACCCAAAAGAGTTTCAACACTACTAGAATCACTAATACTAGAGATTACACACTACATACAAGCCTTAAACATGGTTAAATCATTAACCAACCCTAAACCCACCAACATCAACAATAACTAGTTACAATTTCCCATTTCACCTCCTAAATGGGTTTTATAACTAACTAGTTCAAAACCCTAAACTTGAATATCAAATTACAAAGATGAAGTTCGGAGTTTGAACTTACCAATACCGCCAAAATGATGCCGTTGACGAGTAGAACAACTTTAATACCCGAGGTTTGACCCGAAACACCTTTCTTCTTCTCCAATTGGAGCTCTCTCTCTCTCTAAAACTCTCCTCTCACTCTAGGGTTTGAAGATGAGAGTGTTTGATGAGTGAAAATGAGCTCCAATGGAGTTCTAGGTCAGTCTTGATGACCCCAAACCGACCCTAATTGAAAAGACCAAAGTACCCCTCATTTAAACCTTTTAAAAAGGCTGAAAATTGCCTCTGCAGCAATCGGCGCGCCGCTCCAGAAGGTGGAGCGCCGCTCCAAATAACTGGAAATTGTGGTCGAGCCCAAAACAGGTTTCAGCAACTTGTTTTGGCCAAAACTTTTCGACCGTAACTCCGTTTTCGATGAATCAAATATCGTTGGAAACGTAATAAGATATTATATCCAATGGTAAGGCTTTGAAACATTAACTCAAACTTTATTTGGGGTTGAAAAGATACGTACACACCTTGTCACTTCGGAAAACGTCCAGTTTCCTTCGACGTTCGAGCAAGCAACACGTACACTTTATACATGCATCGTACACCATAAATACATTATGTACAATAAATATTTGGGTCTTACACTTCCGGTTCTGATTCTTCTTCCGGTTCTGATTCTTCTTCCGGTTCCTCTTCGGGAACTTGTGAATCAGTCCAATATATATTCGACTCTTCGTTATTATTAGGTGAGTCATTGGGATTTGTGCTAGAGGTAGACATCTATCACACAATATCAAACATGTTAAGAGATTAATATATCACATAATATATACATGTTAATAATATATAGTTTCCAACAAAAATGTTAAGCAATCATTTTTAAAGAAAACATGGTCGAAGTCCAGACTCACTAATGCATCCTAACAAACTCGATAAGACACACTAATGCAAATTTTTTGGTTCTCTAAGACCAACGCTTTGATACCAACTGAAATGTCCCGTTCTTATTGATTAAAAACGTTCCATATTAATTGATTTCGTTGCGAGGTTTTGACCTCTATATGAGACGATTTCCAAAGACTGCATTCATTTTTAAAACAAACCATAACCTTTATTTCATAAATAAAGGTTTAAAAAGCTTTACGTAGATTATCAAATAATGATAATCTAAAATATCATGTTTACACACGACCATTACATAATGGTTTACAATACAAATATGTTACATCGAAATCAGTTTCTTGAATGCAGTTTTTACACAATATCATACAAATATGGACTCCAAATCTTGTCCTTATTTTAGTATGCAACAGCGGAAGCTCTTAGTATTCACCTGAGAATAAACATGCTTTAAACGTCAACAAAAATGTTGGTGAGTTATAGGTTTAACCTATATATATCAAATCGTAACAATAGACCACAAGATTTCATATTTCAATACACATCCCATACATAGAGATAAAAATCATTCATATGGTGAACACTTGGTAACCGACATTAACAAGATGCATATATAAGAATATCCCCAGCATTCCGGGACACCCTTCGGATATGATATAAATTTCGAAGTACTAAAGCATCCGGTACTTTGAATGGGGTTTGTTAGGCCCAATAGATCTATCTTTAGAATTCGCGTCAATTAGGGTGTCTGTTCCCTAATTCTTAGATTACCAGACTTAATAAAAAGGAGCATATTCGATTTCGATAATTCAACCATAGAATGTAGTTTCACGTACTTGTGTCTATTTTGTAAATCATTTATAAAACCTGCA
Source organism: Rutidosis leptorrhynchoides (assembly GCF_046630445.1). NCBI lineage: Eukaryota > Viridiplantae > Streptophyta > Magnoliopsida > Asterales > Asteraceae > Rutidosis > Rutidosis leptorrhynchoides. The sequence goes on from NC_092341.1 coordinate 171,174,282, forward strand.
TGTATTCTCATCCCAAAAATATTAGATTTTAAAAGTGGGACTATAACTCACTTTCACAGATTTTTACTTCGTCGGGAAGTAAGACTTGGCCACTAGTTGATTCACGAACCTATAACAATATATACATATATATCAAAGTATGTTCAAAATATATTTACAACACTTTTAATATATTTTGATGTTTTAAGTTTATTAAGTCAGCTGTCCTCGTTAGTAACCTACAACTAGTTGTCCACAGTTAGATGTACAGAAATAAATTGATAAATATTTTCTTGAATCAATCCACCACCCATTGTATACGTATCTCAGTATTGATCACAACTCAAACTATATATATTTTGGAATCAACCTCAACCCTGTATAGCTAACTCCAACATTCACATATAGAGTGTCTATGGTTGTTCCGAAATATATATATATGTGTCGACATGATAGGTCAAAACATTGTATACGTGTCTATGGTATCTCAAGATTACATAATATACAATACAAGTTGATTAAGTTATGGTTGGAATAGATTTGTTACCAATTTTCACGTAGCTAAAATGAGAAAAATTATCCAATCTTGTTTTACCCATAACTTCTTCATTTTAAATCCGTTTTGAGTGAATCAAATTGCTATGGTTTCATATTGAACTCTATTTTATGAATCTAAACAGAAAAAGTATAGGTTTATAGTCGGAAAAATAAGTTACAAGTCGTTTTTGTAAAGGTAGTCATTTCAGTCGAAAGAACGACGTCTAGATGACCATTTTAGAAAACATACTTTCACTTTGAGTTTAACCATAATTTTTGGATATAGTTTCATGTTCATAATAAAAATCATTTTCCCAGAATAACAACTTTTAAATCAAATTTTATCATAGTTTTTAATTAACTAACCCAAAACAGCCCGCGGTGTTACTACGACGGCGTAAATCCGGTTTTACGGTGTTTTTCGTGTTTCCAGGTTTTAAATCATTAAGTTAGCATATCATATAGATATAGAACATGTGTTTAGTTGATTTTAAATGTCAAGTTAGAAGGATTAACTTTTATTTGCGAACAAGTTTAGAATTAACTAAACTATGTTCTAGTGATTACAAGTTTAAACCTTCGAATAAGATAGCTTTATATGTATGAATCGAATGATGTTATGAACATCATTACTACCTCAAGTTCCTTGGATAAACCTACTAGAAATGAGAAAAATAGATCTAGCTTCAAAGGATCCTTGGATGGTTTGAAAGTTCTTGAAGCAGAATCATGACACGAAAACAATTTCAAGTAAGATTTTCGCTCGAAATAAGATTGTTATAGTTATAGAAATTGAATTAAAATTTGAATATGATTATTAACTTGTATTAGAAAGATAATCTACTATAAGTAACAAAGGTTTCTTGATCTTGGATGATTACTTGGAATGGATTTAGAAAACTTGGAAGTAAACTTGCAATCTTGGAAGTATTCTTGATTTTATGAAACTAGAACTTTTAGAATTTATGAAGAACACTTAGAACTTGAAGATAGAACTTGAGAGAGATCAATTAGATGAAGAAAATTGAAGAATGAAAGTGTTTGTAGGCGTTTTTGGTCGTTGGTGTATGGATTAGATATAAAGAATATGTAATTTTGTTTTCATGTAAATAAGTCATGAATGATTACTCATATTTTTGTAATTTTATGAGATATTTCATGCTAGTTGCCAAATGATGGTTCCCACATGTGTTAGGTGACTCACATGGGCTGCTAAGAGCTGATCATTGGAGTGTATATACCAATAGTACATACATCTAAAAGCTGTGTATTGTACGATTACGAATATGGGTGCATGCGAGTAGAATTGTTGATGAAACTGAACGAGGATGTAATTTTAAGCATTTTTGTTAAGTAGAAGTATTTTGATAAGTGTCTTGAAGTCTTTCAAAAGTGTATGAATACATATTAAAACACTACATGTATATACATTTTAACTGAGTCGTTAAGTCATCGTTAGTCGTTACATGTAAGTGTTGTTTTGAAACCTTTAGGTTAACGATCTTGTTAAGTGTTGTTAACCCAATATTTATAATATCAAATGAGATTTTAAATTATTATATTATCATGATATTATGATGTATAAATATCTCTTAATATGATATATATACATTAAATGTCGTTACAACGATAATCGTTACATATATGTCTCGTTTCAAAATCATTAAGTTAGTAGTCTTGTTTTTACATATGTAGTTCATTGTTAATATACTTAATGATATGTTTACTTATCATAATATCATGTTAACTATATATATATATCCATATATATGTCATCATATAGTTTTTACAAGTTTTAACGTTCGTGAATCACCGGTCAACTTGGGTGGTCAATTGTCTATATGAAACCTATTTCAATTAATCAGGTCTTAACAAGTTTGATTGCTTAACATGTTGGAAACACTTAATCATGTAAATAAAAATTTCATTTAATATATATAAACATGAAAATTTCAGGTCACTAAAAAGTGTGAGGTGTACGGACCAGGGGTTAACAGAACGAAAGGAACAAATGGTGTCGGAACGAGTAATGGCGGAGCAAGTAGTGTCGGAGCAAGTTATGCCAATGTAGTTTGTTATAAATGTGGAAAACCGGGCCACATTATTAGAAATTGCCCGAACCAGGAGCACACGAATGGACAAGGCCGCGGAAGAGTTTTCAATATTAATGCGGCAGAGGCACAGGAAGACCCGGAGCTTGTTACGGGTACATTTCTTATTGACAATAAACCTGCTTACGTTTTATTTGATTCAGGTGCAGATAGAAGCTATATGAGTAGAGATTTTTGTGCTAAATTAAGTTGCCCATTGACGCCTTTGGATAGTAAATTTTTACTCGAATTAGCAAATGGTAAATTAATTTCAGCAGATAATATATGTCGGAATCGAGAAATTAAACTGGTTAGCGAAACATTTAAGATTGACTTGATACCAGTAGAGTTAGGGAGTTTTGATGTGATAATCGGTATGGACTGGTTGAGAGAAGTGAAAGCAGAGATCGTTTGTTACAAAAATGCAATTCGCATTATACGAGAAAAAGGAAAACCCTTAATGGTGTACGGAGAAAAGAGCAACGCAAAGTTAAATCTTATTAGTAACCTGAAGGCACAAAAACTAATAAGAAAAGGTTTCTATGCTGTTCTAGCACACGTCAAGAAAGTACAAACTGAAGAAAAGAGCATCAATGATGTTCCCGTCGCAAAAGAATTTCCCGATGTATTTCCGAAAGAATTACCGGGATTACCCCCACATCGATCCGTTGAATTTCAAATAGATCTTGTACCAGGAGCTGCACCAATAGCTCGTTCTCCTTACAGACTCGCACCCAGCGAGATGAAAGAACTGCAAAGCCAATTACAAGAATTTTAGAGCGTGGTTTCATTCGACCAAGCACATCACCGTGGGGAGCTCCTGTTTTGTTTGTCAAGAAGAAAGATGGTACATTCAGGTTGTGTATCGACTACCGAGAGTTGAACAAACTTACCATTAAGAACCGCTACCCACTACCGAGAATCGATGACTTATTTGATCAACTACAAGGCTCGTCTATTTATTCAAAGATTGACTTACGTTCCGGGTATCATCAAATGCGGGTGAAAGAAGATGATATTCCAAAGACTGCTTTCAGAACACGTTACGGTCATTACGAGTTTATGGTCATGCCGTTTGGTTTAACTAATGCACCAGCTGTGTTCATGGACCTTATTAACCGAGTGTGTGGAGCATACCTTGACAAGTTTGTCATTGTTTTCATTGATGACATACTTATTTACTCAAAGAATGACCAAGAACACGGTGAACATTTGAGAAAGGTGTTAGAAGTATTGAGGAAGGAAGAATTGTACACTAAGTTTTCAAAGTGTGCATTTTGGTTAGAAGAAGTTCAATTCCTCGGTCACATAGTGAACAAAGAAGGTATTAAGGTGGATTCGGCAAAGATAGAAACTGTTGAAAAGTGGGAAACCCCGAAAACTCCGAAACACATACGCCAGTTTTTAGGACTAGCTGGTTACTACAGAAGGTTCATCCAAGACTTTTTCAGAATAGCAAAACCCTTGACTGCATTAACGCATAAAGGGAAGAAATTTGAATGGAAGGATGAACAAGAGAAAGTTTTCCAGTTATTGAAGAAAAAGCTAACTACGACACCTATATTGTCATTGCCTGAAGGGAATGATGATTTTGTGATTTATTGTGACGCATCAAAGCAAGGTCTCGATTGTGTATTAATGCAACGAACGAAGGTGATTGCTTATGCGTCTAGACAATTGAAGATTCATGAACAAAATTATACGACGCATGATTTGGAATTAGGAGCGGTTGTTTTTGCATTAAAGACTAGGAGGCACTACTTATATGGGGTCAAAAGTATTATATATACCGACCACAAAATTCTTCAACACATATTTAATCAGAAACAACTGAATATGAGGCAGCGTAGGTGGATTTAATTGTTGAATGATTACGACTTTGAGATTCGTTACCACCCGGGGAAGGCAAATGTGGTAGTCGACGCCTTGAGCAGGAAGGACAGAGAACCCATTCGAGTAAAATCTATGAATATAATGATTCACAATAACCTTACTACTCAAATAAAGGAGGCGCAACAAGGAGTTTTAAAAGAGGGAAATTTAAAGGATGAAATACCCAAAGGATCGGAGAAGCATCTTAATATTCGGGAAGACGGAACCCGGTATAGGGCTGAAAGGATTTGGGTACCAAAATTTGGAGATATGAGAGAAATGGTACTTAGAGAAGCTCATAAAACCAGATACTCAATACATCCTGGAACGGGGAAGATGTACAAGGATCTCAAGAAACATTTTTGGTGGCCGGGTATGAAAGCCGATGTTGCTAAATGCATAGGAGAATGTTTGACGTGTTCTAAGGTTAAAGCTGAGCATCAGAAACCATCAGGTCTACTTCAACAACCCGAAATCCCGGAATGGAAATGGGAAAACATTACCATGGATTTCATCACTAAATTACCAAGGACTGCAAGTGGTTTTGATACTATTTGGGTAATAGTTGATCGTCTTACCAAATCAGCACACTTCCTTACAATAAGAGAAGATGACAAGATGGAGAAGTTAGCACGACTGTATTTGAAGGAAGTTATCTCCAGACATGGAACTCCAATCTCTATTATCTCTGATAGGGATGGCAGATTTATTTCAAGATTCTGGCAGACATTACAGCAAGCATTAGGAACTCGTCTAGACATGAGTACTGCCTATCATCCACAAACTGATGGGCAGAGCGAAAGGGCGATACAAACGTTTGAAGACATGCTACGAGCATGTGTTATTGATTTCGGAAACAGTTGGGATCCACATCTACCGTTAGCAGAATTTTCCTACAACAACAGCTACCATTCAAGCATTGAGATGGCGCCGTTTGAAGCACTTTATGGTAGAAAGTGCAGGTCTCCGATTTGTTGGAGTGAAGTGGGGGATAGACAGATTACGGGTCCTGAGATAATACAAGAAACTACAGAGAAGATCATCCAAATTCAACAACGGTTGAAAACCGCCCAAAGTCGACAAAAGAGCTACGCTGACATTAAAAGAAAAGATCATCCAAATTCAACAACGGTTGAAAACCGCCCAAAGTCGACAAAAGAGCTACGCTGACATTAATTTGAAATTGGAGAGATGGTCATGCTTAAAGTTGCACCTTGGAAAGGCGTTGTTCGATTTGGTAAACGAGGGAAATTAAATCCAAGGTATATTGGACCATTCAAGATTATTGATCGTGTCGGACCAGTAGCTTACCGACTTGAGTTACCTCAACCACTCGCGGCTGTACATAACACTTTCCACGTCTCGAATTAGAAGAAATGTTTTGCTAAAAGAAGATCTCACTATTCCGTTAGATGAAATCCAAATCAACGAAAAACTTCAATTTATCGAAGAACCCGTCGAAATAACGGATCGTGAGGTTAAAAGACTTAAGCAAAACAAGATACCAATTGTTAAGGTTCGATGGAATGCTCGTAGAGGACTCGAGTTCACCTGGGAACTAGAAGATCAGATGAAGAAGAAATACCCGCATTTATTTCCAGAAGATACGTCAACACCTCCAACTGCTTAAAATTTCGGGACGAAATTTATTTAACGGGTAGGTACTGTAGTGACCCGAACTTTTCCATGTTTATATATATATTAAATGAAATTGTTATTTACATGATTAAGTGTTTCCAACATGTTAAGCAATCAAACTTATTAAGACTTGATTAATTGAAATAGGTTTCATATAGACAATTGACTACCCAAGTTGACCGGTGATTCACGAACGTTAAAACTTTTAAAAACTATATGATGACATATATATGGATATATATATATATATATATAGTTAACATGATATTATGATAATTAAACATATCATTAAGTATATTAACAATGAACTACATATGTAAAAACAAGACTACTAACTTAATGTTTTTTGAAACGAGACATATATGTAACGATTATCGTTGTAACGACATTTAATGTATATATATCATATTAAGAGATATTCATACATCATAATATCATGATAATATAATAATTTAAAATCTCATTTGATATTATAAGCATTGGGTTAACAACACTTAACAAGATCGTTAACCTAAAGGTTTCAAAACAACACTTACATGTAACGACTAACGATGACTTAACGACTCAGTTAAAATGTATATACATGTAGTGTTTTAATATGTATTCATACACTTTTGAAAGAATTCAAGACACTTATCAAAATACTTCTACTTGACAAAAATGCTTACAATTACATCCTCGTTCAGTTTCATCAACAATTCTACTCGTATCCACCCGTATTTGTACTCGTACAATACACAGCTTTTAGATGTATGTACTATTGGTATATACACTCCAATGATCAGCTCTTAGCAGCCCATGTGATTCACCTAACACATGTGGAAGCCATCATTTGGCAACTAGCATGAAATATCTCATAAAATTACAAAAATATGAGTAATCATTCATGACTTATTTACATGAAAACAAAATTACATATCCTTTATATCTAATCCATACACCAACGACCAAAAACACCTACAAACACTTTAATTCTTCAATTTTCTTCATCTAAATTGATCTCTCTCAAGTTCTATCTTCAAGTTCTAATTGTTTTTCATAAATTCCAAAAGTTCTAGTTTCATAAAATCAAGAATACTTCCAAGATTGCAAGTTTACTTCCAAGTTTTCTAAATCCATTCCAAGTAATCATCCAAGATCAAGAAACCTTTGTTACTTACAGTAGGTTATCTTTCTAATACAAGGTAATAATCATATTCAAACTTTAATTCAATTTCAATAACTATAACAATCTTGTTTCGAGTGAAAATCTTACTTGAAATTGTTTTCGTGTCATGATTCTGCTTCAAGAATTTTCAAGCCATCCAAGGATCCTTTGAAGCTAGATCCATTTTTATCATTTCTAGTAGGTTTATCCAAGGAACTTGAGGTAGTAATGATGTTCATAACATCATTCGATTCATACATAAAAAGATGTCTTATTCAACATTATAAACTTGTAATCACTAGAACATAGTTTAGTTAATTCTAAACTTGTTCGCAAATAAAGTTAATCCTTCTAACTAGACTTTTAAAATCAACTAAACACATGTTCTATATCTATATAATATGCTAACTTAATGATTTAAAACCCGGAAACACGATAAACACCATAAAACTGGATATACGCCGTCGTAGTAAAAACGGGTTCTGTTTTGGTTGGGATAATTAAAAGCTAAGAAGAACTTTGATTTAAAAGCTATACTTCTGGAAAAATGATTTTTCTTATGAACATGAAACTATATCCAAAAATCATGGTTAAACTCAAAGTGAAAGTATCTTTTTCAAAATGGTCATCAAGATGTCGTTCTTTCGACGGAAATGACTACCTCTTTCAAAAACGACTTGTAACTTGTATTTCCTACTATAAAATTATACTTTTTCTATTTAGATTCATAAAGTTAACTTCAATACGAAACCATGGCCACTGGAATCACTCAAAACGGATTAGAAACGAAGAAATGGCGAGTAAAACAAGATTGATAAAAACTACTCATTTTACCTACGTGAAAGTTAGTAATAAATCTATTCCAACCATAACCTAATCAACTTATATTGTATATTATGTAATATTGAGATACCATGGACACGTATACAATGTTTCGACCTATCATGTCGACCCATCTATATATATATTGCGGAACAACCATAGACACTCTATATGTGAATGTTGGAGTTAGCTATACAGGGTTGAGGTTGATTCCAAAATATATATATAGTTTGAGTTATGATCAATACTGAGATACATATACACTGGGTCGTGGATTGATTCAAGATAATATTTATCGATTTATTTCTGTACATCTAACTGTGGACAACTAGTTGTAGGTTACTAACGAGGACAGATGACTTAATAAACTTAAAACATCAAAATGTATTAAAAGTTTTGTAAATATATTTTGAACATACTTTGATATATATGTATATATTGTTATACGTTTGTGAATCAACCAGTAGCCAAGTCTCACTTCCCGACGAAGTAAAAATCTGTGAAAGTGAGTTATAGTCCCACTTTTAAAATCTAATATTTTTCGGATGAGAATACATGCAGGTTTTATAAATGATTTACAAAATAGACACAAGTACGTGAAACTACATTCTAAGGTTGAATTATCGAAATCGAATATGCCCCTTTTTATTAAGTCTGGTAATCTAAGAATTAGGGAACAGACACCCTAATTGACTCGAATCCTAAAGATAGGTCTATTGGGCCTAACAAACCCCATGCAAAGTACCGGATGCTTTAGTACTTCAAAATTTATATCATATCCGAAGGGTGTCCCTGAATGATGGGGATATTCTTATATATGCATCTTGTTAATGTCGGTTACCAGGTGTTCACCATATGAATGATTTTTATCTCTATGTATGGGATGTGTATTGAAATATGAACTCTTGTGGTCTATTGTTACGATTTGATATATATAGGTTAAACCTATAACTCACCAACATTTTTGTTGACGTTTAAAGCATGTTTATTCTCAGGTGAATACTATGAGCTTCCGTTGTTGCATACTAAAATAAGGACAAGATTTGGAGTCCATGTTTGTATGATATTGTGTAAAAACTGCATTCAAGAAACTGCTTTCGATATAACATATTTGTATTGTAAACCATTATGTAATGGTCGTGTGTAAACAGGATATTTTAGATTATCATTATTTGATAATCTACGTAAAGCTTTTTAAACCTTTATTTATGAAATAAAGGTTATGGTTTCTTTTAAAAATGAATGCAGTCTTTGAAAAACGTCTCATATAGAGGTCAAAACCTCGCAACGAAATCAATTAATATGGAACGTTTTTAATCAATAAGAACGGGACATTTCAACAGTGGTGACAACTGAGTTTCATCAAGAATCTCAGGCTATTTTTACTAACACTTCCTTGCAGGGCTCTATCACATCCTTACCAATTATTTCCCCAGCTCCATCACCACCTCGATTATCATCACCACCACCTGATCTCAATGCTTCACCACCGCCGCTGTCACCTCCTATCATGACATCATCCCCTATCACCCAAACTGTCACTCATCAACCAAATCTCACGTATACTCAACGGGAAACCGAATTTCATGCTCACCTTCTCTCAGTTAACCTTTCTGAGGGTGATTACATCATAAAAGCTATTCTCGATCTTCTCAACTCACTTCAACTCATCCCGAATTATCCACCGGTACTTGAACCGAACCCTTGTTGTGTTGATCAACCATCTTCCTCCCGACGACATGATGACCCCGATTCCGGTGGCCAATATGAGCGGAGGAAGATCCACTGTGCACATCACCCAAACTATCAGTCAAACACAATCTGCACCTAGCTCTTCCAGGAAATGGAAAGAAATTGTTGATGACCCTGATATACCTGAAGGAATGGTCGAAGGGATCGAATACACAGTTGAAGAAGATGATGCTGCGCCAGACGAACATGATGTGATCACAATCAACTCTGACGATGAAGATGATTTCGATGAAGTTATGTTTGTTAGTGTCAAAGAGGAAGTAGAAACTGATATCGATATACCTGAAGAAGTGGTTACCTCTACCGAAACTTCTCTTGCCATGGTGGTGTACACAAGTTCAGACATCGAACCTATCACCTCCCAGTCTGAAACTATCATCACATCCACTCCACAGCTTATCATACCAAAATCCGAAGAAGAAGAGGAAGAGTTCTTCAGAAACCTGAAACCCCTGCCTACCGCTGTCATTGAAGGAGCATTCACGAAATAAAATTACGTAAACTTAGAAGCCCCGGATAAGGAAGAACTAAATGAATTTGATCGCTTTGTCACTCAGGAATACACCGGTGAACCTGCACCAAGGTTTCCCAAACCATCAGCTCCACCACCTCCTAATCAATCCACATCATTCGATCCTCAACATGGAGAATTCAACAAACACAGATCACTTCCAATCAATCTTGGTGAACCTCAATCTGAAGAAGTTTTACAGGGATGCTGGCTGGAGGAACAAGCTTACAGGATCTTCGTAAGTGAAGATAAACTCAAAAACGTGCCAGTAGCTGAAAGGTTCAAACCAATCGGGTGCTATGATTTTCTCAATGACAAAGAAAAATTGATAATGTATCGTTACCAAAGGCGGGTTTTTAAGAACTGGAATGAGTTTGAAATGGAAGAACAGAAAGAAAATCCAATTATCGTCATAAACAGTGTGCTCTGCAGGTCATTGTCTAAGAGAGTGTATACTCTATTTTTCAGAGTGAATCGTTCAAACGACCAAGAGTACATGTTCTCGAAATATGATCTAATTGAACTCAATCCGATTGATGTGTTGTTTCTGTACAATTGGTTGAGAAACAAAATAAGAAAGACTTGGGTTATCGAAACGGCAATTGAAAGGGTGAGAAGGTTCATGAAAGATAGAATCAAACTGGCTTCTCAATATGATCTGCAGTTAGGTGTCGAATCAATTCGAAAGAAGATTCTGCTCTCCGCACCAAATCAAACCATCGGCGATCTGGATTTATCTTCTTTTAGGATTTGCTATTGCTTAGACGCCCCTGAAGAAGGCTTCATATTTCGCAACAAGATCAAAAAGTAAATTTTCATCCGCAAATCAGAGATGCCAAAATACTCTGACGGGACTCTTAAGCGTGCACTAAAGTATTTTGACATATGCAAACGAACAGAAAACATTGGGAACTATCAAAAGCTGATGACAAACGAGATGGCAAATCATATCAATGAACTTCTTGAATTCAGGCTGTACATGAGGCAGTTTGACACTTCGCTGGGAATCAACCAAAAGAAAAACTACTTCACAGGGTCACAATATGTTCCAAGGTTCGAATACAAAATCACCCGCCTCAAAGAGTTCATCATTCCCAAACACTATGAAAGGAATTACACACCAGGAAGTGACGTGATCAAAGCATTGAAAGCTGAGGAAGAGGCAAAGAAAAAGGCCTCAAAAGGTGCAAGTCAAAGCTGATGATTCTGTGATGATATTTTTTTTTGAAAACCGTACGCCAAGGGGGAGATTGTTGACATATGTTTATGTAATAGATTAGTGGCGCACGGTTTTATTATTACTTTGTAATGTATTTTCTGTATTTACTATGGTAACTTGTAACTCTTGTACTTTGGAGGTTGTCATATATAAACAACCTCCTCACTTGGTGATAAGTTAGTTATCCATTTTGCATATTAAAATCTTATCACTTTCTCTCTACTTGTTTTGATAACTCATACTTCTAACCCACCAAACATCCAACTAAAACCGTCAATCTAGGCTTCTTTTGGGACTAACAGAATGTAAGAGTCGTATAACATGGCACATGATGACGTTATAGTCTGTGAATCATCAGGTTCCATTAGAAACTTATCATGACTTACTGTAATATAATCACGTTGATCAGATGTCATTATATTATACTAACCCATGCATCAATTTCCAACACTACTTCAAAATCATTCATAATTCAAACTCGAATTTTAAAGAAATTTAGAAACTAAAGTAGTTTCCTTTTTGATGTAATATAGATAGAACGAAGAGATAAATAATTTTGGACGAGAATATTTATGAAAATATCTTCAGAAATATCGAAGATATTTATGATGATATTTTGGAATTTCTAAGTTCAATGGTTGATGAAGAAAGATTTTCCACAAGATTTTAACATGAGTACGGAGCAAGATATTCGTTGAAGGTTTCATCAGATCCAGAATTACCTGGATTCTTTGAATATATGGTATGGTCCTTGTATTTGGCCTTGGTCTGCTTCATGGTTTGCTGAATCTGTTTTTTAGTACCAAATTTTCTATCGAGCGTTCCTAACACTCCATTCTTTATCATCAAACTTTTGGCCGTTTAGACCATCTACAATTTTTCTTTTTCCTTTGCATTTAATGCTACAATATCTGAATCATCGCTTATCAATCCGAGATAGTTTCAGGAGAATTGTGCTTTTTAGATGATTAAACGTTGATGGTAGTATGGTGGAATATAAAAGGTTCCCCGGTAACAATAAAAGAGCACGCATATATATCAAGGTTATAATAAGGTTGTTTTGAACGAGAAGTCGAAGTTGACTTGCAGGAGCTGTGACAAAACTGACTGCTTGGAAAGGGATTGCAAAGTTATTTTCGGTAATAACAACGCCGAAGGAATTAGCACAGATACGTGTTAAACGTTTACTCAATTTTCGAGAGTTTTCAGGTGCATAACTATATGCATCAATCTTTTCTTCCATAGATAAAGTGCGGTTGGTTCATCCTCTCAATTGAGGTGTTTTCAAGAATCGTGAAATGTTTGAACGCAGATTGTAATCATCAAGATACAAATAAGGTTTAAGAAGAAATCAAGTGGCAAACTTGAAGAATTGTTTAGTTTCATATGTTATAATCAATATTTTAATTCATTTTAATTGTCCAATGTTGGCAGTCCATAGTTAGCAGTTCACAATTAGTAATTCAATAATTCATATATAGTTTAATATATAATATTCGAATTAATTAATACGTATCGTGACCCGTATACATGTCTCAGACTCGATCACAACTCAAAGTATATATATTATTTAGAATCAACATCAACCATGTATAGCGAACTCGAGCATTACAGCATATAGAGTATCTATGGTTATTCCAAATAATATATATAGATGACGTCGATATGATATGTCAAAACATTGTATACATGTCCCGATAAAGTGCGTAAAATAAATAACAGAAATTAAATGACGACAAATAAAATTGCGAGAATTAAATTGCGATAAGGAATTAACAGTTAGCTAGCAACAGTTAGCCAGGATTTTGTTAGCGTGGATTCTTAACAAAATTTCTCATAGTTAATTTATTTGCTTCTAACAAATTTTATTTTGTCAAATGTTTTCTCCATTATGCCACTTGTTGGATTCTGATAGGTCAAAATCCGAATGTGAAATTGAATTAAATGGTTATTCTGCGGTGAACGGATTCATATATCTGTGGATGTAAGTAGGATAGTAAATGACCGTTGAATCATATTTAAAGAATGTACAGTGTAACTTATTAATATGAAATCTAAATATTCCTCGGGTATTACCTACCCGTTAAAATATTTTCACCATTAACAGTTTGTACAAAAGAATTTTTAATTACAATCTTTATTAAAACATATATACATATATATTTTCTTCAGATGTAATCATGGATTATGAGTTAATATGATATTAGACTCATTTGATTTACCGTTAGAACAAGAATATATATAATTTCTAAAACATTAGAGATTACATAATCGCTATGTCTAATGAAGATAATTGATGTAGAACGATTCGTAGAGCGATGATTATACTCGAGGTACAGAATGAGATGTTGATGCATGGATTGTTGATGATACTGATGCTGTTGTTGATGGTACTGTTGGTACCGGTGATGTTGCTGAAGCTGGTAAATTTTGCACCATATTCTCCAAATTTATTTCTCGAGCGCGAAGTTCGTTGACTTTTTCTATTATTCTGGGATGATTGTCGGTTGGAATGAGCGAATGAATAAGGTTTAGAATTTTAGATAGAATATAATCGTGGCGAGATATTCAGAAAATGAGGGTGAAAATGGTGTTTCGGACTGGTTCGCTGGTAAGTGATTCGGGTTCTTCGTCAAGAGTGCAGGTTGGTGGGTGGAAAGGATAGCCTTCTTCTCGTCTCCATCGATTAAGTCGACTACGAACTCATCAGATGAATTGGGGATGGCTGATTGGCTGATTCATTCTGGTAACGTTGCTTCTGGAGCTTAGGTGAACATCCATGTCGGAATAGCTGTCGGGTTCCGAAGAACTTGAACTAGTGACGAGTTTCATTTCGTATGATTGAGTAAAGGATTTTTCAATATGAAATGATTTCCAGCTATTGGATGGTATTCTAATTACATAGATATCTATATATATAGAACAAAAGATTTCATAGATTACGGAGGAGTTTACGGAATATGTCAGGCAAAGTTACAGTGACAGATACGCTAAGATATGAATTTTGTCTATACAGTATTCATGCAATCCAGGCAGTAAGATATGTCTAGATAAAGAATGATAAGCAAGTGATTCCCAAAGAATGATAAGCAGGTAATTTTTGACACGAAATTATAAGCAAAACTTTTGACATGCAGACACGGTCGAAGTCCAGAGTTACCAATGCATCTAAACAACTGTCAGTTAGACACACTAATGCAAGACCTCATTCGCTAAGACCACTGTTCTGATACCAACTGAAATGATCCGTCCTAATCCATCTAGACGAATACATTACATTTGGTTACATCGCGAGGTACTTGACCTCTATATGATACATTTTACAAACATTGCATTCGTTTTTAAAACACAAACTTTCATTACATCGAAAGTTGACGGCATGCATACCATTTCATAATATATCCAACTATAATTGACTTAATAATAATCTTGATGAACTCAATGACTCGAATGCAACGTCTTTTGAAATATGTCATGAATGACTCCAAGTAATATCTCTAAAGTGAGCAAATGCACAGCGGAAGATTTCTTTCATACCTAAGAATAAACATGCTTTAAAGTGTCAACCAAAAGGTTGATGAGTTCATTAGTTTATCATAATCAATCATTTCCATCATTTTAATAGACCACAAGATTTTCATTTCCATTTCTCATAAATATACGTCCCATGCATATAGACAAAAATAATCATTCATATGGATTGAACACCTGGTAACCGACATTAACAAGATGCATATAAGAATATCCCCTATCATTTCGGGACATCCATCGGACATGATAAAAATGAATTCGAAGTACTAAAGCATCTGGTACTTAGGATGGGGTTTGTTAGGTCCAATAGATCTATCTTTAGGATTCGCGTCAATTAGTAGATCGGTTTACTAATTCTTAGGCTACCAAACAAAAAGGGGCATATCCGGCTTCGATCATTCAACCATAGATGGTAGTTTCAATTACTTGTGTCTATTTCATCAAACATTTATAAAAACAGTGCATGTATTCTCAGTCGCAAAAATATATATTGCAAAAGCATTTAAAAAGGCAGCACATGAAACTCACAATACTGTATTTTGTAGTAAAAATACATATGACGAAACTGAAAAATGCAGGGTTGGCCTCGGATTCACGAACCTATATCATTTATATATATATTAACACATATAATTGTAATCGAGCAAATTTATATATATTATTATTAATTTTTATTATAGTGAATTATATGTTTCATTAATAATTTTAATTATATATATTTATTTTATATACTTTAGATAAATAGTTAGTATCTATTATAAAACTATTAATATAATTATGTTATATGTAATAGTTATATTTTATATAAATAATATTTGTTATAATAATAATAATAATAATAATAATACTAATGGTAATATTAGTAATACAATTAACGATAATAATAATAATAATGTTAAAAATAATGATTTTAATGTAAAAAATAATAATGATGATAATTTCAATAATAATGATAATATTAATAAAATGATAATTTTAATAAAAATGATACTTTTAATGATAATGATAATTCGTTTAATCATGGCTTAATTATATTTATAATTATAACCATATCTTATATTGTCGTAAACCTAATCATACTTATAGTTATACATATATATATATACATACCTTAAATATATCCATTATTGTAACCATAAACATGTTCATTTTATCCTTCTATATATTAAGCATCTTTTATATCATAAACAAAAATCATAATAATAATAATAATAATAATAATAATAATAATAATAATAATAATAATAATAATAATAATAATAATAATAATATGAATAATAATAATAATAATAATAATAATAATAATAATAATAATAATAATAATAATAATAATAATAATAATAATAATAATAATAATAATAATAATAATAATAATAATAATAATAATAATAATAATCACAATAATAAAACTTTTAATGTAGAGAACTGCCTCAAAAAGCTTTCCTAAAAAAATGCCAAGAACCGGACTCGAAATCAAGACCTCTCGCTTAACACCAATACCCTTAACCATTTCTCTACCTTGTATCTTTCACACTTTAATTCCATTTAACTCATAATACCACATACTTCCATCGATTTTTACTGTCCACAGAAATCAGTAGCTGGGTCTCGGCCCACTACAGCCTAATACTAAACTCGGCCCAATTATGAAACACAAATCATAACAGCCCGATAACCAATCCCATACCCGTATTCTATTCACTGTATATGCTATCCTATCACCATTTATTTCTTTGATCTGGTACACGAATGGCAGGAACACACTAAAAGAAAAAAAAAATAAAACGCATGCCCACTTAGTATATCATTATCATCTCGTCATGTATATCTTTTCTCTCATAATGATCATTATTTTCATTTTGTGATTAACCACAATTATCCCTCAATATACGGGTCCCGTAGCTAAAACAAACTAAACACGTACTCCACTTTGTTTTCCAGCCGTACTAGCATTATTATACCACTTTAACTTTTTTATGTTTTATATTTGATCTATTTAATTGATTTGAACTTCTTCTTGGGTCTACATGCTTACAAGTTAACCAATTTTCAAACTTATATTGCATTATTCAAGTTTGTACTTTACAGCTCTTTCCCACTTGCCTTTATCACTAGCTTTATTTGAACATGTATAAACAATTCCATTTGATGGGTGTGTGTCTCGGCCCACCACAGGAACCGAACAAAAAGAAAGGCAACTTTACGTGAATTATCATTATCAAGTCTCCCACCATCTTTAGCCTTATTTAAACATTCACACAGCCGAACGTGAGGTTTTATAAAGGTTCGGTGGTATGGTGATTAAAACAGAAACAAAAGTTGTAGCAAGCATGTTGTGGAAATAGCGATGTGAAAGAAAGAAAAGAAAGATTAACAGCCGTCGGTTTAGTAAAAATCACGAGCAGTAATCGTTGGTGTTATTGTTTGAGATTTAATGTGATGACATGCTCACGACAGAAATTAGGAGAGGGAAAGTTAGAGAGAGAAGAAAACGTAATGGTGGTTTGTGAAATGTCCCGTTCATATTGATTATAAACGTTCCATATTAATTGATTTCGTCGCGTGGTTTTGACCTCTATATGAGACGTTTTTCAAAGACTGCATTCAATTTTTAAAACAAGCATAACCTTTATTTTATCAATAAAGGTTTAAAAAGCATTACGTAGATTATCAAATAATGATAACCTAAAATATACTGTTTACACACGACCATTACATAATGGTTTACAATAAGAATATATTACATCAAAAATAAGTTTCTTGAATGCAGTTTTTACACAATATCATACAAGCATGGACTCCAAATCATGTCCTTATTTTAGTATGCAACAGCGAAAGCTTTTAATAATCACCTAAGAATAAACATGCTTAAAACGTCAACAAAAATGTTGGTGAGTTATAGGCTTAACCTATATATTATCAAATCATAATAATAGACCACAAGATTTCATATTTCAATACATCCCATACATAAAGATAAAAATCATTCATATGGTGAACACCTAGTAACCGACATTAACAAGATACATATAGAATATCCCCATCATTCTGGGACACCCATCGGACATGATAATTTCGAAGTACTAAAGCATTCCAAATTCCAGAATGGGGCTTGTTGGGCTCGATAGATCTATCTTTAGGATTCGCGTCAATTTGGGGGTATGTTCCCAAATTCTTAGGCTACCAAGCTAAAAGGCGCATATTCGGCTTCGATCATTCACCCATATAATGTAGTTTCATTTACTTGTGTCTATTTCGTAAAACATTTATAAAGTTGCATGTATTCTCATGCCAAAATATTAGATTTTAAAAGTGGGACTATAACTCACTTTCACAGATTTTTACTTCGTCGGGAAGTAAGACTTGGCCACTGGTCGATTCACGAACCTATAACAAATATGTACATATATATCAAAGTATGTTCAAAATATATTTACAACACTTTTTAATACATTTTAATGTTTTAAGCTTATTAAGTCAGCTGTCCTCGTTAATAACCTACAACTAGTTGTCCATAGTTAGTTGTACAGAAATAAATCAATATATATTATCTTGGATCAATCCATGACCCAGTGTATACACGTCTTAGGCTAGATCACAACTCAAAGCATATATATCTTTGGAATCAACCTCAACCCTGTATAGCTAACTCCAACATTACTGCATATAGAGTGTCTATGGTTGTTCCAAATAACATATATACATGGGTCGATATGATATGTCAAAACATTTGCATACGTGTCTATGGTATCCCAAGATTACATAATATATTAGAATACATTTATAATACAATATAAGTTAGCTAGGATATGATTTGTATAGAATTGTTACAATATTTCCCGTAGCTACAACAATCAAAAAATATCCAATCTTGTTTTACCCATAACTTCTTCGTTTTAAATCCGTTTTGAGTGAATCAAATTTCTATGGTTTCATATTAAACTCTATTTTATGAATCTAAACAAAAAAAATATAGGTTTACAGTCAGAAATATAAGTTACAAGTCGTTTTTGTAAGAGCTAGTCATTTCAGTCGAAAGAACGACGTCTTGATGACCATTTTGAAAAACATACTTCCACTTTGAGTTTAACCATGATTTTCGACATACTTTCATGTTCATAAGAAAAATCATTTTCCCAGAAGAACAACTTATAAATCAAAGTTTATCATAGTTTTTAATTATCAAACCTAAAACAGCCCGCGGTGTTACTACGACGGCGTATGTCCGGTTTTACGGTGTTTTTCGTGTTTTCCGGTTTTAAATCATCAAGTTAGCATATCATATAGATATAGAACATGTGTTTAATTGATTTTAAAAGTCAAGTTAGAAGGATTAACTTTGTTTGGGAATAAGTTTAGAATTAACTAAACTATGTTCTAGTGATTACGTTTTCAAATCTTCGAATAAGATAGTTATTTATATATGAATTGAATGATGTTACGAACATAATTACTACCTCAAGTATAGTAGGTAAACCTACTGGAAATGACAAAAATAATCTTGAGCTTGAATGGATCTTTGATGGCTTGGAAGTTATTGAAGCAGAATCATGGCACGAAAACAATTTCAAGTAAGAGTATTACTCGAATCAAGATAGTTTATAGTTATAGAAATCGAATCAAAGTTTGGATATGAGTATTACCTTGAATAAGAAAGATAACCTACTGTAATTAACAAAGGTTTCTTGATCTTAGATGATTACTTGGAATGAATTTGCAAGATTAAAAGTAAACTAGCAAACTTGAAAGGATTTTCGAAGTGTTCTTGAAGTGTTCTTCCTATGATGATTATAGCTTGATTCTTGAAGTAATTTTTGATGAAGATGATGATTAGTTTACTGGAAATTTCATTCATAAATGTGTGTGTGTGTGTTTAGAGAGAATTAGAAAGAGAATTGGAAGTGAAATGGATTGATTGGTGAGTGGTGAATGATGAGTGGTGAGTGGGGTTTAAGGAGCTCTAGTTAGTTGACTAGTTCATGGTAGAAGTTAAATTTGATTAGTCATGCATGACATAATCAAGAGTGGAATCCCATGCTAGTTCCTATTGGTATATACTCATAGTAAGTATGTCTAGCAGCTTTGTATAATACGGGTACAAATACTGAATGACTACGAGTAGAATTGCTCTGCCCCTTGGACCCCGCTAGGGGTTGCCACCCCTTGGACCCCGCTATCGGGGGCGCTGCCCCCGAACCCCTGTCATAATCAAGATAAGTTCAAACAATTGTGCACTCCACACTTTCCCCAAACTTGTTCGATATTTAACAAGGTTATTTTGGATAACAATTTAATCCCATTACAATTAAATCATATTGGTGACACAATTCACCAACAATGAATATATCTTGATATGATATATATACTTTAAAATGTCGTTACAATGATAATCGTTACATATATGTCCATATATATATCATCATATAGTTTTTACAAGTTTTAACGTTCGTGAATCGTCGGTCAACTTGGGTGGTCAATTGTCTACATGAAACTCATTTAAAATAATCAAGTCTTAACAAGTTTGATTGCTTAACATGTTGGAAACATTTAATCATGCAAATATAGTTTTCATTTAATATATAATCATGGAAAAGTTCGGGTCACTACAGTTTGGTGTCTGCGACTAGTTGTAATACCTCAAATGGTTTCGGTTTACTGAAGAGAACAGAAATGGTATTAATCGTGCAGTGGTATTAGTTTAATGGAGGTGTTCGATGGTGATGGTTTGTGGTTGATGAGAGTGGTTTTCGATGGTGTTCTGTGGAGGTTGAAATATTATAAATAGAAAAACAAGTGGCGTTTATTGTGGTTGTACAGGGTGGTGTTTTGGGTTTAAATGTGAAGATGAGAGAGGTGAATGATAGTTTGCAAGTGTGTTTCATTTTTATGTGTCTCTGTAAGTTTAAACTCATTTATATATATCTATCCTATATTCCTATCCGTACATATTTATATGAATATGTATGTATATATAAGTATACATAGTATTATTAATGGTAATCGAATGATTGATTTGGAACTATATCTGGATTGTTTTGCAGTGAATGAAATTGACAACCATGGAGTAAAGAACAGAGAAAGGAGGATAAAGGATTAAAGTTGATCTTGATATCTAACTGCATTGTACCTGCAGTTGTTTTGTAGTGATTTGGAGTCGACAGAATGAAATTCGTGAGCAGGGAATGAAGAAAAAATTTACAAGTGGATTGTGATTGATAACAGATTCAATTGAAGTTGTTGTAGTGTTAGTGGAGTCGACAAAGTTTTAATCAGGGAGGAGAAAAATATATAAAAAAAAGGAAAAGGGGATAGTGACAGAAAACAGATTTTGTATCTGTTATGAGTGTTGGGTTCTTTCTATTTTCTATTTTAATTTCACAGATTACATGAGGTATTATGAGTACATGATGTAATAGTTAAATTCAATCATAAATGAATTATCGAGGTCGACTTGTAACAACTTACAACAAGGACAGAATCTCAAATCAGAAAGACAAACAAAATAAATAAATTATTAACAGATAGAGGTGTGTACAATATTCAATTATGTAACTAATTCTTTATGTTTTAAATAATATAATAGTAGTTAATAAATATATAATTAATTATGATACTTGTTAATAAGTTTGTAATAATAATAATAGAATTAATAACAGGGATATTAATAATAATAATAATAAAATAATACTAATAATAATTATTATTATATTAATAAATAAAATCATAAATTTCTAATAATGATAATATTAGTAATAACAATACAAATGATAGTTTTTATAATAATACCTATTTTAATAATGATTATGAATAAATAATATTAACAATAAGGATAATGATAATTATTAATAATGGTATTAATAATGATATATTTTTTTATCATAATAACTAATGACATTTAAATTACAACTAAATTATAATTTTAATTACTCTTATAATAATAGTTTATTAACGTATTTCAAGTTATCACACAAATATACATACATATAAATATTCAATAACAATTGTTTGTGAATCATCGAAAATGGTCGAAGGTTAATTGCATATATGAAAACAAATTTAAAATTTTCAACATTACAAACTTTGCTTATCGTGTCGAGAACATTAATTATTTAAAGATAAAGTTTAAATTTGGTCAGAAATTTCCAGGTCGTCACACTTATCATTCTTAGGGAATCACTTGCTTATTATTCTTAATCTAGACATATCTTACTGCCTGGATTGCATGAATAGTGTACAGACAAAAATTCATATCTTAGCGTATCTTTTACTGGAAGCTTTGCCTGACATATTCTGTAAATTTCTCCGTAATCTACGAAATCTTTTGTTCTATGTAAAGAGATATTCTATGTAATTAGAATACCATCCGATAGCCAAAAATCATTTCATATTGAAAAATCCTTTATTCGAAAGTACGAAATGGAACTCGTTACTAGTTCAAATTCCTCAGATTCCGACAGCTATTCCGACATGGATGTTCACCTAAGCTCCGAAAGCAGTGTCACCGGAATGAATCAACCAATCATCCATCCCCAATTCATCTGATGGGTTCGTAGCCTCCCTAATCATTGGAGGCAAGAAGAAGGCGATCCCTTCCATCCACCACATTCCTCTCTTGGCGAAGAACCTGAAGCACTTACCGGCGAACCTGTTCGAAACACCATTTTCTCTCTCATTTCTAGAGTATCTTGCCACGACTATATCATAACTCAGATTCTAAACCTTATTCATTCGCTCGTTCCTACCGAAAATCATCCCGGAGTACTAAGTCAACGAGCTTCGCGCCCGAGTTGTAGCCTTGGAAAATATGGTGCAAAACATACCAGCTTCAGCAACATCACCGGCACTATCAGTACAACCAACATCAACATCAGTACCACCAACAACCCAAGTTTCAACATCACATGCCTCAACATCTCAATCTGTACCTCGAGCATAATCATCGTTCTACATGACGTTCTACATCATTTATCTTCGTTCGACATGGCGATTGTGTAATCTCTAATGTTTTAGAGATTATATATTCTTGTTCTAACAGTAAATCAAATGAGATTAATATTATATTAACTCATTAAATCCATGATTATATCTGAAGAAAATATATATGTATATATATATATTTTCATAAAGATTGTAATTAAAAGTTCTTTTGTACAAACCGTTAATGGTGAAAATATTTTAACAGGTAGGTAATACCCGAAGAATATTTAGATTTCACAGTAATAAGTTACACTGTACATTCTTCGAATCTGATTCAACGGTCATTTACTATCCTACCTACATCCACAGATATACGAATCCGTTTACCACAGAATAATCATTTTCATTCAATTTCATATTTGGATTTTGACTTATCAGAATCCAACAAGTGGCATAATGAAGAAAACATTGGACAAAATAAAATTTGTTAGAAACAAACAAATTAACTATGAGAAATTTTGTTAAGAATCCACGCTAACAAAATCCTAGCTAACTGTTCCTAGCTAACTGTTAATTCCTTATTACATTTTATTTATCGCAATTTTAATTCTCGCAATTTTATTTATCGTCATTTAATTTCTGTTATTTATTTTACACACTTTATTTATCGTCATTTAAATACTATTATTTACGCATTTTAAATATCGGGACACGTATACAAGGTTTTGACATATCATATCGACGCATCTATATATATTATTTTTAATAACCATAGACACTCTATATGCAATAATGCTTGAGTTAGCTATACAGGGTTGAGGTTGATTCTAAAATAATATATATACCTTGAGTTGTGATCGAGTCTGAGACATGTATACAATGGGTCACGATACGTATTAATTAATTCGAATATTATATATTAAACTATATATGAATTATTGAATTACTAACTGTGGACTAATAACTATGGACTACCAACATTGGACAATTAAAATGAATTAAAATATTGATTATAACATATGATTCTAAACAAGTCTTCAAGTTTGCTACTTGATTTCATCTTAAACCTCATTTCTATCTTGATGATTACAACCTGCGTTCAAACCTTTCATGATTCTTGAAAACACCTCAAATCGAGAGAATGAACCAACCGCACTTCATCTACGGAAGAAAAGATTTATGCATATAGTTATGCACCTGAAAAACTCTTGGAACCTGAGCAAACGTTTAACACGTATCTGTGCTAACTCCTTTGGCGTTGATATTATCGAGAATAACTTTGCAATTCCTTTTCAAATTAGCCAATTTTGTCATAGCTTCAGCAAATCAACATCGACCTTTCATTCAAAACAGTCTTATTATAATCTTGATATATAAGCTTGCCTTTCATCATCGTTACCGGGGAACCGTTTATATTCCACTACATTAGTAGTAAATTTACCAGCAACTTCATTACTCATTGGCCTAAGTCTCTCCGAAGAACCATTATATTTGTTAGTTAAAATCCCACCATATACTCATCCGCATCTTGTAACGAGAATTGTCATACCAAGTATCAGGAATCAGAAAATCTGTATTTTGAATCTCGTAGCGTTTCTACATCAACAGTTATATGTATACATATAACATTTATCTCTTAGAATCATTATCTTCCATTATGAAATACTGAAAAGCACTCAGTCTACGAACCAATACTTCAAAGTTTGAAAAATCGGAATGAAACAACAGAAACAGTAGACAACCATAAACGACCTTAACCGTCGAAAGTATGATGATAAAGAATGCAGTGTTGGAAACGCTAAATAGAAAATTTGGTACCAAAAAGCGGATTATGCGAAATTATGAAGGAGGCAGTGGATGAATCACAAGGACTAAAGTTGTACATAAAGAATCCTAATGATTCTGATTCTGATGAAATCTTTAGCGAATACCTTACTCCTTAATCGCTCTAAATCATCGTGAATGAATTTCTTCATCACAATTTGATTCAAAAATTCTAAGATATTATCGTATCCTCTGTTATAAATATCCTCGATATTTCTGAAGATAATTTCGTAACTATTCTTATTCGAAATCATTTATCTTCTCGCGTTATCAGTGTTACATCAGAAAGAAAACTGTTTTCGTTTCTAAATTCTGAAAAATTCGAATCAAAATATGAATGTTTTTGAAGTAGTGTTGGGAACTGAAGCATGAGTTAGTATAATATAATGACACTTGATCAACGTGATTATATTACAGTAAGTCATGCTGAGTTTCTAATAGGACGTGATGATTCACAGATCATTACGTCATCATGTTCCATGTTACATAACTCTTTCATTCTTCTTAACTTCTGAACATATCAAGAAAGTATATTCTTGATAGTTCTATTCTCAGTGAATCTAGTAATTTGAAAAATCAAATCGTGCTGTTTCGTTCTTTCTTATTTAGAACATTAAGTTTATTCGAAACTCCATACTTACGAATTCTGGACCATTACTCGCTTTATTAGAGGTCGAGAAGAAAATAACAAGGCAAAGATCTCCAAAATATAAGAGAAAATATAAGGCCCAATAACAACACGGAGGTTACAAACCGTGGATATTAATACGAATAGCAATATAAAGACACGGTAGAATTAAGAATAGTATCACCCCAAGGTAATAGTAGGAGTAAACAGATTTTTCGGGTGGAAGATTGAAAAGAAGGATGACAGAAATGTTAATTAGGAAAATATCAAGGATTAGAACGGGATTAAGCATTTTCACAATCTTTTGGATGTATGAACTAAGAAAGAAAGTATAGGAATGGTGAAAGTTATGGAACGGAAAAAGTTTAATTTATAATGGAAATATCACACATAGTAATCGAGGCAGATCACCGTATTTAATTATAGAGATCTTAATTTCTTTATTCGCCAAAGAATCAAATCTTTAGATTTCGAAGATTTTCTTTAAAATTCCTTGAATTCCGGGATTCAAAAGTGACTACGTCAAAAGTTAAGACGAACCTCTATTTAATTCATTCCACTCTTTTGTGATAGCTTCATTCCTACTCTACGAATAATCGAATTGTTTTATCCATATTACTCAATGATGATAAAACTCTATTTATCAACTCATATTCGTCTTGAAAACATTTTTATTGTTAGCCATGATGACCTCGATCAAATTTTGGGACGAAATTTCTTTAACGGGTAGGTACTGTGACAACCCAGAAATTTTCGACCAAATTTAAACTTCATCTTTATATGGTTTCGACATATAAGCAAAGTCTATTTAATTGAATCTCAAAATTTTCAAACTATTCATTTGACCTTTGACTGCTCTCAACGATTCATGAACAATAGTGTGTAAATAAATATATAAATATATATGTAATAAGTTAAATATATGGATGAACTATTATATGATTTAGTTTTTATAAAAAAATGACTGAAAATAACTAAAACTTGTTATTTTAAATATATAGAGTATATTGAATATAAATGATGTCAAACATAAATTGCCAACGCTAACAAGGTATTAAATGTATAATGTTATACTTTGAATTTATTTGTTACATTATATATATATATATATATATATATATATATATATATATATATATATATATATATATATATATATATATATATATATATATAATATATAATTAATAAATTTACCTAAGTAATAAAAACTTGATATTTAAAACATAGTAGTAATTTCTATACATAACTATTACTATATATATTGTTAAAATGTAAAATAATAAATAGAATAATTAACTTTCTATTATATATATATATATATATATATATATATATATATATATATATATATATATATATATATATATATATATATATATATATATATATATATATATATATATATATATATATATATATATATATATATATATATATATATATATATATATATATATATATATATGATCTATATTAATAAATATTATTATATTATAATATATATAAATATCCAATATTCAATAAATGTTATCATATAAGATAATTATTAAATATTACATAATTAATAGATTATAATATTATTATATTAAATGAAATTGCAAATATGATTATTATATTTATAATGTTATTATTACTTTCATTATTAATAATATCAGTATTTTTAATATTAATATATATAATATAAAAGTATGAAACTTAATACACTTAGTTGGTTATATTATTATTATTATTATTTTACCAATATCATTATCAATATTATTATTAATATAGTTATTATTAATTAGTATTATTATTAATATAATTATTAATTATTAATATTAATTAAATTAAATTAGATTAGAATCTGTTCTTTTCCCTTTCTGATTTATTTTTTCCCTTTCTGATTTATTTTTTCCCTTCTCCTTCTACTGCACAATTTTTTTTTGTCTGCCATCAACTTCATTTCACGAATACAAGAACAAATTCTGTTAGAGGTCTTTGTCATTTTTTTATTTATTCTCCTTATTTTTTATCTCTCTGCTCGATTATTGCCCTAAACACTCACACTCTGCGTTATAAATCATTCATCTCAATTGTTATAGAATCATTCAACTTCCTTCGTTACATATTACAAATATCATTAACTGCTTTTTGATCGATTTAAATTAAAACAGAAAAATCAAGAACCAAGCAAACCTCAGTTCTTACCTTTTTTTTAAGCTCGATTTTAAAAATTCATCTTCAAAATCTAATAATGAATAAGGGTTAGGAATCCTTTAGTGAAACTATCTGCAAAAAATTTCAGTTGTCAATTCCCTACAATTGTGACGACCCGAAAATCTCCGACCAAATTTAAACTTAATCTTTAAATGATTTCGACACAATAAGCAAAGTCTGTAATGTTGAGTCTCAAAAAAAAAAAAAAAAAAATTTTGAACCGTTTCATATATTCAATTACCCTTCGAATGTTCTCGATGATTCATGAACAATTATGTGTATAGATATGTATATAAAATATATAGTTAAATTAATAAAAAATGTTAACAAAGTATTAGATATATATAACACTTTACATGAACGTAGTTGTTTTAATATATATATCGACAGAAGTAAAAGATAATATTAAATGATTGAATTAACAGATACATTGTGATATATGGGTCTCTGTTGTAAGGTCCACTATGATTTGAGAAGTTAAAATAAATGTTAGCGCATAAATGAATTATATCAAACAAAGTTTTAGAACGTAAAAGTTAAGTGATATAACAATATCTATTATTTAAATTATTTTGAATTATATATATTAAACTTTGAAATATAATTAGTTTTGGAAAAACTAAATAGTATATTATTATTTAAATATTTCAATTAAACTGCTGCTAAAATAAATATATATATAAATATGATTTCTAAATATAATTGATGACTGTATGTAAATTGTAATATATAGAAATGTATAAATAATAAAAATCAAATATATGTTATTAAATATTATATAATTAGTAAATTGTAAAATTAATATATTAAATGTAATTACAAGTTAAAATATAGTTATTCTATTAAAAATGTTATTTCTACTTTCATTATTATTAATAGTAATATCAGTATTATGAATAATATTATTTTTTAATAAATAATATATAGATATAAAATTTGACACATTTAAATTGTGACATTGTTATTAATATTACTAACATTATTGTTACCATTAATAATATTATTATTATTATAATTAGTAGTGAAAATATAATTTTAGTTATGATAATTATCATTATTACTCAAAACTATCATCTTTATTTAAGACTAGTATAAACATTATGTTTTTATTTCTGTTACCAATATTCTTATTGTTATTAGTATTATTTAATATTATTATTATTAATTCTATTATTATTATTATCAATATAATTATTAATATAAATTATAATGTATAAATAATGATATAAACCGGGTGATTTTTACTTTTATTTCATTATCATCTCTCTCTTTTTCCTTCTTTCTTCTCTGCCCGTGAACCTTCCTATCGACACCATCACTTTTACAAATCAAACATGAGCAAATTCTGGTTGGCCACTCCAAATGTTCGATTATTACAATCATCTTTTATAAATCATTGCTAACCAAACTGCAAAGGAAATCAATAACCCAGTTAGATGTCTCTGTCGCCATAACAATTATGCCATATCTCGAAATCAATTCATATTTCAAAAACTAATAATGTAGAGTTCTTAGGAATCACCTAGTTAAACTTTCTGTAAGTTTTCATTCTTTAATTCCTTAAATTATGTATCAATTTTGAAGTCAAAGTTAATTACAAAAAAAGTCAACTGTTTTGTTCTTCAAGGAATTTGGATTGGTGTTGACGTTTTCGGATAAATTGATGATATAAAAGGTTTCTAGGAGCGATTTGAAAAACGTTTCATGAAGGAATCGAGGTGTCAAAACAGTCCAATCTCAAAAACTGATTTTTTGTTCTTCGTTATTTTTTTACACAGCTACTGCTGTAAATGTTTCTTTCATTTCTAATTAATTCAATCCCTCAACACAGGCATTCGTAAATAAATTTCAAGTCTTTAATTCAAATAATAATTTGCGATTATGATTTAATTGTTTTCCATTCGTTTAGGTTTTGGTCTTGGTCGAATGAAATTGATGAGGAAGAAAGAAAACAGATGCGAGATATTAAGTTATAGGAGGGGTTTTAATCAGAAAACCATAGCTGGCTCGATGGTCTGAAGGGTTTCGGGTTAGCGAGTGGACCGGGGTTCGAACCTGGGCACATAAACTTTTTTTTTGTGGAGCTTATCTTGAGGTAGTCTTTATATATTTATTATTATTATTATTATTATTATTATTATTACTTGTTAATATTAATTATTATTATTATTAATATGATTATTATTGATATGATTATTATTGTTATTGTTATTAATATTAGTAATATAATTATTATTATTGTTATTATTATTATTAATTAGTATTATCATTCAAAATAATTATTATCATTAACTTAGTTATTATTAATAGAATCATTATTATTATTAATATCATTATTATTAGAATTATAATTATTATTAACATGTACAATAACATTGTTATTGTTATTATTATTAATATAATTGTTATTATTATTGTTATTAGTAAGATTACAATTATTATTATTATTATTACCATACTTACAAGTATTAGAATCATTGTTACCATTAGTATTAGTATAAGTATTATTTATATAATTATTGTTATTTTTAGTAGTATTATCATTTTTATGATTATTATTATCATTATTAAATTAATTAATGTTATTACTTCAGGTATTATAATTAACAATACTATTATTACCACTAATATAAGTATTATGATAAAAAAATTTATTTATTATGATTATAAATACAAGTATGAATATTATTATTATTATCACTAACAGTTGTATTATTATTATTATCATGATTAGGATCATTATTATTATCATTATTATGAAAATAATACAAGTTATCATTATTTTCATTAATATTAGCATTAGTAACATTTTTGTAACTATTATTATTATTATTAACACTATCGATATTATTATTATTAATATTATCATTTTTATTAAAGTTATTACTATTATATCGTTAATATCAACACTATGATTTTTAAGCAAATAATTATTTTGTACATAAATTATACTTATTATATATATTGTACTTATATTAAAACATCACATAACTATATATATAAAACCTACTAAAATTATTTATATAAATACTAACAAACAACAAACTATCGATTTTTAAACATAATATTAAACAAGTATGTATATAAATATATTAATATAACTATATAAATATTAACCATTTTGAATATATACATAATGTATAAATTAAAGATATAATAAATAAATTTGTTCAGTTACGATTATATGTTTTAATATGTATATACAAATGATATAGGTTTGTGAATCTGAGGCCAACCCTGCATTGTTCAATGTCGTCATATGTATTTTTACTACAAAATACAGTATTGTGAGTTTCATTTGCCTTTTTACCCTTTATATTTTTGGGCTGAGAATACATGCGCAATTTTTATAAATGTTTTACAAAATAGACACAAGTAATTGAAACTCCATTATATGGGTGAATGATCGAAGCTGAATATGCCCCTTTTGCTTATTAACCTAAGAATTAGTAAATTGATCTACTAATTGACGCGAATCCTAAAGATAGATCTATTGGGCCTAACGAACCCCATCCAAAGTACGGATGCTTTAGTACTTCGATATTGTTTTATTATGTCCGAAGGATTTCCCGGAATGATAGGGGATATTCTTATATGCATCTTGTTAATGTCGGTTACCAGGTGTTCACCATATGAATGATTTTTGTCTCTATGCATGGGACGTATATTTATGAGAACTGGAAATGAAATTCTTGTGGTCTATTAAAATGATGAAAATGATCGTTTATGATAAACTAATGAACA
This sequence comes from Rutidosis leptorrhynchoides, assembly GCF_046630445.1. Classification (NCBI taxonomy): domain Eukaryota; kingdom Viridiplantae; phylum Streptophyta; class Magnoliopsida; order Asterales; family Asteraceae; genus Rutidosis; species Rutidosis leptorrhynchoides. The sequence continues at coordinate 171,205,692 of NC_092341.1, forward strand.
CACCAAACTTTTGGTTGACAGTTTAAAGCATGTTTATTCTCAGGTATGAAAGAAATCTTTCGCTGTGCATTTTCTCATTTTAAAGATATTATTTGGTGTCATTCATTACATATTTCAAAAGACGTTGCATTCAAGTCGTTGAGTTCATCAAGATTATTATTAAGTCAATTATAGTTGGATATATTATGAAATGGTATGCATGCTGTCAACTTTCGATCTAATGAAAGTTTGTCTTTTAAAAATGAATGCAATGTTTGTAAAATGTATCATATAGAGGTCAAATACCTCGTAATGGAATCATATGTTATCGTATTCGTCCTTATGGATTAGGACGGGTCGTGATATGTGGTATCAGAGCGGTGGTCTTAGCGCACCAGGTCTTGCATTAGTGTGTCTAACTGATAGTTGTTAGGATGCATTAATGAGTCTGGACTTCGACCGTGTCTGCATGTCAAAAGTTTTTATTATCATTTCGTGTTGAAAAATCATCCGCTTATCATCCTTAGGAAATTACCTGCTTATCATTCTTAGTCTAGATACATCTTACTGCATTGATTGCATAAATAGTGTATAGACAAATCCATATCTTAGCGTATCTGTTACTGTAGACTTTATCTGACACGTTTCCTTAATTTCCTTCGTAATCTACGGGATCTTCTGTACTATATTAGATATTATATATAATTAGAATATTATCCGATAACCGAAAATCATTTCATATCGAAAATCCTCTAACTGATCATAAGAGATGGATCCTACACCTAGCTTGGATTCCATTAGTTCCGGAAGTGATTTCGAGATGCGTATTGAAGTAGACTCCGAAGTCAATGAACCCGAAGTGTCTCAACCGTTTAGCTATATTTATTTTTGGAGGAAATGGGGGTGGGTCTGAGACTTACTAACTCGATGGAGAAATAAAGAAGGCGAACCCTATCGCGAACCAAACTTACCTCCTAACATCAGAGAAAACGATGTACTCACCGGTGAACCTATGCGCAACACTGTGTTCACCCTTCTTGCCAAAGTTTTCCACCTCGAAAGTCGCATTACTACAATCTCAAAAAATATTCAACCTCTACTTCCGAATACCAATTGAAGTGGAATATTAGAAGAAGTTAGGGAACTTCGAATTGATAATCAAGATCTATCGAATCAGATGAGTGGATGGATAGAAATGATAGAGGGTAGGATAGAAACCCTGACAAGAATGGTGCGTGATTTACAAGCTATACTTAATACACCAACATCATCACCAACCTCAGCACCAACAACACATGTAGCACTTACAGCAACAGTACCACCATCATCAGCACCAGCAGCATAACCAGTACCAACAACAACAACATCATCACACATCTCAACCTCGCAATCTATACCTCAAGCATAATCTTCGTTCTACCTATCGTTCTATCTACTTTATCTTTGTTCTACATATCAATCTACAAAGATTATCTTCATTCTACATGGCGACTATGTAATCTCTAAAGTCTTAAAGATTATATTATAGTTCTATCGGTAAATCAAATGAGTCTAATATTATATTAACTCATTAAATCCATGATTACATCTTAAGAAAATATATATGCAAGTATATTTTCATAAAGATTGTAATTAAAAATTCTTTTGTACAAACTGTTAATGGTGAAAATATTTTAACGGGTAGGTAATACCCTAGAAATATTTAGATCTCACATTAATAAGTTACACTGTACATTCTTCGAATCTGATTCAATAGTCATTTACTATCCTACTTACAACCACAGAAGTACGAATTCGTTCATCACAGAATAACTATTTTCATTCAATTTCATTTTTGGATTTTGACTTATCAGAATCCAACAAGTGGCATAATGAAGAAAACATTGGACAAAATAAAATTTGTTAGAAACAAACAAATTAACTATGAGAAAATTTTTGTTAAGAATCCACGCTAACTATTCCTAGCTAACTGTTCCTAGCTAACTGATTACATTTTATTTATCGTAATTTATTTATCGCAATTTAATTATCGCAATTTATTTTATCGCAATTTAATTCTCGCAATTTTATTTATCGTCATTTAATTTCTGTTATTTATTTTACGCACTTTAAATATCGAGACACGTATACAAAGTTTTGACATATCATATCGACATATCTATATATATTATTTGGAATAACCATAGATACTCTATATGCTGTAATGCTGGAGTTAGCTATACAGGGTTGAGGTTGATTCTACAATAATATATATACTTTGAGTTGTGATCGAGTCTGAGACATGTACACGGGTCACGATACGTATTAATTAATTCGAATGTTATAAACTATATATGAATTATTGAGTTAGTGACTGTAGACTGCTAACTGTGAAATACCAACATTGGACAATTAAAATGAATTAAAATATTGATTATAACATATAAAACTAAACAATTCTTCAAGTTTGCCACTTGATTTCATCATAGACCTCATTTGTATCTCAATGATTACAATCTGCGTTCAAACCTTTCATAATTCTTGAAAACACCACAATCGAGAGGATGAACTGAACTTCATCTACGAAAAAAGAGATTGATGGATATAGTTATGCACTTGAAAACACTCGGAACCTGAGTAAACATTTAACACTTATCTTTATTAGCTCATTTGGTGTTGTTATTCTCGAAAATAACTTTACAATCCCTTTTCAAGGTAGCCAACTTTGTCACAGCTCCAGCAAGTCAACTTCGACTTTTCAATCGTACTAGTCTTATTATAACCTTGATGTATACGATTGCCTTTTTCGTCATCGTTACCGGAGAACCGTTTATATTCCACCACATTAGCAGAAAACTTACCAGAAACTTCATTAATCTTTGACTTCCTGAAAGGTTATTATATTCATTGAAACCCTATCACCTACTCATCCGCATCTTGTAAAGAGAAATGTCATACCAATTACCAGGAATTAGCAATCAGTACTTTGAAAACTGACAACATGTCTACATCAACAGTTATACGTATACATATAACATTTATCTCTTAAAATAATGATCCTTCATTATGAAATTCTTAAAAGCACTCTAGCCTACGAATCAGTTCTTTGAATTTTGAGAAAGCTAATAAAGCAGCGAAAACTGTTGATGACTTTAACAGTCAAAAGTATGATGATAAAGAATGGAGTGTTGGAAACGCTCAATAGGAAATTTAGTACCGAAAAGCGGATTATGCGAAACCATGAAGAAGACTCTGAACAAATCACAAGGACTAAACTTGTACATAAAGAATCCAGATGATTCTGATTCTGATGAAATCTTTAACAAATATCTTGCTCTGTACTCATGTTAAAATCTTGCGGAAAATCTTTCTTCATCAACCATCGAACTTAGAAATTCCAAAATATCATCATAAATATCTTCGATATTTCTGAAGATATCCGAAATTATTTATCTCTTAGTGCTATATTACATCATAAAGGAAACTACTTTAGTTTCTAAATTTCTTTAAAATTCGAGTTTGAATTATGAATGATTTTGAAGTAGTGTTGGGAACTGAAGCATGAGTTAGTATAATATAATGACACTTGATCAACGTGATTATATTACAGTAAGTCATGCTGAGTTTCTAATGGAACGTAATGATTCACAGACTATAACGTTATCATGTGCCATGTTACATGACTCTTACACTTTACCTAATCTCTAAACACATTGAGAACATATCTTCCTGATAGTTCTATCTTTTCTCTTGAATTCTGGTAAATTAACCAATAAAGATCATGCTATTACACTCTCTCTCTCTTAGAACATTAGTCATGTTCATTCGAAACTTCATATCTACGAATTCTGGACCATTATTCGCTTGACTTAAAATCTGGAAGAGGAAACAAAAATATGAATTGAGGGAGAAAGAATAAAAAGTGTGAGTTGTGGAAATAAGAAAACGAAAGGGATGGATATATAGAGAAATATCAGACAGAATAATCGAGGCAGATCACCGTATTTAATTATACAGATCTTAATTTCCTTATTTACCGAATGATCAAATCTTACAACAAAGATTTTCTTTAAATCCCTTGAATTCTGGAATTCAACCATGACTAGTTAAAAAGTTACGATGAAACAATGTCTTTCTCATTTCACTATTTAATAATAGCTTCACTCGTACTCTTCGAGTAGTCAAATTGTTTTATCCATAATACTCGATGATGATAAAACTCTATTCATCAACTCATATTCGTCATGAAAACATTTCTATTGTTAGCCATGACGACCTCACTCAAATTTTGGGACGAAATTTCTTTAACGGGTAGGTACTGTGACGACCCTGAAATCTTCGACCAAATTTAAACTTAATCTTTAAATGATTTCGACACAATAAGCAAAGTCTATAATGTTGAGTCTAAAAAAAAAAAAAAAAAATTTTTGAACCGTTTCATATATTCAATTACCCTTCGACTGTTCTCGATGATTCACGAACAATTATGTGCATAGATATGTATATATAATATATAGTTAAATTAATAAAAAAAACGTTAACAAAGTATTAGATATATATAACACTTTACATGAACGTAGATGTTTTAATATATTTATCGACAGAAGTAAAAGATAATATTAAATGATTGAATTAACAGATACATTGTGACATATGGGTCTCTGTTGTAAGGTCCACTATGATTTGAGAAGTTAAAATAAATGTTAACGCATAAATGAAATATATCAAACAAAGTTCTAGAACGTAAACGTTAAGTGATATAATAATATTTATTATTTAAACTATTTTGAATTATATATATTAAACTTTAAGATATAATTAGTTTTGGAAAAACTAAATAGTATATTATTATTTAAATATTTCAATTAAACTGCTGCTACAATAAATATATATATATATATATATATATATATATATATATATATATATATATATATATATATATATATATATATATATATATATATATATATAAATATGATTTCTAAATATAATTGATGACTGTATGTAAATTGTAATATATAGAAATGTATAAATAATAAAAATCAAATATATGTTATTAAATATTATATAATTATTAAATTGTGAAATTAATATATTAAATGTAATTACAAGTTTAAATATAGTTATTCTGTTAAAAATGTTATTTCTACTTTCATTATTATTAATAGTAATATCAGTATTATGAATAATATTATTTTTTAATAAATAATATATAGATATAAAATTTGACACATTTAAATTGAAACATTGTTATTAATATTACAAACATTATTGTTATCATTAATAATAATATTATTATTATTATTATAATTAGTAGTGAAAATATAATTTTAGTTATGATAATTATCATTATTACTCAAAACTATCATCTTTATTTAAGACTAGTATAAACATTATATTTTTATTTCTGTTACCAATATTCTTATTGTTATTAGTATTATTTAATATTATTATTATTAATTCTATTATTATTAATAGTATTATTATTATTAATATAATTATTAATATAAATTATAATGTATAAATAATGATATAAACCGCGTGATTTTTACTTTTATTTCATTATCATCTCTCTCTTTTTCCTTCTTTCTTCTTTGCCTGTGAACCTACCTATCGACACCATCACTTTTACAAATCAAACATGAGCAAATTCTGGTTGGCCACTCCAAATGTTCGATTATTACAATCATCTTTTATAAATCATTGCTAACCAAACATCAAAGGAAATCAATAACCCAGTTAGATGTCTCTGTCGCCATAACAATTATGCCATATCTCGAAATCAATTCATATTTCAAAAACTAATAATGCAGAGTTCTTAGGAATCACCCAGTTAAACTTTCTGTAAGTTTTCATTCTTTAATTCCTTAAATTATGTATCAATTTCGAAGTCAAAGTTAATTACAAAAAAGTCAACTGTTTTGTTCTTCAAGGAATTTAGATTGGTGTTCACGTTTTCGGATAAATTGATGATATAAAAGGTTTCTAGGAGCGATTTGAAAAATGTTTCATGAAGGAATCGAGGTGTCAAAACAGCCAAATCTCAAAAACTCATTTGTTGTTCTTCGTTATTATTTTTACACAGCTACTGCTGTAATTCATTCCCTCAACACAGGCATTCGTAAATAAATTTCAAGTCTTTAATTCAAATAATAATTTGCGGTTATGATTTGATTATTTTCTAGTCGTTTGGGTTTTGGTCTTGATCGAATGAAATTGATGAGGAAGAAAGAAAACAGATGCGAGATATTAAGTTATAGGAGGGTTTTTAATCAGAAAACCATAGCTGGCTCGATGGTCTGAAGGGTTTCGGGTTAGCGAGTGGACCGGGGTTCGAACCTGGGCACAGAAACTTATTTTTTTTTTGTGGAGCTTATCTTGAGGTAGTCTTTATATATTTATTATTATTATTATTACTTATTAATATTAATTATTATTATTATTATTGTTATGATTATTATTGATATGATTATTATTGTTTTTGTTATTAATATTAGTAATATAATTATTATTATTGTAATTATTATTATTAATTAGCATTATCATTCAAAATAATTATTATCATTAACTTAGTTATTATTAATAGAATCATTATTATTAATATCATTATTATTAGAATTATAATTATTATTAACATGTACAATAACATTGTTATTATTATTAATATAATTGTTATTATTATTGTTATTAGTAAGATTACAATTATTATTATTATTACCATACTTACAAGTATTAGAATCATTGTTACCATTAGTATTAGTATAAGTATTATTTATATAATTATTGTTATTTTTAGTAGTATTATCATTTTTATGATTATGATTATCATTATTAAATTAATTAATGTTATTACTTCAGGTATTATAATTAACAATACTATTATTACCACTAATGTAAGTATTATGATAAAAGTTTTATTTATTATGATTATAAATACAAGTATGAATATTATTATTATTATTATTATTATCACTAACAGTTGTATTATTATTATTATCATGATTAGGATCATTATTATTATCATTATTATGAAAATAATACAAGTTATCAATATTTTCATTAATATTAGCATTAGTAACATTTTTGTAACTATTATTATTATTATTATTATTATTAACAATATTGATATTATTATTAATATTATCATTTTTAATAAAGTTATTACTATTATATCATTAATATCAACACTATGATTTTTAAGCAAATAAATATTTTGTACATAAATTATACTTATTATATATACTGTACTTATATTAAAACATCACATAACTATATATATAAAACCTACTAAAATTATTTATATATATACTTACAAACAATAAACTATCAATTTTTAAACATAATATTAAACAAGTATGTATATAAATATATTAATATAACTATATAAATATTAACCATTTTGAATATATACATAATATATAAATTAAAGATATAATAAATAAATTTGTTCAGTTACGATTATATGTTTTAATATGTATATACAAATGATATAGGTTCGTGAATCTGAGGCTAACCCTGCATTGTTCAATGTCGTCATATGTATTTTTACTACAAAATACAGTATTGTGAGTTTCATTTGCCTTTTTACACTTTATATTTTTGGGCTGAGAATACATGCGCAATTTTTATAAATGTTTTACGAAATAGACACAAGTAATTGAAACTACATTATATGGGTGAATGATGGAAGCCGAATATGCCCCTTTTGCTTGGTAACCTAAGAATTAGTAAACCGATCTACTAATTTTCGCGAATCCTAAAGATAGATCTATTGGTCCTAACGAACCCCATCCAAAGTACCAGATGCTTTAGTACTTCGATGTTGTTTTATCATGTCCGAAGGATTTCCCGTAATGATAGGGGATATTCTTATATGCTTCTTGTTAATGTCGGTTACCAGATGTTCACCATATGAATGATTTTTGTTGAAATGTCCCGTTCTTATTGATTAAAAACGTTCCATATTAATTGATTTCGTTGCGAGGTTTTGACCTCTATATGAGATGTTTTTCAAAGACTACATTCATTTTTAAAACAAACCATACCCTTTATTTCATAAATAAAGGTTTCAAAAGCATTACGTAGATTATCAAATAATGATAATCTAAAGTATACTGTTTACACACGACCATTACATAATGGTTTACAATAGAAATATATTACATCAACATATGTTTCTTGAATGCAGTTTTTACATAATATCATACAAACATGGACTCCAAATCTTGTCCTTATTTTAGTATGCAACAGCGAAAGCTCTTAATATTCACCTGAGAATAAACATGCTTTAAACGTCAACAAAAATGTTGGTGAGTTATAGGTTTAACCTATATATATCAAATCGTAACAATAGACCACAAGATTTCATATTTCAATATACATCCCATACATAGAGATACAAATCATTCATATGGTGAACACCTGGTAACCGACATTAACAAGATGCATATTTAAGAATATCCCCGTCATTCCGGGACACCCTTCGAATATGATATAAATTTCGAAGTACTAAAGCATCCGGTACTTTGGATGGGGTTTGTTAGGCCCAATAGATCTATCTTTAGGATTCGCGTCAATTAGGGTGTCTGTTCCCTAATTCTTAGATTACCAGACTTAATTAAAAGGGGCATATTCGATTTCGATAATTCAACCATATAATGTAGTTTCGATTACTTGTGTCTATTTCGTAAAACATTTATAAAAATTGCGCATGTATTCTCAGCCCAAAAATATAAAGGGTAAAAAGGCAGATGAAACTCACACATATAAATATTGTAAAATAGTTAATAAAGCATTTGCATGTATTCTCAGCCCAAAAACGTAAAGAGTAAAAGGGAGCAAATGAAACTCACGCATATAAATATTGTAAAACAGTTAATAAAGCATTTGCATGTATTCTCAGCCCAAAAATGTAATGAGTAAAAGGGATCATATGAAACTCACTTTCACAGATTTTTTTACTTCGTCGGAAAGTAAGACTTGGCCACTGGTCGATTCACGAACCTATAACAAATATGTACATATATATCAAAGTATGTTCAAAATATATTTACAACACTTTTAATACATTTTGATATTTTAAGTTTATTAAGTCAGCTGTCCTCGTTAGTAACCTACAACTAGTTGTCCACAGTTAGATGTACATAAATAAATCGATAAATATTATCTTGAATCAATCCATGACCTAGTGTATACGTATCTCAGTATTGATCACAACTCAAACTATATATATATTTTGGAATCAACCTCAACCCTGTATAGCTAACTCCAACATTCACATATAGAGTGTCCACGGTTGTTCCGCAATATATATATAGATGGGTCGACATGATAGGTCGAAGCATTATATACGTGTCTATGGTATCTCAAGATTACATAATATACAATATAAGTTGATTAAGTTATGGTTGGAATAGATTTATTACTAACTTTCACGTAGGTAAAATGAGTAGTTTTTATTAATCTTGTTTTACTCGCCATTTTTTCGTTTCTAATCCGTTTTGAGTGATTCCAGTGGCCACGGTTTTGTATTTAACTTAACTTTATGAATCTAAATAGAAAAATTATAAGTTTATAGTCAGAAATACAAGTTACAAGTCGTTTTTGAAAGAGGTAGTCATTTCCGTCGAAAGAACGACATCTTGATGACCATTTTGAAAAACATATTTTCACTTTGAGTTTAACCATGATTTTTGGATATAGTTTCATGTTCATAAGAAAAATAATTTTTCCAGAAGTATAGCTTTTAAATCAAAGTTCTTCTTACCTTTTAATTATCCCAACCAAAACAGCCCCCGGTTTTACTACGACGGCGTATATCCAGTTTTATGGTGTTTATCGTGTTTCCGGGTTTTAAATCATTAAGTTAGCATATCATATAGATATATAACATGTGTTTAGTTGATTTTAAAAGTCTAGTTATAAGGATTAACTTTATTTGCGAACAAGTTTAGAATTAACTAAACTATGTTCTAGTGATTACAAGTTTATAACGTTGAATAAGACAGCTTTTTATGTATGAATCGAATGGTGTTATGAACATCATTACTACCTCAAGTTCCTTGGATAAACCTACTAGAAATGAAAAAAATGGATCTAGCTTCAACGGATACTTGGATGGCTCGAAGTTCTTGAAGCAGAATCATGACACGAAAACAAGTTCAAGTAAGATCATCACTTGAAATAAGATTGTTATAGTTATAGAAATTGAACCAAAGTTTGAATATGATTATTACCTTGTATTAGAATGATTACCTACTGTAAGAAACAAATATTTCTTGAGGTTGGATGATCACCTTACAAGATTGGAAGTGAGCTAGCAAACTTGAAAGTATTCTTGATTTTATGTAACTAGAACTTGTAGAATTTATGAAGAACACTTAGAACTTGAAGTTAGAACTTGAGAGAGATCAATTAGATGAAGAAAATTGAAGAATGAAAGTGTTTGTAGGTGTTTTTGGTCATTGGTGTATGGATTAGATATAAAGGATATGTAATTTTATTTTCATGTAAATAAGTCATGAATGATTACTCATATTTTTGTAATTTTATGAGATATTTCATGTTAGTTGCCAAATGATGGTTCCCACATGTGTTAGGTGACTCACATGGGCTGCTAAGAGCTGATCATTGGAGTGTATATACCAATAGTACATACATCTAAAAGCTGTGTATTGCACGAGTACGAATACGGGTGCAAACGAGTAGAATTGTTGATGAAACTGAACGAGTATGTAATTGTAAGAATTTTTGTTAAGTAGAAGTATTTTGATAAGTGTCTTGAATTCTTTCAAAAGTGTATGAATACATATTAAAACACTACATGTATATACATTTTAACTGAGTCGTTAAGTCATCGTTAGTCGTTACATGTAAGTGTTGTTTTGAAACCTTTAGGTTAACGATCTTGTTAAATGTTGTTAACCCAATGTTTATAATATCAAAATTGATTTTAAATTATTATATTATCATGATATTATGATGTACGAATATCTCTTAATATGATATATATACATTAAATGTCGTTACAACGATAATCGTTACATATATGTCTCGTTTCAAAATCATTAAGTTAGTAGTCTTGTTTTTACATATGTAGTTCATTGTTAATATGCTTAATGATATGTTTACTTATAATAATATCATGTTAACTATATACATAACCATATATATGTCATCATATAGTTTTTACAAGTTTTAACGTTCATGAATCACCGGTCAACTTGGGTAGTCATTTGTCTATATGAAACCTATTCCAATTAATCAAGTCTTAATAAATTTGATTGCTTAACATGTTGGAAACACTTAATCATGTAAATATCAATTTTATTTAATATATATAAACATGAAAAAGTTCGGGTCACTACAGTACCTACCCGTTAAATAAATTTCGTCCCGAAATTTTAAGCTGTTGAAAGTGTTGACAAATCTTCTAGAAATAGATGCGGGTATTTCTTCTTCATCTGATCTTCACACTCCCAGGTGAACTCGGGTCCTCTACGAGCATTCCATCGAAACTTAACAATCGGTATCTTGTTTTGTTTAAGTCTCTTAACCTCACGATCCATTATTTCGACGGGTTCTTCAATGAATTGAAGTTTTTCATTGATTTGGATTTCGTCCAACGGAATAGTGAGATCTTCTTTAGCAAAACATTTCTTCAAATTTGAGACGTGGAAAGTGTTATGTACAGCCACGAGTTATTGAGGTAGCTCCAGTTGGTAAGCTACTGGTCCGACACGATCTATAATCTTGAATGGTCCAATGTACCTTGGATTTAGTTTCCCCCGTTTACCAAATCGAACAACGCCTTTCCAAGGTGAAACCTTAAGCATGACCATTTCTCCAATTTCAAACTCTATATCTTTTCTTTTACTGTCCGCGTAGCTCTTTTGTCGACTCTGGGCAGTTTTCAATCTTTGTTGAATTTGGATGATTTTCTCAGTAGTTTCTTGTATTATCTCCGGACCCGTAATCTGTCTATCCCCCACTTCATTCCAACAAATCAGAGACCTGCACTTTCTACCATAAAGTGCCTCAAACGGCGCCATCTCAATATTAGAATGATAACTGTTGTTGTAGGAAAATTCTGCTAACGGTAGGTGTCGATCCCAACTGTTTCCGAAATTAATAACACATGCTCGTAGCATGTCTTCAAGTGTTTGTATCGTCCTTTCACTGTGCCCATCAGTTTGTGGATGATAGGTAGTACTCATGTCTAGACGAGTTCCTAATGCTTGCTGTAATGTCTGCCAGAATCTTGAAATAAATCTGCCATCCCTATCAGAGATAATACAGATTGGTATTCCATGTCTGGAGACGACTTCCTTCAAATACAGTCGTGCTAACTTCTCCATATTGTCATCTTCTCTTATTGGCAGGAAGTGTGCTGATTTGGTGAGACGATCAACTATTACCCAAATAGTATTAAAACCACTTGCAGTCCTTGGCAATTTAGTGATGAAATCCATGGTAATGTTTTCCCATTTCCATTCCGGGATTTCGGGTTGTTGAAGTAGACCTGATGGTTTCTGATGCTCAGCTTTGACTTTAGAACACGTCAAACATTCTCCTACGTATTTAGCAACATCAGCTTTCATACCCGGCCACCAAAAATGTTTCTTGAGATCCTTGTACATCTTCCCCGTTCCAGGATGTATTGAGTATCTGGTTTTATGAGCTTCTCTAAGTGCCATTTCTCTCATATCTCCAAATTTTGGTACCCAAATCCTTTCAGCCCTATACCGGGTTCTGTCTTTCCGAATATTAAGATGCTTCTCCAATCCTTTGGGTATTTCATCATTTAAATTTCCCTCTTTTAAAACTCCTTGTTGCGCCTCCTTTATTTGAGTTGTAAGGTTATTGTGAATCATTATATTCATAGATTTTACTCGAATGGGTTCTCTGTCCTTCCTACTCAAGGCGTCGGCTACCACATTTGCCTTCCCTGGGTGGTAACGAATCTCAAAGTCGTAATCATTCAATAATTCAATCCACCTACGCTGCCTCATATTCAGTTGTTTCTGATTAAATATGTGTTGAAGACTTTTGTGGTCGGTATATATAATACTTTTGACCCCATATAAGTAGTGCCTCCAAGTCTTTAATGCGCAAACAACTGCGCCTAATTCCAAATCATGCGTCGTATAATTTTGTTCGTGAATCTTCAATTGTCTAGACGCATAAGCAATCACCTTCATTCATTGCATTAATACACAACCGAGACCTTGCTTTGATGCGTCACAATAAATCACAAAATCATCATTCCCTTCAGGCAATGGTAATATAGGTGCCGTAGTTAGCTTTTTCTTCAAAAACTGGAACGCTTTCTCTTGTTCATCCTTCCATTCAAATTTCTTCCCTTTATGCGTTAATGCAGTCAAGGGTTTTGCTATTCTGGAAAAGTCTTGGATGAACCTTCTGTAGTAACCAGCTAGTCCTAAAAACTGGCGTATGTGTTTCGGAGTTTTCGGGGTTTCCCACTTTTCAACAGTTTCTATCTTTGCCGAATCCACCTTAATACCTTCTTTGTTCACTATGTGACCAAGAAATTGAACTTCTTCCAACCAAAATGCACACTTTGAAAACTTAGCGTATAATTCTTCCTTCCTCAATACTTCTAACACCTTTCTCAAATGTTCACCGTGTTCTTGGTCATTCTTTGAGTAAATTAGTATGTCATCAATGAAAACAATGACAAACTTGTCAAGGTATGGTCCACACACTCGGTTCATAAGGTCCATGAACACAGCTGGTGCATTAGTTAAACCAAACGGCATAACCATAAACTCATAATGACCATAACGTGTTCTGAAAGCAGTCTTTGGAATATCATCTTCTTTCACCCGCATTTGATGATACCCGGAACGTAAGTCAATCTTTGAATAAACAGACGAGCCTTGTAGTTGATCAAATAAGTCGTTGATTCTCGGTAGTGGGTAGCGGTTCTTGATGGTAAGTTTGTTCAACTCTCGGTAGTCGATACACAACCTGAATGTACCATCTTTCTTCTTGACAAACAAAATAGGAGCTCCCCACGGTGATGTGCTTGGTCGAATGAAACCACGCTATAAAAGTTCTTGTAATTGGCTTTTCAGTTCTTTCATCTCACTGGGTGCGAGTCTGTAAGGAGCACGAGCTATTGGTGCAGCTCCTGGTACAAGATCTATTTGAAATTCAATGGATCGATGTGGGGGTAATCCCGGTAATTCTTTCGAAAATACATCGGGAAATTCTTTTGTGACGGGAATATCATTGATGCTCTTTTCTTCAGTTTGTACTTTCTCGACGTGTGCTAGAACAGCATAGCAACCTTTTCTTATTAGTTTTTGTGCCTTCAAATTACTAATAAGATGTAGCTTCGTGTTACCCTTTTCTCCGTACACCATTAAGGGTTTTCCTTTTTCTCGTATAATGCGAATTACATTTTTGTTACAAACGATCTCTGCTTTCACTTCTTTCAACCAGTCCATACCGATTATCACATCAAAACTCCCTAACTCTACTGGTATCAAGTCAATCTTAAATGTTTCGCTAACAAGTTTAATTTCTCAATTCCGACATATATTATCTGCTGAAATTAATTTACCATTTGCTAATTCGAGTAAAAATTCACTATCCAAAGGCGTCAATGGACAACTTAATTTAGCACAAAAATCTCTACTCATATAACTTCTATCCGTACCCGAATCAAATAAAACGTAAGCATATTTATTGTCAATAAGAAACGTACCCGTAACAAGCTCCGGGTCTTCCTGTGCCTCTGCCGCATTAATATTGAAGACTCTTCAGCGGCCTTGTCCATTCGTGTTCTCCTGGTTCGGGCAATTTCTAATAATGTGGCCCGGTTTTCCACATTTATAACAAACTACATTGGCATAACTTGCTCCGACACTACTTGCTCTGCCATTACTCGTTCTGACACTATTTATTCCTTTTGTTCTGTTAACCCCTGGTCCGTAGACCCCACACTTCACTGCGCTATGACCATTTCTTTTACACTTGTTGCAAAATTTGGTGCAGAACCCCGAGTGATACTTTTCACACCTTTGGCATAGCTGCTTCTGATTGTTGTTGTTGTTGCGGTTATTATTGTTGTTAAGATGATTGTTGTAGTTGCTGTTGTTGTTGTTGTTGTTGTTGTTGTTGTTGTTGTTGTTGTTGTTGTTGTTGTTGTTGTTGTTGTTGTTGTTGTTGTTGTTGTTGTTGTTGTTGTTGTTGTTGTTGTTGTTGTTGTTGTTGTTGTTGTTGTTGTTGTTGTTGTTGGGCCGTTTGTTGTAGTTGCGATTGATGTTGCGATTGTTAGGATAGTTGTTGCGATTATTGTTGTAATTGTTGTTGTTGTTCTATTGGTGATTCTTATCACCGTTTTCCTCCCACTTTCTTTTAACTTGCTTCACATTGGCCTCTTCAGCAGTCTGTTC
Source organism: Rutidosis leptorrhynchoides (assembly GCF_046630445.1). Lineage (NCBI taxonomy): Eukaryota > Viridiplantae > Streptophyta > Magnoliopsida > Asterales > Asteraceae > Rutidosis > Rutidosis leptorrhynchoides. The sequence continues at coordinate 171,221,075 of NC_092341.1, forward strand.
TTTAATTCTTTCTTCAATCTGGTTCACTAGTTTGTGAGCCATTCTACATGCCTGTTGTATGGAGGCGGGCTCGTGTGAACTTATATCTTCTTGGATTCTTTCCGGTAATCCTTTCACAAACGCGTCGATCTTCTCTTCCTCATCTTCGAACGCTCCCGGACACAATAGGCATAATCCTGTGAATCGTCTTTCATACGTGGTAATATCAAATCCTTGGGTTCGTAACCCTCTAAGTTCTGTCTTGAGCTTATTGACCTCGGTTCTGGGACGGTACTTCTCGTTCATCAAGTGCTTGAATGCTGACCACGGTAGTGCGTAAGCATCATCTTGTCCCACTTGTTCTAGATAGGTATTCCACCATGTTAATGCAGAACCTGTGAAGGTATGCGTAGCGTACTTCAGTTTGTCCTCTTCAGTACACTTACTTATGGCAAACACCGATTCGACCTTCTCGGTCCACCGTTTCAATCCGATCGGTCCTTCGGTTCCATCAAATTCCAAAGGTTTGCAGGCAGTGAATTCTTTGTAGGTGCATCCTACACGATTTCCTGTACTGCTAGATCCAAGATTATTGTTGGTATGTAGCGCAGCCTGTACTGCGGCTATGTTTGAAGCAAGAAAGGCACGAAATTCCTCTTCGTTCATATTCAAGGTGTGTCGATTGGTCGGTGCCATTTCCTTCAAATAGTCAAATGAAACAAGTTAATCATACAGAATATTAAGAGTAGTCAATAGTATCTCGTAGCATAATATGAACTCATTTATAAAAGCTTTTTCTTCATATTAGCGTTTTATAAGTTTAAATTCGGGTAGTACCTACCCGCTAAGTTCATATTTAGTAGCTAATATACAATTCAACTACTACAATTCTATATGAAAAACTGATTATAATAATATTTTGGTTTCAAAATTTTCACAATATTTTACAAACTTACAATACCGCTTATTTTACATATAACATGAAATATAGCACACAATAACTTTGATACAAGATAGTTGTGAAGATAATTCTAGCTAGTACACAAGTCGTTCAGCAAAGGCAATAAAGACACGTAATTCATACGTCCAGAAACAAGTCATGCATTCTGGTTTTACTAGGACTACTTCCCATCCTTGGTCTTGTGGAACATAACTGTTATGGCCGTTGATAAGACAGCGTGTTGTAACGTCGTCAAAGGGACGAGGGTTACGTAATGTCCAACAGTCCCATAACAATCTAAAAACCTCATTTCTTACCCCAATTAGCGACTCCGTCACTTGTGGGAACGTTTTGTTTAATAGTTTTAGCCCGATGTTCTTGTTCTCACTTTGGTGAGAAGAGAACATTACTAACCCGTAAGCATAACATGCTTCTTTATGTTGCATGTTAGCCACTTTTTCTAAATCACGAAGTCCTATATTCGGATATATTGAGTCAAAATAATTTCTTAACCCGTTGCGTAAAATAGCATTTGGGTTCCCCGCAATATATGCGTCAAAGTAAACACATCGTAACTTATGGATTTCCCAATGTGATATCCCCCATCTTTCGAACGAAAGCCTTTTATAAACCAAGGCATTTTTGTAGCGTTCTTCGAATGTCTTACAAACTGATCTCGCCTTAAATAGTTGTGCCGAGGAATTCTGACCGACTCTAGACAAGATTTCATCAATCATGTCTCCGGGTAGGTCTCTTAAAATATTGGGTTGTCTATCCATTTTGTGTTTTTATACTGTAAAATAGACAAGAGTTAGATTCATAAAAAAATACTTATTAATACAAGCAATTTTTACATATATCATAAAGCATAAGCACACTATATTACATATATTACACCACACGAATACAACTATCTTATTCCGACTCGCTCGTTTCTTCTTCTTCGGTTTTGGTTCGTTTTGCCAAGTTTCTAGGGATATATGATATTCCCCTAATACGAGCCATCGTTTTCCACATTGGTTTAGAAAAACCTGGTGGTTTAGAGGTTCCCGGGTTATTGTCACAACTTAAGAAATACGGGTGTTGACGATACATATAAAGTTCATCGGGTTTGGCATCAAATTTCTCTATTTTTATGCCCTTTCCCTTATTGTTCTCTTTTGCCTTATTAAATTGTGTTGGGGTAATTTCTATAACATCATCGGAACCCTTGTCGCGATCCGATTCATCGGAGAATTGGTAACCCTCCCAATACTTTGCTTCCTTGGCGGAAACACCATTGACCATAATTAACTTTGGTCGGTTGGTTGAGTATTTTCTTCTACTTAACCGTTTTATTATTTCCCCCACTTGTTCTATTTCTTCTTCCGGTTCCGATTCTTCTTCCGGTTCCGACTCTTCTTCCGGTTCCTCTTCGGGAACTTGTGAATCAGTCCACGAATCATTTCAATTTACATTTGACTCTTCATTACTATTAGGTGAGTCAATGGGACTTGTATTAGAGGTAGACATCTATCACATAATATCAAACACGTTAAAAGATTAATATATCACATAATATATACATGTTAATAATATATAGTTTCCAACAAAAATGTTAAGCAATCATTTTTAAAGAAAACACGGTTGAAGTCCAGACTCACTAATGCATCCTAACAAACTCGATAAGACACACTAATGCAAATTTTCTGGTTTTCTAAGACCAACGCTCGGATACCAACTGAAATGTCCCATTCTTATTGATTAAAAACGTTCCATATTAATTGATTTCGTTGCGAGGTTTTGACCTCTATATGAGACGTTTTTCAAAGATTGCATTCATTTTTAAAACAAACCATAACCTTTATTTCATAAATAAAGGTTTCAAAAGCATTATGTAGATTATCAAATAATGATAATCTAAAATATACTGTTTACACACGACCATTACATAATGGTTTACAATAGAAATATATTACATCGACATATGTTTCTTGAATGCAGTTTTTACATAATATCATACAAACATGGACTCCAAATCTTGTCCTTATTTTAGTATGCAACAGCGGAAGCTCTTAATATTCACCTGAGAATAAACATGCTTTAAACGTCAACAAAAATATTGGTGAGTTATAGGTTTAACCTATATATATCAAATCGTAACAATAGACCACAAGATTTCATATTTAAATGTACATCCAATACATAGAGATAAAAATCATTCATATGGTGAACACCTGGTAACCGACATTAACAAGATGCATATTTAAGAATATCCCCATCATTCCAGGACACCCTTCGGATATGATATAAATTTCGAAGTACTAAAGCATCCGGTACTTTGAATGGGGTTTGTTAGGCCCAATAGATCTATCTTTAGGATTCGCGTCAATTAGGGTGTCTGTTCCCTAATTCTTAGATTACCAGACTTAATTAAAAGGGGCATATTCGATTTCGATAATTCAACCATATAATTTAGTTTCGATTACTTGTGTCTATTTCGTAAAACATTTATAAAAATTGCGCATGTATTCTCAGCCCAAAAATATAAAGGGTAAAAAGGCAGATGAAACTCACGAATATAAATATTGTAAAACAGTTAATAAAGCATTTGCATGTATTCTCAGCCCAAAAACGTAAAGAGTAAAAGGGAGCAAATGAAACTCACGCATATAAATATTGTAAAACAGTTAATAAAGAATTTGCATTATTCTCAGCCCAAAAATGTGATGAGTAAAAGGGATCATATGAAACTCACTTTCACAGATTTTTTTACTTCGTAAGAAAGTAAGACTTGGCCAATGGTCGATTCACGAACCTATAACAAATATGTACATATATATCAAAGTATGTTCAAAATATATTTACAACACTTTTAATATATTTTGATGTTTTAAGTTTATTAAGTCAGCTGTCCTCGTTAGTAACCTACAACTAGTTGTCCACAGTTAGATGTACAGAAATAAATCGATAAATATTATCTTGAATCAATCCACGACCCAGTATATACGTATCTCAGTATTGATCAGAACTCAAACTATATATATATATATTTTGGAATCAACCTCAACCCTGTATAGCTAACTCCAACATTCACATATAGAGTGTCCATGGTTGTTCCGCAATATATATATAGATGGGTCGACATGATAGGTCGAAACGTTGTATACGTGTCTATGGTATCTCAAGATTACATAATATACAATATAAGTTGATTAAGTTATGGTTGGAATAGATTTATTACTAACTTTCACGTAGGTAAAATGAGTAGTTTTTATTAATCTTGTTTTACTCGCCATTTCTTCGTTTCTAATCCGTTTTGAGTGATTCCAGTGGCCACGGTTTCGTATTGAACTTAAATTTATGAATCTAAATAGAAAAAGTATAAGTTTATAGTTAGAAATACAAGTTACAAGTCGTTTTTGAAAGAGGTAGTCATTTCTGTCGAAAGAACGACATCTTGATGACCATTTTGAAAAACATACTTTCACTTTGAGTTTAACCATGATTTTTGGATATAGTTTCATGTTCATAAGAAAAATCATTTTTCCAGAAGTATAGCTTTTAAATCAAAGTTCTTCTTACCTTTTAATTATCCCAACCAAAACAGCCCCCGGTTTTACTACGACGGCGTATATCCAGTTTTATGGTGTTTATCGTGTTTCCGGGTTTTAAATCATTAAGTTAGCATATCATATAGATATATAACATGTGTTTAGTTGATTTTAAAAGTCTAGTTAGAAGGATTAACTTTATTTGCGAACAAGTTTAGAATTAACTAAACTATGTTCTAGTGATTACAAGTTTATAACGTTGAATAAGACAGCTTTTTATGTATGAATTGAATGATGTTATGAACATCATTACTACCTCAAGTTCCTTGGATAAACCTACTAGAAATGAAAAAAATGGATCTAGCTTCAACGGATCCTTGGATGGCTCGAAGCTCTTGAAGCAGAATCATGACACGAAAACAAGTTCAAGTAAGATCATCACTTGAAATAAGATTGTTATAGTTATAGAAATTGAACCAAAGTTTGAATATGATTATTACCTTGTATTAGAATGATAACCTACTATAAGAAACAAAGATTTCTTGAGGTTGGATGATCACCTTACAAGATTGGAAGTGAGCTAGCAAACTTGAAAGTATTCTTGATTTTATGTAACTAGAACTTATAGAATTTATGAAGAACACTTAGAACTTGAAGTTAGAACTTGAGAGAGATTAATTAGATGAAGAAAATTGAAGAATGAAAGTGTTTGTAGGTGTTTTTGGTTGTTGGTGTATGGATTAGATATAAAGGATATGTAATTTTATTTTCATGTAAATAAGTCATGAATGATTACTTATATTTTTGTAATTTTATGAGATATTTCATGATAGTTGCCAAATGATGGCTCCCACATGTGTTAGGTGTAGTGACCCAAACTTTTCCATGTTTATATATATTAATTGAGATTGATATTTACATGATTAAATGTTTCCAACATGTTAAGCAATCAAACTTGTTAAGACTTGATTAATTAAAATATGTTTCATATAGACAATTGACCACCCAAATTGACCGGTGATTCATGAACGTTAAAACTTGTAAAAACTATATGATGACATATATATGGATATATATATATAGTTAACATGATACTATGATAAGTAAACATATCATTAAGTATATTAACAATGAACTACATATGTAAAAACAAGACTACTAACTTAATGATTTTTAAACGAGACATATATGTAACGATTATCGTTGTAAAGACATTTAATGTATATATATCATATTAAGAGATATTCATACATGATAATATCATGATAATATAATAATTTAAAATCTCATTTGATATTATAAACATTGGGTTAACAACATTTAACAAAATCGTTAACCTAAAGGTTTCAAAACAACACTTACATGTAACGACTAACGATGACTTAACGACTCAGTTAAAATGTATATACATGAAGTGTTTTAATATGTATTTATACACTTTTGAAAGACTTCAATACACTTATCAAAATACTTCTACTTAACAAAAATGCTTACAATTACATCCTCGTTCAGTTTCATCAACAATTCTACTCGTATGCACCTGTATTCGTACTCGTACAATACACAGCTTTTAGATGTATGTACTATTGGTATATACACTCCAATTATCAGCTCTTAGTAGCCCATGTGAGTCACCTAACACATGTGGGAACCATCATTTGGCAACTAGCATGAAATATCTCATAAAATTACAAAAATATGAGTAATCATTCATGACTTATTTACATGAAAACAAAATTACATATCCTTTATATCTAATCCATACACCAACGACCAAAAACACCTACAAACACTTTCATTCTTCAATTTTCTTTATCTAATTGTTCTCTCTCATGTTCTATCTTCAAATTCTAAGTGTTCTTCATATATTCTACAAGTTCTAGTTACATAAAATCAAGAATACTTTCAAGTTTGCTAGCTCACTTCCAATCTTGTAAGGTGATCATCCAACCTCAAGAAATCTTTGTTTCTTACAGTAGGTTATCATTCTAATACAAGGTAATAATCATATTCAAACTTTGGTTCAATTTCTATAACTATAACAATCTTATTTTAAGTGATGATCTTACTTGAACTTGTTTTCGTGTCATGATTCTGCTTCAAGAACTTCGAGCCATCCAAGGATCCGTTGAAGCTAGATCCATTTTTCTCTTTTCCAGTAGGTTTATCCAAGGAACTTAAGGTAGTAATGATGTTCATAACATCATTCGATTCATACATATAAAGCTATCTTATTCGAAGGTTTAAACTTGTAATCACTAGAACATAGTTTAGTTAATTCTAAACTTGTTCGCAAACAAAAGTTAATCCTTCTAACTTGACTTTTAAAATCAACTAAACACATGTTCTATATCCATATGATATGCTAACTTAATGATTTAAAACCTGGAAACATGAAAAACACCGTAAAACCGGATTTACGCCGTCGTAGTAACACCGCGGGCTGTTTTGGGTTAGTTAATTAAAAACTATGATAAACTTTGATTTAAAAGTTGTTATTCTGAGAATATGATTTTTATTATGAACATGAAACTATATCCAAAAATTATGGTTAAAGTCAAAGTGGAAGTATGTTTTCTAAAATGGTCATCTAGACGTCGTTCTTTCGACTGAAATGACTACCTTTACAAAAACGACTTGTAACTTATTTTTCCGACTATAAACCTATACTTTTTCTGTTTAGATTCATAAAATAGGGTTCAATATGAAACCATAGCAATTTGATTCACTCAAAACGGATTTAAAATGAAGAAGTTATGGGTAAAACAAATTGGATAATTTTTCTCATTTTAGCTACGTGAAAATTGGTAACAAATCTATTCCAACCATAACTTAATCAACTTGTATTGTATATTATGTAATCTTGAGATACCATAGACACGTATACAATGTTTCGACCTATCATGTCAACACATCTATATATATTTCGGAACAACCATAGACACTCTATATGTGAATGTTGGAGTTAGCGATACAGGGTTGAGGTTGATTCCAAAATATATATAGTTTGAGTTGTGATCAATACTGAGATACGTATACACTGGGTCGTGGATTGATTCAAGATAATATTTATCGATTTATTTCTGTACATCTAACTGTGGACAACTAGTTGTAGGTTACTAACGAGGACAGCTGACTTAATAAACTTAAAACATCAAAATATATTAAAAGTGTTGTAAATATATTTTGAACATACTTTGATATATATGTATATATTGTTATAGGTTCGTGAATCAACCAGTGGCCAAGTCTTACTTCCCGACGAAGTAAAAATCTGTGAAAGTGAGTTATAGTCCCACTTTTAAAATCTAATATTTTTGGGATGAGAATACATGCAGGTTTTATAAATGACTTACAAAATAGACACAAGTACGTGAAACTACATTCTATAGTTGAATTATCAAAATCGAATATGCTCCTTTTTATTAAGTCTGGTAATCTAAGAATTAGGGAACAGACACCCTAATTGACGCGAATCCTAAAGATAGATCTATTGGGCCTAACAAACCCCATCCAAAGTACCGGATGCTTTAGTACTTCGAAATTTATATCATATCCGAAGGGTGTCCCGGAATGATGGGGATATTCTTATATATGCATCTTGTTAATGTCGGTTACCAGGTGTTCACCATATGAATGATTTTTATCTCTATGTATGGGATGTGTATTGAAATATGAAATCTTGTGGTCTATTATTATGATTTGATATATATAGGTTAAACCTATAACTCAACAACATTTTTGTTGACGTTTAAAGCATGTTTATTCTCAGGTGATTATTAAGAGCTTCCGCTGTCGCATACTTAAATAAGGACGAGATTTAGAGTCCATGCTTGTATGATATTGTGTAAAAACTGCATTCAAGAAACTTATTTTGTTGTAACATATTTGTATTGTAAACCATTATGTAATGGTCGTGTGTAAACAGGATATTTTAGATTATCATTATTTGATAATCTACGTAAAGCTTTTTAAAACCTTTATCTATGAAATAAAGGTTATGGTTTGTTTTAAAAATGAATGCAGTCTTTGAAAAACGTCTCATATAGAGGTCATAACCTCGCAACGAAATCAATTAATATGGAACGTTTTTAATCAATAAGAACGGGACATTTCAGTTGGTATCAGAGCGTTGGTCTTAGAGAACCAGAATTTTGCATTAGTGTGTCTTATCGAGTTTGTTAGGATGCATTAGTGAGTCTGGACTTCAACCGTGTTTACTTGAAAAATGATTGCTTAACAAATTTTGTTGGAAACTATATATTTTTAACATGTGAATATTATGTGATATATTAATCTCTTAACGCGTTTGATATTATGTGATAGATGTCTACCTCTAGAACAAGTCCCATTGACTCACCTAATAATAATGAAGAGTCAAATGCAAATTGGAATAATTCGTGGACTGATTCACAAGTTCCCGAAGAGGAACCGAAAGAAGAGTCGGAACCGGAAGAAGAATCGGAACCGGATGAAGAAATAGAACCGGTGGGGGAAATAATAAAACGGTTAAGTAAAAGAAAATCCTCAACCAACCGACCAAGGTTAATTATGGTCAATGGTGTTTCCGCCAAGGAAGCAAAATATTGGGAGGATTACCAATTCTCCGATTAATCGGATTCCGACGAGAATTCCGATGATGTTATAGAAATTACCCCAACTGAATTTAAAAAGGCAAAAGAAAATAATAAGGGAAAGGGCATAAAAATAGAGAAATCTAATTCCAACCCCGATGAACTTTATATGTATCGTCAACCCCCGAAGTCCTTAAGTTGTAACAATTACCCGGGAACCTCTAAACCACCAGGTTTTTCTAAACCGTTGTGGAAAACGACAGCTCGTATTAGGGGAACATCATATATCCCTAGAAACTTGGCAAAATGAACCAAAAACGAAGAAGAAGAAATGAGCGAGTCGGAATAAGATAGTTGTATTCGTGTGGTGTAATATATGTAATATAGTGTGCTTATGCTTTATGATATATGTAAAAATTGCTTGTATTAATAAGTATTTTTTTTATGAATCTAACTCTTGTCTATTTTACAGTATAAAAACACAAAATGGATAGACAACCCAATATTTTAAGAGACCTACCCGGAGACATGATTGATGAAATCTTGTCTAGAGTCGGTCAGAATTCTTCGGCACAACTATTTACGGCGAAATCAGTTTGTAAGACATTCGAAGAACGTTCCAAGAATATCTTGGTTTATAAGAGACTTTCGTTTGAAAGATGGGGGATATCACATTGGGAAACCCATAAGTTACGATGTGTTTACTTTGACGCATATATTGTGGGGAACCCAAATGCTATTTTACGCAACGGGTTAAGAAATTATTTTGACTCAATATATCCGAATATAGGACTTCGTGATTTAGAAAAAGTGGCTAACATGCAACATAAAGAAGCATGTTATGCTTACGGGTTAGTAATGTTCGCTTCTCACCAAAGTGAGAACAAGAACATTGGGCTACAACTATTAAATAAAACGTTCCCACAAGTGACGGAGTCGCTAATTGGGGTAAGAAATGAGGTTTTTAGATTGTTATGGGACTGTTGGACATTACGTAACCCTCGTCCCTTTGACGACGTTACAACACGCTGTCTTATCAATGGCCATAACGGTTATGTTTCACAAGACCAAGGATGGGAAGTAGTCCTAGTAAAACCAGAATGCATGACTTGTTTCTGGACGTATGAATTACGTGTCTTTATTGCCTTTGCTGAACGACTTGTGTACTAGCTAGAATTATCTTCACAACTATCTTGTATCAAAGTTATTGTGTGCTATATTTCATGTTATATGTAAAATAAGCGGTATTGTAAGTTTGTAAAATATTGTGAAAAATTTGAACGCAAAATATTATTATAATCAGTTTTTCATATAGAATTGTAGTAGTTGAATTGTATATTAGCTACTAAGTATGAACTTAACGGGTAGGTACTACCCAAATTTAAACTTATAAAATGCTAATATGAAGAAAAAGCTTTTATAAATGAGTTCATATTATGCTACGAAATACTATTAACTACTCTTAATATTCTGTATGATTAACTTGTTCCATTTGACTATTTTGAAGGAAATGGCACCGACTACTTGACACACCGTGAATATGAATGAAGAGAAATTCCGTACTTTTCTAGCTTCAAACATAGCCGCAGTACGGGCTGCGCTACATACCAACAATAACCTTGGATCTAGCAGTACAGGAAATCGTGTAGGATGCACCTACAAAGAATTCACTGCCTGCAAACCTTTGAAATTTGATGGAACCGAAGGACCGATCGGATTGAAACGGTGGACCGAGAAGGTCGAATCGGTGTTTACCATAAGTAAGTGTACTGAAGAGGACAAAGTGAAGTATCCTACGCATACCTTCACAGGTTCTGCGTTAACATGCTGGAATACCTATCTAGAGCAAGTGGGACAAGATGATGCGTACGTACTACCGTGGTTAGCATTCAAGCACTTGATGAACGAGAAGTACCGTCCTAGAACCGAGGTCAATAAGCTCAAGACAGAACTTAGAGGGTTACGAACCCAAGGATTTGATATTACCACGTACGAAAGACGATTCACAGAATTGTGCCTATTGTGTCCGGGAGCGTTCGAAGATGAGGAAGAGAAGATCGACGCGTTTGTGAAAGGATTACCGGAAAGAATCCAAGAAGATATAAGTTCACACGAGCCCGGCTCCATACAACAGGCATGTAGAATGGCTCACAAACTAGTGAACCAGATTGAGGAAAGAATTAAAGAACAGACGGCTGAAGAGGCCAATGTGAAGCAAGCAAAAGAAAGTGGGAGGAAAACGGTGATAAGAATCACCAATACAACAACAATAGCAATTACAATAATAATCGCAACAATTATTCCAACAATCGCAACATCAATCGCAACTACAACAAACGGCCCAACAACAACAACAACAACAGCAACTACAACAATCATCCCAACAACAATAACAACCGCAACAACCACAACAATCAGAAGCAGCTATGCCAAAGGTGTGAAAAGTATCACTCGGGGTTCTGCACCAAATTTTGCAACAAGTGTAAAAGAAATGGTCATACGCGGCGAAGTGTGAGGTCTACGGACCAGGGGTTAACAGAACGAAAGGAACAAATGGTGTTGGAACGAGTAATGGCGGAGCAAGTAGTGTCGGAGCAAGTTATGCCAATGTAGTTTGTTATAAATGTGGAAAACCGGGCCACATTATTAGAAATTGCCCGAACCAGGAGAACACGAATGGACAAGGCCGCGGAAGAGTTTTCAATATTAATACGGCAGAGGCACAGGAAGATCCGGAGCTTGTTACGGGTACGTTTCTTATTGATAATAAATCTGCTTACGTTTTATTTGATTCGGGTGCGGATAGAAGCTATATGAGTAGAGATTTTTGTGCTAAATTAAGTTGTCCATTGACGCCGTTGAATAGTAAATTTTTACTCGAATTAACAAACGGTAAATTAATTTCAGCAGATAATATATGCCGGAATCGAGAATTAAACTGGGTAACGAAATATTTAAGATTGATTTGATACCAGTAGAGTTAGGGAGTTTTGATGTAATAGTTGGCATGGACTGGCTGAAGAAGGTGAAAGCAGAGATCGTATGTTATAAAAATGCAATTCGCATTGTACGAGAAGAAGGAGAACCCTTAATGGTGTACGGAGAAAAGGGCAACATGAAGCTACATCTTATTAGTAATTTGAAGGCACAAAAACTAATAAGAAAAGGTTGCTATGCTGTTCTAGCACACGTCGAGAAAGTAAAAAACTGGAGAAAAGAGCATCAATGATGTTCCCGTCGCAAAAGAATTTCCCGATGTATTTTCGAAAGAATTACCAGGACTACCTCCACATCGATCTGTTGAATTTCAAATAGATCTTGTACCAGGAGCTGCACCAATAGCTCGTGCTCCTTATAGACTCGCACCCAGCGAGATGAAAGAACTACAAAGCCAACTGCAAGAACTATTAGAACGTGGTTTCATTCGACCAAGCACATCACCATGGGGAGCTCCTGTTTTGTCTGTCAAGAAGAAGGATGGTACATTTAGGTTGTGTATTGACTACAGAGAGTTGAACAAACTTACCATCAAAAACCGTTATCCACTGCCGAGAATTGACGACTTATTTGATCAACTACAAGGCTCGTCGGTTTATTCAAATATCGATTTACGTTCTGGATATCATCAAATGCGAGTAAAGGAGGATGATATTCCAAAAACTGCTTTTAGGACACGTTATGGTCATTACGAGTTTATGGTTATGCCGTTTGGATTGACTAACGCACCAGCTTTGTTCATGGACCTTATGAACCGAGTGTGTGGGCCATATCTTGACAAGTTTGTCATTGTTTTCATCGATGACATATTTATTTACTTAAAGAATGATCAAGAGCACGAAGAACATTTGAGAAAAGTGCTAGAAGTATTGAGGAAAGAAAAACTGTACGCTAAGTTTTCAAAGTGTGCATTTTGGTTGGAAGAAGTTCAATTCCTCGGTCACATAGTGAACAAAGAAGGTATCCAGGTGGACCCGACAAAGATCGAAACCGTTGAAAAATGGGAAACCCCAAAAACTCCGAAGCATATACGTCAATTTTTAGGATTGGCTGGTTACTACAGAAGATTCATCCAAGATTTCTCCAAAATTGCAAAACCCTTGACTGCATTAACGCATAAAGGGAAGAAATTTGAATGGAAGGATGAACAAGAGAAGGCGTTTCAATTATTGAAGAAAAAGCTAACTACGGCACCTATGTTGTCATTGCCTGAAGGGAATGATGATTTTGTGATTTATTGTGACGCATCAAAGCAAGGTCTCGGTTGTGTATTAATGCAACTGACGAAGGTGATTGCTTATGCGTCTAGACAATTGAATATTCACGAGCAAAATTATACGACGCATGATTTGGAATTAGGTGCGGTTGTTTTTGCATTAAAGACTTGGAGGCACTACTTATATGGGGTCAAAAGTATTATATATACCGACCACAAAAGTCTTTAACACATATTTAATCAGAAACAACTGAATATGAGGCAGCGTAGGTGGATTGAATTGTTGAATGATTACAACTTTGAGATTCGTTACCACCCGGGGAAGGCAAATGTGGTAGCCGACGCCTTGAGCAGAAAGGACAAAGAACCCATTCGAGTAAAATCTATGAATATAATGATTCACACTAACTTTAATACTCAAATAAAGGAGGCGCAACAAGGAGTTTTAAAAGAGGGAAATTTAAATGATGAAATACCCAAAGGATCGGAGAAGCATTTTAATATTCGGGAATACGGAACCCGGTATAGGGATGAAAGAATTTGGGTACCAAAATTTGGAGATATGAGAGAAATGGTACTTAGAGAAGCTCATAAAATCAGATACTCAATACATCCTGGAACGGGGAAGATGTACAAGGATCTTAAGAAACATTTTTAGTGGCCAGGTATGAAAGCCGATATTGCTAAATATGTAGGAGAATGTTTGACGTGTTCTAAGGTCAAAGCTGAACATCAGAAACCATCAGGTCTACTACAACAACCTGAAATCCCGGAATGGAAATGGGAAAACATTACCATGGATTTCATTACTAAATTGCCAAGGACTGCAAGTGGTTATGATACTATTTGGGTAATAGTTGATCGTCTCACCAAGTTAGCACACTTCCTGCCAATAAGAGAAGATGACAAGATGGAGAAGTTAGCACGACTGTATTTGAAGGAAGTCGTTGTAGTGACCCGAACTTTTCCATGTTTATATATATTAATTGAGATTGATATTTACATGATTAAATGTTTCCAACATGTTAAGCAATCAAACTTGTTAAGACTTGATTAATTGAAATATGTTTCATATAGACAATTGACCACCCAAGTTGACCGGTGATTCACGAACGTTAAAACTTGTAAAAACTATATGATGACATATATATGGATATATATATAGTTAACATGATACTATGATAAGTAAACATATCATTAAGTATATTAACAATGAACTACATATGTAAAAACAAGACTACTAACTTAATGATTTTTAAACGAGACATATATGTAACGATTATCGTTGTAAAGACATTTAATGTATATATATCATATTAAGAGATATTCATACATGATAATATCATGATAATATAATAATTTAAAATCTCATTTGATATTATAAACATTGGGTTAACAACATTTAACAAGATCGTTAACCTAAAGGTTTCAAAACAACACTTACATGTAACGACTAACGATGACTTAACGACTCAGTTAAAATGTATATACATGAAGTGTTTTAATATGTATTTATACACTTTTGAAAGACTTCAATACACTTATCAAAATACTTCTACTTAACAAAAATGCTTACAATTACATCCTCGTTCAGTTTCATCAACAATTCTACTCGTATGCACCCGTATTTGTACTCGTACAATACACAGCTTTTAGATGTATGTACTATTGGTATACACACTCCAATGATCAGCTCTTAGTAGCCCATGTGAGTCACCTAACACATGTGGGAACCATCATTTGGCAACTAGCATGAAATATCTCATAAAATTACAAAAATATGAGTAATCATTCATGACTTATTTACATGAAAACAAAATTACATATCCTTTATATCTAATCCATACACCAACGACCAAAAACACCTACAAACAAGAATACTTTCAAGTTCTATCTTCAAGTTCTAAGTGTTCTTCATAAATTCCAAAAGTTCTAGTTTCATAAAATCAAGAATACTTTCAAGTTTGCTAGCTCACTTCCAATCTTGTAAGGTGATCATCCAACCTCAAGAAATCTTTGTTTCTTACAGTAGGTTATCATTCTAATACAAGGTAATAATCATATTCAAACTTTGGTTCAATTTCTATAACTATAACAATCTTATTTCAAGTGATGATCTTACTTGAACTTGTTTTCGTGTCATGATTCTGCTTCAAGAACTTCGAGCCATCCAAGGATCCATTGAAGCTAGATCCATTTTTCTATTTTCCAGTAGGTTTATCCAAGGAACTTAAGGTAGTAATGATGTTCATAACATCATTCGATTCATACATATAAAGCTATCTTATTCGAAGGTTTAAACTTGTAATCACTAGAACATAGTTTAGTTAATTCTAAACTTGTTCGCAAACAAAAGTTAATCCTTCTAACTTGACTTTTAAAATCAACTAAACACATGTTCTATATCTATATGATATGCTAACTTAATGATTTAAAACCTGGAAACACGAAAAACACCGTAAAACCGGATTTACGCCGTCGTAGTAACACCGCGGGCTGTTTTGGGTTAGTTAATTAAAAACTATGATAAACTTTGATTTTAAAGTTGTTATTCTGAGAAAATGATTTTTATTATGAACATGAAACTATATCCAAAAATTATGATTAAACTCAAAGTGGAAGTATGTTTTCTAAAATGGTCATCTAGACGTCGTTCTTTCGACTGAAATGACTACCTTTACAAAAATGACTTGTAACTTACTTTTCCGACTATAAACCTATACTTTTCTGTTTATATTCATAAATTAGAGTTCAATATGAAACCATATCAATTTGATTCACTCAAAACGGATTTAAAATGAAGAAGTTATGGGTAAAACAAGATTGGATAATTTTTCTCATTTTAGCTACGTGAAAATTGGTAACAAATCTATTCCAACCATAACTTAATCAACTTGTATTGTATATTATGTAATCTTGAGATACCATAGACACGTATACAATGTTTCGACCTATCATGTCGACACATCTATATATATTTCGGAACAACCATAGACACTCTATATGTGAATGTTGGAGTTAGCTATACAGGGTTGAGGTTGATTCCAAAATATATATAGTTTGAGTTGTGATCAATACTGAGATACGTATACACTGGGTCGTGGATTGATTCAAGATAATATTTATCGATTTATTTCTGTACATCTAACTGTGGACAACTAGTTGTAGGTTACTAACGTGGACCGCTGACTTAATAAACTTAAAACATCAAAATATATTAAAAGTGTTGTAAATATATTTTGAACATACTTTGATATATATGTATATATTGTTATAGGTTCGTGAATCAACCAGTGGCCAAGTCTTACTTCCCGACGAAGTAAAAATCTGTGAAAGTGAGTTATAGTCCCACTTTTAAAATCTAATATTTTTGGGATGAGAATACATGCAGGTTTTATAAATGATTTACAAAATAGACACAAGTACGTGAAACTACATTCTATGGTTGAATTATCGAAATCGAATATGCCACTTTTTATTAAGTCTGGTAATCTAAGAATTAGGGAACAGACACCCTAATTGACGCGAATCCTAAAGATAGATCTATTGGGCCTAACAAACCCCATCCAAAGTACCGGATGCTTTAGTACTTCGAAATTTATATCATATCCGAAGGGTGTCCCGGAATGATGGGGATATTCTTATATATGCATCTTGTTAATGTCGGTTACCAGGTGTTCACCATATGAATGATTTTTATCTCTATGTATGGGATGTGTATTGAAATATGAAATCCTGTGGTCTATTGTTACGATTTGATATATATAGGTTAAACCTATAACTCACCAACATTTTTGTTGACGTTTAAAGCATGTTTATTCTCAGGTGAATATTAAGAGCTTCCGCTATTGCATACTAAAATAAGGACAAGATTTGGAGTCCATGTTTGTATGATATTGTGTAAAAACTGCATTCAAGAAACTGATTTCAATGTAACATATTTGTATTGTAAACCATTATGTAATGGTCGTATGTAAACAGGATATTTTAGATTATCATTATTTGATAATCTACGTAAAGCTTTTTAAACCTTTATTTATGAAATAAAGGTTATGGTTTGTTTTAAAAATGAATGCAGTCTTTGAAAAACGTCTCATATAGAGGTCAAAACCTCGCAACGAAATCAATTAATATGGAACATTTTTAATCAATAAGAACGGGACATTTCAGTTGGTATCCGAGCGTTGGTCTTAGAGAACCAAAATTTTTCATTAGTGTGTCTTATCGAGTTTGTTAGGATGCATTAGTGAGTCTGGACTTCGACCGTGTTTACTTGAAAAATGATTGCTTAACAAATTTTGTTGGAAACTATATATTTTTAACATGTGAATATTATGTGATATATTAATCTCTTAACGCGTTTGATATTATGTGATAGATGTCTACCTCTAGAACAAGTCCCATTGACTCACCTAATAATAATGAAGAGTCAAATGTAAATTGGAATGATTCGTGGATTGATTCACAAGTTCCCGAAGAGGAACCGGAAGAAGAGTCGGAACCGGAAGAAGAGTCGGAACCGGAAGAAGAATCGGAACCGGAAGAAGAATCGGAACCGGATGAAGAAATAGAACCGGTGGGGGAAATAATAAAACGGTTAAGTAAAAGAAAATCCTCAACCAACCGACCAAGGTTAATTATGGTCAATGGTGTTTCCGCCAAGGAAGCAAAATATTGGGAGGATTACCAATTCTCCGATGAATCGGATTCCGACGAGAATTCCGATGATGTTATAGAAATTACCCCAACTGAATTTAAAAAGGAAAAAGAAAATAATAAGGGAAAGTGCATAAAAATAGAGAAATCTAATTCCAACCCCGATGAACTTTATATGTATCGTCAACGCCCGAAGTCCTTAAGTTGTAACAATGACCCGGGAACCTCTAAACCACCAGGTTTTTCTAAACCAATGTGGACAACGACGGCTCGTATTAGGGGAACATCATATATCCCTAGAAACTTGGCAAAACGAACCAAAACCGAAGAAGAAGAAACGAGCGAGTTTGAATAAGATAGTTGTATTCGTGTGGTGTAATATATGTAATATAGTGTTCTTATGCTTTATGATATATGTAAAAATTGCTTGTATTAATAAGTACTTTTTTATGAATCTAACTCTTGTCTATTTTACAGTTTAAAAACACAAAATGGATAGACAACCCAATATTTTAAGAGACCTACCCGGAGACATGATTGATGAAATCTGAAATGTCCCGTTCTTATTGATTAAAAACGTTCCATATTAATTGATTTCGTTGCGAGGTTTTGACCTCTATATGAGACGTTTTTCAAAGACTGCATTCATTTTTAAAACAAACCATAACCTTTATTTCATAAATAAAGGTTTAAAAAGCTTTACGTAGATTATCAAATAATGATAATCTAAAATATCCTGTTTACACACGACCATTACATAATGGTTTACAATACAAATATGTTACATCGAAATCAGTTTCTTGAATGCAGTTTTTACACAATATCATACAAACATGGACTCCAAATCTTGTCCTTATTTTAGTATGCAACAGCGGAAGCTCTTAATATTCACCTGAGAATAAACATGCTTTAAACGTCAACAAAAATGTTGGTGAGTTATAGGTTTAACCTATATATATCAAATCGTAACAATAGACCACAAGATTTCATATTTCAATACACATCCCATACATAGAGATAAAAATCAATCATATGGTGAACACCTGGTAACCGACAATAACAAGATGCATATATAAGAATATCCCCATCATTCCGGGACACCCTTCGGATATGATATAAATTTAGAAGTACTAAAGCATCCGGTACTTTGGATGGGGTTTGTTAGGCCCAATAGATCTATCTTTAGGATTCGCGTCAATTAGGGTGTCTGTTCCCTAATTCTTAGATTACCAGACTTAATAAAAAGGGGCATATTCGATTTCGATAATTCAACCATAGAATGTAGTTTCACGTACTTGTGTCTATTTTGTAAATCATTTATAAAACCTGCATGTATTCTCATCCCAAAAATATTAGATTTTAAAAGTGGGACTATAACTCACTTTCACAGATTTTTACTTCGTCGGGAAGTAAGACTTGGCCACTGTTGATTCACGAACCTATAACAATATATACATATATATTAAAGTATGTTCAAAATATATTTACAACACTTTTAATATATTTTGATGTTTTAAGTTTATTAAGTCAGCTGTCCTCGTTAGTAACCTATAACTAGTTGTCCACAGTTAGATGTACAGAAATAAATCGATAAATATTATCTTGAATCAATCCACGACCCAGTGTATACGTATCTCAGTATTGATCACAACTCAAACTATATATATTTTGGAATCAACCTCAACCCTGTATAGCTAACTCCAACATTCACATATAGAGTGCCTATGGTTGTTCCGAAATATATATAGATGTGTCGACATGATAGGTCGAAACATTGTATACGTGTCTATGGTATCTCAAGATTACATAATGTCAAACCCCGTCCAAGACCCCTGGACGAAATCATCAATATCTGGTTCCATTGCAATGATCGACTCCAAGTAATGTCTTTAGTATGAGCTAATGCACAGCGGAAGACTTAATTCATACCTGAGAATAAACATGCTTTAAAATGTCAACATAAAGTTGGTGAGATATATAGGTTCGATGCTAGCAGCGTTATAACTATGGACCACAAGCTTTCATGTTTATACATAATACACTCCTCGTGTATGAAAAAGTCATTGAGCACTTGGTAACCATACTTAACATTTAAATCACAGCAGCATATTCTTAAATAAACCCTACACCGTACCAAGTGTAGTAACGAAACGAAGTACTGTGCAACCGTTTAAAACTGGTCGTCCAGCCCGGTTGGGGTTGTCAGGCCCGATAGATCTATCAACAGGATACGCGTTTACGCTCCTCACGTAAATATTAGCTACCAAGTATAAAGAAATATGCCATGGTACAACTCAACGTATAATTTATTTTTGATCACTTGTGTCCATAACGTAAATCATTTATAAAAACAGCGCATGTATTCTCAGCCCAAAAATATTTAGAGTTTAAAAGGGACTATATACACACCTAATGTATTTTGTAGTAAAAATACATAGAATGTCATTGAACAAATATAGGGTTGGCCTCGGATTGACGATCCTATATCATTAATATATATTTTAATAAATATAATGGTAATCGAACAATTTATATATTCTTATCAATTATTATTTTAGTAAATTATATGTTTCATTAATAACTTAATTAACTATGTTTATTTTATATATATATACTTTAGATAAATAATGTAAAAAAAAATAATAGTAATTTTTGTGTTAAAAAAAAATAATAATGATGATAATCATAATAATAATAATTATAATATTTGTAAAATTAATAGAAATTTTCATAACAATAATATTAACACTCATAAAAATGATAATAGTGATAATAATAATAATGATAATAATAATAGTTTTTAATAAAGGTAAAAAGTTTAATAATGATGATAATGAAAGTAATAATTTTTATAATAGTACTTAATAATAATAATAATAATAATAATAATAATAATAATAATAATAATAATAATAACAATAATAATTAAATAACTACCTCAGGGGAGTAGTCCTAAAAATAATGCCCAAGTCCGGGTTTTGAACCCGCAGCCTCACAATTAAACCAAACAACACCTCCCGTGACCCCTTCTCTATTTTATTATTTTCTGATTAGCTCAAGATTTATTTCTCTTTAAGCCATTTTTCTGTGTTCCCCTTTCTTCTTCAAACATAACAGTACTATCACAATTTAAAACCCTAATCATACCCTTTTTCTCCTGTCATAACAGATCATCATCATTGATTTTATTATCTTCGTCATCATAATCAAATCCTACTCATTTTCATTATCATTATCATAATCGTTATTATAATTATTAACCATAATCATCCCATCTTCATTGTTAACCTCCGGTACTCTCATCATAATAATCCTAAACCTTCATCATTATCCTAATATTTTTATGATTATACCTTTTTCATAGTTTATAATCATCATATTAGTTATTACATACATCAGGATCATCATTATTGTTTATCCTTAAGTATTATGTACATGTATGTCATCGAGTACGGATGTGTCGTGATTTTATATTGCCTAAAGGACCTGCAGAAGCCCACCTAAAATGATAGTCTAGTTCCAATATTCTAGTAGTCCATTAACACAATTCTTTACGGCCCATGAGCATAATTGTCTAAGCCCACTTAAAGTCTAAATAAGATAAGCCCATTTAGTGGTTTGGACTCTACACTAATTCATTTATCAATCCCGTTGATTATGGAATTTGTCTTGAGGATATATATAATAAAGACAAACGAAAATCAACTTGTGGGGTTTATGGAATTTGGTAATAATATCACAAAGTCTTCATCATTCTCATCATTGATGTAATACGTGTTCATATTCATCATCATAAAAATAATTGTGTTTGTTCTCGGTTCACATATACAGAAACATGGGATCGTGGTTGTGACTAGCTGAACCGAAAACAAAAGAACAAAACAACAGTTATGGTGGTTTTCGGTTATTCACTTCGTGAACAGAAAAAAAAATATAGAATGGTGGGTAGAAAGATCGTTCACGATGGGTTTATGGGAGAGAGATGGTGAGATAAAGAGAGGGTGACGAGCTAGGTAGAGTGGTTGTGGAGATAAAAAAAAATGGTGATCAAAGTGGGTTCAAGTAGAAGTGATAGTTTGAACGGGTTTTCGAAGTTAGCTCTACATTAAACGAAAGATAAAAGCTTACGGCAACATTAGACAACGATGATAATGATTGTGGTGGCTACAAGTTGGTGACGATTTGACCGGACGAAAATGATAGTGGCTATAACCAAGGTGAAGACAGAATAGTAATGGCAGTGAAGCAGTTATTGTTTTTGGTTCTTGATGGTGACTTGGTCTTGATCAAGAGGTGTTCATGGTGATTGTAGGTTAAAGGTGGTGATCGATTGTGGAGCTCGACAAGACAAGCAAAAACAGGAATAATTTATTTCGCAGGTGGTGAAGGATGAGGGAAGTGAGGTGACGGGTGTGGTGTGGCGATGGAGATGGGGTATCAAGGTGGAACAAGTGATAGCAGTTATGGTTCAAAGGTGAGGTGGTGTTTTGATTCATGAAGTAAATGAAAGAATGATGATGGATGGTATTGTCTGCTCGTTGAAACAAGAAGAGGATGAACTCTCTTTCTTTTGCATATGATAACCCTTATATACACATATAATACATATATAATTGATAGTGGATAGAAAAGGAACTAGGAAACAATAATCTATAATTTACTTTGGATTCTTTGTACAACAGTATAGCAGACATTATATTTGGCTTCTTGTTACCGACATCAAATAGTAAGAGTATTATATCGTGCTTCTTTGCTAAACAATTAATACATAAAAGTCTTTCTAAAAATCCCCAAATTTTTAGCTTAAGTATATTTAGTTATTTCACTCGATAACTATTGGAAACCTGATCAAAAAGGTTCGTCTATAATTTTATTTTTAATTCCAAACAATATATACGGAGTACTAAAACTCAACTCTTCAAAGTAAAGAAATATTTTTAATGATCCCAAATTTTTATATGTCTTAATTATGGATCATTGTTTATCTTTTTTTTTAAAATTACATAAGTTGGGATTAGTCAAAGGTCAGTTGAATAAGTGAAACAGTTCAAAATTTTTGAGACTCAACCTAATAGATTTCTCTTATCATGTCAAGACTACGAAATCGTATCGAGAGTTTGGTTTAAAATTAGTCGAAATTTTCTGGGTCGTTACAATACCCACCCGTTAAATAAATTTCGTCCCCGAAATTTGATTGAGGTCGTCATGGCTAACAATAAAAATGTTTTCATGACGAATATGAGTCGATAAATAGAGTCTTATCCTTATTGATTAATATAGATAAAACGATTCGATCATGTGAAGCGTACAAGTGAAGCTATCACAAAAGATTGAGATAGAGATTTAACTTTTGACGTAGTCACGGTTGGTTTCCGAAATTCAAGGAAATTAAGGAAATCTTCTAATCAGGAAAAAAAATGAAATAGCACGATTTATTAGCAGATTGTCGGAGTTACGAAGGAACAGAAATATCAAGGAAATATTTCCGTGATATGCTTAAAGATTAAGTAGAATGAAAGAGTTGTGTAATATGGCACATGATGACGGTAGGGTCTGTGAATCATCACGTTCCACTAGAAGTTTAACATGACTTACTGTAATATAATCACATTGGCCAAGCGCATTATATTATACTAATCCATGCTTCAATTTCTAACACTTCTCCACAATTCATTCATAATTAATACTTAGATTTTATAGAAGTTTTCAATATAATTGAATATAGATAGCACAAAGAGGCATATGATTTCGGACGAGAATATTTATGAAAATATCTTCAGAATATCGAAGATATTTATGATGATATTTTGGAATTTCTAAGTTTGAAGGTTGATGAAGAAAGATTTTACGCAAGATTTTAACATGAGTACGGAGCAAGATATTCGTCGAAGGTTCCATCGGATCCAGAATTACCTGGATTCTTTGAATATAAAGTTTGGTCCTTGTATTTGTCCTCGGTCTCCTTCGTGGTGTGCTCAATCCGATTTTCAGTACCAAATTTTTCTGTCGAGCGTTCCTAACACTTCCTTCTTTATCATCAATTTTTGGCCATTATGACCATCTTCAACATGCTGCTTCGTCAGCATTTTCAAAGTTAACGGATCTGGGTCATCGGTTATCAAATCAAGGTGGTTTCGGAAGAATTGGGTTTTTAGATGATTAAACGCTGATGGTAATATGGTGAAATATAAAAGGTTCTCTGTTAATGACGGCGAAAGAGCACCGTATATATATCGAGGTTATAATAAAACTAGTTTTACTGAGAAGTCGAAGTTAACTTGCTGAAGCTGTGACAAAATTTGGCTACTTTGAAAATGAATCGTAAGGTTGTTTTTGCTAATAAATGATAAAGAATTCGACGCGGTATGTGTTAAACTACGACTTTGGGTTCAAGAGTTTTTCAGGTGCATAACTATATGCATAAATCTTTCCTTACGTAGATGAAGTGCGGTTGATTCAACTTCTCGATTGAGGTATTTTCATGAATCATGAAAAGATTTGAACGCGGATTGTAATTGTCGAGGTACAAATGAGGTTTAAGATGCAATCAAGTGGCAAGCTTGAAGAATTGTTTAGTTTCATATGTTATAAACAATATTTTAATTCATTTTAATTGTCCAAAGTTAGCAGTCCAATTGTCCAATGGTCCAATGAATTCATGGATAATTATATAATATTCGAATTAAATAATACGTATCGTGACCCGTGTACCGGTCTCAGTATTGATCACAACTCAAACCATATATATATTTTGGAATCCACCTCAACCCTTTATAGCCAACTATAGAGTGTCTATGGTAGTTCCAAAATACATATATAGATGGGTCGATATGATAGATCGAAACCTTGCATACGTGTCCCGTTATTTATAATGCGTAAAATAAATAAATATATATCATGACCCATTATACAACGTGTTGTCTCAGAATTAATCCGACGTATTGTTGTACATGTGTCCCGACGGTATGTAAAGTGCAGAAATAATAATAAAATTGCGAGAATGTAAATTGCGATAAATTAAATGTTAATCAGTTAGCTGGGAACAGTTAGCTAGGAACAGTTAGCGTGGAATCTTAACAAATTTCAATTAGTTATTCGTCTGTTTCTAACAAATTTTATTTGTCCAATGTCTTCTTCATTATGCCACTTGTTGGATTCTGATAGGTCAAAATCCAATTATGAAATTTGAATGTAAATGGTTGTTTTGTGGTGAACGGATACGTATATCGGTGGTTGTAAGTAGAATAGTAATTGACCGTTGAATCAGATTTGGAGAATGTACAGTGTAACTTATTAATGTGAAATCTACATATTCCTCGGGTACTACCTACCCGTTAAAATATTTTCATCATTAATAGTTTGTACGAAAGAAATTTTTTTTTTAATTACAATCTTTATGAAAATATAGTTGCATATATATTTTCTTCGGATGTAATTATGAATTTAATAAGTCAATAAAATATTAAACTCATTTGATTTTTTTTTTTTTTTTGGTTAGAATTGGAGTACATAATCTTTAAAACATTAAAGATTACATAATCGCTATGTAAAACGAAAACAAATGATGTAGAACAATACGTAGAACGATGATAATCGATGTGGAACGATATATAGAACGAAGATTATACTCGAAGTACACATGGTGATATTGAGGCGTGTGATGTTGATATCCGAGGTACAGATCGTGATGTTGAGATTTACGACGTGATTGTGGTTGGGGTGTTAAGGGTGTTGTCGACGTTGATAATGATGGTACGGATTATGCTGCTGGTGCTGCTGCTGGTGTTTGTAACCTTCGCACCATATTTTCTAAAGCCACTACCCGAGCGCGAAGTTCATCGACTTCTTCTCTTACACCGGGATGATTGACAGTTGGGGTGAGCGAATGAACAAGATCTGAAATATGGGATAGTATATAATCGTGACGAGATACCCTAGAAATGAGAGAAAAAATGGTTTCTCGAACAGGTTCACCTGTAAGTGCTTCAGGTTCATCGTTAAGAGGGCAATTTGGTGGATGGAAGGGATCACCCTCTTCTTGTTTCCAATAATTTAGTATATTACGAACCCATTCCCAATTCATCCAGAATAGATGATGGGAGATTGGTTGATCCATTCCGGTGACGCTGCCTTCGAAGCCCGAATGGAAATCCATATCGGCGTAGCTGTCGGAGTCGGAGGAATTCGAACTGGACGTAGAGTTCATCTTATATAGTCGGGGAAATGAATTTTTGGTATGGAATAGATTATAGGAGTTAGATTTGGTATTCTTCAATACATAATTTACATATGTATATATAATACCAAAATCCCATAAATTACGGAGAATTTTTGAAATACGTCAGACAATATCTATAGTAAAAGATACGCTAGGATATGAATTTTGTCTATACACTATCGATGCACTAAATGCAGTATGACGTGTCTAGACTTTAAGGAGAATAAACAGGTAATTTCCTAAGGATGATAAACAGATGATTTTCGACTAAAATGATAAGAAAGGTTTTTGACATGTAGACACGGTCAAAGTCCAGACTCACTAATGTATCCTAACAACTACTAGTCAGACACACTAATGTAAGGCCTGGTTCACTAAGACCACCGCTCTGATACCATTCTGTCAAACCCCGTCCAAGACCCCTGGACGAAATCATCAATATCTGGTTCCATTGCGATGATCGACTCCAAGTAATGTCTTTAGTATGAGCTAATGCACAGCGGAAGACTTAATTCATACCTGAGAATAAACATGCTTTAAAATGTCAACATAAAGTTGGTGAGATATATAGGTTCGATGCTAGCAGCGTTATAACTATGGACCACAAGATTTCATGTTTATACATAATACACTCCTCGTGTATGAAAAAGTCGTTGAGCACTTGGTAACCATACTTAACATTTAAATCACAGCAGCATATTCTTAAATAAACCCTACACCGTACCAAGTGTAGTAACGAAACGAAGTACTGTGCAACCGTTTAAAACTGGTCGTCCAGCCCGGTTGGGGTTGTCAGGCCCGATAGATCTATCAACAGGATTCGCGTTTACGCTCCTCACGTAAATATTAGCTACCAAGTATAAAGAAATATTCCATGGTACAACTCAACGTATAATTTATTTTTGATCACTTGTGTCCATAACGTAAATCATTTATAAAAACAGCGCATGTATTCTCAGCCCAAAAATATTTAGAGTTTAAAAGGGACTATATACTCACCTAATGTATTTTGTAGTAAAAATACATAGAATGTCATTGAACAAATATAGGGTTGGCCTCGGATTGACGATCCTATATCATTAATATATATTTTAATAAATATAATGGTAATCGAACAATTTATATATTCTTATCAATTATTATTTTAGTAAATTATATGTTTCATTAATAACTTAATTAACTATGTTTATTTTATATATATATACTTTAGATAAATAATGTAAAAAAAAATAATAGTAATTTTTGTGTTAAAAAAAAATAATAATGATGATAATCATAATAATAATAATTATAATATTTGTAAAATTAATAGAAATTTTCATAACAATAATATTAACACTCATAAAAATGATAATAGTGATAATAATAATAATGATAATAATAATAGTTTTTAATAAAGGTAAAAAGTTTAATAATGATGATAATGAAAGTAATAATTTTTATAATAGTACTTAATAATAATAATAATAATAATAATAATAATAATAATAATAATAATAATAATAATAATAATAACAATAATAATTAAATAACTACCTCAGGGGAGTAGTCCTAAAAATAATGCCCAAGTCCGGGTTTTGAACCCGCAGCCTCACAATTAAACCAAACAACACCTCCCGTGACCCCTTCTCTATTTTATTATTTTCTGATTAGCTCAAGATTTATTTCTCTTTAAGCCATTTTTCTGTGTTCCCCTTTCTTCTTCAAACATAACAGTACTATCACAATTTAAAACCCTAATCATACCCTTTTTCTCCTGTCATAACAGATCATCATCATTGATTTTATTATCTTCGTCATCATAATCAAATCCTACTCATTTTCATTATCATTATCATAATCGTTATTATAATTATTAACCATAATCATCCCATCTTCATTGTTAACCTCCGGTACTCTCATCATAATAATCCTAAACCTTCATCATTATCCTAATCTTTTTATGATTATACCTTTTTCATAGTTTATAATCATCATATTAGTTATTACATACATCAGGATCATCATTATTGTTTATCCTTAAGTATTATGTACATGTATGTCATCGAGTACGGATGTGTCGTGATTTTATATTGCCTAAAGGACCTGCAGAAGCCCACCTAAAATGATAGTCTAGTTCCAATGTTCTAGTAGTCCATTAACACAATTCTTTACGGCCCATGAGCATAATTGTCTAAGCCCACTTAAAGTCTAAATAAGATAAGCCCATTTAGTGGTTTGGACTCTACACTAATTCATTTATCAATCCCGTTGATTATGGAATTTGACTTGAGGATATATATAATAAAGACAAACGAAAATCAACTTGTGGGGTTTATGGAATTTGGTAATAATATCACAAAGTCTTCATCATTCTCATCATTGATGTAATACGTGTTCATATTCATCATCATAAAAATAATTGTGTTTGTTCTCGGTTCACATATACAGAAACATGGGATCGTGGTTGTGACTAGCTGAACCGAAAACAAAAGAACAAAACAACAGTTATGGTGGTTTTCGGTTATTCACTTCGTGAACAGAAAAAAAAATATAGAATGGTGGGTAGAAAGATCGTTCACGATGGGTTTATGGGAGAGAGATGGTGAGATAAAGAGAGGGTGACGAGCTAGGTAGAGTGGTTGTGGAGATAAAAAAAAAATGGTGATCAAAGTGGGTTCAAGTAGAAGTGATAGTTTGAACGGGTTTTCGAAGTTAGCTCTACATTAAACGAAAGATAAAAGCTTACGGCAACATTAGACAACGATGATAATGATTGTGGTGGCTACAAGTTGGTGACGATTTAACCGGACGAAAATGATAGTGGCTATAACCAAGGTGAAGACAGAATAGTAATGGCAGTGAAGCAGTTATTGTTTTTGGTTCTTGATGGTGACTTGGTCTTGATCAAGAGGTGTTCATGGTGATTGTAGGTTAAAGGTGGTGATCGATTGTGGAGCTCGACAAGACAAGCAAAAACAGGAATAATTTATTTCGCAGGTGGTGAAGGATGAGGGAAGTGAGGTGACGGGTGTGGTGTGGCGATGGAGATGGGGTATCAAGGTGGAACAAGTGATAGCAGTTATGGTTCAAAGGTGAGGTGGTGTTTTGATTCATGAAGTAAATGAAAGAATGATGATGGATGGTATTGTCTGCTCGTTGAAACAAGAAGAGGATGAACTCTCTTTCTTTTGCATATGATAACCCTTATATACACATATAATACATATATAATTGATAGTGGATAGAAAAGGAACTAGGAAACAATAATCTATAATTTACTTTGGATTCTTTGTACAACAGTATAGCAGACATTATATTTGGCTTCTTGTTACCGACATCAAATAGTAAGAGTATTATATCGTGCTTCTTTGCTAAACAATTAATACATAAAAGTCTTTCTAAAAATCCCCAAATTTTTAGCTTAAGTATATTTAGTTATTTCACTCGATAACTATTGGAAACCTGATCAAAAAGGTTCGTCTATAATTTTATTTTTAATTCCAAACAATATATACGGAGTACTAAAACTCAACTCTTCAAAGTAAAGAAATATTTTTAATGATCCCAAATTTTTATATGTCTTAATTATGGATCATTGTTTATCTTTTTTTTTTAAATTACATAAGTTGGGATTAGTCAAAGGTCAGTTGAATAAGTGAAACAGTTCAAAATTTTTGAGACTCAACCTAATAGATTTCTCTTATCATGTCAAGACTACGAAATCGTATCGAGAGTTTGGTTTAAAATTAGTCGAAATTTTCTGGGTCGTTACACATAATATACAATACAAGTTGATTAAGTTATGGTTGGAATAGATTTGTTACCAATTTTCACGTAGCTAAAATGAGAAAAATTATCCAATTTTGTTTTACCCATAACTTCTTCATTTTAAATCCGTTTTGAGTGAATAAAATTGCTATGGTTTCATATTGAACTCTATTTTATGAATCTAAACAGAAAAAGTATAGGTTTATAGTCGGAAAAATAAGTTACAAGTCGTTTTTGTAAAGGTAGTCATTTCAGTCGAAAGAACGACGTCTAGATGACCATTTTAGAAAACATACTTCCACTTTGAGTTTAACCATAATTTTTGGATATAGTTTCATGTTCATAATGAAAATCATTTTCTCAGAATAACAACTTTTAAATCAAAGTTTATCATAATTTTTAATTAACTAACCCAAAACAGCCAGCGGTGTTACTACGACGGCGTAAATCCGGTTTTACGGTGTTTTTCGTGTTTCCAGGTTTTAAATTATTAAGTTAGCATATCATATAGATATAGAACATGTGTTTAGTTGATTTTAAAAGTCAAGTTAGAAGGATTAACTTTTGTTTGCGAACACATTTAGAATTAACTAAACTATGTTCTAGTGATTACAAGTTTAAACCTTCGAATAAGATAGCTTTATATGTATGAATCGAATGATGTTATGAACATCATTACTACCTTAATTTCCTTGGATAAACCTACTGGAAAAGAGAAAAATGGATCTAGCTTCAATGGATCCTTGGATGGCTCGAAGTTCTTGAAGCAGAATCATGACACGAAAACAAGTTCAAGTAAGATCATCACTTGAAATAAGATTGTTATAGTTATAGAAATTGAACCAAAGTTTGAATATGATTATTACCTTGTATTAGAATGATAACCTACTGTAAGAAACAAAGATTTCTTGAGGTTGGATGATCACCTTACAAGATTGGAAGTGAGCTAGCAAACTTGAAAGTATTCTTAATTTTATGAAACTAGAACTTTTGGAATTTATGAAGAACACTTAGAACTTGAAGATAGAACTTGAGAGAGATCAATTAGATGAATAAAATTGAAGAATGAAAGTGTTTGTAGGTGTTTTTGGTCGTTGGTGTATGGATTAGATATAAAGGATATGTAATTTTGTTTTCATGTAAATAAGTCATGAATGATTACTCATATTTTTGTAATTTTATGAGATATTTCATGCTAGTTGCCAAATGATGGTTCCCACATGTGTTAGGTGACTCACATGGGCTGCTAAGAGCTGATAATTGTAGTGTATATACCAATAGTACATACATCTAAAAGCTGTGTATTGTACGAGTACGAATACGGGTGCATACGAGTAGAATTGTTGATGAAACTGAACGAGGATGTAATTGTAAGCATTTTTGTTAAGTAGAAGTATTTTGATAAGTGTATTGAAGCCTTTCAAAAGTGTATAAATACATATTAAAACACTACATGTATATACATTTTAACTGAGTCGTTAAGTCATCGTTAGTCGTTACATGTAAGTGTTGTTTTGAAACCTTTAGGTTAACGATCTTGTTAAATGTTGTTAACCCAATGTTTATAATATCAAATGAGATTTTAAATTATTATATTATCATGATATTATCATGTATGAATATCTCTTAATATGATATATATACATTAAATGTCTTTACAACGATAATCGTTACATATATGTCTCGTTTAAAAATCATTAAGTTAGTAGTCTTGTTTTTACATATGTAGTTCATTGTTAATATACTTTATGATATGTTTTCTTATCATAGTATCATGTTAACTATATATATATATATCCATATATATGTCATCATATAGTTTTTACAAGTTTTAACGTTCGTGAATCACCGATCAACTTGGGTGGTCAATTGTCTATATGAAACATATTTCAATTAATCAAGTCTTAACAAGTTTGATTGCTTAACATGTTGGAAACATTTAATCATGTAAATATCAATCTCAATTAATATATATAAACATGGAAAAGTTCGGGTCACTACAAAATCTTGTCTAGAGTCGGCTAGAATTCCTCGGCACAACTATTTAAGGCGAGATGAGTTTGTAAGACATTCGAAGAACGTTCCAAGAATGTCTTGGTTTATAAGAGACTTTCGTTTGAAAGATGGGGGATATCACATTGGGAAACCCATAAGTTACGATGTGTTTACTTTGACGCATATATTGCGGGGAACCCAAATGCTATTTTACGCAACGGGTTAAGAAATTATTTTGACTCAATATATCCGAATATTGGACTTCGTGATTTAACAAAAGGGGCTAACATGCAACATAAAGAAGCATGTTATGCTTACGGATTAGTAATGTTCGCTTCTCACCAAAGTGAGAACAAGAACATCGGGCTACAACTATTAAACAAAACATTTCCACAAGTGACGGAGTCGGTAATTGGGGTAAGAAATGAGGTTTTTAGATTATTACAGGACTGTTAGACATTACGTAACCCTCGTCCCTTTGACGACGTTACAACACGCTGTCTTATCAACGGCCATAACGGTTATGTTGCACAAGACCAAGGATGGGAAGTAGTCCTAGTAAAACCAGAATGCATGACTTGTTTCTGGACGTATGAATTACGTGTCTTTATTGCCTTTGCTGAACGACTTGTGTACTAGCTAGAATTATCTTCACAACTATCTTGTATCAAAGTTATTGTGTGCTATATTTCATGCTTTATGTAAAATAAGCGGTATTGTAAGTTTGTAAAATATTGTATAAAAGTTTGAACGCGAAATATTATTATAATCAGTTTTTCATATAGAATTGTAGTAGTTGAATTGTATATTAGCTACTAAGTATGAACTTAACGGGTAGGTACTACCCGAATTTAAACTTATAAAACGCTAATATGAAGAAAAAGCTTTTATAAATGAGTTCATATTATGCTACGAAATACTATTAACTACTCTTAATATTATGTATGATTAACTTGTTCCATTTAACTATTTTGAAGGAAATGGCACCGACTACTCGACACACCGTGAATATGAATGAAGAGGAATTCCGTACTTTTCTAGCTTCAAACATAGCCGCAGTACAGGCTGCGCTACATACCAACAATAACCTTGGATCTAGCAGTACAGGAAATCGTGTAGGATGCACCTACAAAGAATTCACTGCCTGCAAACCTTTGGAATTTGATGGAACCGAAGGACCGATCGGATTGAAACGGTGGACCGAGAAGGTCGAATCGGTGTTTGCCATAAGTAAGTGTACTGAAGAGGACAAAGTAAAGTACGCTACGCATACCTTCACAGGTTCTGCGTTAACATGGTGGAATACCTATCTAGAGCAAGTGGGACAAGACGATGCGTACGCACTACCGTGGTCAGCATTCAAGCACTTGATGAACGAGAAGTACCGTCCCAGAACCGAGGTCAATAAGCTCAAGACAGAACTTAGAGGGTTACGAACCCAAGTATTTGATATTACCACGTACGAAAGACGATTCACAGAATTGTGCCTATTGTGTCCGGGAGCATTTGAAGATGAGGAAGAGAAGATCGACGCGTTTGTGAAAGGATTACCGGAAAGAATCCAAGAAGATATAAGTTCACACGAGCCCGCCTCCATACAACAGGCATGTAGAATGGCTCACAAACTCGTGAACCAAATTGAAGAAAGAATTAAAGAACAGACTGCTGAAGAGGCCAATGTGAAGCAAGTCAAAAGAAAGTGGGAGGAAAACGATGATAAGAATCACCAATACAACAACAACAGCAATTACAACAATAATCGCAACAATTATCCCAACAATCGCAACATCAATCGCAACTACAACAAACGGCCCAACAACAACAACAACAGCAACTACAACAATCATCCCAACAACAATAATAACCGCAACAACAACAACAATCAGAAGCAGCTATGCCAAAGGTGTGAAAAGAATCACTCGGGGTTCTGCACCAAATTTTGCAACAAGTGTAAAAGAAATGGTCATAGCGCGGCGAAGTGTGAGGTCTACGGACCAGGGGTTAATAGAACGAAAGGAACAAATGGTGTCGGAACTAGTAATGGCGGAGCAAGTAGTGTCGGAGCAAGTTATGCCAATGTAGTTTGTTATAAATGTGGAAAACCGGGCCACATTATTTGAAATTGCCCGAACCAGGAGAACACGAATGGACAAGGCCGTGGAAGAGTTTTCAATATTAATGCGGCAGAGGTACAGGAAGACCCAGAGCTTGTTACGGGTACGTTTCTTATTGACAATAAATTTGCTTACGTTTTATTTGATTCGGGTGCGGATAGAAGCTATATGAGTAGAGATTTTTGTGCTAAATTAAGTTGTCCATTGACGCCTTTGGATAGTAAATTTTTACTCGAATTAGCAAATGGTAAATTAATTTCAGCAGATAATATATGTCGGAATCGAGAAATTAAACTGGTTAGCGAAACATTTAAGATTGATTTGATACCAGTAGAGTTAGGGAGTTTTGATGTGATAATCGGTATGGACTGGTTGAAAGAAGTGAAAGCGGAGATCGTTTGTTACAAAAATGCAATTCGCATTATACGAGAAAAAGGAAAACCCTTAATGGTGTACGGAGAAAAGGGCAACACGAAGCTACATCTTATTAGTAATTTGAAGGCACAAAAACTAATAAGAAAAGGTTGCTATGCTGTTCTAGCACACGTCGAGAAAGTACAAACTGAAGAAAAGAGCATCAATGATGTTCCCGTCGCAAAAGAATTTCCTGATGTATTTCCGAAAGAATTACCGGGATTACCCCCACATCGATCCGTTGAATTTCAAATAGATCTTGTACCAGGAGCTGCACCAATAGCTCGTGCTCCTTACAGACTCGCACCCAGCGAGATGAAAGAACTACAAAGCCAATTACAAGAACTTTTAGAGCGTGATTTCATTCGACCAAGCACATCACCGTGGGGAGCTCCTGTTTTGTTTGTCAAGAAGAAAGATGGTACATTCAGGTTGTGTATCGACTACCGAGAGTTGAACAAACTTACCATCAAGAACCGCTACCCACTACCGAGAATCGATGACTTATTTGATCAACTACAAGGCTCGTCTGTTTATTCAAAGATTGACTTACGTTCCGGGTATCATCAAATGCGGGTGAAAGAAGATGATATTCCAAAGACTGCTTTCAGAACACGTTACGGTCATTACGAGTTTATGGTCATGCCGTTTGGTTTAACTAATGCACCAGCTGTGTTCATGGACCTTATGAACCGAGTGTGTGGACCATACCTTGACAAGTTTGTCATTGTTTTCATTGATGACATACTTATTTACTCAAAGAATGACCAAGAACACGGTGAACATTTGAGAAAGGTGTTAGAAGTATTGAGGAAGGAAGAATTGTACGCTAAGTTTTCAAAGTGTGCATTTTGGTTGGAAGAAGTTCAATTCCTCGGTCACATAGTGAACAGAGAAGGTATTAAGGTGGATCCGGCAAAGATAGAAACTGTTGAAAAGTGGGAAACCCCGAAAACTCCGAAACACATACGCCAGTTTTTAGGACTAGCTGGTTACTACAGAAGGTTCATCAAAGACTTTTCCAGAATAGCAAAACCCTTGACTGCATTAACGCATAAAGGGAAGAAATTTGAATGGAATGATGAACAAGAGAAAGCGTTTCAGTTATTGAAGAAAAAGCTAACTACGGCACCTATATTGTCATTGCCTGAAGGGAATGATGATTTTGTGATTTATTGTGATGCATCAAAGCAAGGTCTCGGTTGTGTATTAATGCAACGAACGAAGGTGATTGCTTATGCGTCTAGACAATTGAAGATTCACGAACAAAATTATACGACACATGATTTGGAATTAGGCGCGGTTGTTTTTGCATTAAAGACTTGGAGGCACTACTTATATGGGGTTAAAAGTATTATATATACCGACCACAAAAGTCTTCAACACATATTTAATCAGAAACAACTGAATATGAGGCAACGTAGGTGGATTGAATTATTGAATGATTACGACTTTGAGATTCGTTACCACCCGGGGAAGGCAAATGTGGTAGCCGATGCCTTGAGCAGGAAGGACAGAGAATCCATTCGAGTAAAATCTATGAATATAATGATTCATAATAACATTACTACTCAAATAAAGGAGGCGCAACAAGGAGTTTTAAAAGAGGGAAATTTAAAGGATGAAATACCCAAAGGATCGGAGAAGCATCTTAATATTCGGGAAGACGGAACCCGGTATAGGGCTGAAAGGATTTGGGTACTAAAATTTGGAGATATGAGAGAAATGGTACTTAGAGAAGCTCATAAAACCAGATACTCAATACATCCTGGAACGGGGAAGATGTACAAGGATCTCAAGAAACATTTTTGGTGGCCGGGTATGAAAGCCGATGTTGCTAAATACGTAGGAGAATGTTTGACGTGTTCTAAGGTCAAAGCTGAGCATCAGAAACCATCAGGTCTACTTCAACAACCCAAAATCCCGGAATGGAAATGGGAAAACATTACCATGGATTTCATCACTAAATTGCCAAGGACTGCAAATGGTTTTGATACTATTTGGGTAATAGTTGACCGTCTTACCAAATCAGCACACTTCTTGCCAATAAGAGAAGATGACAAGATGGAGAAGTTAGCACGACTGTATTTGAAGGAAGTCATCTCCAGACATGGAATACCAATCTCTATTATCTCTGATAGGGATGGCAGAGTTATTTCAAGATTCTGGCAGACATTACAGCAAGCATTAGGAACTCGTCTAGACATGAGTACTGCCTATCATCCACAAACTGATGGGCAGAGCGAAAGGACGATACAAACGCTTGAATACATGCTACGAGCATGTGTTATTGATTTCGGAAACAGTTGGGATCGACATCTACCGTTAGCAGAATTTTCCTACAACAACAGCTACCATTCAAGCATTGAGATGGCGACGTTTGAAGCACTTTATGGTAGAAAGTGCAGGTCTCCGATTTGTTTGAGTGAAGTGGGGGATAGACAGATTACGGGTCCGGAGATTATACAAGAAACTACCGAGAAGATCATCCAAATTCAACAACGGTTGAAAACCGCCCAAAGTCGCCAAAAGAGCTACGCTGACATTAAAAGAAAAGATATAGAATTTGAAATTGGAGAGATGGTCATGCTTAAAGTTGCACCTTGGAAAGGCGTTGTTCGATTTGGTAAACGAGGGAAATTAAATCCAAGGTATATTGGACCATTCAAGATTATTGATCGTATCGGACCAGTAGCTTACCGACTAGAGTTACCTCAACAACTCGCGGCTGTACATAACACTTTCCACGTCTCGAATTTAAAGAAATGTTTTGCTAAAGAAGATCTCACTATTCCGTTAGATGAAATCCAAATCAACGAAAAACTTCAATTCATCGAAGAACCCGTTGAAATAATGGATCGTGAGGTTAAAAGACTTAAGCAAAACAAGATACCAATTGTTAAGGTTCGATGGAATGCTCGTAGAGGACCCGAGTTCACCTGGGAGCGTGAAGATCAGATGAAGAAGAAATACCCGCATCTATATCCAGAAGATTCGTCAACACCTTCAACAGCTTAAAATTTCGGGACGAAATTTATTTAACGGGTAGGTACTGTAGTGACCCGAACTTTTCCATGTTTATATATATTAATTGAGATTGATATTTACATGATTAAATGTTTCCAACATGTTAAGCAATCAAACTTGTTAAGACTTGATTAATTGAAATATGTTTCATATAGACAATTGACCACCCAAGTTGACCGGTGATTCACGAACGTTAAAACTTGTAAAAACTATATGATGACATATATATGGATATATATATAGTTAACATGATACTATGATAAGTAAACATATCATTAAGTATATTAACAATGAACTACATATGTAAAAACAAGACTACTAACTTAATGATTTTTAAACGAGACATATATGTAACGATTATCGTTGTAAAGACATTTAATGTATATATATCATATTAAGAGATATTCATACATGATAATATCATGATAATATAATAATTTAAAATCTCATTTGATATTATAAACATTGGGTTAACAACATTTAACAAGATCGTTAACCTAAAGGTTTCAAAACAACACTTACATGTAACGACTAACGATGACTTAACGACTCAGTTAAAATGTATATACATGTAGTGTTTTAATATGTATATATACACTTTTGAAAGACTTCAATACACTTATCAAAATACTTCTACTTAACAAAAATGCTTACAATTACATCCTCGTTCAGTTTCATCAACAATTCTACTCGTATGCACCCGTATTCGTACTCGTACAATACACAGCTTTTAGATGTATGTACTATTGGTATATACACTCCAATGATCAGCTCTTAGCAGCCCATGTGAGTCACCTAACACATGTGAGAAACCATCATTTGGCAACTAGCATGAAATATCTCATAAAATTACAAAAATATGAGTAATCATTCATGACTTATTTACATGAAAATAAAATTACATATCCTTTATATCTAATCCATACACCAACGACCAAAAACACCTACAAACACTTTCATTCTTCAATTTTCTTCATCTAATTGATCTCTCTCAAGTTCTATCTTCAAGTTCTAAGTGTTCTTCATAAATTCCAAAAGTTCTAGTTTCATAAAATCAAGAATACTTTCAAGTTTGCTAGCTCACTTCCAATCTTGTAAGGTGATCATCCAACCTCAAGAAATCTTTGTTTCTTACAGTAGGTTATCATTCTAATACAAGGTAATAATCATATTCAAACTTTGGTTCAATTTCTATAACTATAACAATCTTATTTCAAGTGATGATCTTACTTGAACTTGTTTTCGTGTCATGATTCTGCTTCAAGAACTTCGAGCCATCCAAGGATCCATTGAAGCTAGATCCATTTTTCTCTTTTCCAGTAGGTTTATCCAAGGAACTTAAGGTAGTAATGATGTTCATAACATCATTCGATTCATACATATAAAGCTATCTTATTCGAAGGTTTAAACTTGTAATCACTAGAACATAGTTTAGTTAATTCTAAACTTGTTCGCAAACAAAAGTTAATCCTTCTAACTTGACTTTTAAAATCAACTAAACACATGTTCTATATCTATATGATATGCTAACTTAATGATTTAAAACCTGGAAACACGAAAAACACCGTAAAACCAGATTTACGCCGTCGTAGTAACACCGCGGGCTGTTTTGGGTTAGTTAATTAAAAACTATGATAAACTTTGATTTTAAAGTTGTTATTCTGAGAAAATGATTTTTATTATGAACATGAAACTATATCCAAAAATTATGATTAAACTCAAAGTGGAAGTATGTTTTCTAAAATGGTCATCTAGACGTCGTTCTTTCGACTGAAATGACTACCTTTACAAAAATGACTTGTAATTTATTTTTCCAACTATAAACCTATAATTTTCTGTTTAGATTCATAAAATAGAGTTCAATATGAAACCATAGCAATTTGATTCACTCAAAACGGATTTAAAATGAAGAAGTTATGGGTAAAACAAGATTGGATAATTTTTCTCATTTTAGCTACGTGAAAATTGGTAACAAATCTATTCCAACCATAACTTAATCAACTTGTATTGTATATTATGTAATCTTGAGATACCATAGACACGTATACAATGTTTCGACCTATCATGTCGACACATCTATATATATTTCGGAACAACCATAGACACTCTATATGTGAATGTTGGAGTTAGCTATACAGGGTTGAGGTTGATTCCAAAATATATATAGTTTGAGTTGTGATCAATACTGAGATACGTATACACTGGGTCGTGGATTGATTCAAGATAATATTTATCGATTTATTTCTGTACATCTAACTGTGGACAACTAGTTGTAGGTTACTAACGAGGACAGCTGACTTAATAAACTTAAAACATCAAAATATATTAAAAGTGTTGTAAATATATTTTGAACATACTTTGATATATATGTATATATTGTTATAGGTTCGTGAATCAACCAGTGGCCAAGTCTTACTTCCCGACGAAGTAAAAATCTGTGAAAGTGAGTTATAGTCCCACTTTTAAAATCTAATATTTTTGGGATGAGAATACATGCAGGTTTTATAAATGATTTACAAAATAGACACAAGTACGTGAAACTACATTCTATGGTTGAATTATCGAAATCGAATATGCCCCTTTTTATTAAGTCTGGTAATCTAAGAATTAGGGAACAGACACCCTAATTGACGCGAATCCTAAAGATAAATCTATTGGGCCTAACAAACCCCATCCAAAGTACCGGATGCTTTAGTACTTCGAAATTTATATCATATCCGAAGGGTGTCCCGGAATGATGGGGATATTCTTATATATGCATCTTGTTAATGTCGGTTACCAGGTGTTCACCATATGAATGATTTTTATCTCTATGTATGGGATGTGTATTGAAATATGAAATCTTGTGGTCTATTGTTACGATTTGATATATATAGGTTAAACCTATAACTCACCAACATTTTTGTTGACGTTTAAAGCATGTTTATTCTCAGGTGAATATTAAAAGCTTCCGCTGTTGCATACTAAAATAAGGACAAGATTTGGAGTCCATGTTTGTATGATATTGTGTAAAAACTGAATTCAAGAAACTGATTTCGATGTAACATATTTGTATTGTAAACCATTATGTAATGGTCGTGTGTAAACAGGATATTTTAGATTATCATTATTTGATAATCTACGTAAAGCTTTTTAAACCTTTATTTATGAAATAAAGGTTATGGTTTGTTTTAAAAATGAATGCAGTCTTTGAAAAACGTCTCATATAGAGGTCAAAACCTCGCAACGAAATCAATTAATATGGAACGTTTTTAATCAATAAGAACGGGACATTTCAGTCGTCTCCAGACATGGAATACCAATCTCTATTATCTCTGATAGGGATGGCAGATTTATTTCAAGATTCTGGCAGACATTACAGCAAGCATTAGGAACTCGTCTAGACATGAGTACTGCCTATCATCCACAAACTGATGGGCAGAGCGAAAGGACGATACAAACGCTTGAAGACATGCTACGAGCATGTGTTATTGATTTCGGAAACAGTTGGGATCGACATCTACCGTTAGCAGAATTTTCCTACAACAACAGCTACCATTCAAGCATTGAGATGGCGCCATTTGAAGCACTTTATGGCAGAAAGTGCAGGTCTCTGATTTGTTGGAGTGAAGTGGGGGATAGACAGATTACGGGTCCGGAGATTATACAAGAAACTACCGAGAAGATCATCCAAATTCAATAACGGTTGAAAACCGCCCAAAGTCGATAAAAGAGCTACGCTGACATTAAAAGAAAAGATATAGAATTTGAAATTGGAGAGATGGTCATGCTTAAAGTTGCACCTTGGAAAGGCGTTGTTCGATTTGGTAAACGAGGGAAATTAAATCCAAGGTATATTGGACCATTCAAGATTATTGATCGTGTCGGACCAGTAGCTTACCGACTTGAGTTACCTCAACAACTCGCGGCTGTACATAACACTTTCCACGTCTCGAATTTGAAGAAATGTTTTGCTAAAGAAGATCTCACTATTCCTTAGATGAAATCCAAATCAACGAAAAACTTCAATTCATCGAAGAACCCGTCGAAATAATGGATCGTGAGGTTAAAAGACTTAAGCAAAACAAGATACCAATTGTTAAGGTTCAATGGAATGCTCGTAGAGGGCCCGAGTTCACCTGGGAGCGTGAAGATCAGATGAAGAAGAAATACCCGCATCTATTTCCAGAAGATTCGTCAACACCTTCAACAGCTTAAAATTTCGGGACGAAATTTATTTAACGGGTAGGTACTGTAGTGACCCGAACTTTTCCATGTTTATATATATTAATTGAGATTGATATTAACATGATTAAATGTTTCCAACATGTTAAGCAATCAAACTTGTTAAGACTTGATTAATTGAAATATGTTTCATATAGACAATTGACCACCCAAGTTGACCGGTGATTCACGAACGTTAAAACTTGTAAAAACTATATGATGACATATATATGGATATATATATATATAGTTAACATGATACTATGTTAAGTAAACATATCATTAAGTATATTAACAATGAACTACATATGTAAAAACAAGACTACTAACTTAATGATTTTTAAACGAGACATATATGTAACGATTATCGTTGTAAATACATTTAATGTATATATATCATATTAAGAGATATTCATACATGATAATATCATGATAATATAATAATTTAAAATTTCATTTGATATTATAAACATTGGGTTAACAACATTTAACAAGATCGTTAACCTAAAGGTTTCAAAACAACACTTACATGTAACGACTAACGATGACTTAACGACTCAGTTAAAATGTATATACATGTAGTGTTTTGATATGTATTTATACACTTTTGAAAGACTTCA
Organism: Rutidosis leptorrhynchoides; assembly: GCF_046630445.1. NCBI lineage: Eukaryota > Viridiplantae > Streptophyta > Magnoliopsida > Asterales > Asteraceae > Rutidosis > Rutidosis leptorrhynchoides. The sequence goes on from NC_092341.1 coordinate 171,263,311, forward strand.
ATACACTTATCAAAATACTTCTACTTAACAAAAATGCTTACAATTACATCCTCGTTCAGTTTCATCAACAATTCTACTCGTATGCACCCGTATTCGTACTCGTACAATACACAGCTTTTAGATGTATGTACTATTGGTATATACACTCCAATAATCATCTCTTAGCAGCCCATGTGAGTCACCTAACACATGTAGGAACCATCATTTGGCAACTAGCATGAAATATCTCATAAAATTACAAAAATATTAGTAATCATTCATGACTTATTTACATGAAAACAAAATTACATATCCTTTATATCTAATCCATACACCAACGACCAAAAACACCTACAAACACTTTAATTCTTCAATTTTCTTCATCTAATTGATCTCTCTCAAGTTCTATCTTCAAGTTCTAAGTGTTCTTCATCTATTCTACAAGTTCTAGTTACATAAAATCAAGAATACTTTCAAGTTTGCTAGCTCACTTTCAGTCTTGTAAGGTGATCATCCAACCTCAAGAAATCTTTGTTTCTTATAGTAGGTTATCATTCTAATACAAGTTAATAATCATATTCAAACTTTGGTTCAATTTCTATAACTATAACAATCTTATTTTAAGTGATGATCTTACTTGAACTTGTTTTCGTGTCATGATTCTGCTTCAAGAACTTCGAGCCATCCAAGGATCTGTTGAAGCTAGATCCATTTTTCTCTTTTCCAGTAGGTTTATCCAACTAACTTAAGGTAGTAATGATGTTCATAACATCATTTGATTCATACATATAAAGCTATCTTATTCGAAGGTTTAAACTTGTAATCACTAGAACATAGTTTAGTTAATTCTAAACTTGTTCGCAAAAAAAAGTTAATCCTTCTAACTTGACTTTTAAAATCAACTAAACACATGTTCTATATCCATATGATATGCTAACTTAATGATTTAAAACCTGGAAACACGAAAAACACCGTAAAACCGGATTTACGCCGTCGTAGTAACACCGCGGGCTGTTTTGGGTTAGTTAATTAAAAACTATGATAAACTTTGATTTAAAAGTTGTTATTCTGAGAAAATGATTTTTATTATGAACATGAAACTATATCCAAAAATTATGGTTAAACTCAAAGTGGAAGTATGTTTTCTAAAATGGTCATCTAGACGTCGTTCTTTCGACTGAAATGACTATCTTTACTAAAACAACTTGTAACTTATTTTTCTGACTATAAACCTATACTTTTTATGTCTAGATTCATAAAATAGAGTTCAATATGAAACCATAGCAATTTGATTCACTCAAAACGGATTTAAAATGAAGAAGTTATGGGTAAAACAAGATTGGATAATTTTTCTCATTTTAGCTACGTGAAGATTGGTAACAAATCTATTCCAACCATAACTTAATCAACTTGTATTGTATATTATGTAATCTTGAGATACCATAGACACGTATACAATGTTTCGACCTATCATGTCGACACATCTATATATATTTCGGAACAACCATAGACACTCTATATGTGAATGTTGGAGTTAGCTATACAGGGTTGAGGTTGATTCCAAAATATATATAGTTTGAGTTGTGATCAATACTGAGATACGTATACACTGGGTCGTGGATTGATTCAAGATAATATTTATCGATTTATTTCTGTACATCTAACTGTGGACAACTAGTTGTAGGTTACTAACGAGGACAGCTGACTTAATAAACTTAAAACATCAAAATATATTAAAAGTGTTGTAAATATATTTTGAACATACTTTGATATATATGTATATATTGTTATAGGTTCGTGAATCAACCAGTGGCCAAGTCTTACTTCCCGACGAAGTAAAAATCTGTGAAAGTGAGTTATAGTCCCACTTTTAAAATCTAATATTTTTGGGATGAGAATACATGCAGGTTTTATAAATGATTTACAAAATAGACACAAGTACGTGAAACTACATTCTATGGTTGAATTATCAAAATTGAATATGCCCCTTTTTATTAAGTCTGGTAACCTAAGAATTAGGGAACAGACACCCTAATTGACGCGAATCCTAAAGATAGATCTATTGGGCCTAACAAACCCCATCCAAAGTACCGGATGCTTTAGTACTTCGAAATTTATATCAAATCCGAAGGGTGTCCCGGAATGATGGGGATATTCTTATATATGCATCTTGTTAATGTCGGTTACCAGGTGTTCACCATATGAATGATTTTTATTTCTATGTATGGGATGTGTATTGAAATATGAAATCTTGTGGTCTATTATTATGATTTGATATATATAGGTTAAACCTATAACTCACCAACATTTTTGTTGACGTTTTAAGCATGTTTATTCTCAGGTAATTATTAAGAGCTTCCGCTGTCGCATACTTAAATAAGGATGCGATTTGGAGTCCATGCTTGTATGATATTGTGTAAAAACTGCATTCAAGAAACTTATTTTGTTGTAACATATTTGTATTGTAAACCATTATGTAATGGTCGTGTGTAAACAGGATATTTTAGATTATCATTATTTGATAATCTACGTAAAGCTTTTTAATACCTTTATCTATGAAATAAAGGTTATGGTTTGTTTTAAAAATGAATGCAGTCTTTGAAAAACGTCTCATATAGAGGTCAAAACCTCGCAACGAAATCAATTAATATGGAACGTTTTTAATCAATAAGAACGGGACATTTCATTAGGTGACTCACATGGGCTGCTAAGAGCTGATTATTGGAGTGTATATACCAATAGTACATACATCTAAAAGCTGTGTATTGTACGAGTACGAATACGGGTGCATACGAGTAGAATTGTTGATGAAACTGAACGAGGATGTAATTGTAAGAATTTTTGTTAAGTAGAAGTATTTTGATAAGTGTCTTAAAGTCTTTCAAAATTGTATGAATACATATTAAAACACTACATGTATATACATTTTAACTGAGTCGTTAAGTCATCGTTAGTCGTTACATGTAAGTGTTGTTTTGAAACCTTTAGGTTAACGATCTTGTTAAATGCTGTTAACCCAATGTTTATAATATCAAAAGAGATTTTAAATTATTATATTATCATGATATTATGATGTACGAATATCTCTTAATATGATATATATATACATTAAATGTCGTTACAACGATAATCGTTACATATATGTCTCGTTTCAAAATCATTAAGTTAGTAGTCTTGTTTTTACATATGTAGTTCATTGTTAATATACTTAATGATATGTTTACTTATCATAATATCATTTTAACTATATACATAACCATATAAATGTCATCATATAGTTTTTACAGGTTTTAACGTTCGTGAATCACCGGTCAACTTGGGTAGTCATTTGTCTATATGAAACCTATTCTAATTAATCAAGTCTTAATAAATTTGATTGCTTAACATGTTGAAAACACTTAATCATGTAAATATCAATTTCATTTAATATATATAAACATGAAAAAGTTCGGGTCACTACATTTGTCTCTATGCATGGGACGTATATTTATGAGAACTGGAAATAAAATTCTTGTGGTCTATTAAAATGATGAAAATGATTGTTTATGATAAACTAATGAACTCACCAACCTTTTGGTTAACACTTTAAAGCATGTTTATTCTCAGGTATGAAAGAAATCTTCCGCTGTGCATTTGCTCATTTTAAAGCTATTATTTGGAGTCATTCATGACATATTTCAAAAGACGTTGCATTCAAGTCGTTGAGTTCATCAAGATTATTATTAAGTCAATTATAGTTGGATATATTATGAAATGGTATGCATGCCGTCAACTTTTGATGTAATGAAAGTTTGTCTTTTAATAATGAATGCAATGTTTGTAAAATGTATCATTTAGAGGTAAAATACCTCGCAATGGAATCATATGTTATCGTATTCATCCTTATGGATTAGGACGGGTCGTGATAAAAATGAGTTCGAATTTTCGAAGTCAAATTTTTATTTTAAAAAGTCAAAGGATTCGTTCTTCGTGAAATTCGAATCCTAGTTGTTATTTCTGATTCAATTAATGATTGGAATAGTTTCTAGGAACGATTTAAGAGGTATTACATGAAGGAATCAGGTTCTCAAAACAACCCAATTTTAAAATCAAATTATGAGTTTATTTTTTTCTCTCCTCGCGAAGTCTTCCAGCTATTGCTGTTGCTTTAATTTTTTTTATCTTTGTAACCCACAACCAATAATTGTAGTTCAATTTTAAGTTGTAAATAAAAGTGTTTAAACAGTTATGGTGGTTACTGATCCTTAGGTCGATTGACTAATGTAGAAGATGAATGGAACAGTTTCGTAGATGGGTTATATAGTCACGGGTCTGATATATAATCAGAAATACACAGATGGAGGAATGATTAGGATTTGTTTGGGTGAACAGGAGGTCATGGGTTCGAGCCCGGTTCAGGGCAATTTTTTTTTAGAAAGAGCTTATTTGAGGTAGTTTTCATTTTTAAAACTTTCTATTATTATTATTACTAGTTATTATTATGGTTACAATTGTTATTATTATGATTATTATTGTTATTGTTATTATTACAATTATTATATTATTATTATTATAGGTGTCATAGTTTTTATTATTATTATTATTATCATAAATATATGTATTATATCTATTATTATTATTATTATTATTATAATAAGTATTACTTATGATATTATTATTAACTATCATTAACAGTAAAATTAATATTTTACAGTTATTATTATAAATATCATTATTATTATCATTAATATAATTATTAATATTAATACCTTTACTAGTAATACTAAGTATTATAATTATTATCATTCTTATTATTATTAGTATTAAGATTAACATTTGTATTGAAAAATTCATATATAACAAGATTGCCTTTTTAATTAAAAACTATCATTATTATTACTATAAATTACTAACTATATCATTATTATAAAAATAATATTGATTATGAAAATAAAAGTTTTAATAACGTTGTTAAGATTATATATATATAAACAAATATATATTTAAATTACAAAACTTAACTATATTAATATTTCTATATCTAAAATAAAAATATATAAATAAATAAAGAAACTTATAAATTATTTAAAAAACAAATACATCATCAATAATAATATATAGATTTATTCGACTATGAGTATATGTTTTAATATATATACTTGATATAGCTTCGTGATTCCGTGGCCAACCCTGCATTATTCAGTATCGTCGTATGAATATTTTTACTACAAAATATTGTAGAGTGAGTTTCATTACTCCCTTTTTAAATGTTTTTGCAATATATATTTTTGGGACTGAGAATACATGCGCTGCTTTTATAAATGTTTTACGAAATAGACACAAGTAATCGAAACTGCATTCTATGGTTGGATTATCAAATCGAATATTCCCCTTTTTAGCTTGGTAGCCTAAGAATTGGTGTTTATGATAATTGCCACCAATTGATGTGAATCCTAAAGATAGATCTATCGGGCCCAACGAGCCCCATTCGGGTTACGGATGCTTTAGTACTTCGATTTATCATGTCCGATGTGAGTCCCGGAATGATGGGGATATTCTATATGCATCTTGTTAAGGTCAGTTACCAGGTGTTCACCATATGAATGAATTTTAATTCGCGAGTTATGCGTGTCAATATATGAAATCTTGTGGTCTATTAAAATGATGGAAATGAATGATTATGATAAACTAATAAACTCACCAACCTTTTGGTTGACACTTTAAAGCATGTTTATTCTCAGGTATGAAAGAAATCTTCCGCTGTGCATTTGCTCATTTTAGAGATATTACTTGGAGTCATTAATGACATATTTCAAAAGACGTTGCATTCGAGTCGTTGAGTTTATCAGGATTATTATTAAGTCAATTATAGTTGGATATATTATGAAATGGTATGCATGAAAGTTTGTGTTTTAAAAACGAGTGCAATGTTTGTAAAATGTATCATATATAGGTCAAGTACCTCGTGAAGTAACCAAATGTAATGTATTCGTCCAGATGGATTAGGATGGGCATCACATTCTAGATAGGTATTCCACCATGTTAACGCAGTACCTATGAAGGTATGCTCGACGTACTTCACCCTATCTTCTTCAGTACATTTACTTATGGCAAACACTGATTTGACCTTCTCGGTCCACCGTTTCAATCCTATTGGTCCTTCGGTTCCATCAAATTTCAAAGGTTTGCAGGCAGTAAATTCTTTGTAGGAGCATCCTACATGATTTCTTGTGGAATTAGTTCCACTGCTAGAACCAGAGTTATTGTTGTTATTTTGCATTGCGGCCTGCACTGCGGCTATGTTCGTAGCAAGGAAAACAAGGAAGTTTTCCTCACTCATGTTCAAGTTCTGACGAGTAGTCGGTGCCATTTCCTTCAAAAATAGCCAAAAGAATTAAGTTAATCATATAGAATATTAAGAGTAGTCAATAGTATTTTGTAGCATAATATGAACTCATTTATAAAAGATGTTTCTTCATATTAGCGTTTTATAGTTTTAATTCGGGTAGTACCTACCCGTTAAGTTCATACTTAGCAGCTAATATACAAATCAACTACTACGATTCTATATGAAAAATCAAATAAAAGAATATTTCGTGTTCAAACTTTTATACAATATTTTACAAACATACAATACCACTATCTTACATACAAGATGAAATATAGCATATAATGACTTTGATACAAGGCAGTTATGAAGACAGTTCTTGTAGTGACCCGAACTTTTCCATGTTTATATATATTAATTGAGATTGATATTTACATGATTAAATGTTTCCAACATGTTAAGCAATCAAACTTGTTAAGACTTGATTAACTGAAATATGTTTCATATAGACAATTGACCACCCAAGTTGACTACTGATTCACGAACGTTAAAACTTGTAAAAACTATATGATGACATATATATGGATATATATATAGTTAACATGATACTATGATAAGTAAACATATCATTAAGTATATTAACAGTGAACTACATATGTAAAAACAAGACTACTAACTTAATGATTTTTAAACGAGACATATATGTAACGATTATCATTGTAAAGACATTTAATGTATATATATCATATTAAGAGATATTCATATATGATAATATCATGATAATATAATAATTTAAAATCTCATTTGATATTATAAACATTGGGTTAACAACATTTAACAAGATCGTTAACCTAAAGGTTTCAAAACAACACTTACATGTAACGACTAACGATGACTTAACGACTCAGTTAAAATGTATATACATGTAGTGTTTTAATATGTATTTATACAATTTTGAAAGACTTCAATACACTTATCAAAATACTTCTACTTAACAAAAATGCTTACAATTACATCCTCGTTCAGTTTCATCAACAATTCTACTCGTATGCACCCGTATTCGTACTCGTACAATACACAGCTTTTAGATGTATGTACTATTGGTATATACACTCCAATGATCAGCTCTTAGCAGCCCATGTGAGTCACCTAACACATGTGGGAACCATCATTTGGAAACTAGCATGAAATATCTCATAAAATTACAAAAATATGAGTAATCATTCATGACTTATTTACATGAAAACAAAATTACATATCCTTTATATCTAATCCATACACCAACGACCAAAAACACCTACAAACACTTTCATTCTTCAATTTTCTTCATTAATTGATCTCTCTCAAGTTCTATCTTCAAGTTCTAAGTGTTCTTCATAAATTCTACAAGTTCTAGTTACATAAAATCAAGAATACTTTCAAGTTTGCTAGCTCACTTCCAATCTTGTAAGGTGATCATCCAACCTCAAGAAATCTTTGTTTCTTATAGTAGGTTATCATTCTAATACAAGGTAATAATCATATTAAAACTTTGGTTCAATTTCTATAACTATAACAATCTTATTTCAAGTGATGATCTTACTTGAACTTGTTTTCGTGTCATGATTCTGCTTCAAGAACTTCGAGCCATCCAAGGATCCGTTGAAGCTAGATCCATTTTTCTCTTTTCCAGTAGGTTTATCCAAGGAACTTAAGGTAGTAATGATGTTCATAACATCATTCGATTCATACATATAAAGCTATCTTATTCGAAGGTTTAAACTTGTAATCACTAGAACATAGTTTAGTTAATTCTAAACTTGTTCGCAAACAAAAGTTAATCCTTCTAACTTGACTTTTAAAATCAACTAAACACATGTTCTATATCTATATGATATGCTAACTTAATGATTTAAAACCTGGAAACACGAAAAACACCGTAAAACCGGATTTACGCCGTCGTAGTAACACCGCGGGCTGTTTTGGGTTAGTTAATTAAAAACTATGAGAAACTTTGATTTAAAAGTTGTTATTCTGAGAAAATGATTTTTATTATAAACATGAAACTATATCCAAAAATTATGGTTAAACTCAAAGTGAAAGTATGTTTTCTAAAATGGTCATCTAGACGTCGTTCTTTCGACTGAAATGACTACCTTTACAAAAACGACTTGTAACTTATTTTTCCGACTATAAACCTATACTTTTTCTGTTTAGATTCATAAAATAGAGTTCAATATGAAACCATAGCAATTTGATTCACTCAAAACGGATTTAAAATGAAGAAGTTATGGGTAAAACAAGATTGGATAATTTTTCTCATTTTAGCTACGTGAAAATCGGTAACAAATCTATTCCAACCATAACTTAATCAACTTGTATTGTATATTATGTAATCTTGAGATACCATAGACACATATACAATGTTTCGACCTATCATGTCGACACATCTATATATATTTCGGAACAACCATAGACACTCTATATGTGAATGTTGGAGTTAGCTATACAGGGTTGAGGTTGATTCCAAAATATATATAGTTTGAGTTGTGATCAATACTGAGATACGTATACACTGGGTCGTGGATTGATTCAAGATAATATTTATCGATTTATTTCTGTACATCTAACCGTGGACAACTAGTTGTAGGTTACTAACGAGGACAGCTGACATAATAAATTTAAAACATCAAAATATATTAAAAGTGTTGTAAATATATTTTGAACATACTTTGATATACATGTATATATTGTTATAGGTTCGTGAATCAACCAGTGGCCAAGTCTTACTTCCCGACGAAGTAAAAATCTGTGAAAGTGCGTTATAGTCCCACTTTTAAAATCTAATATTTTTGGGATGAGAATACATGCAGGTTTTATAAATGATTTACAAAATAGACCAAAGTACGTGAAACTACATTCTATGGTTGAATTATCGAAATCGAATATGCCCCTTTTTATTAAGTCTGGTAATCTAAGAATTAGGGAACAGACACCCTAATTGACGCGAATCCTAAAGATAGATCTATTGGGCCTAACAAACCCCATCCAAAGTACCGGATGCTTTAGTACTTCGAAATTTATATCATATCCGAAGGGTGTCCCGGAATGATGGGGATATTCTTATATATGCATCTTGTTAATGTCGGTTACCAGGTGTTCACCATATGAATGATTTTTATCTCTATGTATGGGATGTGTATTGAAATATGAAATCTTTTGGTCTATTATTATGATTTGATATATATAGGTTAAACCTATAACTCACCAACATTTTTGTTGACGTTTTAAGCATGTTTATTCTCAGGTGATTATTAAGAGCTTCCGCTATCGCATACTTAATTAAGGACGAGATTTGGAGTCCATGCTTGTATGATATTGTGTAAAAACTGCATTCAAGAAACTTATTTTGTTGTAACATATTTGTATTGTAAACCATTATGTAATGGTCGTGTGTAAACAGGATATTTTAGATTATCATTATTTGATAATCTACGTAAAGCTTTTTAAAACCTTTATCTATGAAATAAAGGTTATGGTTTGTTTTAAAAATGAATGCAGTCTTTGAAAAATGTCTCATATAGAGGTCAAAACCTCGCAACGAAATCAATTAATATGGAACGTTTTTAATCAATAAGAACGGGACATTTCAGTTGGTATCCGAGCGTTGGTCTTAGAGAACCAGAATTTTGCATTAGTGTGTCTTATCGAGTTTTTTAGGATGCATTAGTGAGTCTGGACTTCGACCGTATTTACTTGAAAAATGATTGCTTAACAAATTTTGTTGGAAACTATATATTTTTAACATGTGAATATTATGTGATATATTAATCTCTTAACGTGTTTGATATTATGTGATAGATGTCTACCTCTAGAACAAGTCCCATTGACTCACCTAATAATAATGAAGAGTCAAATGTAAATTGGAATGATTCGTGGACTGATTCACAAGTTCCCGAAGAGGAACCGGAAGAAGAGTCGGAATCGGAAGAAGAATCAGAACCGGAAGAAGAGGAACCGGAGGAGGAAATAGAACCGGTGGGGGAAATAATAAAACGGTTAAGAAAAAGAAAATCCTCAACCAACCGACCAAGGTTAATTATGGTCAATGGTGTTTCCGCCAAGGAAGCAAAATATTGGGAGGATTACCAATTCTCCGATGAATCGGATTCCGACGAGAATTCCGATGATGTTATAGAAATTACCCCAACTGAATTTAAAAAGGCAAAAGAAAATAATAAGGGAAAGGGCATTAAAATAGAGAAATCTAATTCCAACCCCGATGAACTTTATATGTATCGTCAACCCCCGAAGTCCTTAAGTTGTAACAATGACCCAGGAACCTCTAAACCACCAGGTTTTTCTAAACCGTTGTGGAAAATAACAGCTAGTATTAGGGGAACATCATATATCCCTAGAAACTTGGCAAAACGAACCAAAACTGAAGAAGAAGAAACAAGTGAGTCGGAATAAGATAGTTGTATTCGTGTGGTGTAATATATGTAATATAGTGTGCTTATGCTTTATGATATATGTAAAAATTGCTTGTATTAATAAGTATTTTTTTATGAATCTAACTCTTGTCTATTTTACAGTATAAAAACACAAAATGGATAGACAACCCAATATTTTAAGAGACCTACCCGGAGACATGATTGATGAAATCTTGTCTAGAGTCGGTCAGAATTCTTCGACACAACTATTTAAGGCGAGATCAGTTTGTAAGACATTCGAAGAACATTCCAAGAATGCCTTGGTTTATAAAAGACTTTCGTTCGAAAGATGGGGGATATCACATTGGGAAATCCATAAGTTACGATGTGTTTACTTTGACGCATATATTGCGGGGAACCCAAATGCTATTTTACGCAATGGGTTAAGAAATTATTTTGACTCAATATATCCGAATATTGGACTTCGTGATTTAGAAAAAGAGGCTAACATGCAACATAAAGAAGCATGTTATGCTTACGGATTAGTAATGTTCGCTTCTCACCAAAGTGAGAACAAGAACATCGGGCTACAACTATTAAACAAAACGTTCCCACAAGTGACGGAGTCGGTAATTGGGTTAAGAAATGAGGTTTTTAGATTGTTACGGGACTGTTGGACATTACGTAACCCTCGTCCCTTTGACGACATTACAACACGCTGTCTTATCAACGGCCATAACGGTTATGTTCCACAAGACCAAGGATGGGAAGTAGTCCTAGTAAAACCAGAATGCATGACTTGTTTCTGGACGTATGAATTACGTGTCTTTATTGCCTTTGCTGAACGACTTGTGTACTAGCTAGAATTATCTTCAAAACTATCTTGTATCAAAGTTATTGTGTGCTATATTTCATGCTTTATGTAAAATAAGCGGTATTGTAAGTTTGTAAAATATTGTATAAAAGTTTGAACGCGAAATATTATTATAATCAGTTTTTCATATAGAATTGTAGTAGTTGAATTGTATATTAGCTACTAAGTATGAACTTAACGGGTAGGTACTACCCGAATTTAAACTTATAAAACGCTAATATGAAGAAAAGGCTTTTATAAATGAGTTCATATTATGCTACGAAATACTATTAACTACTCTTAATATTCTGTATGATTAACTTGTTCCATTTGATAATTTTGAAGGAAATGGCACCGACTACTCGACACACCGTGAATATGAATGAAGAAGAATTCCGTACTTTTCTAGCTTCAAACATAGCCGCAGTATAGGCTGCGCTACATACCAATAATAACCTTGGATCTAGCAGTACAGGAAATCGTGTAGGATGCACCTACAAAGAATTCACTGCCTGCAAACCTTTGGAATTTGATGGAACCGAAGGACCAATCGGATTGAAACGGTGGACCGAGAAGGTCGAATCGGTGTTTGCCATAAGTAAGTGTACTGAAGAGGACAAAGTGAAGTATGCTACGCATACCTTCACAGGTTCTGTGTTAACATGGTGGAATACCTATCTAGAGCAAGTGGGACAAGACGATGCGTACGCACTACCGTGGTCAGCATTCAAGCACTTTATGAACGAGAAGTACCGTCCCAGAACCGAGGTCAATAAGCTCAAGACAGAACTTAGAGGGTTACGAACCGAAGGATTTGATATTACCACGTACGAAAGATGATTCACATAATTGTGCCTATTGTGTCCGGGAGCATTCGAAGATGAGGAAGAGAAGATCGACGCGTTTGTGAAAGGATTACCGGAAAGAATCCAAGAAGATATAAGTTCACACGAGCCCGCCTCCATACAACAGGCATGTAGAATGGCTCACAAACTAGTGAACCAGATTGAAGAAAGAATTAAAGAACAGACTGCTGAAGAGGCTAATGTGAAGCAAGTCAAAAGAAAGTGGGAGGAAAATGGTGATAAGAATCACCAATACAACAACAACAGCAATTACAACAATAATCGCAACAATTATCCCAACAATCGCAACATCAATCGCAACTACAACAAACGGCCCAACAACAACAACAACAACAACAACAGCAACTACAACAATCATCCCAACAACAATAATAACCGCAACAACAACAACAATCAGAAGCAGCTATGCCAAAGGTGTGAAAAGTATCACTCGGGGTTCTGCACCAAATTTTGCAACAAGTGTAAAAGAAATGGTCATAGCGCGGCGAAGTTTGATGTCTACGGACCAGGGGTTAATAGAACAAAAGGAACAAATGGTATCAGAACGAGTAATGGCGGAGAAAGTAGTGTCGGAGCAAGTTATGCTAATGTAGTTTGTTATAAATGTGGAAAACCGGGCCACATTATTAGAAATTGCCCGAACCAGGAGAACACGAATGGACAAGGTCGCGGAAGAGTTTTCAATATTAATGCGGCAGAGGCACAGGAAGACCCGGAGCTTGTTACGGGTACGTTTCTTATTGACAATAAATCTGCTTACGTTTTATTTGATTCGGGTGCGGATAGAAGCTATATGAGTAGAGATTTTTGTGCTAAATTAAGTTATTCATTGACGCCTTTGGATAGTAAATTTTTACTCGAATTAGCAAATGGTAAATTAATTTCAGCAGATAATATATGTCGGAATCAAGAAATTAAACTGGTTAGCGAAACATTTAAGATTGATTTGATACCAGTAGAGTTAGGGAGTTTTGATGTGATAATCGGTATGGACTGGTTGAAAGAAGTGAAAGAAGAGATCGTTTGTTACAAAAATGCAATTCGCATTATATGAGAAAAAGGAAAACCCTTAATGGTGTACGGAGAAAAGGGCAACACGAAGCTACATCTTATTAGTAATTTGAAGGCACAACAACTAATAAGAAAAGGTTGCTATGCTGTTCTAGCACACGTCGAGAAAGTACAAACAGAAGAAAAGAGCATCAATGATGTTCCCATTGCAAAAGAATTTCCCGATGTATTTCCGAAAGAATTACCGGGATTACCCCCACATCGATCCGTTGAATTTCAAATAGATCTTGTACCAGGAGCTGCACCAATAGCTCGTGCTCCTTACAGACTCGCACCCAGCGAGATGAAAGAACTACAAAGCCAATTACAAGAACTTTTAGAGCGTGGTTTCATTTGACCAAGCACATCACCGTGGGGAGCTCCTGTTTTGTTTGTCAAGAAGAAAGATGGTACATTCAGGTTGTGTATCGACTACCGAGAGTTGAACAAACTTACCATCAAGAACCGCTACCCACTACCGAGAATCGAAGACTTATTTGATCAACTACAAGGCTCGTCTGTTTATTCAAAGATTGACTTACGTTCCGGGTATCATCAAATGCGGGTGAAAGAAGATGATATTCCAAAGACTGCTTTCAGAACACGTTACGGTCATTATGAGTTTATGGTCATGCCGTTTGGTTTAACTAATGCACCAGCTGTGTTCATGGACCTTATGAACCGAGTGTGTGGACCATACCTTGACAAGTTTGCCATTGTTTTCATTGATGACATACTTATTTACTCAAAGAATGACCAAGAACACGGTGAACATTTGAGAAAGGTGTTAGAAGTATTGAGGAAGGAAGAATTGTACGCTAAGTTTTCAAAGTGTGCATTTTGGTTGGAAGAAGTTCAATTCCTCGGTCACATAGTGAACAAAGAAGGTATTAAGGTGGATCCGGCAAAGATAGAAACTGTTGAAAAGTGGGAAACCCCGAAAACTCCGAAACACATACGCCAGTTTTTAGGACTAGCTGGTTACTACAGAAGGTTCATCCAAGACTTTTCCAGAATAGCAAAACCCTTGACTACATTAACGCATAAAGGGAAGAAATTTGAATGGAATGATGAACAAGAGAAAGCGTTTCAGTTATTGAAGAAAAAGCTAACTACGGCACCTATATTGTCATTGCCTGAAGGGAATGATGATTTTGTGATTTATTGTGACGCATCAAAGCAAGGTCTCGGTTGTGTATTAATGCAACGAACGAAGGTGATTGCTTATGCTTCTAGACAATTGAAGATTCACGAACAAAATTATACGACGCATGATTTGGAATTAGGAGCGGTTGTTTTTGCATTAAAGACTTGGAGGCACTACTTATATGGGGTCAAAAGTATTATATATACTGACCACAAAAGTCTTCAACACATATTTAATCAGAAACAACTGAATATGAGGCAGCGTAGGTGGATTGAATTATTGAATGATTACGACTTTGAGATTCGTTACCACCCGGGGAAGGCAAATGTGGTAGCCGATGCCTTGAGCAGGAAGGACAGAGAACCCATTCGAGTAAAATCTATGAATATAATGATTCATAATAACCTTACTACTCAAATAAAGGAGGCGCAACAAGGAGTTTTAAAAGAGGGAAATTTAAAGGATGAAATACCCGGTATAGGGCTGAAAGGATTTGGGTACCAAAATTTGGAGATATGAGAGAAATGGTACTTAGAGAAGCTCATAAAACCAGATACTCAATACATCCTGGAATAGGGAAGATGTACAAGGATCTCAAGAAACATTTTTGGTGGCCGGGTATGAAAGCCGATGTTGCTAAATACGTAGGAGAATGTTTGACGTGTTCTAAGGTCAAAGCTGAGCATCAGAAACCATCAGGTCTACTTCAACAACCCGAAATCCCGGAATGGAAATGGGAAAACATTACCATGGATTTCATCACTAAATTGCCAAGGACTGCAAGTGGTTTTGATACTATTTGGGTAATAGTTGATCGTCTCACCAAATCAGCACACTTCCTACCAATAAGAGAAGATGACAAGATGGAGAAGTTAGCACGACTGTATTTGAAGGAAGTCGTCTCCAGACATGGAATACCAATCTCTATTATCTCTGATAGGGATGGCAGATTTATTTCAAGATTCTGGCAGACATTACAGCAATCATTAGGAACTCGTCTAGACATGAGTACTGCCTATCATCCACAAACTGATGGGCAGAGCGAAAGGACGATACAAACGCTTGAAGACATGCTACGAGCATGTGTTATTGATTTCGGAAACAGTTGGGATTGACATCTACCGTTAGCAGAATTTTCCTACAACAACAGCTACCATTCAAGCATTGAGATGGCACCGTTTGAAGCACTTTATGGTAGAAAGTGCAGGTCTCCGATTTGTTGGAGTGAAGTGGGGGATAGACAGATTACGGGTCCGGAGATTATACAAGAAACTACCGAGAAGATCATCCAAATTCAACAACGGTTGAAAACCGCCCAAAGTCGACAAAAGAGCTACGCTGACATTAAAAGAAAAGATATAGAATTTGAAATTGGAGAGATGGTCATGCTTAAAGTTGCACCTTGGAAAGGCGTTGTTCGATTTGGTAAACGAGGGAAATTAAATCCAAGGTATATTGGACCATTCAAGATTATTGATCGTGTCGGACCAGTAGCTTACCGACTAGAGTTACCTTAACAACTCGCGGCTGTACATAACACTTTCCACGTCTCAAATTTGAAGAAATGTTTTGCTAAAGAAGATCTCACTATTCCGTTAGATGAAATCCAAATCAACGAAAAACTTCAATTCATCGAAGAACCCGTCGAAATAATGGATCGTGAGGTTAAAAGACTTAAGCAAAACAAGATACCAATTGTTAAGGTTCGATGGAATGCTCGTAGAGGACCCGAGTTCACCTGGGAGCGTGAAGATCAGATGAAGAAGAAATACCCGCATCTATTTCCAGAAGATTCGTCAACACCTTCAACAGCTTAAAATTTCGGGACGAAATTTATTTAACGGGTAGGTACTGTAGTGACCCGAACTTTTCCATGTTTATATATATTAATTGAGATTGATATTTACATGATTAAATGTTACCAACATGTTAAGCAATCAAACTTGTTAAGACTTGATTAATTGAAATATGTTTCATATAGACAATTGACCACCCAAGTTGACCGGTGATTCACGAACGTTAAAACTTGTAAAAACTATATGATGACATATATATGGATATATATATATATAGTTAACATGATACTATGATAATTAAACATATCATTAAGTATATTAACAGTGAACTACATATGTAAAAACAAGACTACTAACTTAATGATTTTTAAACGAGACATATATGTAACGATTATCATTGTAAAGACATTTAATGTATATATATCATATTAAGAGATATTCATACATGATAATATCATGAAAATATAATAATTTAAAATCTCATTTGATATTATAAACATTGGGTTAACAACATTTAACAAGATCGTTAACCTAAAGGTTTCAAAACAACACTTACATGTAACGACTAACGATGACTTAACGACTCAGTTAAAATGTATATACATGTAGTGTTTTAATATGTATTTATACACTTTTGAAAGACTTCAATACACTTATCAAAATACTTCTACTTAACAAAATGCTTACAATTACATCCTCGTTCGGTTTCATCAACAATTCTACTCGTATGCACCCGTATTCGTACTCGTACAATACACAGCTTTTAGATGTATGTACTATTGGTATATACACTCCAATGATCAGCTCTTAGCAGCCCATGTGAGTCACCTAACACATGTGGGAACCATCATTTGGCAACTAGCATGAAATATGTCATAAAATTACAAAAATATGAGTAATCATTCATGACTTATTTACATGAAAATAAAATTACATATCCTTTATATCTAATCCATACACCAACGACCAAAAACACCTACAAACACTTTCATTCTTCAATTTTCTTCATTAATTGATCTCTCTCAAGTTCTATCTTCAAGTTCTAAGTGTTCTTCATAAATTCTACAAGTTCTAGTTACATAAAATCAAGAATACTTTCAAGTTTGCTAGCTCACTTCCAATCTTGTAAGGTGATCATCCAACCTCAAGAAATCTTTGTTTATTATAGTAGGTTATCATTCTAATACAAGTTAATAATCATATTAAAACTTTGGTTCAATTTCTATAACTATAACAATCTTATTTCAAGTGATGATCTTACTTGAACTTGTTTTCGTGTCATGATTCTGCTTCAAGAACTTCGAGCCATCCAAGGATCCATTGAAGCTAGATCCATTTTTTTCTTTTCCAGTAGGTTTATCCAAGGAACTTAAGGTAGTAATGATGTTCATAACATCATTCGATTCATACATATAAAGCTATCTTATTCGAAGGTTTAAACTTGTAATCACTAGAACATAGTTTAGTTAATTCTAAACTTGTTCGCAAACAAAAGTTAATCCTTCTAACTTGACTTTTAAAATCAACTAAACACATGTTCTATATCTATATGATATGCTAACTTAATGATTTAAAACCTGAAAACACGAAAAATACCGTAAAACCGGATTTACGCCGTCGTAGTAACACCGCGGGCTGTTTTGGGTTAGTTAATTAAAAACTATGAGAAACTTTGATTTAAAAGTTGTTATTCTGAGAAAATGATTTTTATTATGAACATGAAACTATATCCAAAAATTATGGTTAAACTCAAAGTGGAAGTATGTTTTCTAAAATGGTCATCTAGACGTCGTTCTTTCGACTTAAATGACTACCTTTACAAAAATGACTTGTAACTTATTTTTCCGACTATAAACCTATACTTTTTCTGTTTAGATTCATAAAATAGAGTTCAATATGAAACCATAGCAATTTGATTCACTCAAAACGGATTTAAAATGAAGAAGTTATGGGTAAAACAAGATTGAATAATTTTTCTCATTTTAGCTACGTGAAAATTGGTAACAAATCTATTCCAACCATAACTTAATCAACTTGTATTGTATATTATGTAATCTTGAGATACCATAGACACGTATACAATGTTTCAACCTATCATGTCGACACATCTATATATATTTCAGAACAACCATAGACACTCTATATGTGAATGTTGGAGTTAGCTATACAGGGTTGAGGTTGATTCCAAAATATATATAGTTTGAGTTGTGATCAATACTGAGATACGTATACACTGGGTCGTGGATTGATTCAAGATAATATTTATCGATTTATTTCTGTACATCTAACCGTGGACAACTAGTTGTAGGTTACTAACGAGGACAGCTGACTTAATAAACTTAAAACATCAAAATATATTAAAAGTGTTGTAAATATATTTTGAACATACTTTGATATACATGTATATATTGTTATAGGTTCGTGAATCAACCAGTGGCCAAGTCTTACTTCCCGACGAAGTAAAAATCTGTGAAAGTGAGTTATAGTCCCACTTTTAAAATCTAATATTTTTGGGATGAGAATACATGCAGGTTTTATAAATGATTTACAAAATAGACACAAGTACGTGAAACTACATTCTATGGTTGAATTATCGAAATCGAATATGCCCCTTTTTATTAAGTCTGGTAATCTAAGAATTAGGGAACAGACACCCTAATTGACGCGAATCCTAAAGATAGATCTATTGGGCCTAATAAACCCCATCCAAAGTACCGGATGCTTTAGTACTTCGAAATTTATATCATATCCGAAGGGTGTCCCGGAATGATGGGGATATTCTTATATATGCATCTTGTTAATGTCGGTTACCAGGTGTTCACCATATGAATGATTTTTATCTCTATGTATGAGATGTGTATTGAAATATGAAATCTTGTGGTCTATTATTATGATTTGATATATATAGGTTAAACCTATAACTCAACAACATTTTTGTTGACGTTTTAAGCATGTTTATTCTCAGGTGATTATTAAGAGCTTCCGCTGTCGCATACTTAAATAAGGACGAGATTTGGAGTCCATGCTTGTATGATATTGTGTAAAAACTGCATTCAAGAAACTTATTTTGTTGTAACATATTTGTATTGTAAACCATTATGTAATGGTCGTGTGTAAACAGGATATTTTAGATTATCATTATTTGATAATCTACGTAAAGCTTTTTAAAACCTTTATCTATGAAATAAAGGTTATGGTTTGTTTTAAAAATGAATGCAGTCTTTGAAAAATGTCTCATATAGAGGTCAAAACCTCGCAACGAAATCAATTAATATGGAACGTTTTTAATCAATAAGAACGGGACATTTCAGTTCTAGTCAATACGCAAGTCGTTCAGCAAAGGCAATAAAGACACGTAATTCATAAGTCCAGAAATAATCATGCATTCTGGTTTTACTAAGACTATTTCCTATCCTTGGTCTTGTGGAAAATAACCGTTGTGACCGTTGACAATATAGCACGTTGTAACATTTTCCAAAGGACTGGGGTTACGTAATGCCCAACAGCCCCGTAACAATCTAAAAACCTTGTTTCTCACCCAGGCTACTGAATCCGACACTTGTGGAAATGTTTTATTTAACAGTTGTAATCCGATATTCTTTTTCTCACTTTGGTGAGAAGCGAACATCACTAACCCGTAAATATAAGATGCTTCTTTATGTTGCATGTTAGAAGCTCTTTCTAAAGAACGAAGACCTATGTTGGGATATGTGGAGTTAAAATAGGTTCTTAACCCGTAGCGTAAAATTGCATTTGTGTTCCCCGCACTTAATGCTTTAAAGAAAATACGGCGTAACTTAAGGTCTCTCCAATGTGATATACCCCATCTTTCAAAGGAAAGCCTTTTATAAACTAAGGCATGCCTGGAACGTCTTTCAAATGTTCGACAAACTAATTTCGCCATAAATAATTGTGCCGATGAATTCTGACCAACTCTAGACAAAATTTCATCAATCAAATCTCCTGGTAGGTCTTCTAAAATATTTGGTTGTCTATCCTTAACGTCCATTGTGTGTTTTTATACTGTAAAATAGACGAGGATTAGATTACAACTCTTTGTACATGAGTACCACAACATATAGTACTTAATATCTACCGCCCCTTCACCCTTCCATCTAGTCTCTTGAACACACCCTATGTCCACATTACTCTTTAGAAGGGTATCAACGAGCTCAATCCTCTTGCCTGTCAATGTTCCTATATTCCAACTATTTACTCTAATCCTACCAAGGATGGCTACCCTACTACCGCCTCTAACCCCTCTGGTCCTACCCACCCCTAAACTAGGAGGACATGACCTCAAGTGACCATAGGTATGCGTAAGATCTATATTAACCTATACATCAAAAATATGAACCAAGTGAAAGCTAAAACACACACTTGCGAACAAGATTAGAGTTAACTAAACTATGTTCTAGTGATTACAAGTTTAAATTTTTGAATAAGATAGTTATATATATATATATATATATATATATATATATATATATATATATATATATATATATATATATATATATATATATATATATATATATATATATGAATCGAATGATGTTATGAACATCATTACTACCTCAATTATAGTAGATAAACCTACTGGAAGTGACAAGAAATAGTCTAGCTTCAAAGGATCTTGGATGGCTTGAAAGTTCTTGAAGAAGAATCATAACACGAAAACAAGTTCAAGTAATATTTTTACTCGAATTAAGATAGTTTATAGTTATAGAAATTGAATCAAAGTTTGAATATGAGTACTACCTTGAATAAGAAAGATAACCTACTATAAATAACAAAGGTTTCTTGATCTTGGATGATTACTTGGAATGGATTAGAAAGCTTGGAAGTAGACTTGCAAACTTGAAAGGGTTCTTGAAGTTTACTTTCATAGTTGTTTTGAAAGTTGATCTAAGTTAGGATTTATGAACTAGATTGAGCTAGATTTTGTTGAAGATGATGAAGAACACTTAGAACAATGAGAGAACACTTGAGAGAGAGTTGTTTGATGCATGAAAGTTGAATGAAAATGTGTTTGTGCAAGTGTGTGTTCACGTGAAGAATGGAGTCAAGATAAAGGCTCCATATGTTTGATTTTTAGTGTAATCATTCATGCTAGTTGCCAAATGATGGTTCCCACATGTCTTGGTGACTCACAAGGGCTGCTAAGAGCTGATCATTGAAGTGTATATACCAATAGTAAATACATCTAGAAGCTGTGTATTTTACGAGTACGAATACGGGTGCATACGAGTAGAATTGTTGATGAAAATGAATGATAATGTAAATGTAAGTATTTTTGTTAAGTAGAAGTACTTTGATATTTGTCATGAAGTCTTTCAAAAGTGTAATAATACCTCTTAATACACTACATGTATATACATTTTAACTGAGTCGTTAAGTCATCGTTAGTCGTTAGATATAATTGTTGTTTCAAAACCTTTAAGTTAACGATCTTGTTAAATATAATTAATCCATTGTTATTATACTTAAATAAGATGTTAAATTGTTATTTTAACATGATAACATGGTGTATGAATATATCTTAACATCATATATATATGTTAGAATACTATTACAACGATACTCGTTACATATATATATTGTTTTGAAATTCTTAAGTTAGTAGTCTCATCTTACTTGTGTAGTTCATTGTTAATACACTTAATGATATAATTAAGTATCATTTTATCATGTTAAACATAGTGTGTTAATATCCTAATACAATACATATGTATTTATTTTAATTAAAACGTTGTTATAACGATAATCATTATATATATATATCGTTTCGAGTTTCTTTAATTCAGTAGTTTCATTTTATGCATATAACTCTTTGTTAATATACTTTGTGAGATATTTACTTATCATTATATCATGTTAATATATATATATATATATATATATATATATATATATATATATATATATATATATATATATATATATATATATATATATATATATATATATATATATATATATCATCATGTCATTTTTACAAGTTTTAACATTCGTGAATCGCCGGTCAACTTGGGTGGTCAATTGTCTACATAAAACTCATTTCAAATAATCAAGTCTTAACAAGTTTGATTGCTTAACATGTTGGAAACATTTAATCATGCAAATATAGTTTTCATTTAATATATAATCATGGAAAAGTTCGGGTCACTACAAATATTTCCTCAAATCTCTTTCAATTATCACTCACTAAAATCTCTAAGTGTGGGGTCATCCCTGCACCAAACTCAGAGATTCTAGAGGCACTGTCCTTAATTTATTAAATATAAAATATTCTATTTCGGAGAACATTAGGACAATGTTCCTCTAAGTGTGGGGTACTGGGTAAAAGTTTAAAGACAAGTAACCGTGAAAACGCCGAAGTTTTGAAAAATTCTTTTGTCTAAAAGTAACTAGCAAAGAATATATACGTAATTTTGAAAAAAATTCTTACCTCATTTTACCCGAAAGATTCTATAAAAATTGCTAGAAATCAGTTTTCGAAACATTTACTTGAACGGAACGATTAAGCTAAAAACTCATGGTTTACGTCAAAAGATTTCTTTCGACAAAATATGTTAAAGGCTACGCATGACCAAGCACGACCCCTACTCCCAAAAAGTGAGGACTTTTGGACAAAGTATCTGTACGATCCATGAAATCCACAGTACTTTGTCAATTCAATTGATGAGCGTGCCGGTGTACGGTTCAATTTAGAACTTGGTTCTGACATTCGTTTCAAGGCCAATGGTTAGTAAGCACCATACGTGGTGTAGGTGCGATACTCCTTCCGAAATCATTCTGAATAGAGAAGACAAAGAGCCATCCATTTCCGTTTTCAAAGAGTTGATGAATCAGAAATATTCACCCAAAATTCACTTCCAAAATACACTACCCATTCACCTTCATTCCCTTTCCATTTATAAAAAAGATCCAGAGATTAACGAAGAGATAGATCGATCAAAATTCACTTCAAAAGCACTTGTTGAAAACATTCTGAACCCCTGATTGTTTTTGATAGGTTAGAGACCTATTTTTGGTGAAATATCACTTCCTCTCTGGGCACCAGGAACGAAAGAAAAAAGTTATGAAGAAAGGGTCCGATATATATATATATATATATATATATATATATATATATATATATATATATATATATATATATATATATATATATATATATATATAAAGATGATGAATAAAAGAGGAAAGTCTCTAATAAATGCAAGAAAACCCAAGAAGTTGCCCAGAGGAGAATCACCAGAGGAGCCAAGAAAATTCTAGACAAAGTCTTAGCAAAATCCGCATCTTCCAAGGAAAACTCTTACAGAACTTAAGCCGTTATTTATCCAAAAAGGATACTCTGAAGAATCAAAATCTATCAATTT
Source organism: Rutidosis leptorrhynchoides (assembly GCF_046630445.1). NCBI lineage: Eukaryota > Viridiplantae > Streptophyta > Magnoliopsida > Asterales > Asteraceae > Rutidosis > Rutidosis leptorrhynchoides. The sequence continues at coordinate 171,287,106 of NC_092341.1, forward strand.
TCTCAAAAATCAAAAGATCTGGATACCTTTCACCCATCCATAAAATTTTCAAACCCTATAACCCGTCTTCCTCTTGAAAGAATGCCTTGGAAGAAGATCAGTGCCGTCCTTACTTAACCGGTGGAGATATCGATGCTTTACCAATCCTATGATGAGAACTATTACACGACTGGCTTCTGAGTGACAATACAACTAGAATAGGGCACCCTAAACACTTGAGTGATATGAGTGATCCGCTAGTAAGAAGCCTGCTCATGTATACTCTACATCTGAGAGTTAGAAAGTACGCCTTTTTTGTGACAACCCGAGAATTTCCGAACAAATTTAAACTTGATCTTTATATATTCCGACATGATAAGCAATGTCTGTAATGTTGAAATCTCAAAAACTTTGAATTATGTTCATGTAAGCAATTACCCTTCGACTGCTCTTGACCATTCACGAACAATTATGTGTAAATATATATATATATATATATATATATATATATATATATATATATATATATATATATATATATATACATATGTGTGATTATTAAACTGAGATATATTAATAAAACATTTAATGGTTTAGTTGATATAAATATAAGCTATCAGATCTATTTTATGAACTTGGAAACGTTATCAAAGTAGTGAATGAATAATACTTTACATGAACGTATTTGTTCAATGTAAGTTTAATATATTTATCGATGAGATTAAAATATAATATCAAATGATTGATTTATCAGATACATAGCGATGAGATTAACTTTCAATGCAATGATTGCCTCGTGTCTGTGAAAAGATAATTATTTCGTTTTCATATTATTGAAAACGTTTATGATATAGGTGAAACCTTTTAAAGAATGAAGTTGAATATATACAATAAGTCGGAATGTAAATTGTTAGAACTATATATATAAATAACTTGCATCGTGTATTTAAAATGTGTTTATGAATATTGAATATATATTATTTCAAAATTAGCTAAATAAACGATAATAACATTTGGTTATTCGATTCGATTGATTTTTAGAACGTTTGAGAATTTAAAATAAACGTTGGCGCATAAATGAATTATATCAAATTAAGCTCTAGAGCATAAACGTTAGGTGATATAATAATATCTATTATTTAAACGATTTTAAATTATATTGAACGTTGTAATATATTTATTTTTTTTTTAAAACTAAAATGTAATATTATTAAATAAATATTTCAATCTTATATAATATGTACAAAATTATATTTTTCTTTGAGAATATATATATATATATATATATATATATATATATATATATATATATATATATATATATATATATATATATATATATATATATATATATATATATATATATATATATATACACTTTGCAAAGTGATTAATTATAATATTAACTAGATATAAAACGTTTTGATTTAAATTATCATATGTATATATAACGAGACAACGATTTATAGAAGCAAATGACCAAAACATTCAAATGTACAAGTTACATTTCATGGAGTATAATTATTGGTGAAATAAGTCTAATTGTTGATAAAGGTACGTGTCGCGAAATGTAAAATACAAGTTTTCTAAGCGTACGAAAAGACGTTCAAAAAACCAGAACCGGCACGTAAGTCGAGCGTCAACGTACAATTCATCGGTGCTAAAATTACAAATCAACTATGCACGAGAATATAATATAATATTTAATTAATTCTAAAGATTAAATATATTATATATTAAATAATATATATAATAACTTATGTTACACAAATGAAGTGTCGGCAAGAATGGCTACACAGGCTAATTCCCATGCGATCGCATGGGGGTTAGGTGGGCGTAATGTTGTTTAAAATGCACGATTTCGGTTCCATTTTTCATCCACTCTCTCAATTCTCTCTATAATGCTCCGTATTACTTATCTTATTTATTTATTTTAATTATTAATATTATTATTAAAGATTATTATTAATCTTATGATATTAATATTAGTAGCATTATTATTAGTAGTATTATACATAAAATATTACGAAGAGGTCATAAGCGAGTCATTTTCAAAACGGATTTTATGAGCGGGATAGGGCTAAGGAAATTATGGGTTATAGCTATGGATGTGATGGATAATGTTCATGGGTATGCTCGTGAGGTCAATTTAGTGTTTATCATCTCCGTTGCGTCTACGTACCTTTCTTGTAATATTGAATCTCAATATTGATATATGAGCACTCATAACTTAACTTTTATATATTAATAGTATATCCCTGACTAGTGCTCGAGTATATAGCATTGTGCATGCTTGTATGTTTAATATTGTTGTTAGATAGATTATGTTGAATCCTGAATTAGTTACATATGCGGTTGAGATAAGGTATAAGATATGCATGTCGTTGGAAAGCTAGCGAAAAATTAAGAACTTTTCATTTAGATATCGAATGGTTTCGATGAACGGATTAGACGTTATAGTCAATTGAATATTTGTATTATTATTAAAAATAATTATTAATATCGTCGTTATTATCGTCGTTATAGTTTTTATCTACTTATTATTGTTATTATTATTATTATTATTATTATTATTATTATTATTATTATTATTATTATTATTATTATTATTATTATTATTATTATATTTATTAATATTATCATTATAAATATAAGTATTATTATTAAAAATTGTTATGGTCATTGTTATTATTATTGTTATTATCATTAAAAATTATTATTTATATTATCATTATTATTATCATAATTATTAGTATTATCATTAATATTATTATAAAACTTATTAGTATCATTATCATTAAAACTAATATTAGTATCATTTAATTATTATGATTACAATTATTATCATTATTATGAATGCGATATAAAAGAGAACTAATAGCTATTAAACAAATCGATTAGGAAATAATGAGTATGAGTATCATGATGAAAATAAAATATTTTAAGATATTAATTTAAGAGAAAAATATCATTTTTTATTTTTATTTTTATTATTAAAAGTATTATTATTAATATTTAAAACTATCATTTTATCAAAAATTATTATTTATAGGAATATCATTGTTAATATAAAATATCATTTTCATTTTAATAAAAATTACCATTTTATCATAATATCATTTTTTAGTAAATATTATTATTATTATTAAGTAGAATAATAATAAATATTATTACAAAATAATACATTTTTACGTACTATTGTTATTATCGATATTATTTTACCAAATAAATATGTGATATAAAGATATTTTACTACGTGTAATAAAATTACATTAATAATACCTATCATATTATTTTTAGGATATTAATATAAATTTTTATTAATAAATAATTTATATTATTTACTTTAATAAAATCTGTTAAATATATTTAAATATATTAAACAACTATAATTAATTTATATAATAATAATCATGTATAGATGTTGAAAGTTATATTGGATCAAGTTGACTTTTGTTGACTTTTGCATATTAGTCTCGAGCATTAGGATTGTGATACACTACGATTTGACCTAAATTGTTAGACAGATATTGACCAATATATAAATATATATAATTAATATAGGTTCGTGAATCCGAGGCCAACCTTGTACTTGTTCAATGCCGTCATATGTATTTTTACTTAAAAATACAGTATTGTGAGTTTCATTTGATCCCTTTTTAAATGCTTTTGCAATATATATTTTTGGGAATGAGAATACATGCGCTTTTATAAATGTTTGACGAAATAGACACAAGTAATTAAAACTACATTATATGGTTGAATGGATCGAAACCGAATATGCCCCTTTTAGCCTGGTAATCTAAGAATTAGGGAACTGAACCCTAATTGACGCGATTCCTAAAGATAGATCTATGGGCTTACCAAACCCCATTCTGGAATTTGGAATGCTTTAGTACTTCGAAATTTATCATATCCGATGGGTGTCGCGGAATGATGGGGATATTCTATATGCATCTTGTTAATGTCGATTATCAGGTGTCCAATCCATATGAATAAATTTTATAGCAGTGAGCAGACCTGCACCTTGAAACGAAAAATGAAATCTTGTGGTCTATTAAAATAATGGAAATGTTTGTTTATGATAAACTAATGAACTCACCAACCTTTTGGTTGACACTTTAAAGCATGTTTATTCTCAGGTATGAAAGAAATCTTCCGCTGTGCATTTGCTAATTTTAGATACATTACTTGGAGTCATTCATGACATATTTCAAAAGACGTTGCATTCGAATTGTTGAGTTCATCAAGATTATTATTAAGTCAATTATAGTTGGATGTATTATGAAATGGTATGCATACTGTCAACATTCGATGTAAAGAAAGTTTGTCTTTTAAAAACAAATACAATGTTTGTAAAATGTATCATATAGAGGTCAAATACCTCACAATGTATCCATATGTTATTGTATTCATCCTTATAGATTAGGACGGGTCGCTTCATTTTTCACTATGGACGCGATTGAAACCTAGCGACTAAAACCATCAAAGTTCAAAACTTTTTCTAATACTTTCGAAAGATGTGACGACTTCTGATGAAGTCATAATAAAAGATCTGAGGATAGGCGAGGGAGAATCTATTAGAAAGATCCTTATATTCCCACTATTTGCTTGAGGACAAGCAAAGCTAAGTGTGGGGTATTTGATATCGGCCAAAAAGTCACATTTTTACCCCCGATATTGGGCCCTAAAACCCATAAATTTCCAAACTTTCTCACAAAAATAATTGCTTTGTTGGTTGATTTTGTAGATTAAGTAATTACAAAGGCGATGAAAAAAGAATCAAGTAAAATGGAGCTAAAATGAAGAATCTAGAGCGAAAACAGTGAAAGACAAGAAAACAAGTTACGATCCTGGAAATCAGGCTGACCAGGCAAGCCAAATGGCCTGCTAAATGGCTTGCCTGGCTCATAAACGGCCTGCTAAATAGTCCAAGCAAACGGCCCAAGCAAACGGCCTGGCTTGCCAAACGGCCTGCCAGCCGTTTGCAGGCAAAAATCAAGTCTATTTAAAGGGCCTTCTCCATCCATTTCAACACACACTCAATTTACAATTCATTTTATATTTTCAAGTTTTAGGTTAGTTTTTAGTAGTCGCTAGCTTAGATTTTATTTTCCAGAGGATATCCCAGCAAGTCCCTGCGATCTCGGGCAGATTTCTTCGGCCTTTTCAGGGTTTTATCCGAAATTCTTGTCTTTTGTATTAAACATGTATTCTTATCTTTTATGTTTAATAATGCGTTCCGATATTACCATGATAGCTTAAGTAATCTGTATGTTGCCATGATAGAAGTTTGGGTTAGCGTAATTATGTTAAATTAGTACGGTAATTGTTATTATGCTGAACTAGGAAGTCTGATATAATTGTATGCTAGCATCTTGAGGATTGACCAACCTAGGTTGTGATCAGGACTTGTCCACCTATATGAACTTAGCTACTTCTTAAGATTAAGACCCCTGGTTATACTGTATCTGAAGATTCTATGAACTCGGTATGGCCGGAGTTCCCGAGAGGCATTTAATGCGCTTTTAGGACACGGAACCTAGGAATTGAGACATGAATGACCTAGTATGCCTATTGACTGTTCCAAAGAGACCTCTTAGGAGCTATTAAGATCGAGCTAGTGCCCTGACTGTATGATCCAAACCTATTGCATGTTCTTGTTTGATTGTTGCCCTAGGATTAAGTCATACCAACTGTCTAGGTACCTGTTAGGTTTCTATCCGCTTTACTTTCAGTATATCAACTTTAATGCTGTATAACAGTTGTTTTGGTTTGATCTCATTAGTATGATAAAATGGCTGTTAGTTTTCATTTCAGGTTTTGTCAACTTAACCCGACGGACTCCTTCCGTTTGTGATCAGTGTTCAATCAACACGACACATTGTTATTCAGTTAACCAAATTGATAATGAGGGTTAGGATAAGAACTCAACTCACTAATAAACCTAGTACTTTACTAAGGGTAACCTCCGAAGTATTGTCACGTTTCAATTATACAACCACGTGACATACTTTTCACTGCTCAACGAGAACTCTGAGAGTTTAGAGATAAGTAGGTCTGTGTAATTGGCTCATCCAACCAGATCTACACCATTTCAATCATAAGCTTTAATGTCAATATAATTACCTTTCCCTAACCCAAACTGATATCTTGGTCAACATTTCCCTGATCTGCACACTCCGGACATCCTCTCACTTTATTTACTTTTTCTGCAATTAGGATTTTAGCTTAAACCAACTACTATCTTTTATCCAGGTAATTTAAATAAAAGACAATTATCCACTTGATCTTCAATTCGTTAAACCATTCAAAAGCACGACCCTAGGTTAACTACACCATCTACATTAGAAAGTTAAGAGTAAATTTAGGCCCCGTACAATATAAATTAAACGACAACTTCTCTGTGCTATATCAAATTTGACGCCCTGCGACCTAACGACACCGCACGAACAAAACCGTCTATTTTGGCTATATCAGTCGCCCATAAAGCATCTCATACGGTGGCATTCCAATACTAGCATGGTAGCTATTATTGTACGAGAACTCCACCAATGGAAAATTCTCATCCCAACTTCCACCAAAGTCAATTACACATGCCCGAAGCATATCCTCCAAGGTTTAGATGGTCCTTTTGCTTTGACCGTCCATTTGAGGATGAAAAGCAGTGCTCAACTTCACTTGAGTACCCATTTCAGTATGAAACTTACCCCAAAATCGAGAGGTAAAGCGCGTATCTCGATCCGAAACAATAGACACCGGTAACCCGTGTCTTGAAATCACCTCCTTAATAAACAACCTTGCCAACATCTCCGACGAAATCGCCTCGTGTATATGAAGAAACAAGGCACTTTTCGTCAACCGATCAACGATTACCCAAATTGTATCATATTGGGTTCTCGCCGTTTATAGCAACTTAGTGATAAAATCCATGGTAAGATGCTGCCACTTCCACTTCGGGATCTCTAATGGTTGCACCATACCATAAGGCTTTTGATGCTCGGCCTTAACTTGTAAGTAAGTAACACATTGCTCAACATACTTAACCACATCACGCTTCATACCGGGCCACCAATACTCTTTTTTCAAGACAATATACATTTTTATAGCACCAGGATGAAAAGAATACTTCGATTTGTACGCCTCATCGAGTAGCACCGCACAGTGACCACCGAATTTTGGCACCCACACGCGACCTTGAAAGCACAACAACCCATGCGTGCCTAGGACAATTGACTCTATTTTCCCTTGAATTCGCTCTTCACGCTTATGATTAACAAATGCCTCAATTTGAACCTCACCGAGTTTCTCGAGAAAATCATTCGAAAGAATCGTTCACAATGACTTTACTTGCAAACTCGAGACTTGGTTCTTTCGGCTTAACGCATCCGCAACCACATTTGCTTTACTCGGATGGTAAAGTATCTCAAGATCATAATCCTTCAACAAATCCAACCATCGTCTTAAATCGCGTTGATCAAAGAAGTACTTTAAATTCTTATGAACCGAATAAACCGTACACTTAACACCATAAAGGTAATGGCGCCAAATTTTCAATGCATGAACCACCGCCGCCAACTCAAGATCATGAGTCGGGTAGTTCTTCTCGTGCTCTTTTAGTTGTCTCGAGGTCACCTTACCCCTTTGCATAAGAACACAAACGAGCCCACTAATCGAGGCATCACAATACACCACCATGTCTTCCACCCCTTCCGGTAACACTAACACCGGAGCTTGACACAATTTGCTCTTCAATAATTGAAAAGCATTTTCTTGAACATCACCCCATTTGAACTTTACATTCTTCCGAGTGAGCTTCGTTAAGGATGAAGCAATCTTGGAAAAATTTTGAATAAACCGACGATAATAGCCGGCCAATCCGTGGAAACTTTGAACTTTTGTAGGTGTAGTCGGTCGTTCCCAACTCTTAACCGCTTCAATTTTCCCCAGATCCACTTTAATCCCCTCGTGGTTCACAATATGGCCAAGCAATTGTAATTCCCTTAAACAAAATTCACACTTGGAGAATTTTGTATAAAACTTCTCCTTATGCAACGTCTTCAATATCTCGCGCAAATGATGATCATGCTTCTTCATACTCTTTGAATAAATGAGTATGTCGTAAATGAACAAAATTACCGACTTGTCCAACATAGGTTGGCACACTCGGTTCATAAGGTCCAAGAATACCGCAGGCGCATTCGTAAGACAATAAGGCATCACAACGAACTCAAAATGCCCATATCGCATCCGAAACGCCGCATTCTCAATATCTTCCTCACGAATCTGCATTTGATGATAACCGGATCGCAAGTCAATCTTAGAGAAATAACACGCACCTTGAAGTTGATCAAACAAATCGTCAATCCTAGGAAACGGATAACGATTCTTGATCGTCACCATATTGAGCTCACGGTAATCATTTCACATACACATACTACCATCCTTCTTCCTCACAAACAAGACCGATGGCGAGCTACTAAGTCGAATAAAACCCCTTTCAACAACTCTTGGGTTTGGTTCAATAATTCATGCATCTCATTTGGTGCCAAACGATAGGAAGTTTTGGCAATGCGATTAGCCCCCATAACCAACTCGATGCGAAACTCCACTTGTCTTACCGGTGGAACACCCGGTAATTCATCAGGAAAAACATCCTCAAATTCATTAACAACGGGAATAGATTTAATGGAAGGTGGCCCATCACGAGTGTCAACCACACGGGCTAGATAAGCCATACCTCCACTAGACACGAGTCGGCGCGCCCGAGAATAAGTACAAATATGCACGAGACGTCTTAGAGCTTCACCATACACGATTAGCTCTTCCCCACTTGGGGTTCTTACCCTTACAAATTTCCCATGACAATCAAGATTAGCTTTATTATGATTGAGCCAATCCATACCCACCACGACATCAAATTCACCCAAGGTAATAGGAACCAAGTCAATATCAAACTTCTCTGTCCCCAAATCAATAACACAATTTTTATATTCCCCATTAGCCACCAAGAATCTACCATCCGCGATCTCAACTTGTAAAGTAAAGTCCCGATCACATAAGGATCAATCTAAAGTAGCCGTATATTTTAAGGAAACATACGACATATCCACCACTATCAAATAGAACCTTAGTGGGTTTAGAGTTAACCAAGAAAGTACCTAAAACCACTTCATTAGACTTCTTAGCATCATCAGTAGTCATCATGAAATTTCGGCCCCTCGCGGGTGTGACAACCTGGAAATTTCCGACCAAATTTAAAACTTAATCTTCATATTTTTTCGACACGATAAGCAAAGTTTGTAAAGTTGAATCTAAAAAATTTTGTAACTACATTCATGTAATCAATTACCCCTTTGACTGTGCTTGATGATTCACGAACATTTATGTGTATAGATATGTATATATTATATATAGTTATATTAATTGAAAACGTTAACAAAGTATTAGATGTATAATAATTTACATCAACGTATTTGTTTCAATATAAATTTATTATATTTATCGACGAAATTAAAAGATAATATCAAATGATTGATTTATCAGATACATTGTGATATGATTACGTATCTCTGTTGTGAGGTCCACTGTGATTTAATAAATCTATTCTTTTTAACGCTATTCGGAATAAATGGTAAAGTGATTACAAGTAAGAACAAAGTGTCACTTAACGAGTATTAGATAAAAGTTAGTGGAGATTCTTGTTTGATTTCCAATACATGATTTACTATATTCCACTCGTGACTTTTATTAAGATAACAATTTAGTTTTCATATTATTTAACATGAAAGTGAAATTAGGGAATATAGATAACTTTAAAAATGAATATCGACAAGATAAGAAAAATGACATTTTTCATTAAGGTAATTTCATGTGTTTATCTAACCTTCGGACTATATCTTACGCTTCACCAACAAATAGTAATTTAAAAACTTGAAAACCTGTTATGAGTTATATACGATTTTACTTTTCTAAAAAAATTTATGATATAGCGATTCCCATTAGTTTAACCTCTAAACAAAATGATTCCTAAATATATCAAACTTTGAAAAACAAATTATAATATTTATTTGATTTTGTTCAAACGTACTAAAATGTTTTCAATATAAAAAGAACTTTATTATTAAAATGTTTTATAAGATAATCTGTTTATGAATTTTGATGGATTTAATTACAGCTCATATTATAAATTACAAGTATATATAATGTTTCAAAAACGTAAACGTGATACGACATAATATTCTTTTATTATTTACACGATTATAAATGAACTTTGAAATATAATTACTTTTTAAAAACTAAAATATAACATTATTAAAATATTTCAATTTTATATAATATGTTTAAATTTATATTGAAAATATATATATATATATATATATATATATATATATATATATATATATATATATATATATATATATTTTACAAAGTGATTATTTATAATATTAACTAGATACAAAACCTTTTGGATTTAAATAAATATTATCACATGTATATATAACGAGACGTCGATTCATAGAAGCAAATGACCATAATACTCAAAGGTATAGTTTACATTTCTTATAATATAAATTATTGGGATATAAGTCTAATTATTGTTAAGAGTACGTACCGCGAAACATAAAGTACTAGTTTTCTCAGCGTACGAGTTAACGTTCGAGAAACCGAAACCGGGCCGTAAGTCGAGCGTAAATGTACGAGTCATCGGAACAAATTTTACAAACTAACTATGCATGTAAATATTATATAATATATAAATAATTATATAAATTAAATATATTATATATAAATATTAATAAAAACTGTCGGCAACTAAAAGTTAAACGATTGAGTGCAGTCCAGCTAGGCCATGCGATCGCATGGCCATTGCACCTCTGACCCATGCGATCGCATGTCAGGGTGGGAGAGATTAGGTTCTATAAATTGATCGATTTGGTTCCAGACTGATGCATTCAAACTCTCGACTCTCTCTCTATATGTATAAATAATAATAATAATAATAATAATAATAATAATAATAATAATAATAATAATAATAATAATAATAATAATAATAATAATAATAGTTATTATTATTATTATTATTATTATTATTATTATTATTATTATTATTATTATTAAGATTATTATTATTATTAATCTTAGTATTATAATTAAGTTATATTATTATTAGTATTATCTCTATACATAAAATATTACAACGAGGGTATGTTCGAGTTATTTCAAAATGGATTTTTCGAGCGGGATAAAGCTAAGGAAATTATGGGTTATAGCTATGGAGGTTATGGGTATTGTTCGGGAGTATTGCTCGTGAGTCAAACTAGTGTTTATCATCCCTGTTGCATCTACGTACTTTTCTGCAATATTGAATCTCAATATTGATACGTGAGCAATCATATCTTATCTTTTATATATTAATAGTATATCCCTGACTAGTGTTCGAGTATATATGATTATGCATGCTTGAATGTTTATTTTCATCGTTATATAGTTTATGATAATTCATGAATTTAATACATATGCTACTGAAATAAGGTATATGATATGCATGTCGTTGAAAACTGACGAAAAATTAATAACTTTTCATTTAGAAATCATATGGTTTCGATGAACAGATTAAAAGATATGGTCAACTGAATTATTATTAATTTTAGTATTATTATTGTTAAAATGATTATTATTACTATCGTCGTTATTATCGTCGTTATTATTGTCGTTATTATTATTATTATCTAATAATAATAATTATTATTATTATTATTATCATTATCGTTATTAATATAAGTATTATTATTAAAAATTGTTATTGTTATTATTATTACTATCGTTATTATCATTAAGGTTATTATTAATATCATTATTATTATTATTATTATTATTATTATTATTATTATTATTATTATTATTATTATTATTATTATTATTATTATTATTATTATTATTATACTTATTAGTATCATTATCATTAAAACTAATATTAGTATCATCTAACTATTATGATTACTATTATTATCATTAATATAATATGAATGCGATATAAAAGAGGACTAAAAGCTATTAAACAAGTCGATTAGGAAATAATGAGTATGAATATCATGATGAAATTAAAATATTGTAGGATATTGATTTAGATAAAAATATCATTTTTACTATTTTTATCATTATTATTATTATTAAAAATATCATTAATATTAAAACTATCATTCTTATTAAAATTATCTTTTTAATAAAAAAATCATTGTTATTATAAAATATCATTATTATTATCATTTTAAGTATTATAATTATTAAAAATTATTATTTTGAATAGAATTATTATTTGAAACGACCCGTCCTAATTCATCTGAACGAATACATTACATTTGGTTATATCGCGAGGTACTTGACCTCTATATGATACATTTTACAAACATTGCATTCATTTTAAAAGACAAACTTTCATTTCATCAAAATTTGACAGGCATGCATACCATTTCATAATATCCAACTATAAATGATCTAATATGTCATTTACTTGATCATAATCTTTTCTGAACTCAATGACTTGAATGCAATATCTTTTGAAATATGCCATTAATGACTCCAAGTAATATCTATAAAATGAGCAAATGCACAGCGGAAGATTTCCTTAATACCTGAGAATAAACATGCTTTAAAGTGTCAACCAAAAGGTTAGTGAGTTCATTAGTTTATCATAATTAATCATTTCTATAATTTTAGTAGATCACAAGATTTTCATTTTCATTTTTCATAAACATCATCTCATATCAGGCATTTCACAAAAACTGCATAGAGATAAAAGTCATTCATATGGTGAACACCTGGTAATCGACATTAACAATGTGACAACCCAGAAATTTCCAACCAAATTTAAACTTTAATCTTTATATGTTTCCGACACGATAAGCAATATTTGTTAAGTTAAATTTCAAGAATTTTAAACTATGTTCATACATTCATTCAACCTCGACCAAGTTCAAACAATTCACGAACCATAAAACAAATATGATTATATATGTATACGTGTATATATATTATAACTTGAAACGTAAACAAAATATTAGATTAAATACTTTATATGATTGTATCTGTTTCAAAATGTTTATCAATGGAATTAGAAGATAAGATCAAATGATTGAATTATCAGATATATTGAATTATGATTACAAGTCTCTGTTGAAAGGCCCACGTTGATTTGAGAAATCTTTCCATTTTAACAATATTCGGAAAATGATAAAGTGATTTATAAATAAGAACAAATTGTCATTCATTGAGAACTAGACAAAGGATAGTGGAAGATTAAATCTCATAACGACTCAATTGATCTATTTAGTTGCAAACGTACAAAAACGTTTTCAGTTTAAAAAGAACTTTATTATTAAAACGTATATAACTTTTATAAATATCTAGAACCACTTTTGACAACTCATTACTTAACTAGTATGATAAAGATAACGATATTTATATTTTATTTTATTAAATATATATAACGATTTAAATTAATATTATATATATTTATACGCGTATTATACGTACATAGTTTTATACTTTTACTATACTTAAACTTTACCCTTACTTTATTTTTACTTTACTTTAACTTTAATAATTCATACTTTAATAATTTACTTTAATAATTCGTACTTTAATAATTCGTACTTTAATAATTCACTTTAATAATTCATACTTTAATAATTCACTTTAATAATTCATACTTTAATAATTCACTTTAATAATTCATACTTTAATAATTCACTTTAATAATTCAAAAATCTATTATAAATAGAATTCAATAGGTTTCATTATTTCATAGAAACTTGAAAATATTTTTCTCTAAACTTTCTCAATCGATTTACATATATATATTTACTCCGTATTATTTCAAGATATTATTAGTATACATAAAATATTACAACGGAGTGCTGTCCGAGTGATTTCAAAATTGTTTTTCGAGTTGGATAGGATTAAGGAAATTATGGGCTATAGCTATGGAGGTGATTGAATATGGTTCATGGGTATGCTCATGAGGTCAATATAGTGTTTATCATTTCCGTTGCGTCAACGTTCCTTTCCTGCAATATTGAATCTCGATATTGATACGTGAGTACTCATAATTTAACTTTTACATACTAATAGTGTATCCCTGACTAGTGCTCGAGTATTTAGGATTATGCATGCTTGTACTTTTGATATTGCCCTTAGACAGGTTAGGTTGAATCTTGAATTAGTTACACTTGCAGTTGAGATAAGGTATAAGATATGCATGTCCTTGGAAAGCTAGCGAAAAATTAAGAACTTTTTCTTTAGATATCGAATGGTTTCGATGAACGGATTAGAAGTTATAATCAATTGAATTTTTGATATTTTTATTAAAAATGATTATTATTATCGTCGTTTTTATCGTCGTTCTAGTTTTATCTTATTATTATCATTATTATTATCTTTATCAATAAAAGGGATTTATCAATAAAAATTGTTATTTTTTATTTATTTATTACTATCGTTATTATCGTTAAAGTTATTATTAGTATTATTATTATTATTATCATTATTAATATATATATCATTATTTAAAAATGGTTATTGTTATTGTTATTATTATTATTACTATATTATCATTAAGATAATTATTAGTATTATCGTTAATAATGTTATAGTAACTATCATTATTAATATTAGTGTAATTAAAACAAATATTTGTAACACCTAATTATTTTGATTACTATTATTATCATTATTATGGACACGATATAAAAGATGATTTAAAAGCTATTAAACAAAATGATTAGGAAATAATGAGTAAGAGTATCATGATGAAATTAAAATATTATAAGATATTGATTTAGATAAAATTATCGTTCTTATTATTTTTATCATTACTATTATTATTAAAAGTATCGTTAGTATTAAAACTATCATTTTAACAAAAATTATCATTTTAATAGAAATGTCATTGTTACTATAAAATATCATTATTATTATTATTTTAAATTTAAATAGAATTATTATTTTAAAGATAATATTAAAAATTATCGTAAATATTAAAGTTATCATAATTAGAATTATCGTTTTATCATAATGTCATCTTAGTAATTATAAATATTGATATTTTTATAATAATAATTATTATTACAAAATAATACAACTTTTACTTACTATCATTATAGATATTATTTTATCAAATAAATATGTGATACAAACATATTTTACTACGTGTAATAACTTACTTTAATAATACCTATCATATTATCTTTATGATATTAAATGAACCCTATAAATTTTATTAATTAAAATATATAAAAGTATATTTTATTATATAAATTTAATATAAAATTTTATTTTTTAATAAATAAATTATATTATTTACTTTAATAAATCTTTTAAAAATATTTAAAAATATAAAATGACGATATTTAAACTATATATTAATCATGTATAGATTTTTGGAAATTATTTTGAGTCAAATTTACTTTTGTTGACTTTTGCATATTAGTCTCGAGCATTAGGATTGTGGTACACTATGACTTGACCTAATTTGTTAGACAAATATTGACCAACACATAAATATATATAATTAATTTAGGTTCATGAATCCGAGGCCAACCTTGCACTTGTTCAATGACGTTATATGTATTTTTACTACGAAATACAGTATAGTGAGTTTCATTTGCCTTTTTCCCCTTTATATTTTTGGGACTGAGAATACATGCGCTTTTATAAATGTTTGACGAAATAGACACAAGTAATTGAAACTACATTCTATGGTTGAATTATCGAAATTGAATATGCCCCTTTTTATTAAAGTCTGGTAATCTAAGAATTAGGGAACATACACCCTAATTGACGCGAATCCTAAAGATAGATCTATTGGGCCTAACAAACCCCATCCAAACTACAGGATGCTTTAGTACTTTGAAATTTATATCATGTCTGAAGGAGGATCCCGGAATGATAGGGGATATTCTTATATGTATCTAGTTAATGTCGGTTACCAGGTGTTCACCATATGAATGATTATTTTTGTCTCTATGCATGGGACGTATATTTATGAGAACTGGAAATGAAATTCTTGTGGTCTATTAAAATGATGGAAATAAATGATTATGATAAACTAATGAACTCACCAACCTTTTGGTTGACACTTTAAAGCATGTTTATTCTCCGGTGTTAAAGAAATCTTCCGCTTTGCATTTGCTCATTTTAAAGATATTACTTGGAGTCTTTCATAGCATATTTCGAAGAACGTTGCATTCGAGTCATTGAGTTCATCAAAGATTATTATTAAATCAATTTATAGTTGGATAGTAGATATTATGAAATGGTATGCATGCCTGTCAATTTTCGATGTAAAGAAAGTTTGTCTTTTAAAAACGAATGCAATGTTTGTAAATTGTATCATATAGAGGTCAAATACCTCGCAATGTAATCAACTATTGTGAATCGTTTATAATGTATATGAACGGGTCCTTTCAGTTGGTATCAGAGCGGTGGTCTTAGTGAACCAGGTCTGCATTAGTGTTTCTAACTGATAAGTCGATAGGATGCATTAGTGAGTCTGGACTTTGACCGTGTCTGCATGTCAAAAGTTTTGCTTATCATTTTGTGTCGAAAATTAACTTCTTATCATCCTCAAGAAATTACCTGCTTATCATTTTTAGTCTAAGACACGTCTTGCTGCATTGATTGCATGAATAGTGTATAGACAAAAATTCATATCTTAGCATATCTGCTAAATCATATCTTATTGTATTTGTTACTTTAATTAGAATACCATCCGTTAGCCAAAATCATTTCATATCGGAAAAAAAAATCCTTTCTCCAATCGTACGAAATGGAATTCGTCATCAGTTCAAGTCACTTAGATTCCGAAATGGAATCCCATTCAAGCTCCGAAAGCAGTGTGACCGGAATAGATCAACCAATCAGTCATCACCTATTCTGGATGAATTGGGGATGGGTTCGTAGCCTCCTCAATCATTGGAGACAAGAAGAAGGTGATCCCTTCCATCCACCACATTGCCCTCTTGACGAAGAACCTGAAGCACTTACCGACGAACCTGTTCGAAACACCATTTTCTCGCTCATTTCCAGAGTATCTCGTCACGATTATATATTACATCAAATTTTAGATTTTATTTATCCGCTCGTCCGAACCGACAATCACCCCGGTGTAATAGAAGAAGTCAACGATCTTCGCGTTCGGGTAGTGGCTTTGGATAATATGGTGCAGAGATTACAAACACCAGCAGCAGCAACAACAGCATAACCAGTACCACCATCATCAAGGCCAACAGTACCATTACCACCTCCAACCACAACTGCATCGTAAACATCAACTTCACAATCTGTCCCACGAGCATCAACGTCATACGCACCATAGATACCAAGGAGTACCAACAACAATAACTGACGAAGTATTAATTCATAGCTTCATTGGAGAAACATTTCGCTTCGATTATGTAATCTCTAAAGTCTTAGAGATTATCTAATCTAGTCCTAACCATAAATCAGTTAAGCGAACCAAAATGATAGAAGGAAGAGTAGAAACCCTGACAAAAATGGTGTGTGATCAACAAGCTAAACTTGCTTTACCAACAGCATCAACAGTACCGTCAGCGTTACCAGCATCGTCAGTACAGTCAACCTCTGGATCAACAACACCGATAACATCACAAACTCAGTCAGTTCAAGAATCACTGTGGACATCATTACGAATCAATAACGTGTATATTGTATCAACGAGTTATGAAGAATTAACTCATTCCCTCTAAAGAAATTATATGTATATTATATATATATATATATATATATATATATATATATATATATATATATATATATATATATATATATATATTTTGAAATAAATCATTCCGTGCTAAGCTATTGTGTGTGAATCTTAACTACGTGGTTAATTCATATTACAAATATGCAATAATGTACGTCCTTCGGCTGCAAGTTAACCAGCGTTAACTACAATCGCTGTCGCAATTCAACAAATTCCAATTCATAATAAATCAAGTATATATTTGATTTTACACTTTCATCATCGATGTACCCGAAACTTTTCAGATAACATCATTCGTACTTTGCGAAATTCACAAGAATTCCACGAACTGAACATCACACATCAACAAATAACGAAGTATTAATTCATAATTTCAATGTCATTAAAGAAATACTGCGTAAAAGTTATGTACTTTTTAAAGCCTTTAGAGATTATTCAATTCTAGTTTCAACCGTAAACCAAATGAGTTTAATTTAACATTAACTCATTAAATCTATGTTACATCTGAAGAAAATATACATATATATATTTTCATAAAGACTGTAATAAAATTCTTTTGTACAAAATATTAATTGTGAAATTTTTTTTAACGAGATATGTAAATTCACAATTAATATGTTACATTCTTCGAATCTGATTCAGCAAATTATCCATTATACTCCCTACTTTTACAATAATATACATTCTTTTATAGAAATCAAAACAACCATACTCGTTCGAAATTTAATTACATATTCTGATTTTGAAATCTCAAAATTCAACTTGAGATATGACCAAAATCATCACTCTTAGATCCTTACATCTTTCACAAGCTATATTTTGACTTCAAAACTGTGTTAGAACATCAAATGTATGTTAACAATTACAATCTGTGTTCAAACCCTTCGAAAATTGCTGAAGACACTTCCAATGATGAGCAATCGAGATGATGATCCAATCACATGTTACCCACAGTTATGTACCCGAAAAACTCTTGAAACCAAAGTAAAAGTTTAAACAACGTATCCGCGTCAGATTCTTTGACATTTATTAGCAAAAATAACTTTGCGACTCCTATTCAAAGTAGCCAGTTTTGTCACAGCTTCAGCAAGTCAACTTCAACTTTTCAGTCAGACTAACCTTATTATAACCTTGAGATATACACCATCGTTACCAGGGAACCTTTTACATTCTACCACATTATTAGCAGATGTATCAACAACTTCATTACCCTTTTACTTTAGCCTCTCCAAAAAGTCATTATAATTATTCATTGAAACCCCATCATTTACTCATTTGCATCTTGTAATGAGAATTGCCATACGAATCATTGGGAATTAACAATCAGTATTTTGAAATCTCACAGCATGTCTACGCCAACAATTATATGTGTATATATAACGTCTATCTTCTGGACTTAATTTGAAGGTGAAGTTTCTGAAAAACACTCCGAACTACGAATTGGTTCTACGAAAATGGAAAAAATGCTGATGAAGCAGTAAAAACTATAAATGACTTTAAACGGTAAAAGCTGGATGATAATGATGAAGTGTGCTGGCAAAGCGCAGAAAAAGAGAAGTTTTGGAACTGGAAAACGGATTGAGCAAAGTAGGAAGGAGGCTGTGGACAAATTACAAAGACTGAACCTGACTTCAAAGGATCCAAATGATTCAGTACCTGCTGAAGTCATTAACGAATACCTTGCTCCTGACTCTAAACCCCTGCGGACAATATTCTTCATCATCCTTTGATATTAGAAATTCTAAAATATCATCGTATCTTTCATTATAAATATCCTCCATATTTCTGAAGATATTTTTTAAACTTTTCTTATTTGAAATCATTTACCTCTTCGCGCTATCTGTATTACATCATAAAAGAAACTATTTTAGTTTCTAAATTCTGAAACATTCAAGTTAAGATAGGAATATTTTGAAGTAGTGTTGGGAACTGAAGCATGAATTAGTATAATATAATGACACTTGATCAATGTGATTATATTACAGTAAGTCATGCTGAGTTTCTAAATGGAACGTGATGATTCACAGATCATAACATCATCATGTGCCATGTTATACGACTCTTGTATTCTATTTAACCTCTAAAATATGAAGAAAACATTTCTTGATTATTTATAAATTTTCCAAGGTATTCTAGTAATTTGACAAGTCAAGATCGTGCCATCACAATTTCCTTCCGAGAACATTAACAATGTTCATTCCGAAATTCATATCTGTGAATTCTGGACCATTACAAGCGGTGCTTAATCGCAAGAAGAAGAAATGAAAGGACAAAACTCCGAAATAGAAATTGGGGTATAAATTGCATCAAATAAAATAGAGCATTAACTGTGAATGATAATGATTATAGAAGACAGAAGCAGAGACTTTGAAATATAAGGGAACATATAAAGCCCAACGACAAACCAGAAATTATAAACCATATATATCGATGCATATAGCAATATAAAGACACGGGAGAACTAGAAACACTATAAACCCAATAGTATAGTAGAAGTAAATAGATTCTTCCGGCGGTAGATGAAAAATAAGGATGACCGATATGAGAGTTAGAAGTATATCGAGAATCAGAACTGGATGGAGCATATTGATGAATACTTTAAAATATGAGTTGAGGGGGAAAGAATGGAAGGTGATGAAACATGACTAGGAACTTAGATATCAACAGATTTAACTCACACGATGGCGGAATAAGTGAATCAAACCCTCTAGTGAATAGGTTAAGTTTTTTTTTGATTAATTTAGACAAACCACAACTAAATCAAGTGTGATTAGATCAACACCTAGATCTATTATTCACCACCTGGGTGATTTAGACTGAGAGAGAATAGAGGAGCTCACTAGATCTGAGTGTGTGTAACAAATGAGATGCTTAACCTAAAATGAAGAACATAAGACTTTATATACCCCTGCTATTGACTCATCCATATGATTCATTCATCACACGTACGAGGTGGCTTCATCAGCCGTACGGGTGATCACTCACTCGTGTCTTCTCATTTAGGTTGTAATTGTGAATTAGCTCAGCATCAACCGTGCGTATGATCCTGTCATCCGTACAAGTGAGGCTTCACTCGTACATTTGACTAAGTCTAACATAGTCAGACATCTAAATCTCGTTCCTGCAGTTCCTGTAATCACACACAAACACGAATAGGATAATAACGAGCAATCATGGTGGCCTGTAAACTGTTGTACCTACAATGGACGTGGGTAGATGTCTAGGGACTCGCATAAAATGCATCAACAGAAGGTGTGAGTTGTAAGGAAATGAAGAAAATCTCCGACAGAACAATTAAAATGGACGATCGCATTTAAAGCGGATCCTAATTCCCTTGATTACCGAAGAGTCAAATCTTATTAAGAAGATTTTCTTCAAATCCCTTGAAATCTGGGAATCAATCATATCTATGTCAAATGATAAGATGAATCTACACTTACTCATTTCACTCTTCTATGTTAGCTTCATTCGTACTCTTCATATAAATGGATTGTTTATCCAAATTATTCGCTGATGATAAAAATCTAATTTTCAGCCCGTATGAATCATGAAAACATACTTATTATCATTCACGACCTTTCCACTCAAATTTCGGGACGAAATTTCTTTAACGGGTAGGTACTGTGACAACCCGGAAATTTCCAACCAAATTTAAACTTTAATCTTTATATGTTTCCGACACGATAAGCAATATTTGTTAAGTTAAATTTCAAGAATTTTAAACTATGTTCATACATTCATTCAACCTCGACCAAGTTCCAACAATTCACGAACCATTAAACAAATATGATTATATATGTATACGTGTATATATATTATAACTTGAAACGTAAACAAAATATTAGATTAAATACTTTATATGATTGTATCTGTTTCGAAATGTTTATCAATGGAATTAGAAGATAAGATCAAATGATTGAATTATCAGATATATTGAATTATGATTACAAGTCTCTGTTGAAAGGCCCACGTTGATTTGAGAAATCTTTCCATTTTAACAATATTCGGAAAATGATAAAGTGATTTATAAATAAGAACAAATTGTCATTCATTGAGAACTAGATAAAGGATAGTGGAAGATTAAATCTCATAACGACTCGATTGATCTATTTAGTTGCAAACGTACAAAAACGTTTTCAGTTTAAAAAGAACTTTATTATTAAAACGTATATAACTTTTATAAATATCTAGAACCACTTTTGACAACTCATTACTTAACTAGTATGATAAAGATAACGATATTTATATTTTATTTTATTACATATATATAACGATTTAAATTAATATTATATATATTTATACGCGTATTATACGTACATAGTTTTATACTTTTACTATACTTAAACTTTACCCTTACTTTATTTTTACTTTACTTTAACTTTAATAATTCACTTTAATAATTCATACTTTAATAATTTACTTTAATAATTCGTACTTTAATAATTCACTTTAATAATTCATACTTTAATAATTCACTTTAATAATTCATACTTTAAAAATTCACTTTAATAATTCAAACTTTAATAATTCACTTTAATAATTCAAAAATCTATTATAAATAGAATTCAATAGGTTTCATTATTTCAGAGAAACTTAAAAATATTTTTTTCTAAACTCTCTCAATCGATTTACATATATATATTTACTCCGTATTATTTCAAGATATTATTAGTATACATAAAATATTACGACGGAGTGCTGTCCGAGTGATTTCGAAATTGTTTTTCGAGTTGGATAGGATTAAGGAAATTATGGGTTATAGCTATGGAGGTGATTGAATATGGTTCATGGGTATGCTCGTGAGGTCAATATAGTGTTTATCATTTCCGTTGCGTCTACGTTCCTTTCCTGCAATATTGAATCTCGATATTGATACGTGAGTACTCATAATTTAACTTTTACATACTAATAGTGTATCCCTGACTAGTGCTCGAGTATTTAGGATTATGCATGCTTGTACTTTTGATATTGCCCTTAGACATGTTAGGTTGAATCTTGAATTAGTTACACTTGCAGTTGAGATAAGGTATAAGATATGCATGTCCTTGGAAAGCTAGCGAAAAATTAAGAACTTTTTCTTTAGATATCGAATGGTTTCGATGAACGGATTAGAAGTTATAATCAATTGAATTTTCGATATTTTTATTAAAAATGATTATTATTATCGTCGTTTTTATCGTCGTTCTAGTTTTATCTTATTATTATCATTATTATTATCTTTATCAATAAAAGGGATTTATCATTAAAATTGTTATTTTTTTTATTTATTACTATCGTTATTATCGTTAAAGTTATTATTAGTATTATTATTATTATTATCATTATTAATATATATATCATTATTTAAAAATGGTTATTGTTATTGTTATTATTATTATTACTATATTATCATTAAGATAATTATTAGTATTATCGTTAATAATGTTATAGTAACTATCATTATTAATATTAGTGTAATTAAAACAAATATTTGTAACACCTAATTATTTTGATTACTATTATTATCATTATTATGGACACGATATAAAAGATGATTTAAAAGCTATTAAATGAAACGATTAGGAAATAATGAGTAAGAGTATCATGATGAAATTAAAATATTATAAGATATTGATTTAGATAAAATTATAGTTCTTATTATTTTTTTCATTACTATTATTATTAAAAGTATCGTTAGTATTAAAACTATCATTTTAACAAAAATTATCATTTTAATAGAAATGTCATTGTTACTATAAAATATCATTATTATTATTATTTTAAATTTAAATAGAATTATTATTTTAAAGATAATATTAAAAATTATCGTAAATATTAAAGTTATCATAATTAGAATTATCGTTTTATCATAATGTCATCTTAGTAATTATAAATATTGATATTTTTATAATAATAATTATTATTACAAAATAATACAACTTTTACTTACTATCAGTATAGATATTATTTTATCAAATAAATATGTGATACAAACATATTTTACTACGTGTAATAACTTACTTTAATAATATCTATCATATTATCTTTATGATATCAAATGAACCCTATAAATTTTATTAATTAATATATATAAAATTATATTTTATTATATAAATTTAATATAAAATTTTATTTATTAATAAATAAATTATATTATTTACTCTAATAAATCTTTTAAAAATATTTAAAAATATAAAATGACGATATTTAAACTATATATTAATCATGTATAGATTTTTGGAAATTATTTTGAGTCAAATTTACTTTTGTTGACTTTTGCATATTAGTCTCGAGCATTAGAATTGTGGTACACTATGACTTGACCTAATTTGCTAGACAAATATTGACCAACACATAAATATATATAATTAATTTAGGTTCGTGAATCCGAGGCCAACCTTGCACTTGTTCAATGACGTTATATGTATTTTTACTACGAAATACAGTATGGTGAGTTTCATTTGCCTTTTTCCCCTTTATATTTTTGGGACTGAGAATACATGCGCTTTTATAAATGTTTGACGAAATAGACACAAGTAATTGAAACTACATTCTATGGTTGAATTATCGAAATCGAATATGAAGGTATTTCATATGCCCGAGAGACATATTAAATTAACGTGGCTAATATGTTTTGATCCAAGTCGGGTCATACCCAATAACAGGCTTACCGACACCTTTATTCGTATTTGATTTTAACGATTGGTTCATTGATCAAATACGCAACACTTGAACTTTAAGAAAGATGGTTTTCTTAAATATTACTTGATGTGTATATATATATATATATATATATATATATATATATATATATATATATATATATATATATATATATATATATATATAAATTATGGAATAATTTATATATATTGGATTTAATTATTTATAGGTGAATAATTAATAAGTTTATGTTACATTTTATATAAATGGACTTTATATATTAAAAATGTACATAAAATTATATGGAAGTTTTATAAATTAGATTTTATAAAATCTAACTTTTATAAAAACTAATTCTTTTATAAAACATATTCTATATTATTTGTTGAGTGAGTGGCATTGGAGTCTCAAATATGCATGCATTTGACTAGCATTTTGAGTGGCTACTTGAAGGATTCCCATGTGCATATGTACTTGGACTTCTTGGAGACTCAACACACATTCAAACACATCAAAAGTGATCAAAAAAACTGCATTTTTCTCCTCCCATTCTGCTGTAAAAACCGTGGGGTATTAGGGGAGAAAAGGGTTTCTTAATTTGGTTTTTGGAAGCTAAATTCAAGTGTCAATAAATCCTAACCAAAGTACAAGGTGTTGGTGATAAGCTTGGGGTATAACAACTTGAGGTTTCATTGTTTTGGAGCTCCATTCATCATCATCTTCATCATCATCTATCAACAAGCTTAGAGTAGGTACAAACTCTTTTCTTGCTTGTAGTTTGTAAGTATATTTCATAACTTGATCCTAATTGGGATTTAACTTTAATTGGTTAAAGTATAACATGTTCTAAAATGGTAATTACATGCTTCCGCTAATTTTGCTATTTAAAATGGTTTAAGTAATTTTGAACTTGTTAAATCCCAACAATGGTATCAGAGCCGAAGTTGTTGAAATATGCTTCGAGATGGTTATTAAACCCACTATAATTTTGCATTCTATGAACATGCATGAAGTAGAATGTAAAATTTTCGGTTTTGGGTGGTTGTCATTTTGGCCAAAATCACTTGTGATTCTGCATTCTGTACTGCAAATCACTTGTGATTCTGTACTGCCAATCACTTGTGATTCTGTATTGCCGATCACTTGTGATTCTGTATTGCCAATCACTTGTGATTCTGTGTTGCCGATCACTTGTGATTCTGTGTTGCAGATCACTTGTGATTCTGTGTTTCCAATCACTTGTGATTCTGTATTGCCTATCACTTATGTTGATGATGTTCACAATCTAAGCCTTGACCTTGTGTTTGGTTGCATGCATGGTTGATTGATATTTATTCAATTGGTTTGTAATAATATTTATTCATTTGGCATGTAATAATTCATTTGGTTATGTAATTTATTTTATATTTGGTATGTAAAATAGATTAGGTTGTAATTTCATTTTTTAGACAAAATGTATTAGGATATATTTTGTAAAATGATGAAGAATGATGAAGACTTGAAGAACACATGAAGAAGCATTTGGATGCAAGGTTAAGTGGGAGATTTGAAATCTCCTACTTTGTGTAATTACCCTTATCCGGTGGCATTTGTTTTCGGCTAAACAAATGTCTACCAAAATGGCTTGATTGTGAACATATTTGTTTTGCATGCATGGTTGTTTATTGTATGATTGTGGATTGTATGGTTGTATGCTACAAGTTAATCACACAAGTTAACAACAAGCAAAATGGCAATTTAATTGGTTAAATTATACATTAATTAACGACATGCAAAACGTCAATTTAAATGGTTAAATTAAAAATGGCTAAAAGGACATTAATAAACGGTTATTAAGATCATGATTAGGATCATATATATAAAATGGTTTATAGACATGAAATTGGCTTTTCATAATGAACTATACACCAAATGCATGTTGGTGTATGGCAAATGTTTTCTTAAACTAGAATTTATGAAAACTTAAAATCCCTTAACTAAAACAAGGTAAACAAGTTAAACGCCATCCTTTTGTGGAAACACTTAGACGTATTAGGAAACTCTTGATGGGATAAAGGTCACCTAACCGTCATGAGCGAACTAATATGAATAAGGTGCACTTCGCATACATGTGGGATAAAGGTCACCTAACCACTTGTATGTTAAGTCTACATGTTTACACAAGTAGGACGACTTGATTTGGGAATCATGAACTTAGGGTCACCGAAGCATGATGAACAAATAGGCGTTGATGGGATAAATATGCCATGCAAAAGGATTGCATGATCCCATAACTTAGAAGTTGCAAAAGGATTGCAATTGTCACATAAATGACTACCTAGCTAAATCAAATAACGGGATAAAGGTCACCTAACCGAAATTTGATTTACCGTTGGATTCTAAGATTTAATAAAACAATTAAAAATAAAAGGGTATTGTTTATTAAATTTAAAATCGATACTTAAAAGGACTTTGTTAAATTTTGTAGATGGCCGCAAATAACAACAACATGCAAAATGCACCACTTAACCTAAACAACCTATCATTAAGGTCTCTCCTCGAGAAAGACAAACTCAACCATACGAACTTTATGGATTGGTTCCGTAATCTTAGGATTGTCCTCAAACTTGAGGACAAAGCGTATGTGTTGGAGGACCCTATTCCCGACCAACCGGATGAGGAAGATATAGAGGGCATGGCTTATTATGACAAGTATTGCGCCGATTCAGTGCAAGTCGCTTGTCTAATGCTTGGGACTATGATACCCGAACTCCAAAAGGATTTCGAACATCATAGTGCATATGACATGATTACGCAATTGAAGGAGATGTTCCTTCAACAAGCACGTGTCGAGCGCTTCGAAACGGTTCGAGCGCTACATGCATGTCGTATGGATGACACCCAATCCGTCTCCTCTTATGTCCTCAAAATGAAGAGCCTTATTGATCGTGCTAACCGTCTTAACCTAAACATATCAAATGAGTTAGCCACCGATCTTATCCTTAATTCCCTATCAAAAAGGTTTGATCAATTTGTAATTAATTACAATATGAATGGGATGGATAAGAGCATAGGTGAGCTTCACGGTATGCTTAGAACGGCGGAAACTAGCATGGGTAAAAGGGCTTTACCCGTGTTAGCAATCGATCAAGGTGGGTCCAAAGGTAAGACCTCTAAGCCAAAGGTGGCTAAGAGAAAAGGACCCGCCTATCAAGGCAAAGGGAAGGGGAAGATGGTTACCCCAACCATCAACAAGGCCAAGAAGCAAAAGGTCACCGAGAAGGCAAACCCCAAGGAAGACCCATGTTTCGGTTGCGGTGAGATGGGTCATTGGAAACGAAACTGTCCGGTCTACCTTAAGGAGTTGAAGGACAAGAGGGATGCAGGGCAAACCTCAGGTAATATATATATGGTATATATAGAGCTAAGTATTACTTCTTCTAATACATGGGTATTAGACACTGGATGTGGAACTCATATTTGCAATTCTTTGCAGGGGTTCAAAAGAAGTGATCATAAGGCGGGAACATCAAGTCTCTATATGGGCAATGGTGCAAAGGTGCATGTTAAAGCTCAAGGAGATTTTATTTTGAAGCTTCCAAGCGGATTGGAACTTATTTTAGAAAATGTTTTGTATGCTCCGGATTTGTGTAGAAACATTATTTCTATTTCTCGCTTAAAACAATGTGGTTACGTTGTTAATTTTATTGATGATGATATTCATGTTTCTAAAGATAATGTATTCTATTTCAAGGCTTCGCCTTCAAATGGAATTTATGAATTGGTTCATGATGACACATCATCTAGTAGCTCAATGTACCATACAAGCACCAAGAAACTCAAAAGGGATTTGAGTGATTCCTACTTATGGCATTGTCGCCTTGGTCACATAAACAAGAACCGAATACATACACTTCAAAAGAATGGACTTTTGAAATCAAATGAAATGGATTCGTTTGAAGTATGTGAATCTTGTTTACAAGGCAAGATGACTAAAGCACCTTTCAAAGGGACCTATGAAAGGGCTAAAGATTTATTGGGATTAATACATTCGGATGTATGTGGACCCTTTAAACCCATGACTAGGAAAGGTGAAAGATACTTTGTTACTTTCATTGATGACTTTAGTCGTTTCGGATATGTCTACTTATTAAGACACAAGGACGAAACGTTTGAAGCATTCAAAGAATATCAAAACGAAGTACAAAATCAACTCAATAAGACAATTAAGTTACTACGTACCGATAGAGGAGGTGAATACCTAAGCGATGCCTTCCAAGATCATCTTAGGAGTTGTGGGATTATCTCACAACTTACTCCACCCGGAACACCCCAACTTAATGGAGTTTCCGAAAGGAGGAACCGAACCCTAATGGATATGGTTCGATCTATGATGGCAAGAAGCTCGTTGCCTCTATCATTTTGGGGTTATTGTCTAAGCTCCGCGGCTCGTATTTTAAATATGGCCCCAACCAAGAAGGTGGAACGAACTCCTCATGAGATGTGGTTTGGAAAACCTCCTTCTCTTTCATACTTGAAAGTATGGGGATGTGAAGCTTATCCTAAGCGTTATGTAGCAAATAAGCTACATGCTCGATCCACAAAGTGTATCTTCATAGGATATCCCAAAGATGACATGGGATATTACTTCTATGATCCATCCGAGCAAACCGTATTTGTTGCTCGGAAAGCGGAATTCCTTGAAACCAAGTTCCTTATGGAAGGTGATGGTGAAAGGAAGATAGATCTTGTAGAGGCACAAGATCAAGCCGATGATACACAATTGGTTGGCACTAGTACTCAACATGAGGATGTTGAAAATGATCAAGTGGATGATCAAGGTACACAAGACGTTCGAAGATCTAGTAGGATTAGTAATCCTCCCGAGAGATATGGGTTTCTCGTGGAAGGTTGCTATACGGTTGATTTGGATGAACCGACAAACTACAAAGATGCTTTATCAAGAATTGATAAAGATAAATGGCAGGAAGCCATGAACGCCGAGATGCAATCCATGTATGAAAACCAAGTTTGGGAACTTGTTGTGCAACCTCCTAGCTCCAAGCTAGTTGATTGCAAATGGCTTTTCAAGAAGAAAACCGACATACATGGAAACTTGGATACATACAAAGCTAGACTTGTAGCAAAAGGTTTCACTCAAACTCAAGGGGTTGATTATGATGAAACTTTCTCGCCAGTGGCAATGCTAAAGTCTATTAGGATATTATTTGCCATTGCTGCTCACTATGACTATGAAATATGGCAAATGGATGTCAAAACCGCTTTCCTAAATGGATATCTTGAGGAAGATGTCTATATGGTACAGCCCGAAGGTTTTGTTGATCCGAAAAATCCTAAAAAGGTATGCAAGTTGAAGAAATCAATCTACGGATTGAAACAAGCATCTAGAATGTGGAATCATCGCTTTAATGAAGAGGCAAAGAAATTTGGCTTCATTAAAAATGGTGATGAAGCTTGTGTATATAAGAAGGCTAGTGGGAGCTCTATAATGTTCCTTGTGCTATATGTGGATGATATATTATTATTTGGGAATGATATTACCACAATGCAAGGAGTCAAAACTTGGCTAAAGAGTTGCTTCTCCATTAAGGATCTTGGAGATGCACAATACATATTGGGGATAGGGATCTATAGGAATAGATCCAAGAGATTGATAGGTTTAAGTCAAAGTACATACATTGATAAAATCTTGAAAAGGTTCAAGATGGAAAACTCTAAGAAAGGTTTGGTGCCTATTCAAAGAGGAACCGTTCTCAATTCATCTCAGTGTCCTACCACGAAAGATGAACAAGAGAGAATGAAGAAAGTCCCATACGCATCTGCTATTGGGTCTATCATGTATGCGATGATATGTACTAGACCAGATGTGTCATGCGCTCTAAGCTTGACAAGTAGATACCAGAATAACCCAGGAAACAGTCATTGGATTGCTGTTAAAAGTATATTGAAATACCTTAGGAGAACTAAGGATATGTTTCTAATATATGGGTCTGGTGAGGAGGAACTCGCCGTAAAAGGTTACGTGGACGCGAGTTTCCAAACTGATCGAGATGACTCTCGATCACAATCCGGTTATGTCTTCATGTTAAATGGTGGTGCGGTCTCTTGGAAGAGTTCGAAACAGGAGGTTGTTGCGTTATCCACTACAGAGTCGGAGTACATTGCCGCCTCACTGGCAGCTCAGGAAGCTGCATGGATGAAGAAATTCATCGACGACTTAGGAGTGGTCCCTTCCATTCAGGACCCTCTTGAGATCTTTTGTGACAACGAGGGTGCGATTGCTCAAATCAAGGAACCTCGTGCTCATCAAAAGACTCGTCACATTGAGCGGAGATTCAACTACATCAGGGATGAGGTTGAAAAGGGAAAGATATGTATTCACAAAGTTCACACGGATCATAATGTTGCGGATCCACTCACGAAGCTTTTACATGGGCCAAAACATGAGGGACATGTTTGTGCGTTAGGGCTTCGATATTCTAGTGATTGGAATTGATCTACTTTATGTATTGTAACGGAACGAATTAGTTCAAACTCATTAATATAATTATGGTATTAATTTAATTATGAGTCATGTTCCAATTTAGCATATTTCATCCATGAATAAACTATTATTCTAAATTCCGTAGTTGATCACATTTGTGGAAACAAGTGTGAGGTTTAGACTATTATGAACTCGGATTGGTATACATTCATAGGTTGAATGTGGGGCAAGGTTGCAACCAAGGTTCATAGATATTTGTGGGAAACAAATATTGGAAGACCCGCTCTCAAGAATTACTGTATAGAGCTTTTGTGGTTGATCACATGTAATCTTGAGTAAAGGCGAATATCATTGTATCCTCTGACCTGAGATACATATTGGGTTCGGATATTCACCAAGTACTGTGCCTTGATTCTTTCCTTCGCTATTCTGAAACATGGTAGTACATAAGGAAGAACTCAGGTATATTACAAAGTGTACATCTAGGACGTATGTAGTCAAGATGGAATTTGTCCCTCTTATTCGTTGAGAGTCAGATGTCTAAGGCCTGAAAAGTTAAATCTATAAGAGAGTGATCACTCTGTATCTCTTGGATTTAACATGACATCTAGGACGAAAGGAAATAATGAAAGATTCACCTAATCATATTCGAGATGGGAACTCGAAAGGGATGATGTTATTGAATGGCACAAAGTCATAACATATTAGGGGTGATGGACGGTGTGTTAGGCTGTATCCATCATTTGCATTAATTTCTTATGTTTCTCGTGCAAGTGGGAGATTGAAGGTATTTCATATGCCCGAGAGACATATTAAATTAACGTGGCTAATATGTTTTGATCCAAGTCGGGTCATACCCAATAACAGGCTTACCGACACCTTTATTCGTATTTGATTTTAACGATTGGTTCATTGATCAAATACGCAACACTTGAACTTTAAGAAAGATGGTTTTCTTAAATATTACTTGATGTGTATATATATATATATATATATATATATATATATATATATATATATATATATATATATATATATAAATTATGGAATAATTTATATATATTGGATTTAATTATTTATAGGTGAATAATTAATAAGTTTATGTTACATTTTATATAAATGGACTTTATATATTAAAAATGTACATAAAATTATATGGAAGTTTTATAAATTAGATTTTATAAAATCTAACTTTTATAAAAACTAATTCTTTTATAAAACATATTCTATATTATTTGTTGAGTGAGTGGCATTGGAGTCTCAAATATGCATGCATTTGACTAGCATTTTGAGTGGCTACTTGAAGGATTCCCATGTGCATATGTACTTGGACTTCTTGGAGACTCAACACACATTCAAACACATCAAAAGTGATCAAAAAAACTGCATTTTTCTCCTCCCATTCTGCTGTAAAAACCGTGGGGTATTAGGGGAGAAAAGGGTTTCTTAATTTGGTTTTTGGAAGCTAAATTCAAGTGTCAATAAATCCTAACCAAAGTACAAGGTGTTGGTGATAAGCTTGGGGTATAACAACTTGAGGTTTCATTGTTTTGGAGCTCCATTCATCATCATCTTCATCATCATCTATCAACAAGCTTAGAGTAGGTACAAACTCTTTTCTTGCTTGTAGTTTGTAAGTATATTTCATAACTTGATCCTAATTGGGATTTAACTTTAATTGGTTAAAGTATAACATGTTCTAAAATGGTAATTACATGCTTCCGCTAATTTTGCTATTTAAAATGGTTTAAGTAATTTTGAACTTGTTAAATCCCAACAGAATATGCCCCTTTTTATTGAAGTCTGGTAATCTAAGAATTAGGGAACATACACCCTAATTGACGCGAATCCTAAAGATTGATCTATTGGGCCTAACAAACCCCATCCAAAGTACCGGATGCTTTAGTACTTCAAAATTTATATCATGTCTGAAGGAGGATCCCGGAATGATAGGGGATATTCTTATATGTATCTAGTTAATGTCGGTTACCAGGTGTTCACCATATGAATGATTATTTTTGTCTCTATGCATGGGACGTATATTTATGAGAACTGGAAATGAAATTCTTGTGGTCTATTAAAATGATGGAAATAAATTATTATGATAAACTAATGAACTCACCAACCTTTTGGTTGATACTTTAAAGCATGTTTATTCTCAGGTGTTAAAGAAATCTTTCACTGTGCATTTGCTCATTTTAAAGATATTACTTGGAGTCTTTCATAGCATATTTCGAAGAACGTTGCATTCGAGTCATTGAGTTCATCAATGATTATTATTAAATCAATTTATAGTTGGATAGTAGATATTATGAAATGGTATGCATGCCTGTCAATTTTCGATGTAAAGAAAGTTTGTCTTTTAAAAACGAATGCAATGTTTGTAAATTGTATCATATAGAGGTCAAATACCTCGCAATGTAATCAACTATTGTGAATCGTTTATAATGTATATGAACGGGTCCTTTCAAATAAAACGCGTCTAGAATATCCCCATCATTCCGGGACTCTCATCTGACATGATAAAATCGAAGTACTAAAGCATCCGTAACCCGGATGGGGTTTGTTAGGCCCAATAGATCTATCTTTAGGATTCGCGTCAATTAGGATTTCTGTTTCCTAATTCTTAGATTACCAGACTAAAAAGAGTGATATTCGATTCGATAATCCAACTATTGAATGTAGTTTCGATTACTTGTGTCTATTTCGTAAAACATTTATCAAAGCAGCGCATGTATTCTCAGTCCCAAAAATATATATTGCAAAAGCATTTAAAAAGGGAGCAAATGAAACTCACTCTACAATATTTTATAGTAAAAATATTCATACGACGAAACTAAACAATGCAGGGTTGGCCTCGAATTAACGAACCTATATCATTTATATATATATTAACACATATAATTGTAATCGAACAAATTTATATATATATATATATATATATATATATATATATATATATATATATATATATATATATATATATATATATATATATATATATATTGTTATATTTAATAGTTTATAGGTGTGATTTATTAATTAAGTATAGTTAGTTTATATATACCATAGATGAATAATTAATATTTATTATAAACATATTAATATAGTTATGTTATATGTATTAAATATGTTTTTATGTAACTAATATTTATTTGCTAAAATAATATTAATAATAAATAAAGAGTTGTATTTCTATAATAACAATAATAATAATAGTAATTACTTATTAATGATAGTAATTATGGTCATGTTAATAATAATGATAATAATAATAATAATAATTTTAATAAAAATGATAGTTTTAAAAAAATGTTAATTTTAATGATAATACTAATTTTAATAAAAATTCTATATTTTAAAAATAATAATACTTTTAATAATAATGATAGTAATAATAATACTGATAATAATAATAACTATAATCATAACAATTTTACTACTAATGATAGTAACTTTACTTATAATACTTTTTATATATAAATTTAATAACCAAAATATTAAAGTTTTATCCTAATTCGATTACACTTGCATTACAACCGTGAAATAAACATATTAACTTTATATTCATATCCATCCATAGTTTATTTATAATAATTATAGCTATAATCATGTATATTAATATATCATTAACCATATTTTTAATTACTTCATAGCACTTTTCATATATATTTTTTCATTATTGAAACTATATTTATAATTATGACGTTTATCATCATTAAACTTTTGATCCACAAACTTAATCATAATAACATGAATTTAATGTAAATTTCATAATAGTAATACTACTAATAATAATAATAATTAACATAATAACAATAATAATAATAATAATAATAATAATAATAATAATAATAATAATAATAATTATTATTATTATTATTATTATTATTATTATTATTATTATTATTATTATTATAGTAAGGAGGGATTACAACCTTTGAAGAAAAGCTCTTAAAAACAAATCGCCATAGACGGGACTCGAACCCAAGACCACTCGTTACACAACACAAATGCTCAACCATTGTACCACATCATTTTCTCATTTATATTACACCCAACAAATATTTAACCCGACTTTAAAGACAAGCCCAATAGGATGACCATGGCCCAAAGTAAGATTCATACTATGGTGACCTAGTAGATCTCAATTTGATTCATGATCCAAAAGTAGAAAATAGAGCGGTTCAAATGGGAATTCTAAATAAAAAAATGCAACCGCTCAAAAGTTTATCAAGTGGGGTTTTAGGGTTAATTGGTTATCGGCTCAACTGCAAACCAAGAAACAAAATATCACGCATCTATCATCTCCCTAATTCACGCCATCAGGTATCATCTTATCTGTACATCATCAAGACAATAGCAGCTGCAGCGATTAAAATAGAAAATGAGAACTAACAGCAAAACAGTAATATCCTTCTTCGTTAAATAGTAGTAGAAACAGAAAAATAGATGTAGCAGCAACAGTTGCAGCATATAGTGAAGAGTACAGTAGGTTTTCTTAGATTGCAGGTTCAAACGATTTGGTTTTAGATGGAAAATAGAAAGTATAGTAGTTGCAACCGTTGAAACACGATGGGTTTATGATGGAGTAGAAGAAACAGTAAACAGAGGTGAAGCAACAATAGTATAAAGGTGGTTTGGGTGATTTACGAATGAAATAGAAATGATAATAAGCAGCAGCATAAATGACATCCTGGTTTGATTTGTTTTGGCAGGACAGAAATATTAACGAAGAAATAAATAAAAGAATTTATGATGGTGGGTATTTGGATCTTTGAGTTTATGTGTTTTGAACTAGAAGAAACAACAAGTGACAGTACGAAATCGAATGTTGCAGGTTTGTTGATTTACTTGGTGATCGAAAGAAAATAGAATAAATAATAAAAAAATGAAGTTGTTGCTGTTGTATCCGAATCAGAATAAATAGAAGAGAAAGACAAGGTAGCTTGTGATGTTAGCCGATACTTCGGTTATGGTTTTGAAGAAAGAAATAAAGGTGTGTTCCAATGGTTTTAGTGTTGGTGTAATCAATAAAGGTGGTTAACAAATGGTTCGGTCACAACAGTAATATAGTAGAAATTTTTAAAACAGATACATAGGTCATAAGTGGCAGCGATTGTTAACTTATTTAGAAGTGAGAGAGGGAGAGAATGAGAGAGAAAAGAGGTGGTGTTTGTTCTCGGTTGAAGTGGTGATAAAAGTGTGGTTAGTGCTCGATCTAAACCCGAAATAGAAGCATAGCTGTAGCACACAAGTTTCGAGTTGGTTCTTCATGATAGAGATAGGAAACATCAAGTGGTTGTTCGATGATTCAAGGTGTGAAGGGTGATGATAGGTGTCGGTTGTGGTGGAAGGTGTTCATGATGGGTGGTTAAATGGTTGTCGGAGGTGACTATAGTGATGGTGATGAAAGGTTATTGTTGGGTGATAAATAGGGTAAGGATGCAGGTGATCGAGCTTAGATAAATGGGAGGATATTTTGTATGTAAAAATCATGTACATATATATATAAATATATAGAGATATTAGGTAGTGCACAATCAATTATTGACATTCAATCAAAAATTTAAAACAGTAATCTTAATTCATAAATTAATATTAAAATGATTTAAAACATGAGAGTTTTAAATTATACAGCAAAGCAAAGTCATCAGTATCCTATTCTGCCAACATGTTTAGTAGGGACTGGATTTCGTACACCGTTTATTAATCAATGGCGTATAAAAAGTCCTCTGAAAAATCCCATATTTTTAATTTAAATGTCTTAATTTATTTTGGTCATTATGGTATAAAATTCGATCATTAATTTATTAAATAAAAATTACATCAACTGTCCCTCTCATTTATGGGTGAAATATAAAAAGTGTTAAAACTTAACAAATAGTTCCTAAATACATTTTTAATAAGTCTAAAATTTATAGAACTCATTTTCGGATCTCCATTTATTTTAAAATCATATAAGTTCGCATTAAGCTGGTTTAATATTCATCGAATGGCAATTGAGTGATACTGTGGTTTACTAATTAGATTCGAAATCACAAAATATATATTTAATATACATTATTTATATATATAGATATGCTTTAAATAATAATTATCATAATACCATATTTTTATATTATTTTGCATAAATAAATTTTATTATCAACAACATATAATATTTCAAATTATATTTTCAATTATTATTTATACATATATACACATATCTATTTACAAATAGTTGTTCGTGAATCGTCGAGAATAGTCGAAGGGTAATTGCATATATGAAATAGTTCAAAAATTTTGAGACTCATCACTACAGACTTTGCTTATCGTGTCGAAACCATATAAAAATTAAGTTTAAATTTGGTCGAAAATTTTCGGATCATCACAGTACTTACCCATTAAAGAAGTTTCGTCCTGAAATTTGATTAGGATGGTCATGACTGACAATAAGTATGTTTTCATGACATATACAAGCTGAAAATTTAGAGTTTTATCCTTAACAAGTAATATGGATAAAACAATTCATTTATGTAAAGAGTACGAGTGAAGCTATCACAAAATAGTGAAATGAGTAAATAATGTTTCGTTATATCCTTTGATGTAGATATGGTTGATTTCCGGAGTTCAATGGATTTAAAGAAAATCTTAGTAATAAGATTAGATTCTTCGGTAATTAAGAAAATTAGGATTCTCTTCGGTTGATTGTTCTGTCGGATATTTCACCATAAATCCACCCTCTTCGCTTCTTTTATATTTTGGAGTTTCATACTTTTGTTTTCTCTTCTCGACTTTAAGTCAAACGAATAATGGTCCAGAATTCGTAGGTATAAAGTTTCAAATGAACATGACTAATGTTCTAAGAGGGAGATTATAATAGCACAATCTTGATTGGTTAAATTACCAGAATTCAAGAGAAAAGATAGAACTATAAAGAAAATATATTCTTGATATGTTTGAAAATTAGATAGAATGTAAGAGTCGTGTAACATGACACATAATGATGTTATGGTTTGTGAATCATCACATTTCATTTAGAAACTCAGCATGACTTACTGTAATATAATCACGTTGATCAAGTGTTATTACATTATACTAACTCATGCTTCAGTTCCCAACACTACTTCAAAAACATTCATATTTTATATTTGAATTTTTCAGTATTTAGAAACTAAAATAGTTTCCTTTTTGCTGTAACATTGATAGCGTGAAGAGATAAATGATTTTAGATAAGCATAGTTATGAAAATATCTTCAGAAATATCGAGGATATTTATAATGAAAGATACGATAATATCTTATATTTCTACAATCAAAATGTGATGAAGAAATTTATTCACAATAATTTAGAACAAGTACGGAACAAGGTATTCGCTAAAGATTTCATCATATACAGAATTATCAGGATTCTTTATGTACAAGTTTAGTCTTTGTGATTTGTCGGAGAGATTTAAGCCAAGGAGCAACGAGGTTGCTGGAACGTCTGCTGGTAATATGGTGGAATATAAAAGGTTCCCCGATAACAATATAAGAGTACGCATATGTATCAAGGTTATAATAAAGTTGTTTCGTACAAAAATTCAAAGTTGACTTGCTGGAGCTGTGACAAAACTGGCTATCTCGAACAGCAGTTGCAAAGTTATTTTCGATAATAATAACACTAAAGGAATAAGCACAGCTACGTGATAAATGTTTACTCAGGTTCCGAGAGTTTTTCATGTGCATAACTATATGCATAAATCTTTTCTTCAGTAGATGAAGTGCGGTTGGTCCATACTTTCGATTGAGGTGTTTTCAAGAATAATGAAAGGTTTGAACGCAAATTGTAATCGTCAAGATGCAAATGAGGTTTAAGATGAAATCAAGTGGAAAACTTGGAAAATTGTTTTGTTTCATATGTTATAATCAATATTTTAATTCATTTTAATTGTCCAATGTTGGTAGTCCACGGTTAACAGTCCACAGTTAGTAATTCAATAATTCATATATAGTTTAATATATAATATTCGAATTAATTAATACGTGTCATGACCCATTATATACATGTCTCAGACTCGATCACAACTCAAAGTATATATATTATTTTAGAATCAACCTCAACCCTGTATAGCTAACTCAAGCATTACTGCATATAGAGTGTCTATGGTTATTCCAAATAATATATATAGATGCGTCGATATGATATGTCAAAACCTTGTATAAGTGTCCCGATATTTAAAGTGCGTAAAATAAATAACATAAATTAAATGACGATAAATAAAATTGCGAGAATTAAAATTACGATAAATAAATGTGATAAGGAATTAACAGTTAGCAAGGAAAAGTTAGCTAGGATTTTGTTAGCGTGGATTCTTAACAAAATTTCTCATTGTTAATTTGTTTATTTCTAACAAATTTTATTTTGTCCAATGTTTTCTTCATTATGCCACTTGTTGGATTTTGATAAGTCAAAATCTAAATATGAAATTGAATGAAAATGATTATTCTGTGGTGAACGGATTCGTATATCTGTGGGTCTAAATAGGATAGTAAATGATCGTTGAATCAAATTCGAAGAATATACATTGTAACTTATTAATGTGAAATCTAAATATTCTTCGGGTATTACCTACCCGTTAAAATATTTTCACCATTAACAGTTTGTACAAAAGAATTTTTAATTACAATCTTTATGAAAACATATATACATATATATTTTCTTCAGATGTAATCATGGATTTAATGAGTTAATATGATATTAATCTCATTGGCTTTTCGTTTTGAGCTAGAATAATTAATCTCTAAGACTTTAGTGATTACATAATTGCCATGAAGAACGAAGATAATTGATGTAGAACGATACGTAGAACGGTGATTATACTCGAGGTACAGAATGAGATGTTGAGGCATGGATTGTTGATGGTACGGATGCTGTTATTGATGGTACTGTTTGAAATGTCCCGTTCTTATTGATTAAAAACGTTCCATATTAATTGATTTCGTTGCGAGGTTTTGACCTCTATATGAGACGTTTTTTTCAAAGACTGCATTCATTTTTAAAACAAACCATAACCTTTATTTCGTAAATAAAGGTTTAAAAGCTTTACGTAGATTATCAAATAATGATAATCTAAAATATCCTGTTTACACACGACCATTACATAATGGTTTACAATACAAATATGTTACATCGAAATCAGTTTCTTGAATGCAGTTTTTACACAATATCATACAAACATGGACTCCAAATCTTGTCCTTATTTTAGAATGCAACAGCGGAAGCTCTTAGTATTCACCTGAGAATAAACATGCTTTAAACGTCAACAAAAATGTTGGTGAGTTATAGGTTTAACCTATATATATCAAATCGTAATAATAGACCACAAGATTTCATATTTCAATACACATCCCATACATAGAGATAAAAATCATTCATATGGTGAACACCTGGTAACCGACATTAACAAGATGCATATATAAGAAT
Source organism: Rutidosis leptorrhynchoides (assembly GCF_046630445.1). Classification (NCBI taxonomy): domain Eukaryota; kingdom Viridiplantae; phylum Streptophyta; class Magnoliopsida; order Asterales; family Asteraceae; genus Rutidosis; species Rutidosis leptorrhynchoides. The sequence goes on from NC_092341.1 coordinate 171,327,446, forward strand.
ATCCCCATCATTTTGGGACACCCTTCGAATATGATATAAATTTCGAAGTACTAAAGCATCCGGTACTTTGGATGGGGTTTGTTAGGCCCAATAGATCTATCTTTAGGATCCGCGTCAATTAGGGTGTCTGTTCCCTAATTCTTAGATTACCAGACTTAATAAAAAGGGGCATATTCGATTTCGATAATTCAACCATAGAATGTAGTTTCACGTACTTGTGTCTATTTTGTAAATCATTTATAAAACCTGCATGTATTCTCATCCCAAAAATATTAGATTTTAAAAGTGGGACTATAACTCACTTTCACAGATTTTTACTTCGTCGGGAAGTAAGACTTGGCCACTGGTTGATTCACGAACCTATAACAATATATACATATATATCAAAGTATGTTCAAAATATATTTACAATATTTTTAATACATTTTGATGTTTTAAGTTTATTAAGTCAGCTGTCCTCGTTAGTAACCTACAACTAGTTGTCCACAGTTAGATGTACAGAAATAAATCGATAAATATTATCTTGAATCAATCCACGACCCAGTGTATACGTATCTCAGTATTGATCACAACTCAAACTATATATATATATTGGAATCAACCTCAACCCTGTATAGCTAACTCCAACATTCACATATAGAGTGTCTATGGTTGTTTATCAATATATATATATATATAGATGGGTTGACATGATAGGTCGAAACATTGTATATGTGTCTATGGTATCTCAAGATTACATAATATACAATATAAGTTGATTAGGTTATGGTTGGAATAGATTTATTACTAACTTTCACGTAGGTAAAATGAGTAGTTTTTATCAATCTTGTTTTACTCGCCATTTCTTCGTTTCTAATCCGTTTTGAGTGATTCCAGTGGCCACAGTTTTGTATTGAACTTAACTTTATAAATCTAAATATAAAAAGTATAAGTTTATAGTCGGAAATATAAGTTACAAGTCGTTTTTGAAAGAGGTAGTCATTTCCGTCGAAAGAACGACATCTTGATGACCATTTTGAAAAACATACTTTCACTTTGAGTTTAACCATGATTTTTGGATATAGTTTCATGTTCATAAGAAAAATCATTTTTCCAGAAGTATAGCTTTTAAATCAAAGTTCTTCTTAGCTTTTAATTATCCCAACCAAAACAGCCCCCGGTTTTACTACGACGGCGTATATCCAGTTTTATGGTGTTTATCGTGTTTCCGGGTTTTAAATCATTAAGTTAGCATATAATGTAGATATAGAATATGTTTTTAGTTGATTTTAAAAGTCTAGTTAGAAGGATTAACTTTATTTGCGAACAAGTTTAGAATTAACTAAACTATGTTCTAGTGATTACAAGTTTATAACGTTGAATAAGACAGCTTTTTATGTATGAATCGAATGATGTTATGAACATCATTACTACCTCAAGTTCCTTGGATAAACCTACTGGAAATGAGAAAAATGGATCTAGCTTCAAAGGATCCTTGGATGGCTTGAAAGTTCTTGAAGCAGAATCATGACACAAAAACAATTTCAAGTAAGATTTCTACTCGAAATAAGATTGTTATAGTTATAGAAATTGAATTAAAGTTTGAATATGATTATTACCTTGTATTAAAAAGATAACCTGCTATAAGTAACAAAGGTTTCTTGATCTTGAATGATTACTTGGAATGGATTTAGAAAACTTGGAAGTAAACTTGCAATCTTGGAAGTATTCTTGATTTTATGAAACTAGAACTTTTGGAATTTATGAAGAACACTTAGAACTTGAAGATAGAACTTTAGAGAGATCAATTAGATGAAGAAAATTGAAGAATAAAAGTGTTTGTAGGTGTTTTTGGTCGTTGGTGTATGGATTAGATATAAAGGATATGTAATTTTGTTTTCATGTAAATAAGTCATGAATGATTACTCATATTTTTATAATTTTATGAGATATTTCATGCTAGTTGCCAAATGATGGTTTCCACATGTGTTAGGTGACTCACATGGGCTGCTAAGAGCTGATCATTAGAGTGTATATACCAATAGTACATACATCTAAAAGCTGTGTATTGTACGAGTACGAATACGGGTGCATACGAGTAGATTTGTTGATGAAACTGAACGCGGATGTAATTGTAAGCATTTTTGTTAAGTAGAAGTATTTTGATAAGTGTCTTGAAGTCTTAAAAAAGTGTATGAATACATATTAAAACACTACATGTATATACATTTTAACTGAGTCGTTAAGTCATCGTTAGTCGTTACATGTAAATGTTGTTTTGAAACCTTTAGGTTAACGATCTTGTTAAATGTTGTTAACCCAATGTTTATAATATCAAATGAGATTTTAAATTATTATATTATCATGATATTATGATATACGAATATCTCTTAATATGATCTATATACATTAAATGTCGTTACAACGATAATCGTTACATATATGTCTCGTTTCAAAATCATTAAGTTAGTAGTCTTATTTTTACATATGTAGTTCATTGTTAATACACTTAATGATATATTTACTTATCATATAACATAATTAACCAAGTGTATCAATATCTTAATATGATTCATATGTACCTAGTAACACGTTATAACGATAATCGTTATATATATCGTTTTCGAGTTTCTTAATTTAATAGTCTCATTTTTATGTATATAACTCATTGTTAAAATGCCTAATGAGATACATACTTATAATAAAATCATGTTAACTATATATATAACCATATATATGTCATCGTATAGTTTTTACAAGTTTTAACGTTCGTGAATCACCGGTCAACTTGGGTGGTCATTTGTCTATATGAAACCTATTCCAATTAATCAAGTCTTAATAAGTTTGATTGCTTAACATGTTAGAAACACTTAATCATGTAAATATCAATTTTATTTAATATATTTAAACATATAAAAGTTCGGGTCACTACAGTACCTACCCGTTAAATAAATTTCGTCCCGAAATTTTAACCTGTTGAAAGTGTTGACGAATCTTCTAGAAATAGATGCGGGTATTTCTTCTTCATCTGATCTTCATGCTCCCAGGTGAACTCGGGTCCTCTACGAGCATTCCATCGAACCTTAACAATCGGTATCTTGTTTTGTTTAAGTCTCTTAACCTCACGATCTATTATTTCGATGGGTTCTTCAATGAATTGAAGTTTTTCATTGATTTGGATTTCTTCCAACGGAATAGTGAGATCTTCTTTAGCAAAACATTTCTTCAAATTTGAGACGTGGAAAGTGTTATGTACAGCTGCGAGTTGTTGAGGTAGCTCCAGTTGGTAAGCTACTGGTCCGACACGATCTATAATCTTGAATGGTCCAATGTACCTTGGATTTACTTTCCCCCGTTTACCAAATCGAACAACGCCTTTCCAAGGTGAAACCTTAAGCATGACCATTTCTCCAATTTCAAACTCTATATCTTTTCTTTTACTATCCGCGTAGCTCTTTTGTCGACTCTGGGCAGTTTTCAATCTTTGTTGAATTTGAATGATTTTCTCGGTAGTTTCTTGTATTATCTCCGGACCCGTAATCTGTCTATCCCCCACTTCATTCCAACAAATCGGAGACCTGCACTTTCTACCATAAAGTGCCTCAAACGGCGCCATCTCAATACTAGAATGATAACTGTTGTTGTAGGAAAATTCTGCTAACGGTAGGTGTCGATCCCAACTGTTTCCGAAATCAATAACACATGCTCGTAGCATGTCTTCAAGCGTTTGTATCGTCCTTTCGCTCTGCCCATTAGTTTGTGGATGATAGGCAGTACTCATGTCTAGACGAGTTCCTAATACTTGCTGTAATGTCTGCCAGAATCTTGAAATAAATCTGCCATCCCTATCAGAGATAATAGAGATTGGTATTCCATGTCTGGAGACGACTTCCTTCAAATACAGTCGTGCTAACTTATCCATCTTGTCATCTTCTCTTATTGGAAGGAAGTATGCTGATTTGGTGAGATGATCAACTATTACCCAAATAGTATCAAAACCACTTGCAGTCCTTGGCAATTTAGTGATGAAATCCATGGTAATGTTTTCCCATTTCCATTCCGGGATTTCGGGTTGTTGAAGTAGACCTGATGGTTTCTGATGCTTAGCTTTGACCTTAGAACACGTCAAACTTTCTCCTACGTATTTAGTAACATCGGCTTTCATACCCGGCCACCAAAAATGTTTCTTGAGATCCTTGTACATCTTCCCCGTTCCAGGATGTATTGAGTATCTGGTTTTATGAGCTTCTCTAAGTACCATTTCTCTCATATCTCCAAATTTTGGTACCCAAATCCTTTCAGCCCTATACCGGGTTCCGTCTTCCCGAATATTAAGATGCTTCTCCGATCCTTTGGGTATTTCATCCTTTAAATTTCCCTCTTTTAAAACTCCTTGTTGCGCCTCCTTTATTTGAGTAGTAAGGTTATTGTGAATCATTATATTCATAGATTTTACTCGAATGGGTTCTCTGTCCTTCCTGCTCAAGGCGTCGGCTACCAAATTTGCCTTCCCCGGGTGGTAACGAATCTCAAAGTCGTAATCATTCAACAATTCAATCCACCTACGCTGCCTCATATTCAGTTGTTTCTGATTAAATATGTGTTGAAGACTTTTTAGGTCGGTATATATAATACTTTTGACCCCATATAAGTAGTGCCTCCAAGTCTTTAATGCAAAAACAACCGCACCTAATTCCAAATCATGCGTCGTATAATTTTGTTCGTGAATCTTCAATTGTCTAGACGCATAAGCAATCACCTTCGTTCGTTGCATTAATACACAACCGAGACCTTTCTTTGATGCGTCACAATAAATCACAAAATCATCATTCCCTTCAGGCAATGACAATATAGGTGCCGTAGTTAGCTTTTTCTTCAATAACTGAAACGCTTTCTCTTGTTCATCCTTCCATTCAAATTTCTTCCCTTTATGCGTTAATGCAGTCAAGGGTTTTACTTTTCTGGAAAAGTCTTGGATGAACCTTCTGTAGTAACCAGCTAGTCCTAAAAACTGGCGTATGTGTTTCGGAGTTTTCGGAGTTTCCCACTTTTCAACAGTTTCTATCTTTGTTGGATCCACCTTAATACCTTATTTGTTCACTATGTGACCGAGGAATTGAACTTCTTCCAACCAAAATGCACACTTTGAAAATTTAGCGTACAATTCTTCCTTCCTCAATACTTCTAACACCTTTCTCAAATGTTCACCGTGTTCTTGGTCATTCTTTGAGTAAATAAGTATGTCATCAATGAAAACGATGACAAACTTGTCAAGGTATGGTCCACACACTCGGTTTATAAGGTCCATGAACACAGCTGGTGCATTAGTCAATCTAAACAGCATGACCATAAACTCGTAATGACCGTAACGTGTTCTGAAAGCAGTCTTTAGAATATTATCTTCTTTCACCCGCATTTGATGATACCCGGAACGTAAGTCAATCTTTGAATAAATAGACGAGCCTTGTAGTTGATCAAATAAGTCGTCGATTCTCGGTAGTGGGTAGCGGTTCTTGATGGTAAGTTTGTTCAACTCTCGGTAGTCGATACACAACCTGAATGTACCATCTTTCTTCTTGACAAACAAAACAGGAGCTCCTCACGGTGATGTGCTTGGTCGAATGAAACCACGCTCTAAAAGTTCTTGTAATTGGCTTTGCAATTCTTTTATCTCGCTGGGTGCGAGTCCGTAAGGAGCATGAGCTATTGGTGCAACTCCTGGTACAAGATCTATTTGAAATTCAACGGATCGATGTGGGGGTAATCCCGGTAATTCTTTCGGAAATACATCGGGAAATTCTTTTGCGACGGGAACATCATTGATGCTTTTTTCTTCAGTTTGTACTTTCTCGACGTGTGCTAGAATAGCATAGCAACCTTGTCTTATTAGTTTTTGTGCCTTCAAATTACTAATAAGATGTAGCTTCGTGTTGCCCTTTTCTCCGTACACCATTAAGTGTTTTCCTTTTTCTCGTATAATGCGAATTGCATTTTTGCAGCAAACGATCTCTGCTTTCACTTCTTTCAACCAGTCCATACCAATTATCACATCAAAACTCCCTAACTCTACTGGTATCAAGTCAATCTTAAATGTTTCGTTAACCAGTTTAATTTCTCGATTCCGACATATATTATCTGCTGAAATTAATTTACCATTTGCTAATTCGAGTAAAAATTTACTATCCAAAGGCGTCAATGGACAACTTAATTTAGCACAAAAATCTCTACTCATATAGCTTCTATTCGCACCCGAATCAAATAAAACGTAAGCAGATTTATTGTCAATAAGAAACGTACCCGTAACAAGCTCCGGGTCTTCCTGTGCCTCTGCCGCATTAATATTGAAAACTCTTCCGCGACCTTGTCCATTCGTGTTCTCCTGGTTCGGGAAATTTCTAATAATGTGGCCCGGTTTTCCACATTTATAACAAACTACATTGGCATAACTTGCTCCGACACTACTTGCTCCGCCATTACTCGTTCCGACACCATTTGTTCCTTTCATTCTGTTAACCCCTGGTCCGTAGACCTCACACTTCGCCGCGCTATGACCATTTCTTTTACACTTGTTGCAAAATTTGGTGCAGAACCCCGAGTGATACTTTTCACACCTTTGGCATAGCTGCTTCTGATTATTGTTGTTGTTGCGGTTATTATTGTTGTTAAGATGATTGTTGTAGTTGCTGTTGTTGTTATTGTTGTTGTTATTGTTGATGGGCCGTTTGTTGTAGTTGCGATTGATGTTGCGATTGTTAGGATAGTTGTTGCGATTATTGTTGTAATTGCTGTTGTTTTTGTATTGGTGATTCTTATCACCGTTTTCCTCCCACTTTCTTTTTACTTGCTTCACATTGGCCTCTTCAGCAGTCTGTTCTTTAATTCTTTCTTCAATCTGGTTCACTAGTTTGTGAGCCATTCTACATGCCTGTTGTATGGAGGCGGGCTCATGTGAACTTATGTCTTCTTGGATTCTTTCCGGTAATCCTTTCACAAACGCGTTTATCTTCTCTTCCTCATCTTCGAACGCTCCCGGACACAATAAGCAAAATTCTGTGAATCGTCTTTCGTACGTGGTAATATTAAATCCTTGGGTTCGTAACCCTCTAAGTTATGTCTTGAGCTTATTGACCTCGGTTCTGGGACAGTACTTCTCGTTCATCAAGTGCTTGAATGCTGACCACGGTAGTGCGTAAGCATCATCTTATCCCACTTGCTCTAAATAGGTATTCCACCATGTTAACGCAGAACCTGTGAAGGTATGCGTAGCGTACTTCACTTTGTCCTCTTCAGTACACTTACTTATGGCAAACACCGATTCGACCTTCTCGGTCCACCGTTTCAATCCGATCGGTCCTTCAGTTCCATCAAATTCCAAAGGTTTGCAGGAAGTGAATTCTTTGTAGGTGCATCCTACACGATTTCCTGTACTGCTAGATCCAAGGTTATTGTTGGTATGTAGCGCGGCCTGTACTGCGGCTATGTTTGAAGCAAAAAAGGCACGAAATTCCTCTTCACTCATATTCAAGGTGTGTCGAGTAGTCGGTGCCATTTCCTTCAAAATAGTCAAATGAAACGAGTTAATCATATAGAATATCAAGAGTAGTCAATAGTATTTCGTAGCGTAAAATGAACTTATTTATAAAAGCTCTTTCTTCATATTAGCGTTTTATACTCTTTAATTCGGGTAGTACTTACCCGTTAAGTTCATACTTATTAGCTAACATACCATTTCAACTACTACAATTCTATATGAAAAACTAATCACAAAAAAATATATATCATATTCAAACCTTTATACAATAACTTGCAAACTTACAATACCGCTATTTTACATATAGCATGAAATATAGCACATAAAACTTTGATACAAAGTAGTTGCGAAGATAATTCTAGTTAATAAATAAGGCGTTCGGCAAAGGCAACAAAGACACGTAATTCATACGTCCAGAAACAAGTCATGCATTCTGGTTTTACTAATACCACTTCCCATCCTTGGTCTTATGGAACGTAACCGTTGTGACCGATAGTATGACAACGTGTTGTGACGTCGTCAAAAGGACGAAGGTTACGTAATGACCAACAGTCTCGTAATAACCTAAGAACCTCATTTCTTACCCCAATTACCGACTCCGTCACTTGTGGGAACGTTTTGTTTAATAGTTGTAGCCCGATGTTCTTTTTCTCACTTTGGTGAGAAGCGAACATTACTAACCTGTAAGCATAACATGCTTCTTTATGTTGCATGTTAGTCGCTTTTTCTAAATCATGAAGTCCTATATTCGGATACATTGAGTCAAAATAATTTATTAACCCGTTGCGTAAAATAGCATTTGGGTTCCCCGCAATATATGCGTCAAAGTAAACACATCGTAACTTATGGGTTTCCCAATGTGATATCCCCCCATCTTTCAAACGAAAGCCTTTTATAAACCAAGGCATTCTTGGAACGTTCTTCGAATGTCTTACAAACTGATTTTGCCATAAATAGTTGTGCCGAGGAATTCTGACCGACTCTAAACAAGATTTCATCAATCTTGTCTCCGGGTAAGTCTTCTAAAATATTGGGTTGTCTATCCATTTTGTGTTTTTATATTGTAAAATAGACAAGAGTTAGATTCATAAAAGATACTTATTAATACAAGCAATTTTTACATATATCGTAAAGCATAAGCACACTATATTACATATATTACACCGCACAAATACAACTATCTTATTCCAACTCACTCGTTTCTTATTTTTCGAACTTGGTTCTTTTTGCTAAGTTTTTAGGGATATATGATGTTCCCCTAATACGAGCCGTCGTTTTCCACATTGGTCTAGAAAAACCTGGTGGTTTAGAGGTTCCTGGGTTATTGTTACAACTTAAGAAATACAGGTGTTGACGATACATATAAAGTTCATCGGGGTTGGAATCAGATTTCTCTATTTTTATGCCATTTCCCTTATTATTCTCTTTTGCCTTTTTAAATTCAGTTGGGGTAATTTCTATAACATCATCGGAATCCTCGTCGGGATCCGATTCATCGGAGAATTGGTAATCCTCCCAATATTTTGCTTCCTTGGCGGAAACACCGTTGACCATAATTAACCTTGGTCGGTTGGTTGAGGATTTTCTTTTACTTAACCATTTTATTATTTCCCCCACCGGTTCTATTTCTTCTTCTGGTTCCTCCTCCTCCGGTTCTGATTCTTCTTCCGGTTCCGATTCTTCTTCCGGTTCCTCTTCGGGAACTTGTGAATCAGTCCACGAATCATTTCAAATTACATTTGACTCTTCATTATTATTAGGTGAGTCAATGGTACTTGTATTAGAGGTAGACATCTATCACATAATATCAAACACGTTAAGAGATTAATATATCACATAATATTCACATGTTAAAAATATATAGTTTCCAACAAAATTTGTTAAGCAATCATTTTTCAAGTAAACACGGTCGAAGTCCAGACTCACTAATGCATCCTAACAAACTCGATAAGACACACTAATGCAAAATTCTGGTTCTCTAAGACCAACGCTCGGATACCAACCGAAATGTCCCGTTCTTATTGATTAAAAACGTTCCATATTAATTGATTTTGTTGCGAGGTTTTGACCTCTATATGAGACGTTTTTTTCAAAGACTGCATTCATTTTTAAAACAAACCATAACCTTTATTTCATAAATAAAGGTTTAAAAGCTTTACATAGATTATCAAATAATGATAATCTAAAATATCCTGTTTACACACGACCATTACATAATGGTTTACAATACAAATATGTTGCATCGAAATCAGTTTCTTGAATGCAGTTTTTACACAATATCATACAAACATGGACTCCAAATCCTGTCCTTATTTTAGTATGCAACAGCGGAAGCTCTTTGTATTCACCTGAGAATAAACATGCTTTAAACGTCAACAAAAATGTTGTTGAGTTATAGGTTTAACCTATATATATCAAATCGTAACAATAGACCACAAGATTTCATATTTCAATACACATCCCATACATAGAGATAAAAATAATTCATATGGTGAACACCTGGTAACCGACATTAACAAGATGCATATATAAGAATATCCCCATCATTCCGGGACACCCTTCGGATATGATATAAATTTCGAAGTACTAAAGCATCCGGTACTTTGGATGGGGTTTGTTAGGCCCAATAGATCTATCTTCAGGATTCGCGTCAATTAGGGTGTCTGTTCCCTAATTCTTAGATTACCAGACTTAATAAAAAGGGGCATATTCGATTTCGATAATTCAACCATAGAATGTAGTTTCACGTACTTGTGTCTATTTTGTAAATCATTTATAAAACCTGCATGTATTCTCATCCCAAAAATATTAGATTTTAAAAGTGGGACTATAACTCACTTTCACAGATTTTTACTTCGTCGGGAAGTAAGACTTGGCCACTGGTTGATTCACGAACCTATAACAATATATACATATATATATCAAAGTATGTTCAAAATATATTTACAATATTTTTAATACACTTTGATGTTTTAAGTTTATTAAGTCAGCTGTCCTCGTTAGTAACCTACAACTAGTTGTCCACAGTTAGATGTACAGAAATAAATCGATAAATATTATCTTGAATCAATCCACGACCCAGTGTATACGTATCTCAGTATTGATCATAACTCAAACTATATATATATTTTGGAATCAACCTCAACCCTGTATAGCTAACTCCAACATTCACATATAGAGTGTCTATGGTTGTTTCGCAATATATATATATATAGATGGGTCGACATGATAAGTCGAAATATTGTATACGTGTCTATGGTATCTCAAGATTACATAATATACAATATAAGTTGATTAGGTTATGGTTGGAATAGATTTATTACTAACTTTCACGTAGGTAAAATGAGTAGTTTTTATCAATATTGTTTTACTCGCCATTTCTTCGTTTCTAATCCGTTTTGAGTGATTCCAGTGGCCACAGTTTCGTATTGAACTTAAATTTATAAATCTAAATAGAAAAAGTATAAGTTTATAGTCGGAAATACAAGTTACAAGTCATTTTTGAAAGAGGTAGTCATTTCCGTCGAAAGAACGACATCTTGATGACCATTTTGAAAAACATACTTTCACTTTGAGTTTAACCATGATTTTTGGATATAGTTTCATGTTCATAAGAAAAATCATTTTTCCAGAAGTATAGCTTTTAAATCAAAGTTCTTCTTAGCTTTTAATTATCCCAACCAAAACAGCCCCGGTTTTACTACGACGGCGTATATCCAGTTTTATGGTGTTTATCGTGTTTCCGGGTTTTAAATCATTAAGTTAGCATATCATGTAGATATAGAATATGTGTTTAGTTGATTTTAAAATTCTATTTGGAAGGATTAACTTTATTTGCGAACAAGTTTAGAATTAACTAAACTATGTTCTAGTGATTACAAGTTTATAATGTTGAATAAGACAGCTTTTTATGTATGAATCGAATGATGTTATGAACATCATTACTACCTCAAGTTCCTTGGATAAACCTACTGGAAATGAGAAAAATGGATCTAGCTTCAAAGGATCCTTGGATGGCTTGAAAGTTCTTGAAGCAGAATCATGACACGAAAACAATTTCAAGTAAGATTTCCACTCGAAATAAGATTGTTATAGTTATAGAAATTGAATTAAAGTTTGAATATGATTATTACCTTGTATTAGAAAGAAAACCTACTGTAAGTAACAAAGGTTTCTTGATCTTGGATGATTACTTGGAATGGATTTAGAAAACTTGGAAGTAAACTTGCAATCTTGGAAGTATTCTTGATTTTATGAAACTAGAACTTTTGGAATTTATGAAGAACACTTAGAACTTGAAGATAGAACTTGAGAGAGATCAATTAGATGAAGAAAATTGAAGAATGAAAGTGTTTGTAGGTGCTTTTGGTCGTTGGTGTATGGATTAGATATAAAGGATATGTAATTTTGTTTTCATGTAAATAAGTCATGAATGATTACTCATATTTTTGTAATTTTATGAGATATTTCATGCTATTTGCCAAATGATGGTTCCCACATGTGTTAGGTGACTCACATGGTCTGCTAAGAGCTGATCATTGGAGTGTATATACCAATAGTACATACATATAAAAGCTGTGTATTGTACGAGTACGAATACGGGTGCATACGAGTAGATTTGTTGATGAAACAGAATGAGGATGTAATTGTAAGCATTTTTGTTAAGTAGAAGTATTTTGATAAGTGTCTTGAAGTCTTTCAAAAGTGTATGAATACATATTAAAACACTACATGTATATACATTTTAACTGAGTCGTTAAGTCATCGTTAGTCGTTACATGTAAATGTTGTTTTGAAACCTTTAGGTTAACGATCTTGTTAAATGTTGTTAACCCAATGTTTATAATATCAAATGAGATTTTAAATTATTATATTATCATGATATTATGATGAACGAATATCTCTTAATATGATCTATATACATTAAATGTCGTTACAACGATAATCGTTACATATATGTCTCGTTTCAAAATCATTAAGTTAGTAGTCTTATTTTTACATATGTAGTTCATTGTTAATACACTTAATGATATATTTACTTATCATTTAACATAATTAACCAAGTGTATCAATATCTTAATATAATTCATATGTACCTAGTAACACGTTATAACGATAATCGTTATATATATCGTTTTCGAGTTTCTTAATTTAAGAGTCTCATTTTTATGTATATAACTCATTGTTAAAATACCTAATGAGATACATACTTATAATAAAATCATGTTAACTATATATATAACCATATATATATCATCGTATAGTTTTTACAAATTTTAACGTTCGTGAATCACCGGTCAACTTGGGTGGTCATTTGTCTATATGAAACCTATTCCAATTAATCAAGTCTTAATAAGTTTGATTGCTTAACATGTTGGAAACACTTAATCATGTAAATATCAATTTCATTTAATATATATAAACATGGAAAAGTTCGGGTCACTACACTGTTGGTGTCGGTGATATTGCTGAAGCTGGTAATTTTTGCACCATATTCTCCAAATTGATTACTTGAGCGCGATGTTCGTTGACTTCTTCTATTATTCCGGGATGATTTTTGGTCGGAACGTGCGGATGAATAATGTTTGGAATTGTGGATAGAATATAATCGTGTCGAGCTACTCTGGAAACAAGGCTGAAAATGGTGTTTCGGATAGGTTCGCCAGTAAGTGCTTCAGGTTCATCGCCGAGAGGGCAATATGGTGGATGGAAGGAATTTCCTTCTTCTCGTTTCTGTTGATTAAGTCGACTATGAACTCATCCTCAATTCATCCAGAACTAAAGATGACTAACTAGTTGATCCATTCCGGTTATAATGCGGTCGGAGCTCGTGTGGAAATCCATATCGGAATAGCTGTTGGAATCCGAGGAACTGGAACTAGTTGAAGGATCCATTTCGTACGATCAGGGATAGATTATAGGACTTAGAAACACAAAATTTTCATATGTATATAGAATACCAAGATCCCAAAAGTTACAGAGGAATCTTCAGAAGCTGTCAGGCAAAGTTTACAGTAACAGATACGCTAAGATATAAATTTTGTCTATACACTATTCATGCAATCAATGCAATAAGATGTGTCTTGACTAAGAATGATAAGCAAGTAATTTTCGACCACAAATGATAAGAAAAACTTTTGACATGCAGACACGGTCGAAGTCCAGACTCACTAATGCATCCTAACGACTATCAGTTAGACACACTAATGCAGGCCTGGTTCGCTAAGACCACCGCTCTGATAACACCTGAAATGACCCGTCCTAATCCATCTGGACGAATACATTACATTTGGTTACATCGCGAGGTACTTGACCTCTATATGATACATTTTACAAACATTGCATTCGTTTTAAAAGACAAACTTTCATTTTATCGAAATTTGACAGGCATGCATACCATTTCATAATATCCAACTATAAATTATCTAATCTGTCATTTACTTAATCATAATCTTTACTGAACTCAATGACTTGAATGCAACGTCTTTTGAAATATGTCATGAATGACTCCAAGTAATATCTTTAAAATGACCAAATGCACAGCAAAGATTTCCTTAATACCTGAGAATAAACATGCTTTAAAGTGTCAACCAAAAGGTTGGTGAGTTCATTAGTTTATCATAATTAATCATTTCCATAATTTTAATAGACCACAAGATTTTCATTTTCATTTTTCATAAACATCATCTCATATCAGGCATTTCACAAAAACTGCATAGAGATAAAAATCATTCATATGGTGACCACCTGGTAATCAACATTAACAAAACGCGTCTAGAATATCCCCATCATTTCAGGACTCTCATCGAACATGATAAAATCGAAGCACTAAAGCATTCGTAACCCGGATGGGGTTTGTTAGGTCCAATAGATCTATCTTTAGGATTCACGTCAATTAGGGTTTCTGTTCCCTAATTCTTAGATTACCAGACTAAAAAGGATGATATTCAATTCGATAATCCAACCATAGAATGTAGTTTCGATTACTTGTGTCTATTTCGTAAAACATTTATAAAAGCAGCGCATGTATTCTCAGTCCCAAAAATAAATATTGCAAAAGCATTTAAAAAGGGAGCAAATGAAACTCACTCTACAATATTTTATAGTAAAAATATTCATACGACGAAACTGAATAATGCAGGGTTGGCCTCGGATTCACGAACCTATATCATTTATATATATATTAACACATATAATTGTAATCGAACAAATTTACATATATATATATATATATATATATATATATATATATATATATATATATATATATATATATATATATATATATATATTGTTATATTTAATAGTTTATAGGTGTGATTTATTAATTAAGTATAGTTAGTTTATATATACCATAGATGAATAATTAATATTTATTATAAACATATTAATATAGTTATGTTATATGTATTAAATATGTTTTTATATAACTAATATTTATTTAGTAAAATAATATTAATAATAAATAAAGAATTGTATTTTATAATAATAATAATAATAGTAATTACTTATTAATGATAGTAAATATGGTCATGTTAATAATAATGTTAATAATAATGTTAATAATAATGATAATAATAATGATAATAATAATAATAATGATAATTTCAATAAAAATGATAGTTTTAAAAAAAATTTAATTTTAATGATAATACTAATTTTTTAAAAAATGCTATATTTTAAAAATAATAATACTTTTAATAATAATGATAGTATTAATAATACTGATAATAATAATAACTATAATACTTTATATATATATATATATTTATATATATATATATATATATATATATATATATATATATATATATATATATATATTTAATAACCAAAATATTAAAGTTTTATCCTAATTCGATTACACTTGTGTTACAACCGTGAAATAAACATATTAACTTTATATTCATATCCATAGTTTATTTATAATAATTATAGCTATAATCATGTATATTAATATATCGTTAACCATATTTTTAATTACTTCATAGTACTTTTCATATATATGTTTTCATACTTGAAACTATATTTATAATTATGACTATTATCATCATTAAACTTTTGATCCACAAACATAATCATAATAACATGAATTTAATGTAAATTTCATAATAGTAATACTAATAATAATAATAATAATAATTAACATAATAACAATAATAATAATAATAATAATAATAATAATAATAATAATAATAATAATAATAATAATAATAATAATAATAATAATAATAATAATAATAATAATAATAATAGTAAGGAGGGATTACAACCTTTGAAGAAAAGCTCTTAAAAACAAATCGCCATATACGGGACTCGAACCCAAGACTACTCGTTACACAACACAAACGCTCAACCATTGTACCACATCACTTTATGATTTATATTACACCCAACAAATATTTAACCCGACTTTAAAGACAAGCCCAATAGGATGACCATGGCCCAAAGCAAGATTCGTACTATGGTGACCCAGTAGATCTCAATTTGATTCACGATCCAAAAGTAGAAAATAGAGCACAGTTTAAATGGGAATTCCAAATAAAAAAAATGCAACAGCTCAAAAGTTTATCAAGTGGGGTTTTAGGGTTAATTGGTTTTTAGCTCAACTGCAAACCAAGAAACAAAATATCACGCATCTATCATCTCCCTAATTCACGCCATCAGGTATCATCTTATATGTACATCATTAAGACAATAGCAGCTGCAGCGATTAAAATAGAAAACGAGTACTAACAGAAAAACAGTAATATCCTTCTTCGTTATACAGTAGTAGAAACAGAAAAATAGATGTAGCAGCAGCAGTTGCTGCATATAGTGAAGAGTACAGTAGGTTTTCTTAGATTGCAGGTTCAAACGATTTGGTTTTAGATGGAAAACAGAAAGTATAGTAGTTGCAACTGTTGAAACACGATGGGTTTATGAAGGAGTAGAAGAAACAATAAACAGAGGTGAAGCAACAATAGTATAAAGGTGGTTTGGGTGATTTACGAATGAAACAGAAACGATAATAAGCAGCAGCATAAATGACATCCTGTTTTGATTTGTTTTGGCCAGACAGAAATATTAACGAAGAAATAAATAAAAGAATTTATGATGGTGGGTGTTTGGATCTTTGAGTTTATGTGTTTTGAACAAGAAGAAACAACAAGTGACAGTACGAAATCGAATGTTGCAGGTTTGTTGATTTACTTGGTGATCGAAAGAAAATAGAATAAATAACAAAAAAAATGAAGTTGTTGCTGTTGTATCCGAATCAGAATAAATAGAAGAGAAAGACAAGGTAGCTTGTGATGTTGGCCGATGCTTCAGTTATGGTTTTGAAGAAAGAAATAAAGGTGGGTTCCAATGGTTTTGGTTTTGGTGTTGGTGTAATCAACAAAGGTGGTTAACAAATGGTTCGGTCACAACAGTAATAGAGCAGAAAATTTTAAAACAGATACATAGGTCATAAGTGGCAGCAATTGTTAACTTATTTAGAAGTGAGAGAGGGAGAGAATGAGAGAGAAAAGAGGTGGTGTTTGTTCTCGGTTGAAGTGGTGATAAAAGTGTGGGTGCTCGATCTAAACCCAAAATAGAAGCATAGCTGTAGCACACCAGTTTCAAGTTGGTTCTTCATGATAGAGATAGGAAACATCAAGTGGTTATTCGATGATTCAAGGTGTGAAGGGTGATGATAGGTGTTGGTTGTGGTGGAAGGTGTTCATGATAGGTGGTTAAATGGTTGTCGGAGGTGACTCTAGTGATGGTGATGAAAGGTTATTGTTGGGTGATAAATAGGGGAAGGATGCAGATGATCGAGCTTAGATAAATGGGAGGATATTTTGTATGTAAAAATCATGTACGTATATATAAATATATAGAGATATTAGGTAGTGCACAATCAATTATTGACATTCAATCAAAAATTTAAAACAGTAATCTTAATTCATACGTTAATATCAAAATGATTTAAAACACGAGAGTTTTAAATTATACGGCAAAGCAAAGTCATTAATATCCTATTCTGCCGATATGTTTAGTAGGGACTGGATTTCGTACACCGTTTATTAATCAATGGCGTATAAAAAGTGTGACGACCTGGAAATTTCCGAACAAATTTAAACTTTAATCTTTATATTATTTCGACACGATAAGCAAAGTGGTTAAGTTAAATCTCAAACATTTTAAATTTATGTTCATACATTCATTCAACCTCGACTAATTTCCAACGATTCATGAACCATTAAACGAATATGATTATATATGTATATGTGTATATATATTATAATTTGAAACGTAAACAAAATACTAGATTACATGATTACATTTGTTTCAAAATGTTTATCGATGGACTTAGAAGATAAGCTCAAATGATTGAATTATCAGATACATTGAATTATGATTTAGGAGTCTCGGTTGAGAGGCCCACATTGATTTGAGAAATTTTTCACTTTTAACCATATTCGGAAAATGGTAAAGTGATTTACGAGTAAGAACAAATTGTCAATCATTGAGAGTTAGACAAAGGATAGTGGAAGATTGAATTTCATAAAACTTGATTGATCTATTTTCAAAGGTACGAAAACGCTTTACGATATAATAGAGCTCGAATATTTAAGATGTCTTTGATTGAATAATGTGAGATGGAATATTGGTTGTTAAATATATAGATAACCTACTACGTGTATTAAAAAAAAACGTATTTAAGAATATTGAAGATACATATATAGTTTCAAATTAAGTAACACTTGATTCAATTGATATTTAGATATGTCATCTAGGACGTTTGATAAATGTTGGTGCATAAGTGGATTACGCCAAATTAAGTTTTAAAAGTATAAACGATACGTGTTATATTATTTTCTAAACGAAATTTAAAACGAACTTTGAAATATAATTAAGTTTTGAAAAATTAAATATTATATCATTACATAAATATTTTTTTTCATTACTTATGATATGTACAAGATTATTTTTTAAAATGAAAATATATATATATATATATATATATATATATATATATATATATATATATATATATATATATATATATATATATATATATATATATATATATATATATATATATATTAATTTAGTCATAAAGTGTCCCGATTTAAAATAATATATATTGATAAACAACGAGTCACTGAATTATAGAAGCAAATGACCACAACGCTCAATTTTATAAAGTTACATTTTTATAAAGTAATTTATTAATGAAGAAGTCTATTTTTTGTAAAAGGTACACGTCGCGTAACGTAAAATGCTAGTTTTCTAAACGTACGAAAGTGCGCTCGAAAAACCGAAAGTAGTACATGAGTCGTGAGACCACGACCGTGTCATTTTTGTAAAAATTATATTTTTACCATGAGCGTAAATATAATATAATATTTAATTAATCCTAAAGATTAAATATAATAAATATTAAATAATATATATATAAGTTACCTATATCATGTAATGAATTAAGAAAGTGTCGGCAAGTTGAGGGGTAGGTGGTGCACATTCTTTAAATTGAGCGAATTGTAGTTTTCATTCATTCAATTCATTTCGTTGTCTCTCGAGTTCTTTCTCTCTATATATATATTTACTTATATTATTATTATTATTATTATTATTATTATTATTATTATTATTATTATTATTATTATTAATATTAAGATTATTAATATTAATCTTATTGTTATTAGTATTAGTATTATTAGGAGCGATAATATTAGTATTATACATAAAATAATACGATGAGGTTCTGCCCAAATGTTTTTCAAAACTGGTTAAGAAGTAGGATATGGCTAAGGAAATTATGGGTTATAGCTATGGAGGTTATGGGTATGGATCACGGGTATGTTCGTGAGGTCAATCTAGTATTTATCATCTCCGTTGCGTTTACGTACCTTTCCTGCAATATTGAATCTCAATATTGATACGTGAGTACTCATAATTTAATTTTTACATACTGATAGTGTATCCCTGACTAGTGCTCGAGAAAATAGGATTTTGCATGCTTGTACTTTTGATATTGCCCTTAAATAGGTTATGTTGAATCTTGAATTAATTACATCTGCGGTTGAGATAAGATATAAGATATGCATGTCATTGGAAAGCTAGCGAAAAATTAAGAACTTTTCATTTAGATATCGAATGGATTCGATGAACGGTTAGAAAGTTATGAAATAAATGAATTGTATAATTAATTTCGTAATTAAAATTGCTGATGATAATTAGTGAACTAATTTTCTGGGTTATAAAAAGTGGTTATTTAGATCCTACTCGTCGAGTAGATGAATTTTCATATAAAGCACGTCTCGTTTCGTTGAACGGTTGTCAAGTTATGGACAAAAGAAGTTTTGCAAATTTTGATAAAATGTCGAAAAGGGAACTGAAATTCTCGCTGGTCTGCGTTGTTTTAGATTTAAGAAAAAATACCTCTGAATTCTTTGCTGTAAGGTCTAACAAATGACCCTGGCCGTTTGTCAATTCGAGTCTCGATAATTTTTCTAAAAATCGCTGAAGTGGCCGTTTAGTCATGTTTGACCAAAAAAAAAAAAAATCATTTTTGTATAAGTTATTGTATTTTTGCATGCGACCTCGTTTTTACTTTAACCTTGGACTTTTGACTTTGAACTTTGACTTTTCCCGTTAACTTTTCAGTTAATTTTTTTGTGTTGACTTTCTCTAAAAACTAAAATACTATTTTATGATAATGAAACCATTTGTGTTACGTTGTTTCACACGTCACCTTTTACTAGAATTTTAACTGAGCATGAGTAATATAACATGTTACTATACTGTTGAGTCAGACTCGAGCATTAGAATTGTGGTACACTATGACTTGACTTAATTTGTTATACAAATATTGACCAATATATATAAATATATATAATTAATATAGGTTCGTGAATCCGAGGCCAACCTTACATTTGTTCAATGATGTTATATGTATTTTTACTACAAAATACAGTATGGTGAGTTTCATTTGCCTTTTTACCCTTTATATATTTTTGGGCTGAGAATACATGCGCAATTTTTATAAATGATTTACAAAATAGACACAAGTACGTGAAACAACATTCTATGGTTGAATTATCGAAAATCGAATATGCCCCTTTTTATTAAGTCTGGTAATCTAAGAATTAGGGAACAGACACCCTAATTGACGCGAATCCTAAAGATAGATCTATTGGGCCTAACAAACCCCATCCAAAGTACCGGATGCTTTAGTACTTCGAAATTTATATCATGTCCGAAGGAGGATCCCGGAATGATAGGGGATATTCTTATATGTATCTAGTTAATGTCGGTTACTAGGTGTTCACCATATGAATGATTATTTTTGTCTCTATGCATGAGACGTATATTTATGAGAACTGGAAATGAAATTCTTGTGGTCTATTAAAATGATGGAAATAAATGATTATGATAAACTAATGAATTCACCAACCTTTTGGTTGACACTTTAAAGCATGTTTATTCTCAGGTGTTAAAGAAATCTTCCGCTGTGCATTTGCTCATTTTAAAGATATTACTTGGAGTCTTTCATAGCATATTTCGAAGAACGTTGCATTCGAGTCATTGATTTCATCAAAGATTATTATTAAATCAATTTATAGTTGGAAAGTGGATATTATGAAATGGTATGCATGCCTGTCAATTTTTGATGTAAAGAAAGATTGTCTTTTAAAAACGAATGCAATGTTTGTAAAATGTATCATATAGAGGTCAAATACCTCGCAATGTAATCAACTATTGTGAATCGTTTATAATGTATATGAACGGGTCCTTTCAGTTGGTATCAGAGCGGTGGTCTTAGCGAACCAGGTCTGCATTAGTGTGTCTAACTGATAAATCGATATGATGCATTAGTGAGTCTGGACTTCGACCGTGTCTGCATGTCAAAAGTTTTGCTTATCATTTTGTGCCGAAAATTAACTACTTATCATCCTCAGGAAATTACCTGCTTATCATTTTTAGTCTAAGACACGTCTTGCTGCATTGATTGCATGAATAGTGTATAGACAAAAATTCATATCTTAGCATATCTGCTAAATCATATCTTATCGTATATGTTACTTTAAACTTTGCCTGACATATCCCGCAAAGTCCTCCGTAATCTACGAATCTTTTGATCTATATATATATATATATATATATATATATATATATATATATATATATATATATATATATATATATATATATATATATATATATATATATATATATATATATATATATATATATATATATATATATATATATATATATATTTTATATAATTAGAATACCATCCGTTAGCCAAAATCATTTCATATAAAAAAAAAAATCCTTTATCCAATCGTACGAAATGGAATTCGTCATCAGTTCAAGTCACTCAGATTCCGAAATGGAATCCCATTCAAGCTCCAAAAGCAGTGTGACCGGAATAGATCAACCAATCAGTCATCACTTATTCTGGATGAATTGGGAATGGGTTCGTAGCCTCCTCAATCATTGGAGACAAGAAGAAGGTGATCCCTTCCATCCACCACGTTGCCCTCTTGACGAAGAACCTGAAGCACTTACTGGCGAACCTGTCCGAAACACCATGTTCTCGCTCATTTCTAGAGTATCTCATCACGATTATATATTACATCAAATTTTAGATTTTATTTATCCGCTCGTCCAAACCGACAATCACCCCGGTGTAATAGAAGAAGTCAACGACCTTCGCGCTCGGGTAGTGGCTTTGGAGAATATGGTGCAGAGATTACAAACACCAGCAGCAGCATCAGCAGCATAACCAGTACCACCATCATCAACGCCAACAGTACCATTACCACCTCCAACCACAACCGCATCGTAAACCTCAACTTCACAATCTGTCCCACGAGCATCAACGTCATACGCACCATAGATACCAAGGAGTACCAACAACAATAACTGACGAAGTATTAATTCATAACTTCATTGGAGAAACATTCCGCGGCGATTATGTAATCTCTAAAGTCTTAGAGGTTATCTAATCTAGCCCTAACCATAAATCAGTTAAGTGAACCAAAATGATAGAAGGAAGAGTAGAAACCCTGACAAAAAATGGTGTGTGATTAACAAGCTAAACTTTCTTTACCAACAGCATCAACAGTACCGTCAGCGTTATCAGCATTGTCAGTATAGTCAACATCCGAATCAACAACACCGATAACATCACAAACTCCGTCAGTTCAAGAATCACTGTGGACATCATTACGAATCAATAATGTGTATATTGTATCAACGAGTTATGAAGAATTAACTCATTCCCTCTGAAGAAATTATATGTATATTATATATATATATATATATATATATATATATTTTGAAATAAATCGTTCCGTGCTAAGCTATTGTGTGTGAATCTTAACTACTCGGTTAATTCATATTACAAATATACAATAATGTACGTCCTTCGACTGCAACTTAACCAGCGTTAACTACAATCTCTGTCGCAATTCAACAAATTCCAATTCATAATAAATCAAGTATATATTTGATTTTACACTTTCATCATCGATGTACCATAAACTTTTCAGATAACATCATTCGTACTTTGCGAAATTCACAAGAATTCCACGAACCGAACATCATACATCAACAAATAACGAAGTATTGATTCACAATTTCAGTGTCATTAAAGAAGTACTGCGTAAAAGTTATGTACTTTTTAAAGCCTTTAGAGATTATTCAATTCTAGTTTCAACCGTAAATCAAATGAGTTTAATTTAACATTAACTCATTAAATCTATGTTACATCTGAAGAAAAATACATATATATATTTTCATAAAGACTGTAATAAAATTCTTTTGTACAAAATATTAATTGTGAAATTTTTTTTAACGGGTAGGTAATACCCGAGAGATATATAAATTCACAAATAATATGTTACATTCTTCGAATCTGATTCAGCAAATCATCCATTATACTCTCTACTTTCACAACAATATACTTTCTTTTATAGAAATCAAAACAATCATACTCATTCAAAATTTAATTACATATTCTGATTTTGAAATCTCAAAATTCAACTCGAGATATGACCAAAATCATCACTCTTAGATCCTTACATCTTTCACAAGCTATATTTTGACTTCAAAACTGTGTTAGAACATCAAATGTATGTTAACGATTACAATCTGTGTTCAAACCCTTCAAAAATTTCTGAAGACACTTCGAATGATGAGCAATTGAGATGATGATCCAACCACATGTTACCCACAGTTATGTACCCGAAAAACTCTTGAAACCAAAGTAAAAGTTTAAACAACGTATCCACGTCAGATTCTTTGGCATTTATTAGCAAAAATAACTTTGCGACTCCTATTCAAAGTAGCCAGTTTTGTCACAGCTCCCACAAGTCAACTTCGACTCTTCAGTCAGACTAACCTTATTATAACCTTGAGATATACACCATCGTTACCAGAGAACCTTTTACATTCCACCACATTATTAGCAGATGTACCAACAACTTCATTACCCTTTGACTTTAGCCTCTCCAAAAAGTCATTATAATTATGTATTGAAACCCCATCATGTACTCATCCGCGTCTTGTAACAAGAATTGACATGCCAATTACCGGGAATCAGCAATCAGCATTTTAAAATCTCACAGCATTCTACTTCAACAGTTATATGTACAAATATAATGTCTATCTTCAAGACTTACAGACTGCGAATGTGAAGTTTCTGAAAAACACCCCAATCTACGAATTAGATCTCCGAATTTTGAAAAAGCGGAATAAAGCAGCAGAAACTGTTGACAATAGTAACAGTAAAAAGTTTGAAGATAAAGAATAATGTGTTGGCAAAGCTCAAAAAAAGAGAAGAATTGAAACCGAAAAATGAATTGAGCAAAGTAAGAAGAAAGCTATAGACAAATCACAAAGACGAAACCTGCCTTCAAAGAATCCAAATGATTCAGTGTTTGTTGAAGTCATTAACGAATACTTTGCTTCTGACTCTAAATCCTTGTGGACGATATTCTTCATCATCCTCTAATCTTAGATATTGAAAGATATCATCATATCTTTCATTATAAATATCCTCCATATTTCTGAAGATAATTCCATAATTATTCTTATATGAAATCAATTATCTATTCGCGTTATCTGTATTACATCATAAAAGAAACTATTTTAGTTTCTAAACTTCTGAAATCTGCAAGTTTAAAATGAGAATATTTTGAAGTAGTGTTGGAAGCTGATGCATGAGTTAGTATAATATAATGACACTTGATCAACGTGATTATATTACAGTAATTCATGCTGAGTTTCTAAATGGAACGTGATGATTCACAGATCATAACGTCATCATGTGCCATGTTACACGACCCTTGTATTCTAATTAACTTCTAATATATCAAGAAAAATATTTTTCTTGATGATTCGGTCTTTTCCCAGGTATTCTAGAAATTTGACAAATCAAGATCGTGCCATTACCATTTATTTCTTAGAACATTAACAATGTTCATTTCAAAATTCATATCTGCGAATTCTGGACCATTACAAGCGGTGCTTAAACGCAAGAAGAAGAAACGAAGGGACAAAGATCTGAAATGAAAATTGGGGTATAAATCGCAGCAAATAAAAGAAAGCATTAACTGGAGATGACAATGATTATGGGAGAGAGAAGCAGAGACATCGAAATATAATAGGAGATATAAAACCCGACAACCAACCAGAAATTACAAACCGTGTAGATCAATACGTATTGCAACGTAAAGGCAGGGAAGAATTAACAAAACTATAACCCCAAGGTAAAAGTAGAAATAAGCAAAATCCTTCGGTGGTAAATGAAAAAGGAGAATGACAGATATGAAAGTTAGGAGTATATCAAAGATCAGAACGGGATGGAGCATATTGACGAATGTTTTAAAGTAGGAATTGAGGGAGAAATAATGGAAAGTGTAAGTTACAAGGAAACAAAGGAGGTAGGTTTATAGTAACATATCCGACGAAGAAATCAAGATGTATTATCGCATTAAATTGAAGCGGATCCTAATTTCCGTAATCGACGAAAAAAAAAATCAAATCTTGTATAGATTACAAAGATTTTCTTTAATCCAAAGATCAACCGGGATGACGTCAAAAGATAGGGCAAATCTCTATTATCTCATTTCATTCTTTTACGATAGCTTCACTCATACGCTTCAAGAAGTCAAATTATTCTATCCATATTTCCAAATCATGATAAAACTCTATGTATCAGCTTATATTTGTCATAATAACATTCTCATTGTTAGCCATGACGACCACTATCAAATTTTGGGGACGAAATTTCTTTAACGGGTAGGTACTGTGACGACCCGGAAATTTCCGAACAAATTTAAACTTTAATCTTTATATTATTTCGACACGATAAGCAAAGTGGTTAAGTTAAATCTCAAACATTTTAAATTTATGTTCATACATTCATTCAACCTCGACTAATTTCCAACGATTCACGAACCATTAAACGAATATGATTATATATGTATATGTGTATATATATTATAATTTGAAACGTAAACAAAATACTAGATTACATGATTACATTTGTTTCAAAATGTTTATCGATGGACTTAGAAGATAAGCTCAAATGATTGAATTATCAGATACATTGAATTATGATTTAGGAGTCTCGGTTGAGAGGCCCACATTGATTTGAGAAATCTTTCACTTTTAACCATATTCGGAAAATGGTAAAGTGATTTACGAGTAAGAATAAATTGTCAATCATTGAGAGTTAGACAAAGGATAGTGGAAGATTGAATTTCATAAAACTTGATTGGTCTATTTTCAAATGTACGAAAACGCTTTACGATATAATAGAGCTCGAATATTTAAGATGTCTTTGATTGAATAATGTGAGATGGAATATTGGTTGTTAAATATATAGATAACCTACTACGTGTATTAAAAAAAAAAACGTATTTAAGAATATTGAAGATACATATATAGTTTCAAATTAAGTAACACTTGATTCAATTGATATTTAGATATGTCATCTAGGACGTTTGATAAATGTTGGTTCATAAGTGGATTACGCCAAATTAAGTTTTAAAAGTATAAACGATACGTGTTATATTATTTTCTAAACGAAATTTAAAACGAACTTTGAAATATAATTAAGTTTTGAAAAATTAAATATTATATCATTACATAAATATTTTTTTTCATTACTTATGATATGTACAAGATTATATTTTAAAATGAAAATATATATATATATATATATATATATATATATATATATATATATATATATATATATATATATATATATATATATATATTAATTTAGTCATAAAGTGTCCCGATTTAAAATAATATATATTGATAAACAACGAGTCACTGAATTATAGAAGCAAATGACCACAACGCTCAATTTTATAAAGTTACATTTTTATAAAGTAATTTATTAATGAAGAAGTCTATTTTTTGTAAAAGGTACACGTCGCGTAACGTAAAAGGCTAGTTTTCTAAACGTACGAAAGTGCGCTCGAAAAACCGAAAGTAGTACATGAGTCGTGAGACCACGACCGTGTCATTTTTGTAAAAATTATATTTTTACCATGAGCGTAAATATAATATAATATTTAATTAATCCTAAAGATTAAATATAATAAATATTAAATAATATATATATAAGTTACCTATATCATGTAATGAATTAAGAAAGTGTCGGCAAGGTGAGGGGTAGGTGGTGCACATTCTTTAAATTGAGCGAATTGTAGTTTTCATTCATTCAATTCATTTCGTTGTCTCTCGAGTTCTTTCTCTCTATATATATATTTACTTATATTATTATTATTATTATTATTATTATTAATATTAAGATTATTAATATTAATCTTATTGTTATTAGTATTAGTATTATTAGGAGCGATAATATTAGTATTATACATAAAATAATACGACGAGGTTCTGCCCAAATGTTTTTCAAAACTGGTTAAGAAGTAGGATATGGCTAAGGAAATTATGGGTTATAGCTATGGAGGTTATGGGTATGGATCACGGGTATGCTCGTGAGGTCAATCTAGTATTTATCATCTCCGTTGCGTTTACGTACCTTTCCTGCAATATTGAATCTCAATATTGATACGTGAGTACTCATAATTTAATTTTTACATACTGATAGTGTATCCCTGACTAGTGCTCGAGAAAATAGGATTATGCATGCTTGTACTTTTGATATTGCCCTTAAATAGGTTATGTTGAATCTTGAATTAATTACATCTGCGGTTGAGATTAGATATAAGATATGCATGTCATTGGAAAGCTAGCGAAAAATTAAGAACTTTTCATTTAGATATCGAATGGATTCGATGAACGGTTAGAAAGTTATGAAATAAACGAATTGTATAATTAATTTCGTAATTAAAATTGCTGATGATAATTAGTGAACTAATTTTCTGGGTTATAAAAAGTGGTTATTTAGATCCTACTCGTCGAGTAGATGAATTTTCATATAAAGCACGTCTCGTTTCGTTGAACGGTTGTCAAGTTATGGACAAAAGAAGTTTTGCAAATTTTGATAAAATGTCGAAAAGGGAACTGAAATTCTCGCTGGTCTGCGTTGTTTCAGATTTAAGAAAAAATACCACTGAATTCTTTGTTGTAAGGTCTAACAAATGACTCTGGCTGTTTGTCAATTCGAGTCTCGATAATTTTTCTAAAAATCGCTGAAGTGTCCGTTTAGTCATGTTTGACCAAAAAAAAAAAAAAAAAAATCATTTTTGTATAAGTTATTGTATTTTTGCATGCGACCTCGTTTTTACTTTAACCTTGGACTTTTGACTTTGAACTTTGACTTTTCCCGTTAACTTTTCAGTTAATTTTTTTGTGTTGACTTTCTCTAAAAACTAAAATACTATTTTATGATAATGAAACCATTTGTGTTACGTTGTTTCACACGTCACCTTTTATTAGAATTTTAACTGAGCATGAGTAATATAACATGTTACTATACTGTTGAGTCAGACTCGAGCATTAGGATTGTGGTACACTATGACTTGACTTAATTTGTTAGACAAATATTGACCAATATATATAAATATATATAATTAATATAGGTTCGTGAATCCGAGGCCAACCTTACATTTGTTCAATGATGTTATATGTATTTTTACTACAAAATACAGTATGGTGAGTTTCATTTGCCTTTTTACCCTTTATATATTTTTGGGCTGAGAATACATGCGCAATTTTTATAAATGATTTACAAAATAGACACAAGTACGTGAAACTACATTCTACGGTTGAATTATCGAAAATCGAATATGCCCCTTTTTATTAAGTCTGGTAATCTAAGAATTAGGGAACAGACACCCTAATTGACGCGAATCCTAAAGATAGATCTATTGGGCCTAACAAACCCCATCCAAAGTACCGGATGCTTTAGTACTTCAAAATTTATATCATGCCCGAAGGAGGATCCCGGAATGATAGGGGATATTCTTATATGTATCTAGTTAATGTCGGTTACCTGGTGTTCACCATATGAATGATTATTTTTGTCTCTATGCATGAGACGTATATTTATGAGAACTGGAAATGAAATTCTTGTGGTCTATTAAAATGATGGAAATAAATGATTATGATAAACTAATGAACTCACCAACCTTTTGGTTGACACTTTAAAGCATGTTTATTCTCAGGTGTTAAAGAAATCTTCCGCTGTGCATTTGCTCATTTTAAAGATATTACTTGGAGTCTTTCATAGCATATTTCGAAGAACGTTGCATTCTAGTCATTGAGTTCATCAAAGATTATTATTAAATCAATTTATAGTTGGATAGTGGATATTATGAAATGGTATGCATGCCTGTCAATTTTTGATGTAAAGAAAGATTGTCTTTTAAAAACGAATGCAATGTTTGTAAAATGTATCATATAGAGGTCAAATACCTCGCAATGTAATCAACTATTGTGAATTGTTTATAATGTATATGAACGGGTCCTTTCAAAAAGTCCTCTGAAAAATCCCATATTTTTAATTTAAATGTCTTCATTTATTTTGGTCATTATGGTATAAAATTCGATCATTAATTTATTAAATAAAAATTACATCAACTGTCCCTCTCATTTATGGGTGAATTATAAAAAGTGTTAAAACTTAACAAATAGTTCCTAAATACATTTTTAATAAGTCTAAAATTTATAGAACTCATTTTCAGATCACCGTTTATTTTAAAATCATATAAGTTTGTATTAAACTGGTTTAATATCCATCGAATGGCAATTGAGTGATACTGTGGTTTACTAATTAGATTCGAAATCACAAAATATATATTTAATATACATTATTTATATATATAGATATGCTTTAAATAATAATTAGCATAATACCATATTTTTATATTATTTTGCATAAATAAATTTTATTATCAACAACATATAATATTTCAAATTATATTTTCAAGTATTATTTATACATATATACACATATCTATTTACAAATAGTTGTTCGTGAATCGTCGAGAATAGTCGAAGGGTAATTGCATATATGAAATTCAAAAATTTTGAGACTAATCACTACAGACTTTGCTTATCGTGTCAAAATTATATAAAAATTAAATTTAAATTTGGTCAAAAATTTTCGAGTCGTCACATTATTTTTATGTAAAGTATTATTATTATTACAGTTAATGAGGAATATTCATTTGAATCCATAAATTAAGTTGAGATAAAAGGGACCAATGAGAGCGTCACATGTGGCGCGAAATCACATGTTATTGAGAAAAAATTCCCAAAAAAAAATTTTTGGAAAAATTTTTTTTTTAATATTTTTTCGAAATTTTTTTTTTCTCAATTTTTTTCTACAATCACATGTGATTTACCTGCACAATCACATGTGATTGAATTGTACAATCGCATGTGATTGGAATTGACATGCATAATCACATGTGATCGTAAAAAAAAAATTCGAAACAAAATTACGAAATTTTTTTTCCGAAATTTTTTTTCCAATCACATGTGATTTTCACGCCACATGTCGCGCTCTCATTGGTCCTTTCATTTTCAAGCAAATTAATGGATGCAAGTGATTACAACTCTACAGTTAATATTAAAAAGTATCGTTATTATTAAAATTATCATGATTAGAATTATCATTTTATCATCATTGATATCATCATTGGTAAATATAAATAATGTTATTATTATTAGTAGAATAATAATAACTATTATTATTATTACAAAAAAAATACAACTTTTACTTATTATTTTTATTATTATTATCCATATTATTTTATAAATATGTGATACAAAGTGATGTTAAGTGAACATTATAAATTTTATGAATTAAGATATATAAAAGTATATTTTTATCATATATAAATTTTAATATATATTTTATTTATTAATAAATGACTTGTATTATTTACTCTAATAAAATTTGATAAATATATTTAAATATATAAAATGACTATATTTAAGTTATATTATAAACATGTATAGATTTTGGAAGTCATTTTGAGTTAAGTTGACTTTTGTTGACTTTTGCATATCGGTCTCGAGCATTAGGATTGTGATACACTACGACCTGACCTAAATTGTTAGACAAATATTGACCAACATATAAATAAATATACTTAATATAGGTTCGTCAATCTGAGGCCAACTTTGCACTTGTTCAGTGCCGTCATTTTCATTATTGCTACGAAATACAGTATTGTGAGTTTCATTACTCCCTTTTTAAATATATTTTTGGGACTGAGAATACATGCGCTGCTTTTATAAATGTTTTACGAAATAGACACAAGTAATTAAAATTACATTCTATGGTTGGATTATTAAAACGAATATCGCCCTTCAAGTCTGGTAACCTAAGAATTTAGGGAAATGGCCCCTGATTGACGCGAATCCTAAAGATATATCTATGGACCTTGACAAGTCCCATTTGGGGTACGAATGCTTTAGTACTTCGAGATTATTATTATACAGACGAGAGGTTCTGTTTGAGGATATTCTATGCTTTAAAGTTAACGTCAGTTACCAGCTGTTCAATCCATATGAATGATTTTTAATTCGCAGGTTATGCGTATCATTTTGTACTCGGGTTACGTGTACAATTAAATATCTGAAATTTTGTGGTCTATTAAAGTGATGAAAATGAATGTTTATGATAAACTAATGAACTCACCAAACTTTTGGTTGACACTTGAAAGCATGTTTATTCTCAGGTATTAAAGAAATCTTCCGTTGTGCATTTGCTCATTTTAAAGATATTACTTGGAGTCATTCATGGCATATTTCGAAAGATGTTGCATTCGAGTCGTTGAGTTCAACAAGATTATTATTAATTCATTAATAGTTTGGATATATTATGAAATAGTATGTGAAAGGACCCGTCCTAATCCATCCGGACGAATACATTACATTTGGTTACATCGCGAGGTACTTGACCTCTATATGATACATTTTACAAACATTGCATTCGTTTTGAAAAGACAAACTTTCCTTACATCGAAAGTTGATGATATGCATACCATTTCATAATACATCCAACTATAATTGACTTAATAATAATCTTGATGAACTCAACGACTCGAATGCAACGTCTTTTGAAATATGTCATGAATGACTCCAAGTAATATCTCTAAAATGAGCAAATGCACAGCGGAAGGTTTCTTTCATACCTGAGAATAAACATGCTTTCAAGTGTCAACCAAAAGGTTGGTGAGTTCATTAGTTTATCATAAATAATCATTTCATAATTTTTAATAGACCACAAGATTTCATATTTCCATTTCTCATAAACATACGTCCCATGCATAGAGACAAAAATCATTCATATGGATTGAACACCTGGTAACCAAAATTAACAAGATGCATATAAGAATATCCCCTATCATTCCGGGAAATCCTTCGGACATGATAAAAACGAATTCGAAGTATTAAAACATCCGGTACTTTGGATGGGGTTAGTTAGGCCCAATAGATCTATCTTTAGGATTCGCGTCAATTAGGCGTGCACTAATTCTCAAAATTAGTGATGTTCCCTAACTCTTAGGCTACCAAGCAAAAAGGGGCATATTCGGATTCGATCATTTAACCATATAATGTAGTTTCGATTACTTGTGTCTATTTTGTTAAACATTTATAAAAGCACCGCATGTATTCTCAGTCCCAAAAATATATATAGCAAAAGCATTTAAAAAGGGAGCAAATGAAACTCACTATACGATATTTTGTAGTAAAAATATGCATATGACGGAACTGAACAATGCAGGATTGGCCTCGGAATCACAAACCTATATCAGTTATATATAATAAAACATATAATAACAACTAACGAGTTGATATATTAATAATTTACATATCATATTACTAATTAAGTTATATTTATCCTATGTATTTTAGGTAGTTAATATTTATTTCTATATTACATTTATTAATATTAATATCATAAATACTTAATAAAGTAGTTTAATAATATAATATTTATCATTTATCATAATATATTACAAATAGAAATTTATTTCAAGGTTTATATATGATAAGAATATATATTTATATTAATTAATATATTTTATATATAGCTTACTTAATGTCATAAAAATTTAGTAATATATAATATTAATATATTTGTAATGTATTTTTGTAAAATAATATTTATTTGTAATAATAACAATAACAGTGATAATAAAAATGATACTTTTGAAAATGATAATTTTTAATATTAAAGGTATTAATAATAATTTCAATAATGATACTAATAATAATAACCTAAATGATAATAATCATGTTAATTCTAATATCAATGTTAGTAATAATAATAACAATAATTTTATTAATCATTTTAATACCAAGGATAATAATTTTTAATAGAAATGATAAAAATAATAATGAAAATGAGTAATAAGTAAACTACCTCAATGAAGTAGCCCTTAAAAAATGCCCAAGTCCGGGTTTGAACCCGTAACGTCCCACTAACCCGATAACAACCTAAACCAATGATCTGTCACGTTTTTTGTTATAATTCTTACTTTAAATCTATATAATTCCTCATGTTTTCTCCTTCTTCTTAAACCAAAATCCCATATCATTTTTCCATCATTATCTTTATCTATCATGATCATAATCATAATAATCATTTTCATTATCGTCTACATCGTATCCTTGTAATCCTCATAATCAATTAGCCATTATTTCATCATCATCTATATCGATCATCTTATCATTATAATCTAAACCCCATGATTCTATCATCATAATCATCCTAATTTAAATTTGGTTTCGGCCCAAATTGGAACCCAAAATATATAGCCCAAAATCAATCTGTAATGTAAGTCCACAATGATAATTCTGGCCCAGCTTCTGCCTGATCCAATAATTTAATTCTCGACCCAATGAACACAATAGGGCACGGTCCACAATT
This sequence comes from Rutidosis leptorrhynchoides, assembly GCF_046630445.1. NCBI lineage: Eukaryota > Viridiplantae > Streptophyta > Magnoliopsida > Asterales > Asteraceae > Rutidosis > Rutidosis leptorrhynchoides. Next base: position 171,361,315 of record NC_092341.1, read on the forward strand.
TAATACCATCAACAAGTTTTAAAACAACTTGCATGATGCAATTGTGATGGTGAGGCTCGTCTGTTAACATAGGAACAACAATACATAGTTTATAGCTCATCATTCCATTTATCATTCATTATAATAACTGACAATTTTTGATCATCAATCACCTTTTCTATCTAATCCTCTCCTTGTAGCAATAACAATTTCTTTAAATGAGGTTTCGTGGCTGTGAACTCATAATAATCAAAATATAATAGACGCTGGAACAGGATCAGTAAATGTGCAATATTGCAGCAGTAGAAATCATTGAGTGGTAGCTATGGGTTGCTGAAAGTGCAGGAGAATACGGTGGCAGTTTCAAAGTTGGGTAGTGCACGACCGCAAATAGCAGCAGGAATTTGCTTACCAAGGATTTGGTGGTTTTGATGATGACGGTTGTATGGTTGTTGATGGAATGAAAACAGAAAAATAGAAGTGGGTTTTGAAGTGGTAGTGTTGATAATTGTTTTGATTCGAAAGGTAATTGTTGTTGGTGATCAAACGAAAAGAAACAGAAACTTGTTAGTAGTCGAAATAAAAGTGGTGGTATTTATGTTGGTCTTTGCTTAGCAACGAAAACAGTAGGAGTAACCTTAATGGGTTGTGGCTCGTGTGAAACATGAAAAGAAGAACGTAGCTGTAGGTTTTTGGTTTGGTGTGGTTTAAGGTTGTGGTTCTAACAATCATTACCAAAATAAAATAGCAAGGACCCGGTTTAAGATGTTTGTTTGTTCGATTAGGAAAGACAGAAAAAATAAGTGTAGCAGGAACATACCATAGTATATGGGTTTCGTTTTAGACTGGAAACAGAAGCAAGCTAACACCGTAACAGCAGTTGTAGTAGGTGACAATGGGTGGTGGTAACAATGGTTTTCCCTGAACACAATGAAGAGAGAGAGAAAAGAGATATATATATAGAGAGAAGGTGGTTCTCAGTTGTCTTAGACTGCAACCACGGTGAGCTGTAATCAGAGTAATATAAACAACAGGCTGCAACATAGCAGAGAGAGTGATTCAAGTAACAAAGGTTGGGTTTCGATTGTGGGTTTTATTCTTGGCAGGAAACCAAAACAAAAGTGATGGAATGGTGATTGTGTGTGGTTGATGGTGAACCGAAAAACATAAAAATTAGGAGAGTTGTGATTGGTGTCGAGTAGCTCATGGGTGGTGATGGAGTGGTTCGTTGAAGGTGAGTTTAATGGTGCAACGGATGTCGATTAGAAGCAGAAAACATAAAGAAAGGAATTAAAGAGATGATAATTATCAAGTATATATATATATATATATATATATATATATATATATATATATATATATATAATATTCCTATGTGATAGTGTACAAAGCAGAAGGAAACAAATCGAGTAAGTGGGTTTTGTACGTTCTTGACTCATTAAATTCAAAAAGGTGATGGATTGTTTTTGAGAGGAGACAGAAAACAGAATGAAGAAAAAATAAGAAGGAAACATGTGATATGTATATTATAATATATGATCTATTTGCGTTACAGTGGAGTGAAGGAAATAAAACAATCAAACACAGTATTCAATCAATCTTATACAGTAACTTTGATAATAATACTCATTCATGGATACATGTGATTCGGTGGGAGACAAAGAAATATTGAATCAAGAAGAAACTTATATAAAATAATAAAAGTAGATGGGATTGAAAACTGATTTTGTAACTATCTGTATCCAAAAACTTTATTTTAATTAAATATTAATAATTAATAATAGATATATTAATAATAATATTGATAATATTACTAATAGTAATAAATGCTAATAATAAATACATAAATAATAATAATATTAATCAAAATAATACTAATATGAATAATGATAATAATAAGATTTAATAATAATATTACAAATTAAATATATCTAATTTCATATATATATATATATATTATATATAATAATATTAATAATACTGATATTAATATTAATATTAATATCAATATTATTAATGAAGGTAATAATATTAATATAACAATTATATTTTAACTTGTAATTTAATATATTTACATATTTATTTCTAACACTTAAATTGTATTTTATTTCAGATTATATTTCAAATCATTATATATAATTATATATATTTACATTTAAATATATATGTATCTATTTACAAATAGTGGTTCATGAATCGTCGAGAACAGTTGAAGGTAAATGAATACATGAACACAGTTCAAAGTTTTTGAGATTTAAACATTACATACTTTGCTTATCATGTCGGAAACATTAAATCTTTTAAAGATTAAGTTTAAATTTGATCGGAAATTTTCGGCTCATCACAGTACCTACCCGTTAAAGAAATTTCATCCTGAAATTTGATTGGGATGGTCATGGCTGACAATAAGTATGTTTTCATGACGCATACGAGCTGAAAATTAGAGTCTTATCATCATTGGGTAATATAGATAAAACAATTTGTTTTTGTGAAGAGTACGAGTGAAGCTATCACAAAAGAGTGAAATGAGTAAATGTAGGTTCGTTTTAACCGGTGACGTAGTCACGGTTGATTTCCGGAATTCAAGGGATTTAGTGAAAATTTTCGTAATCTATAAGATTTGATTCTTCGGTGAATAAGGAAGTTAAGATCTATTTAATTAAATGCTGTAATCTGTTTTGATTGTTCTGTCGGATATTTTACTATATATCCACCCTCTTCGTTTCCTTATTTCCACAACTCACACCTGCTGTACTTTCTTCTCCCATTTCATACTTCTAAAACATTCGTCAATATGCTCCATCCGGTTCTAATTCTTGATATACTCCTAACTTTCATATCTGTCATTCTTCTCTTTCATTTACCACCGGAAGATTTTATTTACTTTTACTATTACCTTGGGGTTATAGTGTTTTTAATTCTCCCGTGTCTTTACGTTGTAATACGTATTGATATACACGGTTTGTAATTTATGTGTTGTTATCGGGCTTTATGTCTTTCCTTATTTTTTTGAAGTCCCTGCTTCTATATTTCTGTAATTATTGACATCTACAGTTAATGATCTTTACTGTTTGCTGTGATTTATACCTCCTTTCTATTTCGGAGCTTCATGCTTTTGTTTTCTTTTCGCAAGTAATGGTCCAGAATTCGTAGGTATGGAGTTTCGAATGATCTTAATGTTCTAAACAGGAAAGAACATAATAGCACGATTTGATTTGTCAAATTACCAGAATCACTGAGAATAGAAATATCAAGAATATACTTTCTTGATATGTTCAGAAGTTAAGCAGAATGAAAGAGTTATGTAACATGGCACATGATGATGTTATAATCTGTGAATCATCTCGTTCCATTAGAAACTCAGCATAACTTACTGTAATATAATCACGTTGATCAAGTGTCATTATATTATACTAACTCATGCATCAATTTCCAACACTACTTCAAAACATTCATTTTTAGATTTTAATTTTTTTTTGAATTTAGAAACTAAAACAGTTTCCTTTCTATTGTAACACTGATATCGCAAAGAGATAAATGATTCCAGATAAGAATAGTTATGAAAATATCTTCAGAAGTATCGAGTATATTTATAATGAAAGATACGATGATATCTTAGAATTTCTGATTTCAATAATGATGAGGAAGTTTTGCCCGTAAAGGTGAAGATTCAGGAGCAAGGTATTCATTAATGACTTTAGCAGATACTGAATTATTTGGATTCTTTGAAGGCAGGTTTAGCCTTTGTGATTTGTCCACAGCCTCCTTCATGGTTTGCTCAATCCGTTTTCCAGTTCCAACTTTTCTGAGTTTTGCCAACATACTATCAACTTCCGATGGTTAAGGTCATTTACGGTTATCTACAGTTTCTGCTGTTTCATTCAGCTTTTTCAAAGTTTGGATAATTGATTCATAGACTGGGTGCTTTTCAGAATTTCAGAATGGAAGATCATAATTCTAAGAGATAAATGTTATATATATTCATATAACTGTTGATGTAGAAACGCTACGAGATTCAAAATACTGATTGCTGATTTTCGATAATTGGTATGGTAATTATTGTTACAAGATGCAGATGAGCATATGATAAGGTTTCGATAACGATAATGATTTTCTGAAAAGTCGAAGATCAATGAAGTTACTGGTAAGTTTACTGCTAATGTGGTGGAATATTAACGGTTCTCCGGTAACGATGATGAAAGGCAAATTTATATATCAATGTTATAATAAGGTAAACCCGAATGAAAAGTCGAAGTTGATTTGCTAGAGCTGTGACAAAATTGGCTAATTTGAAAAGAAATTGCAAAGTTATTTTCGGTAATAACAACGCCAAAGGTGCTAACACAGATACGTGTTAAACGTTTACTCAGGTTCCAAGTGTTTTCGGGTGCATAACTATGTGCATAAATCTTTTCTTCCATAGATGAAGTGCGGTTGGTTCATCCTCTCAATTGAGGTGTTTTCAAGAATCATGAAAGGTTTGAATGTATATTGTAATCGTCGAGATACAAACGAGGTTTAAGATGAAATCAAGTGGCAAACTTGAAGAATTGTTAAGTTTCATATGTTATAATCAATATTTTAATTCATTTTAATTGTCCAATATTGGTAGTCCACAGTTAGCAGTCCATAGTTACTAATTCAATAATTCATATATAGTTTAATATATAATATTCGAATTAATTAATACGTATCGTGACCCGTGTACATGTCTCAGACTCGATCACAACTCAAAGTATGTATATTATTTAAGAATCAACCTCAACCCTGTATAGCTAACTTTATCATTACTGCATATAGAGTGTCTATGGTTATTCCAAATAATATATATAGATGCGTCGATATGATATGTCAAAACCTTGTATACGTGTCCCGATATTTAAAGTGCATAAATTAAATAACATAAATTAAATGACGATAAATAAAATTGCGAGAATATAAATTGCGATAAAATAAAATGTAATCAGTTAGCTAGGAACAGTTAGCGTGGATTCTTAACAAAATTTGTCTCATAGTTAATTTGTTTGTTTCTAACAAATTTTATTTTGTCCAATGTTTTCTTCATTATGCCACTTGTTGGATTCTGATAGGTCAAAATCCAAATATGAAATTGAATGAAAATGGTTATCTTGTGATGAACGGATTCGTACTTCTGTGGTTGTAAGTAGGATAGTAAATGACTATTGAATCAGATTCGAAGAATGTACAGTGTAACTTATTATTGTGAAATCTAAATATTTCTAGGGTATTACCTACCCGTTAAAATATTTTCACCATTAACAGTTTGTACAAAAGAATTTTTAATTACAATCTTTATGAAAATATACTTACATATATATTTTCCTCAGATGTAATCATGGATTTAATGAGTCAATATGATATTAGACTCATTTGATTTACCGTTAGAATAAGAATATATAATCTCGAAAATATTAAAGATTATATAATCGCCATGTTGAACGAATATAAATAATGTAGAATGATTCGTAGAACGATGATTATACTCGATGTACAGAATGAGATATTGGGGCATGTGTGTAGTGACCCGAACTTTTCCATGTTTATATATATTAATTGAGATTGATATTTACATGATTAAATGTTTCCAACATGTTAAGCAATCAAACTTGTTAAGACTTGATTAATTGAAATAGGTTTCATATAGACAATTGACCACCCAAGTTGACCGGTGATTCACGAACGTTAAAACTTGTAAAAAACTATATGATGACATATATATGGTTATATGTATAGTTAACATGATATTATGATAAGTAAACATATCATTAATTATATTAACAATGAACTACATATGTAAAAACAAGACTACTAACTTAATGATTTTGAAACGAGACATATATGTAACGTTTATCGTTGTAACGACATTTAATGTATATATATCATATTAAGAGATATTCGTACATCATAATATCATGATAATATAATAATTTAAAATCTCTTTTGATATTATAAACATTGGGTTAACAACATTTAACAAGATCGTTAACCTAAAGGTTTCAAAACAACACTTACATGTAACGACTAACGATGACTTAACGACTCAGTTAAAATGTATATACATGTAGTGTTTTAATATGTATTTATACACTTTTGAAAGACTTCAATACACTTATCAAAATACTTCTACTTAACAAAAATGCTTACAATTACATCCTCGTTCAGTTTCATCAACAATTCTACTCGTATGCACCCGTATTCGTACTCGTACAATACACAGCTTTTAGATGTATGTACTATTGGTATATACACTCCAATGATCAGCTCTTAGCAGCTCATGTGAGTCACCTAACACATGTGGGAACCATCATTTGGCAACTAGCATGAAATATCTCATAAAATTACAAAAATATGAGTAATCATTCATGACTTATTTACATGAAAACAAAATTACATATCCTTTATATCTAATCCATACACCAACGACCAAAAACACCTACAAACACTTTCATTCTTCAATTTTCTTCATCTAATTGATCTCTCTCAAGTTCTATCTTCAAGTTCTAAGTGTTCTTCATATATTCTACAAGTTCTAGTTACATAAAATCAAGAATACTTTCAAGTTTGCTAGCTCACTTCCAATCTTGTAAGGTGATCATCAAACCTCAAGAAATCTTTGTTTCTTACAGTAGGTTATCATTCTAATACAAGGTAATAATCATATTCAAACTTTGGTTCAATTTCTATAACTATAACAATCTTATTTCAAGTGATGATCTTACTTGAACTTGTTTTCGTGTCATGATTCTGCTTCAAGAACTTCGAGCCATCCAAGGATCCGTTGAAGCTAGATCCATTTTTCTCTTTTCCAGTAGGTTTATCCAAGGAAATTAAGGTAGTAATGATTTTCATAACATCATTCGATTCATACGTATAAAGCTATCTTATTCGAAGGTTTAAACTTGTAATCACTAGAACATAGTTTAGTTAATTCTAAACTTGTTCGCAAACAAAAGTTAATCCTTCTAACATGACTTTTAAAATCAACTAAACACATGTTCTATATCTATATGATATGCTAACTTAATGATTTAAAACCTGAAAACACGAAAAACACCGTAAAACCGGATTTACGCCGTCGTAGTAACACCGCGGGCTGTTTTGGGTTAGTTAATTAAAAACTATGATAAACTTTGATTTAAAAGTTGTTATTCTGAGAAAATGGTTTTTATTATGAACATGAAACTATATCCAAAAATTATGGTTAAACTCAAAGTGGAAGTATGTTTTCTAAAATGGTCATCTAGACGTCGTTCTTTCGACTGAAATGACAACCTTTACAAAAACGACTTGTAACTTATTTTTACGACAATAAACCTATACTTTTTTCTGTTTAGATTCATAAAATAGAGTTCAATATGAAACCAAAGCAATTTGATTCACTCAAAACGGATTTAAAATGAAGAAGTTATGGGTAAAACAAGATTGGATAATTTTTCTCATTTTAGCTACGTGAAAATTGGTAACAAATCTATTTCAACCATAACTTAATCAACTTGTATTGTATATTATGTAATCTTGAGATACCATAGACACGTATACAATGTTTCGACCTATCATGTCGACACATCTATATATATTTCGGAACAACCATAGACACTCTATATGTGAATGTTGGAGTTAGCTATACAGGGTTGAGGTTGATTCCAAAATATATATAGTTTGAGTTGTGATCAATACTGAGATACGTATACACTGGGTCGTGGATTGATTCAAGATAATATTTATCGATTTATTTCTGTACATCTAACTGTGGACAACTAGTTGTAGGTTACTAACGAGGACAGCTGACTTAAGAAACTTAAAACATCAAAATATATTAAAAGTGTTGTAAATATATTTTGAACATACTTTGATATATATGTATATATTGTTATAGGTTCGTGAATCAACCAGTGGCCAAGTCTTACTTCCCGACGAAGTAAAAATCTGTGAAAGTGAGTTATAGTCCCACTTTTAAAATCTAATATTTTTGGGATGAGAATACATGCAGGTTTTATAAATGATTTACAAAATAGACACAAGTACGTGAAACTACATTCTATGGTTGAATTATCGAAATCGAATAAGCCCCTTTTTATTAAGTCTGGTAATCTAAGAATTAGGGAACAGACACCCTAATTGACGCGAATCCTAAAGATAGATCTATTGGGCCTAACAAACCCCATCCAAAGTACCGGATGCTTTAGTACTTCGAAATTTATATCATATCCGAAGGGTGTCCCGGAATGATGGGGATATTCTTATATATGCATCTTGTTATTGTCGGTTACCAGGTGTTCACCATATGAATGATTTTTATCTCTATGTATGGGATGTGTATTGAAATATGAAATCTTGTGGTCTATTGTTACGATTTGATATATATAGGTTAAACCTATAACTCACCAACATTTTTGTTGACGTTTTAAGCATGTTTATTCTCAGGTGATTATTAAGAGCTTCCGCTGTCGCATACTTAAATAAGGACAAGATTTGGAGTCCATGCTTGTATGATATTGTGTAAAAACTGCATTCAAGGAACTTATTTTGTTGTAACATATTTGTATTGTAAACCATTATGTAATGGTCGTGTGTAAACAGGATATTTTAGATTATCATTATTTGATAATCTACGTAAAGCTTTTTAAACCTTTATTGATGAAATAAAGGTTATGGTTTGTTTAAAAATGAATGCAGTCTTTGAAAAACGTCTCATATAGAGGTCAAAACCTCGCAACGAAATCAATTAATATGGAACGTTTTTAATCAATAAGAACGGGACATTTCAGTTGGTATCCGAGCGTTGGTCTTAGAGAACCAGAAAATTTGCATTAGTGTGTCATATCGAGTTTGTTAGGATGCATTAGTGAGTCTGGACTTCGACCGTGTTTTCTTTAAAAATGATTGCTTAACATTTTTGTTGGAAACTATATATTTTTAACATATGAATATTATGTGATATATTAATCTCTTAACGTGTTTGATATTATGTGATAGATGTCTACCTCTAGAACAAGTCCCATTGACTCACCTAATAATAATGAAGAGTCAAATGTAAATTGGAATGATTTGTGGACTGATTCACAAGTTCCCGAAGAGGAACCGGAAGAAGAGTCGGAACCGGAAGAAGAATCGGAACCAAAAGAAGAATCGGAACAGGATGAAGAAATAGAACCGGTGGGGGAAATAATAAAACGGTTAAGTAAAAGAAAATCCTCAACCAACCGACCAAAGTTAATTATGGTCAATGGTGTTTCCGCCAAGGAAGCAAAATATTGGGAGGATTACCAATTCTCCGATGAATCGGATTCCGACGAGAATTCCGATGATGTTATAGAAATTACCCCAACTGAATTTAAAAAGGCAAAAGAAAATAATAAGGGAAAGGGCATAAAAATAGAGAAATCTAATTCCAACCCCGATGAACTTTATATGTATCGTCAACCCCCGAAGTCCTTAAGTTGTAACAATGACCCGGGAACCTCTAAACCACCAGGTTTTTCTAAACCAATGTGGACAACGACGGCTCGTATTAGGGGAACATCATATATCCCTAGAAACTTGGCAAAACGAACCAAAACCGGAGAAGAAGAAACGAGCGAGTCGGAATAAGATAGTTGTATTCGTGTGGTGTAATATATGGAATATAGTGTTCTTATGCTTTATGATATATGTAAAAATTGCTTGTATTAATAAGTATTTTTTTATGAATCTAACTCTTGTCTATTTTACAGTTTAAAAACACAAAATGGATAGACAACCCAATATTTTAAGAGACCTACCCGGAGACATGATTGATGAAATCTTGTCTAGAGTCGGCCAGAATTCTTCGGCACAACTATTTAAGGCGAGATCAGTTTGTAAGACATTCGAAGAACGTTCCAAGAATGTCTTGGTTTATAAGAGACTTTCGTTTGAAAGATGGGGGATATCACATTGGGAAACCCATAAGTTACGATGTGTTTACTTTGACGCATATATTGCGGGGAACCCAAATGCTATTTTACGCAACGGGTTAAGAAATTATTTTGACTCAATATATCCGAATATTGGACTTCGTGATTTAGAAAAAGCGGCTAACATGCAACATAAAGAAGCATGTTATGCTTACGGATTAGTAATGTTCGCTTCTCACCAAAGTAAGAACAAGAACATCGGGCTACAACTATTAAACAAAACGTTTCCACAAGTGACGGAGTCGGTAATTGGGGTAAGAAATGAGGTTTTTAGATTATTACGGGACTGTTGGACATTACGTAACCCTCGTCCCTTTGATGACGTTACAACACGCTGTCTTATCAACGGCCATAACGGTTATGTTGCACAAGACCAAGGATGGGAAGTAGTCCTAGTAAAACCAGAATGCATGACTTGTTTCTGGACGTATGAATTACGTGTCTTTATTGCCTTTGCTGAACGACTTGTGTACTAGCTAGAATTATCTTCATAACTATCTTGTATCAAAGTTATTGTGTGCTATATTTCATGCTTTATGTAAAATAAGCGGTATTGTAAGTTTGTAAAATATTGTATAAAAGTTTGAACGCGAAATATTATTATAATCAGTTTTTCATATAGAATTGTAGTAGTTGAATTGTATATTAGCTACTAAGTATGAACTTAACGGGTAGGTACTACCCGAATTTAAACTTATAAAACGCTAATATGAAGAAAAAGCTTTTATAAATGAGTTCATATTATGCTACGAAATACTATTAACTACTCTTAATATTCTGTATGATTAACTTGTTCCATTTAACTATTTTGAAAGAAATGGCACCGACTACTCGACACACCGTGAATATGAATGAAGAGGAATTTCGTACTTTTCTAGCTTCAAACATAGCCGCAGTACAGGCTGCGCTACATACCAACAATAACCTTGGATCTAGCAGTACAGGAAATCGTGTAGGATGCACCTACAAAGAATTCACTGCCTGCAAACCTTTGGAATTTGATGGAACCGAAGGACCGATCGGATTGAAACGGTGGACCGAAAAGGTTGAATCGGTGTTTGCCATAAGTAAGTGTACTGAAGAGGACAAAGTGAAGTACGCTACGCATACCTTCACAGGTTCTGCGTTAACATGGTGGAATACCTATCTAGAGCAAGTGGGACAAGATGATGCGTACGCACTACCGTGGTCAGCATTCAAGCACTTGATGAACGAGAAGTACCGTCCCAGAACCGAGGTCAATAAGCTCAAGACAGAACTTAGAGGGTTACGAACCCAAGGATTTGATATTACCACGTACGAAAGACGATTCACAGAATTGTGCCTATTGTGTCCGGGAGCATTCGAAGATGAGGAAGAGAAGATCGACGCGTTTGTGAAAGGATTACCGGAAAGAATCCAAGAAGATATAAGTTCACACGAGCCCGCCTCCATACAACAGGCATGTAGAATGGCTCACAAACTAGTGAACCAGATTGAAGAAAGAATTAAAGAACAGACTGCTGAAGAGGCCAATGTGAAGCAAGTCAAAAGAAAGTGGGAGGAAAACGGTGATAAGAATCACCAATACAACAACAACAGCAATTACAACAATAATCGCAACAATTATCCCAACAATCGCAACATCAATCGCAACTACAACAAACGGCCCAACAACAACAACAACAACAACAACAACAACAACAGCAACTACAACAATCATCCCAACAACAATAATAACCGCAACAACAACAACAACAATCAGAAGCAACTATGCCAAAGGTGTGAAAAGAATCACTCGGGGTTCTGCACCAAATTTTGCAACAAGTGTAAAAGAAATGGTCATAGCGCGGCGAAGTGTGAGGTCTACGGACCAGGGGTTAATAGAACGAAAGGAACAAATGGTGTCGGAACGAGTAATGGCGGAGCAAGTAGTGTCGGAGCAAGTTATGCCAATGTAGTTTGTTATAAATGTGGAAAACCAGGCCACATTATTAGAAATTGCCCGAACCAGGAGAACACGAATGGACAAGGCCGTGGAAGAGTTTTCAATATTAATGCGGTAGAGGCACAGGAAGACCTGGAGCTTGTTACGGGTACGTTTCTTATTGACAATAAATCTGCTTACGTTTTATTTGATTCGGGTGCGGATAGAAGCTATATGAGTAGAGATTTTTGTGCTAAATTAAGTTGTCCATTGACGCCTTTGGATAGTAATTTTTTACTCGAATTAGCAAATGGTAAATTAATTTCAGCAGATAATATATGTCGGAATCGAGAAATTAAACTGGTTAGCGAAACATTTAAGATTGATTTGATACCAGTAGAGTTAGGGAGTTTTGATGTGATAATCGGTATGGACTGGTTGAAAGAAGTGAAAGCGGAGATCGTTTGTTACAAAAATGCAATTCGCATTATACGAGAAAAAGGAAAACCCTTAATGGTGTACGGAGAAAAGGGCAACACGAAGCTACATCTTATTAGTAATTTGAAGGCACAAAAACTAATAAGAAAAGGTTGCTATGCTGTTCTAGCACACGTCGAGAAAGTACAAACTGAAGAAAAGAGCATCAATGATGTTCCCATTGCAAAAGAATTTCCCGATGTATTTCCGAAAGAATTACCGGGATTACCCCCACATCGATCCGTTGAATTTCAAATAGATCTTGTACCAGGAGCTGCACCAATAGCTCGTGCTCCTTACAGACTCGCACCCAGCGAGATGAAAGAACTGCAAAGCCAATTACAAGAACTTTTAGAGCGTGGTTTCATTCGACCAAGCACATCACCGTGGGGAGCTCCTGTTTTGTTTGTCAAGAAGAAAGATGGTACATTCAGGTTGTGTATCGACTACCGAGAGTTGAACAAACTTACCATCAAGAACCGCTACCCACTACCGAGAATCGACGACTTATTTGATCAACTACAAGGCTCGTCTGTTTATTCAAAGATTGACTTACGTTCCGGGTATCATCAAATGCGGGTGAAAGAAGATGATATTCCAAAGACTGCTTTCAGAACACGTTACGGTCATTACGAGTTTATGGTCATGCCGTTTGGTTTAACTAATGCACCAGCTGTGTTCATGGACCTTATGAACCGAGTGTGTGGACCATACCTTGACAAGTTTGTCATTGTTTTCATTGATGACATACTTATTTACTCAAAGAATGACCAAGAACACGGTGAACATTTGAGAAAGGTGTTAGAAGTATTGAGGAAGGAAGAATTGTACGCTAAGTTTTCAAAGTGTGCATTTTGGTTGGAAGAAGTTCAATTCCTCGGTCACATAGTGAACAAAGAAGGTATTAAGGTAGATTCGGCAAAGATAGACACTGTTGAAAAGTGGGAAACCCCGAAAACTCCGAAACACATACGCCAGTTTTTAGGACTAGCTGGTTACTACAGAAGGTTCATCCAAGACTTTTCCAGAATAGCAAAACCCTTGACTGCATTAACGCATAAAGGGAAGAAATTTGAATGGAATGATGAACAAGAGAAAGCGTTTCAGTTATTGAAGAAAAAGCTAACTACGGCACCTATATTGTCATTGCCTGAAGGGAATGATGATTTTGTGATTTATTGTGATGCATCAAAGCAAGGTCTCGGTTGTGTATTAATGCAACGAACGAAGGTGATTGCTTATGCGTCTAGACAATTGAAGATTCACGAACAAAATTATACGACGCATGATTTGGAATTAGGCGCGGTTGTTTTTGCATTAAAGACTTGGAGGCACTACTTATATGGGGTCAAAAGTATTATATATACCGACCACAAAAGTCTTCAACACATATTTAATCAGAAACAACTGAATATGAGGCAGCGTAGGTGGATTGAATTATTGAATGATTACGATTTTGAGATTCGTTACCACCCGGGGAAGGCAAATGTGGTAGCCGATGCCTTGAGCAGGAAGGATAGAGAACCCATTCGAGTAAAATCTATGAATATAATGATTCATAATAACATTACTACTCAAATAAAGGAGGCGCAACAAGGAGTTTTAAAAGAGGGAAATTTAAAGGATGAAATACCCAAAGGATCGGAGAAGCATCTTAATATTCGGGAAGACGGAACCCGGTATAGGGCTGAAAGGATTTGGGTACCAAAATTTGGAAATATGAGAGAAATGGTACTTAGAGAAGCTCATAAAACCAGATACTCAATACATCCTGGAACGGGGAAGATGTACAAGGATCTCAAGAAACATTTTTGGTGGCCGGGTATGAAAGCCGATGTTGCTAAATACGTAGGAGAATGTTTGACGTGTTCTAAGGTCAAAGCTGAGCATCAGAAACCATCAGGTCTACTTCAACAACCTGAAATCCCGGAATGGAAATGGGAAAACATTACCATGGATTTCATCACTAAATTGCCAAGGACTGCAAGTGGTTTTGATACTATTTGGGTAATAGTTGATCGTCTCACCAAATCAGCACACTTCCTACCAATAAGAGAAGATGACAAGATGGAGAAGTTAGCACGACTGTATTTGAAGGAAGTCGTCTCCAGACATGGAATACCAATCTCTATTATCTCTGATAGGGATGGCAGATTTATTTCAAGATTCTGGCAGACATTACAGCAAGCATTAGGAACTCGTCTAGACATGAGTACTGCCTATCATCCACAAACTGATGGGCAGAGCGAAAGGACGATACAAACGCTTGAAGACATGCTACGAGCATGTGTTATTGATTTCGGAAACAGTTGGGATCGACATCTACCGTTAGCAGAATTTTCCTACAACAACAGCTACCATTCAAGCATTTAGATGGCGCCGTTTGAAGCACTTTATGGTAGAAAGTGCAGGTCTCCGATTTGTTGGAGTGAGGTGGGGGATAGACAGATTACGGGTCCGGAGATTATACAAGAAACTACCGAGAAGACCATCCAAATTCAACAACGGTTGAAAACCGCCCAAAGTCGACAAAAGAGCTACGCTGACATTAAAAGAAAAGATATAGAATTTGAAATTGGAGAGATGGTCATGCTTAAAGTTTCACCTTGGAAAGGCGTTGTTCGATTTGGTAAACGAGGGAAATTAAATCCAAGGTATATTGGACCATTCAAGATTATTGATCGTGTCGGACCAGTAGCTTACCGACTTGAGTTACCTCAACAACTCGCGGCTGTACATAACACTTTCCACGTCTCGAATTTGAAGAAATATTTTGCTAAAGAAGATCTCACTATTCCGTTAGATGAAATCCAAATCAACGAAAAACTCCAATTCATCGAAGAACCCGTCGAAATAATGGATCGTGAGGTTAAAAGACTTAAGCAAAACAAGATACCAATTGTTAAGGTTCGATGGAATGCTCGTAAAGGACCCGAGTTCACCTGGGAGCGTGAAGATCAGATGAAGAAGAAATACCCGCATCTATTTCCAGAAGATTCGTCAACACCTTCAACAGCTTAAAATTTCGGGACGAAATTTATTTAACGGGTAGGTACTGTAGTGACCCGAACTTTTCCATGTTTATATATATTAATTGAGATTGATATTTACATGATTAAATGTTTCCAACATGTTAAGCAATCAAACTTGTTAAGACTTGATTAATTGAAATAGGTTTCATATAGACAATTGACCACCCAAGTTGACCGGTGATTCACGAACGTTAAAACTTGTAAAAAACTATATGATGACATATATATGGTTATATGTATAGTTAACATGATATTATGATAAGTAAACATATCATTAATTATATTAACAATGAACTACATATGTAAAAACAAGACTACTAACTTAATGATTTTGAAACGAGACATATATGTAACGTTTATCGTTGTAACGACATTTAATGTATATATATCATATTAAGAGATATTCGTACATCATAATATCATGATAATATAATAATTTAAAATCTCTTTTGATATTATAAACATTGGGTTAACAACATTTAACAAGATCGTTAACCTAAAGGTTTCAAAACAACACTTACATGTAACGACTAACGATGACTTAACGACTCAGTTAAAATGTATATACATGTAGTGTTTTAATATGTATTTATACACTTTTGAAAGACTTCAATACACTTATCAAAATACTTCTACTTAACAAAAATGCTTACAATTACATCCTCGTTCAGTTTCATCAACAATTCTACTCGTATGCACCCGTATTCGTACTCGTACAATACACAGCTTTTAGATGTATGTACTATTGGTATATACACTCCAATGATCAGCTCTTAGCAGCTCATGTGAGTCACCTAACACATGTGGGAACCATCATTTGGCAACTAGCATGAAATATCTCATAAAATTACAAAAATATGAGTAATCATTCATGACTTATTTACATGAAAACAAAATTACATATCCTTTATATCTAATCCATACACCAACGACCAAAAACACCTACAAACACTTTCATTCTTCAATTTTCTTCATCTAATTGATCTCTCTCAAGTTCTATCTTCAAGTTCTAAGTGTTCTTCATATATTCTACAAGTTCTAGTTACATAAAATCAAGAATACTTTCAAGTTTGCTAGCTCACTTCCAATCTTGTAAGGTGATCATCAAACCTCAAGAAATCTTTGTTTCTTACAGTAGGTTATCATTCTAATACAAGGTAATAATCATATTCAAACTTTGGTTCAATTTCTATAACTATAACAATCTTATTTCAAGTGATGATCTTACTTGAACTTGTTTTCGTGTCATGATTCTGCTTCAAGAACTTCGAGCCATCCAAGGATCCGTTGAAGCTAGATCCATTTTTCTCTTTTCCAGTAGGTTTATCCAAGGAAATTAAGGTAGTAATGATTTTCATAACATCATTCGATTCATACGTATAAAGCTATCTTATTCGAAGGTTTAAACTTGTAATCACTAGAACATAGTTTAGTTAATTCTAAACTTGTTCGCAAACAAAAGTTAATCCTTCTAACATGACTTTTAAAATCAACTAAACACATGTTCTATATCTATATGATATGCTAACTTAATGATTTAAAACCTGAAAACACGAAAAACACCGTAAAACCGGATTTACGCCGTCGTAGTAACACCGCGGGCTGTTTTGGGTTAGTTAATTAAAAACTATGATAAACTTTGATTTAAAAGTTGTTATTCTGAGAAAATGGTTTTTATTATGAACATGAAACTATATCCAAAAATTATGGTTAAACTCAAAGTGGAAGTATGTTTTCTAAAATGGTCATCTAGACGTCGTTCTTTCGACTGAAATGACAACCTTTACAAAAACGACTTGTAACTTATTTTTACGACAATAAACCTATACTTTTTTCTGTTTAGATTCATAAAATAGAGTTCAATATGAAACCAAAGCAATTTGATTCACTCAAAACGGATTTAAAATGAAGAAGTTATGGGTAAAACAAGATTGGATAATTTTTCTCATTTTAGCTACGTGAAAATTGGTAACAAATCTATTTCAACCATAACTTAATCAACTTGTATTGTATATTATGTAATCTTGAGATACCATAGACACGTATACAATGTTTCGACCTATCATGTCGACACATCTATATATATTTCGGAACAACCATAGACACTCTATATGTGAATGTTGGAGTTAGCTATACAGGGTTGAGGTTGATTCCAAAATATATATAGTTTGAGTTGTGATCAATACTGAGATACGTATACACTGGGTCGTGGATTGATTCAAGATAATATTTATCGATTTATTTCTGTACATCTAACTGTGGACAACTAGTTGTAGGTTACTAACGAGGACAGCTGACTTAAGAAACTTAAAACATCAAAATATATTAAAAGTGTTGTAAATATATTTTGAACATACTTTGATATATATGTATATATTGTTATAGGTTCGTGAATCAACCAGTGGCCAAGTCTTACTTCCCGACGAAGTAAAAATCTGTGAAAGTGAGTTATAGTCCCACTTTTAAAATCTAATATTTTTGGGATGAGAATACATGCAGGTTTTATAAATGATTTACAAAATAGACACAAGTACGTGAAACTACATTCTATGGTTGAATTATCGAAATCGAATAAGCCCCTTTTTATTAAGTCTGGTAATCTAAGAATTAGGGAACAGACACCCTAATTGACGCGAATCCTAAAGATAGATCTATTGGGCCTAACAAACCCCATCCAAAGTACCGGATGCTTTAGTACTTCGAAATTTATATCATATCCGAAGGGTGTCCCGGAATGATGGGGATATTCTTATATATGCATCTTGTTATTGTCGGTTACCAGGTGTTCACCATATGAATGATTTTTATCTCTATGTATGGGATGTGTATTGAAATATGAAATCTTGTGGTCTATTGTTACGATTTGATATATATAGGTTAAACCTATAACTCACCAACATTTTTGTTGACGTTTTAAGCATGTTTATTCTCAGGTGATTATTAAGAGCTTCCGCTGTCGCATACTTAAATAAGGACAAGATTTGGAGTCCATGCTTGTATGATATTGTGTAAAAACTGCATTCAAGGAACTTATTTTGTTGTAACATATTTGTATTGTAAACCATTATGTAATGGTCGTGTGTAAACAGGATATTTTAGATTATCATTATTTGATAATCTACGTAAAGCTTTTTAAACCTTTATTGATGAAATAAAGGTTATGGTTTGTTTAAAAATGAATGTAGTCTTTGAAAAACGTCTCATATAGAGGTCAAAACCTCGCAACGAAATCAATTAATATGGAACGTTTTTAATCAATAAGAACGGGACATTTCAATGTGATGTTGAAACTTTTGTTGTCGGTGGTACTGTTGATGCCGGTGATGTTGCTGAAGCTGGTACGTTTTTCACCATATTCTCCAAATTGATTACTCGAGCCTGAAGTTCGTTGACTTCTTGTATTACTTCGGGATAATTGTCGGTCGGAACGAGCGGATGAATAAGGTTTAGAATTGTAGATAAAATATAATCGTGTCGAGCTATTCTGGAAATGAGGCTGAAAATGGTGTTTCGAATAGGTTCGCCGGTAAGTGCTTCAGATTCTTCACCAAGAGGTGAATTAGGTTGGTGGAAAGGATCGCCTTATTCTTGTCTCTAATGATTTAGTAGACTACGAACCCATCAGATAAATTGGGAATGGCCGATTGGTTGATCCATTCCTTGTAGAGACCCGTCCTAATCCATCCGGATGAAGTCCATATCGATTATAAACGATTCACAACAGTTGATTACATCGCGAGGTACTTGACCTCTATATGATACATTTTACAAACATTGCATTCATTTTTGAAAAGACAATCTTTCATTACATTGAAAGTTGATGACATGCATACCATTTTATAATATATCTAACTATAATTGTCTTAATAATAATCTTGATGAACTCAACGACTCGAATGCAACGTCTTTTGAAATATGTCATGAATGACTCCAAGTAATATCTTTAAGATGAGCAAATGCACAGCGGAAGATTTCTTTCGTACCCGAGAATAAACATGCTTTAAAGGGTCAACCAAAAGGTTGGTGAGTTCATTAGTTTAACATAAATAATCATTTCATAATTTTAATAGACCACAAGATTTCATATTTCCATTTATCATAAACATACGTCCCATGCATAGAGACAAAAATATCATTCATATGGATTGAACACCTGGTAACCGACATTCACAATATGCATATAAGAATATCCCCATCATTCCGGGATCCTCCTTCAGACATGATATAAATTTCGAAGTACTAAAGCATCCGGTACTTTGGGTGGGGCTTGTTGGGCCCGATAGATCTATCTTTAGGATTCGCGTCAATTAGGGTGTCTGTTCCCTAATTCTTAGATTACCAGACTTAATAAAAAGGGCATATTCGATTTCGATAATTCAACCATATAATGTAGTTTCAATTACTTGTGTCTATTTCGTAAAACATTTATAAAAATTGCGCATGTATTCTCAGCCCAAAAATATAAAGGGTAAAAAGGCAAATGAAACTCACCTAATGTATTTTGTAGTAAAAATACATTGAACAAGTATAGGGTTGGCCTTGGATTCACGAACCTATATCATTTGTATATCTATTAATAAATATAATGGAAATCACATTCATCCATTAATTAATATATATTTTATTGATATATTTGTAGTTATGTAGAATTTATACTAAATTCCATTTAAAAATAGTTACTTATTTTATATCTTAAGTTATATGTTATCTATATATTTATTATATATATATATATATATATATATATATATATATATATATATATATATATATATATATATATATATATATATATATATATATATATATTCATAAAATGATTAATATCTATACCTTTAGTTATATTATCATGCTTATATATATTTAAAAATCAATAGTTTGTTATGTGTAAGTAAAAAAAAATGTTAAAATGTTTGATATATATCAATATGAAATTTTAATATAGTGATAGTATACGTAATAAGTATATTTTTATATACAAAATATTTATTTATAAAAATTGCTAGTTTTAATAATACTGACTCTTTTATTTATAATAATAACTTTAATAATAATGTTAATACTAATAACGAAAATAATAATGGTCATAATAATAATAATAATAATAGTTATGTTAATAATAATAACACTAATAACTATAAAATAATACAAATTCTAGTTTTCATGATAATAATAAATAATAATAATGTTTGTAACTTTAATGATAACGATAATAATAATAATTTTAATTGTAATTATAATCGTGATAATAATAATAATAACAAATATCTAATACTTATTTTTGTAACAATAATAATCATTTGAATTACAATATTAAATGACATTACTAGTAGTAACAATAATCAATAAAACTAATAATAATAATAATAATAATAATAATAATAATAATAATAATAATAATAATAATAATAAAGGAAATGATAATAAAAAATAACTACCTTCAATGAAAAAGGCCGTTAAAAAAAATGCTCCATTAGGCCCCGACCTCTCGAATACACATCACTCTTCTAGACCGTCTGGGCTACTGCCCTTTTTCTGTTTAATATCTCAACTCAATTATACTTAACCCTTATCGTTTTTCTGTTTCCACTTCCATCTTCCTCATAAACTCAAAATCGACCAAAACACAAGTTAACCCACATCACTTTATTTGTTTGGTTTTAGGACTTTCATACTAAATATATTCCAACTAGTTTGATATTTGAAAACGTAAAAAAAATAAAATAAATATGTATAAAAACCAGAACAGGCCGCTGCTGCCATCGGTTTAAAAAAAATGATTTCGCTTTCGAGAACATATTAGCCAAAGATTATATCATGAAATACATTTCAAATCAATCCTAGAAACTATTGGATTCGTCAATTGAACTTAAAACACAAACACGAATCCGAATTTGATTGAAGAACACTTGTTGACTTTTTCTATTTAAAACTTTGACTTGCAAATTTGAAATCAATACAAGGAATTGAAACGTGAAAACTTACAGATAGATCGAAAATAATATTCCTAACACATTAGCATTTGTAGATTTTGAAATTCAATTCAAATTTGAGGATCTTGATTAAAACAGGTTGTAACAGGGTGTTTAAGTATTTAAAAGGAGAGTAAAAAAATTCAGTTAAATTACCAATTTTAAGTGATATCTCTGATAAAAAGTTGAATGACTTCTTCCCCAACTGATTGGATCGATGGCTATACATAAAGTGAGTGTTTTGACAATTTTATTCGATCCATGGAGTAACGAACAAAACAAAATAAAGTACATTAAGAATAAATAAATAAAAAATTAATTTGAGGTTGATTCGTAACTGATTTTTGTTTGTAAATGAGACAGAATTCGACATAAACAAATCCAAGGACAAAAATTAAGATGATGATACTGATAGGAAAAAAAATCACGCGTTATATAGTAGTTATATATATATATATATATATATATATATATATATATATATATATATATATCCTAATTAATATTAAATTAATGACTAATAATTATATTATATTAATAATAATAATAAAAATAATAATTCTGATTTCCTATATATCTGTATACAATTGCGTATATATATATATACATTATATATATTTGTATATATCTATCTCTATATATATATATATATATATATATATATATATATATATATATATATATATATATATCTATATATATATATATATATCTAGTATATTTATATATTTATTTATAGATTATAATTGATATTATTAATAAATATAACTATAATAATAGTACTTTTAATATTATACATAATAATATAATTTATACTGATATAATAGTAATAATAATACTATTAATGATAATGATAATGATAACAATTAATATGATGTATAGCAATAATATTGTTAATAATAATAATACTAATATTAATATTAATAATAGTTAAGAACGTAACTTATAATAATTATATTTCTAATTTGTAAACAGACTTATTATATTAATAATACATATTAGTAATCATGTAGTATTTAATAATCATATAATATATAATTACTTTTATTAAATTTTTAATATTTATAAATTTTATATATATTACAATATACATATAATATTATTTATAGAAATCATATATCTAAATATATATTCATTTTAAGTACAACTTAATTATTTTATGTCTCATTTTACATCTTTAATTTTAAATGTTTAAATTGTATTTTAAAATTTTCAAATTATTATATACATACTTACATTTATATATATGCATATTTAGTTACAAACAATTGTTCGTGAATCATCGGGACTAGTCAAAGGTCAAATGGATTACATGAATATAGATTTCAAACTTTTCGAGACTCAACATTACAGATTTTGCTTATCGTGTCGAAATCATATAAAAATTCAAGTATAGATTTGGTCGGAAATTCCTGGGTCGTCACATTCCAGTCACATTGCTTTCGGAGCTTGAGTGAAAATCCATATTGGAATAGCTGTCAGAATCCGAGGAATTCGAACTGGTTGAGGGATTCATCTCGTACGATCAGATGAAGGATTTTCGATAAGAAATAAATTTTAGAATATAGATTTCAAACTTTTCGAGACTCAACATTACAGATTTTGCTTATCGTGTCGAAATCATATAAAGATTCAAGTTTAGATTTGGTCGGAAATTCCCGGGTCGTCACAGTACCTACCCGTTAAAGAAATTTCATCCCAAAATTTGAGTGAGATGGTCATGGCTAACAATAAAATAGTTTTCATGACGAATATGAGTTGATAAATAGAGTTTTATCATCATTGAGTAATGTGGATAAAACAATTCAATTATTCGAAGAGTACGAGTGAAGCTATCATCTAATAGTGAAATGAGAAAGACATGTTTCATCATAACTTTTGACTAGTCATGGTTGAATTTAGAAAAATAAGGTGCGTCTTAGCTTTTGACGTTGTCTTGGTTGAATTCTGAAATTCAAGGGATTTAAAAGAAAATCTTGGAAATCTATAAGATCTGATTCTTCGACGAATAAGGAAATTAAGATCTCTATAATTAAATGCGATCATCTGTCTAGATTACTTTGTCTGGTATTCTCACTATAAATGAACTTCTTCCGTTCCATTGTCTTTACCACTCCCATACTAAATTCCCAAACTCAAAAGGCTGTGAAAATGCTTAATCCAGTTCTGATTATTGTCCTTATCCTTACTATCTCACAGTCATTCTCCTTTTCCAACTTCCACCTGAAGAATCTGTGTTCTTCTACTTCGCCCTCGGAATTATAGTATTTTTAATTCTCCCGTGTCTTTATGTTGCGATAAACATTGATATACACAGTTTGTAATTTATGTGTTGTTATCAGCTTTATTTTCTCCTTTATATTTCGAAGTCCTTGCTTCTGTTTTCTATAATCATTATTATCCCCAGTTAATACTCTCCCCCTATTTGCTGCGATTTATACTCAAATTTCTATTTCGGAGCTTTGTCCTTTCGTTTCTTCTTCTTGCGATTGGGCATCTCTTGTAATGGTCCAGAATTCGCAGATATAAGTTTTAGAATGAACATTGTTAATGTTCTAAGAAAGAAATGGTAATAGCATAATTTGACTTGTCAAATTACCAGAATTCAAGGAAAGACAGGACTATCAAGAAAAATATGTTCTTGATATGTTTATAGATTAGACAGAACGTAAGAGTCGTGTAACATGGCACATGATGACGTTATGATCTGTGAATCATCACATTCCATTTAGAAACTCAGCATGACTTACTGTAATATAATCACGTTGATCAAGTGTTATTATATTATACTAACTCATGCATCAGTTCCCAACATTACTTCAATAACATTCATATTTTAAGCTCGAAAGTTTACAGAATATAGAAACTAACAGTTTCTATATGATGTAATACTGATAGCACGAAGAGATTAATGATTTCAGATAAGATTAGTTATGAAAATTATATTCAGAAATATCGAGGATATTTATAATGAAAGATACGATAATATCTCGGAATATCTAAGATCAGAGGATGATAGAAACTATTGTCCGCAAGGGTTTAGAGTAAAGAGCAAGATATTTGTTAAAGACTTTAGCAGACATTGAATCATTTGGATTCTTTGAAGTCAAACTTATTCTTTGTGATTTGTCAATGGCCTCCTTCATAATTTCGCATAATCCGCTTTTCGGTACTAAATTCTCTATTGAATGTTTCCAATATTCCATTCTTTATCATCAAATTTTCGACTGTTAAGATCGTGTACAGTTTTTGCTGCTGTATTCAGCTTTTTCAGAATTTCAGAATGGAAGATCATAATTCTAAGAGATAAATGTTATATGTTTACATATAACTGTTGATGTAGATATGCTACGAGATTTCAAAATAATGATTTGCTAATTCCCGGTAGTTGGTATAGTAATTCTAGTTATAGGATGTAAATGAGTAAATGATAGGGTTTCACTGAATATACTGATTTTTCAGAAGTCGAAGATCAATGGAGTTGTTGGTAAATTTACTACTAATATGGTGAGATATAAACGGTTTCCCGGTATCGATGACAAAAGACAACCTATGTAACAGGGTTATAATAAGCTAATCCGAGTGAAAAGTCGAAGTTGACTTGCTGGAGCTATGATAAAATTGGCTAATTTGGAAAGGAATTGCAAAGTTATTTTTGGGTAATAATAACGCCAATGAGCTAGCACGGATACGTGTTTAAACATTTACTCAAGTTCAGAATGTTTTCAGGTGCATAACTATATGCATCAATCTCTTCTTCCGTAGATAAAGTGCGGTTGGTTCATCCTCTCGATTGAGGTGTTTTCAAGAATTCATGAAAGGTTTTAATGCAGATTGTAATCGACGAGATACAAATGAGGTTTAAGATAAAATCAAGTGGCAAACTTGAAGAATTGTTTAGTTTCATATGTTATAATCAATATTTTAATTCATTTTAATTGTCCAATGTTGGTGGTCCTCAATTGATAGTCCACGGTTAGCAATATATAATTTTCGAATTAATTAATAGGTGTCGTGACCCGTATACGTCTCAGACTCGATCACAACTCAAATTATATATATTATTGTAGAATCAACCTCAACCCTGTATAGAGAACTCGTTCATTACTGCATATAGAGTGTCTATGGTTATTCCAAATAATATATATAAATGCGTCGATATGATATGTCAAAACCTTGTATACGTGTCCCGATATTTAAAGTAACATAAATTAAATGACGATAAATAAAATTGCGAGAATGTAAATTGCGATAATTAAATTGCGATAAATAAAATGTAATACGGAATTATCAGTTAGCTAGGAACAGTTAGCTGTAAACAGTTAGCATGGATTCTTAACAAAATTTTTCATATTGTTAATTAGTCTGTTTCTAATCAATTTTTATTATGTCCATTATTTCTTCATTATGCCACTTGTGAGATTCTGATAGGTCAAAATCTAAATATGAAATTCAATGAAAATGGTTATTCTGCGATGAACGGATACGTATAACGGTGGTTGTATGTAGGATAGTAAATGACTGTTGAATCAGATTCAAAGAATGTACAGTTTAACTTATTAATGTGAAATCTAAATATTCCTCGGGTATTACCTACCCGTTAAAATATTTTCACCATTAACAGTTTGTACGAAAGAATTTTTAATTACAATCTTTATGAAAATATACTTACATATATATTTTCTTCAGATGTAATCATGGATTTAATGAGTTAATATGATATCAAACTCATTTGATTTACGGTTACAACTAGAGTACATAATCTCTAAAACATTAGAAATTATATAATCGTCATGTAGAACGAAGATAACCGATGTAGAAGGATTCGTAGAACGATGATTATGTTCGAGGTACAAAATGAGATGTTGAGGCGTGTGAAGTGAAAACTTGGGTTGTTGGTGGTACTGGTGTTTCCAGTGCTGTTGTTGAAGCTGGTAGGTTTTGCACCACGTTTTCCAAATTGATTACTCGAGCGCGAAGTTCGTTGACTTCTTCCATTATTTCGGGATGATTGTCGGTTCGGACGAGCGGATGAATAAGATCTAAAATTTTAGATAGAATATAATCGTGGCGAGATACTCTGGAAATGAATATGAGAATGGTGTTTCGAATAGATTCGCCGGTAAGTGCTTCAGGTTCTTTGCCAAGAGTGCAGGTTGGTGGGTGGAAAGGATCGCCTTTTTCTCATCTCCATCGGTTAAGTCGACTACGAACCCATCAGATGAATTAGGGATGGTTGACTGGTTGCTGCATTCCGGTTACACTACTTTCGGAGTTCGAGTAAAAATCCATATCGGAATAGCTGTCGGAATAACTATCGGAATAGCTACAGAATCTAAGGGACTCGAACTGGTTGAGGAATTCATCTCGTACGATCAGATGAAGGATTTTCGATAAGAAATAGATTGGAGGATATAGATTAGTACCCTACAATACATAATTTACATATGCATATATCATACTAAAATCCCATAAGTTACGGAGGAATCTACGGAAGCTGACAGGCAAAGTCTACAGTAACAGATACGCTAATATATGAATAATCAGATACGCTAAGATATGAATTTATCTATACACTGTCTATGCAAGTCAAGGCAGAAAGACATGTCTAGACTAACAATGATAAGCAGGTAATTTCCTAAGGATGATAAGCAGATGATTTCCGACTAGAAATGATAAGCAAAACTTTTGACATGCAGACACGGTCGAAGTCCAGACTCACTAATGCATCCTAACTACTTATCAGGATAAATACTGATGATTTATAATGTTTATACATATATCGTATAAGTAATGTATTTAATCATTTTTAAAGGGCTTTTATACATAAAACAATATAAGTATATTTACAAAAGATAGTTATATTTGAATTCTCGTTCCGTTTCCTCAATAATCCTATACGTATATCTAGGGTACTATACACAGCTTCTAGAAGTATTTACTATTGGTATATACCAATAGAAATCTTCAATTATTGGAATAATATGTCATTCATGACATAATAAATTTTAACTTATCTTAGATATTTTCACTAAAAACCAAATTTTCAAGCCTATAAATAAGCACCATTTCTAACTCATTTTTACACATTCATTTTCCAAATTTTACTTCCAATTTTCACACACACTTGCAAGAACTCTCTCAACTTTTATTTTACTACTTCTTTCCAGCAACTTTACATTTTAAACTTGAGGTAAAAACTCTACTTCAACTCTTTTTCAATTCATATATTTATAGCTATATATATAAGAGTTTATAAACTAGAACATAGTTTGAATGATTTCAAACTTGTTCGCAAACTAAATAAATCCTTCTAACTTAACTTTTAAAATACTTCAAGACCTGTAACATATCTTAATTATATGCTAACTTAACAAGGTATAACTTGGTTTTTCAAAGAACACCTTAAAAACTGAATTTACGACGTCGGAGTGCAACCGGGGGCTGTTTTGGGTTGGATAATTAAAAACCATCTTAAACTTTGAATTGGAGGTTTATTTTCTGGAAAAATGATTTTTACTATGAATATGATAACACATAAAAATTTCATGATTTAACTCAAAGTATAAGTATCTTTAGAAAAATAATCATTTGAGGTTGTTTACATGATGGAAAATGATTAACTTCATAAGTTTCACTAAAGTTTGACCTATGCCGTGTGATTTTGAATACAAACTAAGGTATTTACAGTTCATATTCTTAAAGAGGGACTCGATCCAAGGAGATGGCAAGTTGAATCAACGAAAACGGAGTTGTAACGAAGAAACTATGACCGAAACAAAATCGGATATCCAAGACTAGTTTAGCCACGAAAATAATTGGGAAAAAATTAAATAAATCACATCTTTTTAAGTTAACATGATATTTTATATATATGTACTTATAATTCAATTTTATATGGTTCAGGATCACCCGTAAACAACACGAGAAGATTAATCATAAGATCCCATGATTGTACGCAACACGTCATTTGACAACACCGGTACTTTATGTACGCAACACGTCATTTGACAACACCGGTACCATGGGTCAAGATTAATCTCGACCAATACATATACGATGGGGTTTTATTTATTTCGTTGGGGGTTTTATTTATTTCATTGCGGGTATATTAAACATCTAAAAATGAACCATTAAAATTGAATTACTAACAACGAACTGCTAACTACAGACTAAGGAATTATTCAAAGTATTAAAAGTATAACAAGTATATATATGTGACGTTTGTTTAAAAAGAAAAGGTATTGATATATTATATATGGATAGGTTCGTGATATCAACCGGAGACCAAGTCAAATTATATATATATCTTCAAGACGAAAGTGAGTATATAGTCCCACTTTTAAACTCTAAATATTTCGGGATGAGAATACATGTATTTTATGTTTTACGTTATGGACACAAGTAACTGAAAAATATATTCTACGTTGAGTTGTACCACTGGCATACTTCCCTGTAGCTTGGTAACTGTTATTTACAGCGGTATTGTAAACGCGAATCCTGTTGATAGATCTATCGGGCCTGACAACCCCAACCGGACTGGACGACCAGTATTCAACGGTTGCACAGTACTTCGTTTCGTGACTACATTTGGTACGGTGTAGTAAGATTTCATAATAAAGGGAATATGCGACGTGATTAAATGTTAAGTATGGTTACCAAGTGCTCAACCACTTAGAATATTTTTATTAAACTGTTTATATACGAAATCTTGTGGTCTATATATATATATATTGCTGCCGGCATTAAACCTATATCTCACCAACTTTATGTTGACCTTTTAAAACATGTCTATTCTCAGGTGATTACTAAAGCTTCCGCTGCATTATGTTGAATTTGAGCAGGATCTTGCGTACGCATATTTGTGTCAAAAATAAAACTGCATACCCAAGGATTTGTGTTGTAAAATATGCTCGAAATCGTGTTGTTATCATTATATGTAAAGTTTGTAAGTCGAAGATTATCGCTAAACGATAATCATCTTTTTATTGTCTAAAGCTTGTAACAAAAATAATGGTTATGGTTTGTAATGTATAATATATGCAGTTTCTCTTTTAAAAATGTCGCATATAGAGGTCAATACCTTGCAATGAAATCATACGTTATCTAACACGTTCTTATGGTTAAGGACGGGTTATGACATGTGGTATCAGAGCGTTGGTCTTAGCGAACCAGGCCTTGCATTAGTGTGTCTAACTAGTAGTTGTTAGGATACATTAAGTGAGTCTGGACTTTGACCGTGTCTGCCTGTCAAAAGTTTTGCTTATCAATCCTAGTCGGAAATCATCTGCTTATCATCCTTAGGGAACTGCCTGCTTATCATTCTTAAGTCTAGACACGTCTTACTGCATTTAGTGCATCGATAGTGTATAGACAAAATTCATATCCTAGCGTATCTGTTACTATAGACATTGCCTGACGTATTTCAAAGATTCTCCGTAATTCATGGGATTTTGATATTATATATACATATGTAAATTATGTATTGAAGAGTACCAAACCCAACTCCTATAATCTATTCTAAACCAAAAATTCATTTCTCCGACCATACAAGATGGATTCTTCATCCAGCTCAAATTCCTCCGACTTCGATAGCTTCGCCGATATGGATTTCCATTCGAGCTCCGAGAACAGCGTTACCGGAATGGATCAACCAATTTCCCATCATCTATTCTGGATGAATTGGGGATGGGTTCGTAATATACTAAATTTCTGGAGGCAAGAAGAAGGTGATCCATTCCATCCACCAAATTGTCCTCTTAACGATGAACCTGAAGCACTTACCGGCGAACCTATTCGAAACACCATTTTCTCGCTCATTTCTAGAGTATCTCGTCATGACTACATACTATCCCATATTTCGAATCTTGTTCATTCGCTCGTTCCAACTGTCAATCATCCCGGTATAATAGAAGAAGTCAACGAGCTTCGCGCTCGGGTAGTGGCTTTAGAAAATACGGTGCGAAGGTTACAAACACCAGCAGCAGCACCAGCAGCATAATCTGTATCACTATCAACAACGCCGACAGTACTCTTGTCACCCCCAAAATCTCAACATCACAAACTGTATCTCGGATATCAACACCACATATCTCAAAAACCTCATCGGAACTTCGAGTATGATCTTCGTTCTATATATCGTTCTACATCAATTATCTTCGCTTTACGTATCGTTTTACCTCATTTATCTTCGTTCGACCTGGCAATTATGTAATCTCTAATGCTTTAGAAGTTATGTAATCTAGTATTAACGATAAATCAAATGAGTTTAATACTTCATTGACTCATTGAATATATGATTACATCTGAAGAAAATATATATGCAAGTATATTTTTATAAAGATTGTAATTAAAAATTCTTTCATACAAACTGTTAATGATGAAAATATTTTAACGGGTGGGTAGTACCCGAGGAATATTTAGAATTCACATTAATAAGTTACGTTGTACATTCTCTAAATCTGATTCAACGGTCATTTACTATCCTACTTACAACTACCGATATACGTATCCGTTCACCACAGAATAACCATTTCTATTCAAATTTCATATTTGGATTTTGATCTATCAGAATCCAACAAGTGGCATAATGAAGAAAACATTGGACAAAAATAAAAAGTGTTAGAAACAAACGAATTAATTAATTGAAATTGTGATAGGATTTCAGGCTAACTGTTCCGGCTAACTGTTCCCAGTTAACTGATTAACATTTAATTTATCGCAATTTACATTCTCGCAATTTTATTTATCATCATTTAATTTCTGTTATTTACTTTTACGCACTTTAAATAACGGGACACGTATGCAAGGTTTCGACTTATCATATCGACCCATCTATATATATATTTCGGAACAACCGTAGACACTCTATATGTGAAGGCGGGAGTTGGCTATACAGGGTCGGAGTTGATTTCAAAATATATATATACTTTGAGTTGTGATCGACACCGAGACCGATATACGGGTCACGATACGTATTATTTAATTCAAATATTATATATTAAATTATATATGAATCATTGAACCATCGGACTATTAGACTGCTAACTTTGGACAATTAAAATGAATTAAATTAAAATATTGATTATAACATATGAAACTAAATAATTCTTCAAGTTTGCCACTTGATTTCATCCTAAACCTCATTTGTACTTCGACAATTATAATCCTCGTTCAAATCTTTTCATGATTCTTGAAAACACTTCAATCGAGAAGTTGAACCAGCCGCACCTCGTTTACGGAAGAAAGATTTATGCATACAGTTATACACCTGAAACTTTCAAAACCACTAATGCATACCTGGTTCGCTAAGACCACCGTTCTGATACAAACTGTAGAGACCCATCCTAATCTATACGGATGAAGTCCATATCAATTATAAATGATTCACAACAGTTGATTACATCGCGAGGTACTTGACCTCAATATGATACATTTTACAAACATTGCATTCGTTTTTGAAAAGACAATCTTTCATTACATTGAAAGTTGACGGCATACATACCATTTTATAATATATCTAACTATAATTGACTTAATAATAATCTTGATGAATTCAACGACTTGAATGCAACGTCTTTTGAAATATGTCATGAATGACTCCAAGTAATATCTTTAAGATGAGCAAATGCACAGCGAAAGATTTCTTTCGTACCTGAGAATAAACATGCTTTAAAGTTTCAACCAAAAGGTTGGTGAGTTCATTAGTTTAACATAAATAATCATTTCATATTTTTAATAGACCACAAGATTTCATATTTCCATTTCTCATAAACATACGTCCCATGCATAGAGACAAAAATATCATTCATATAGATTGAACACCTGGTAACCGACATTCACAATATGCATATAAGAATATCCCCATCATTCCAGGATCCTCCTTCGGACATGATATAAATTTCGAAGTACTAAAGCATCCGGTACTTTGGATGGGGCTTGTTAGGCCCGATAGATATATCTTTAGGATTCGCGTCAATTAGGGTGTCTGTTCCCTAATTCTTAGATTACCAGACTTAATAAAAAGGGCATATTCGATTTCAATAATTCAACCATATAATGTAGTTTCAATTACTTGTGTCTATTTCGTAAAACATTTATAAAAATTGTGCATGTATTCTCAGCCCAAAAATATAAAGGGTAAAAAGGCAAATGAAACTCACCTAATGTATTTTGTAGTAAAAATACATAGAACGACATTGAACAAGTATAGGGTTGGCCTTGGATTCACGAACCTATATCATTTGTATATCTATTAATAAATATAATGGAAATCACATTCATCCATTAATTAATATATATTTTATTGATATATCTGTAGTTATGTAGAATTTATACTAAATTCCATTTAAAAATAGTTACTTATATTATATCTTAGGTTATATGTTATCTATATATTTATTTTATATATATATATATATATATATATATATATATATATATATATATATATATATATATATATATATATTCTTAAAATGATTAATATCTATACCTTTAGTTATATTATCATGCTTATATATATATAAAAATCAATAGTTTGTTATGTGTAAGTAAAAAAAATAAAAATGTTAAAATGTTTGATATATATCAATATGAAATTTTAATATAGTGATAGTATACCTAATAAGTATATTTTTATATACAAAATATTTATTTATAAAAATTGCTAGTTTTAATAATACTGACTCTTTTATTTATAATAATAACTTTAATAATAATGTTAATACTAATAACGAAAACAATAATGGTCATAATAATACTAATAATAATAATAATAGTAGTTATGTTAATAATAATAACACTAATAACTATAAAATAATACAAATTCTAGTTTTCATGATAATAATAAATAATAATAATGTTTGTAACTTTAATGATAACGATAATAATAATAATTTTAATTGTAATTATAATCGTGATAATAATAATAATAACAAATATCTAATACTTATTTTTGTAACAATAATAATCATTAGAATTACAATATTAAAGGACATTACTAGTAGTAACAATAATCAATAATAATAATAATAATAAGAATAATAATAATAATAATAATAATAATAATAATAATAATAATAATAATAATAATAATAATAATAATAATAATAATAATAAAGGAAATGATAATAAAAAAATAACTACCTTCAATGAAAAAGGCTGTTAAAAAAAATGCTCCATTAGGGACTCGAACCCCCGACCTCTCGAATACACATCACTCTTCTAGACCGTCTGGGCTACTACCCTTTTTCTATTTAATATCTCAACTCAATTATACTTAACCCTTATCGTTTTTCTGTTTCCAATTCCATCTTCCTGATAAACTCAAAATCGACCAAAACACAAGTTAACCCACATCACTTTATTTGTTTGGTTTTAGGACTTTCATACTAAATATATTCCAACTAGTTTGATATTTGAAAAAGTAAATATATATATATATATATATATATATATATATATATATATATATATATATATATATATATATATAAAACCAGAACAGGCCGCTGCAGCCATCGGTTTAAAAAAAAATGATTTCGCTTTCGAGAACGTATTAGCCAAAGATTATAACATGAAATACATTTCAAATCAATCCTAGAAACTATTAGATTCGTCAATTGAACTTAAAACACAAACACGAATCCGAATTTGATTGAAGAACACTTGTTGACTTTTTCTATTTAAAACTTTGACTTGCAAATTTGAAATCAATACAAGGAATTGAAACGTGAAAACTTACATATAGATCGAAAATAATATTCCTAACACATTAGCATTTGTAGATTTTGAAATTCGATTCAAATTTGAGGATCTTGATTAAAACAGCTTGTAACAGGGTGTTTAAGTATTTAAAAGGAGAGTAAAAAAATTTTTAGTTAAATTACCAATTATAAGTGATATCTCTGATAAAAAGTTGAATGACTTCTTCCCCAACTGATTGGATCGATGGCTATACATAAAGTGAGTGTTTTGACAGTTTTATTCGA
This sequence comes from Rutidosis leptorrhynchoides, assembly GCF_046630445.1. NCBI lineage: Eukaryota > Viridiplantae > Streptophyta > Magnoliopsida > Asterales > Asteraceae > Rutidosis > Rutidosis leptorrhynchoides. The sequence goes on from NC_092341.1 coordinate 171,395,629, forward strand.
TCCATGGAGTAACGAACAAAACAAAATAAAGTAGATAAAGAATAAATAAATAAAAAATTAATTTGAGGTTGATTCGTAACTGATTTTTGTTTGTAAATGAGACAGAATTCGACATAAACAAATCCAAGGACAGAAATTGAGATGATGATACTGATAGGAAAAAAAATCACGAGTTATATAGTAGTTTATATATGTATATATCCTAATTAATATTACATTAATGACTAATAATTATATTATATTAATAATAATAATAAAAAAAATAATTTTGATTATCTATATATATGTATACAATTGTGTGTGTATATATATATATATATATATATATATATATATATATATACATTATATATATTTGTATATATCTATCTCTATATATATATCTAGTATATTTATATAATTATTTATAGGTTATAATTGATATTATTAATAAATATAACTATAATAATAGTACTTTTAATATTATACATAATAATATAATTTATACTGATATAATAGTAATAATAATATTATTAATATAATGATAACAATTAATATTATGTATAGCAATAATATTGTTAATAATAATAATACTAATATTAATATTAATAATAGTTAAGAACGTAACTTATAATAATTATATTTCTAATTTGTAAACAGACTTATTATATTAATAATACATATTAGTAATCATGTAGTATTTAATAATCATATAATATATAATTACTTTTATTAAATTTTTAATATTTATAAATTTTATATATATTACAATATACATATAATATTATTTATAGAAATCATATATCTAAATATATATTCATTTTAAGTACAACTTAATTATTTTATGTCTCATTTTACATCTTTAATTTTAAATGTTTAAATTGTATTTTAAAATTTTCAAATTATTATATACATACTTACATTTATATATATGCATATTTAGTTACAAACAATTGTTCGTGAATCGTCGGGACTAGTCAAAGGTCAAATGGATTACATGAATATAGATTTCAAACTTTTCGAGACTCAACATTACAGATTTTGCTTATCGTGTTGATATCATATAAAGATTCAAGTTTAGATTCGGTCGGAAATTCCTGGGTCGTCACATTCCGGTCACACTGCTTTCGGAGCTTGAGTGAAAATCCATATTGGAATAGCTGTCTGAATCCGAGGAATTCGAACTGGTTGAGGGATTCATCTCGTACGATCAGATGAAGGATTTTCGATAAGAAATAGATTTTAGAATGTAGATTAGTACCTTACAATACATAATTTACATATGCATATATAACACTAAAATCCCATAAGTTACGGAGGAATCTACGGAATCTGTCAAGCAAAGGTAACAATAATAGATACGCTAAGATATGAATTAGCAGATACGCTAAGATATGAATTATGTCTATACACTATTCATGCAGTCAATGCAGTATAACGTATCTAGACTAAGAATGATAAGCAGGTAATTTTCGACAAGAAATGATAATCAAAACTTTTGACATGCAGACACGGTCGAAGTCCAGACTTACTAATGCATCTGAACAACTATTAGTTAGCCACACTAATGCAAGACCTGGTTCGCTAGGATCACCGCTCTGATACCAACTGAAAGGACCCATCCTAATCCATCCGGACGAATACATTACATTTGGTTACATCGCGAGGTACTTGACCTCTATATGATACATTTTACAAATAATGCATTCGTTTTGAAAAGACAAACTTTCCTTACATCGAAAGTTGACGATATGCATACCATTTCATAATACATCCAACTATAATTGACTTAATAATAATCTTGATGAACTCAACGACTCGAATGAAACGTCTTTTGAAATATGTCATGAATGACTTCAAGTAATATCTCTAAAATGAGCAAATGCACAGCGGAAGGTTTCTTTCATACATGAGACTAAACATGCTTTCAAGTGTCAATCAAAAGGTTGGTGAGTTCATTAGTTTATCATAAATAATCATTTCATAATTTTTAATAGACCACAAGATTTATATTTCCATATGTCATAAACATACGTCCCATGCATAGGGACAAAAATCATTCATATGGATTGAACACCTGGTAACCGACATTAACAAGATGCATATAAGAATATCCCCTATCATTCCGGGAAATCCTTCGGACATGATAAAAACGAATTCGAAGTACTAAAGCATCCGGTACTTTGGATGGGTTTGTTAGGCCCAATAGATCTATCTTTAGGATTCGTGTCAATTAGACGTACACTAATTCTCAAAAATAGTGATGTTCCCTAATTCTTAGGCTACCAAGCAAAAAGGGGCATATTCAGCTTCGATCATTCAACCATATAATGTAGTTTCGATTACTTGTGTCTATTTCGTTAAACATTTATAAAAGCAGCGCATGTATTCTCAGTCCCAAAAATATATATTGCAAAAGCATTTAAAAAGGGAGCAAATGAAACTCACTATACGATATTTTGTAGTAAAAATATGCATACGACAGAACTGAACAATGCAGGGTTGCCTCAGATTCACGAATCTATATCAGTTATATATAATAAAACATATAATAACAACTAACGAGTTGATATATTAATAATTTACATATCATATTACTAATTAAGTTATATTTATCCTATGTATTTTAGGTAATTAATATTTATTTCTATATTACATTTATTAATATTAATATCGTAAATACTTAATAAAGTAGTTTAATAATATAATATTTATTATTTATCATAATATATTACAAATAGAAATTTATTTCAAGGTTTTTAAAGATAAGAATATATATTTATATTAATTAATATATTTTATATATAGCTTACTTAATGTCATAAAAATTTAGTAATATATAATATTAATATATTTGTAATGTATTTTTTTAAAATAATATTTATTTGTAATAATAACAATAATAGTGATAATAAAAATGATACTTTTGAAAATGATAATTTTTAATATTAAAGGTATTAATAATAATTTCAATAATGATACTAATAATAATTACCTAAATGATAATAATCATGTTAATTCTAATATCAATGTTAGTAATAATAATAACAATAATTTTATTAATCATTTTAATACCAAGGATAATAATTTTTAATAGAAATGATAAAAATAATAATGAAAATGAGTAATAAGTAAACTACCTCAATGAAGTAGCCGTTAAAAAAAATGCCCAAGTCCGGGTTTGAACCCGCGATGTCCCGCTAACCCGATAACAACCTAAACCAATGATCTGACACGTTTTTCGATTATAATTCTTACTTCAAATCTATATAATTCTTCATGTTTTCTCCTTCTTCTTAAACCAAAATCCCATATCATTTTTCCATCATTATCTTTATCTATCATGATCATAATCGTAATAATCATTTTCATTATCGTCTACATCGTATCCTTGTAATCCTCATAATCAATTAGCCATTATTTCATCATCATCTATATCTATCATCTTATCATTATAATCTAAACCCCATGATTCTATCATCATAATCATCCTAATTTAAATTGGGTTTCGGCCCAAATAGGAACCCAGAATATATAGCCTAAAATCAATCCGTAATGCAAGTCCACAACGATAATTCTGGCCCAGCTTCTGCCTGATACAATAATTTAATTCTGCACGATGCAATTGTGGTGGTGGGGCTCGTCTGTTAACATAGGAACAACAATACATAGTTTACAACTCATCATTCCATTTATCATTCATTATAATAACCGACAATTTTTTTATCATCAATCACCTTTTCTATCTAATCCTCTCTTTGTAGCAATAACAATTTCTTTAAATGAGGTTTCGTGGCTGTGAAATCATAATAATCAAAATATAACAGACGCTGGAACAGGATCAGTAAACGTGCAATATTGCAGCAGTAGAAATTGTTGAGTGGTGGCTATGGGTTGCTGAAACTGCAGGCGAATATGGTGGCGGTTTCAAAGTTGGGTGGTGCACGACCGCAAATAGCAGTAGGAATTTGCTTACCAAGGATTTGGTGGTTTTGATGATGACGGTTGTATGGTTGTTGATGGAATGAAAACAGAAAAATAGAAGTGGGTTTTGAAGTGGTAGCGGTGATCATTGTTTTGATTCAAAAGGTAATTGTTGTTGGTGATTAAACGAAAAGAAACAGAAACTTGTTAGTAGTCGAAATAAAAGTAGTGGCATTTATGTTGGTCTTTGCTTAGCAACGAAAATAGTAGCAGTAACCTTAATGGGTTGTGGCTCGCGTGAAACATGAAAAGAAGAATGTAGATTGTAGGTTTTTGGTTTGGTGTGGTTTAAGGTGGTGGTTCTAAAATCATTACCAAAATAAAATAGCAAGGACCCGGTTTAAGATGTTTGTTTGTTCGATTAGGAAAGACAGAAAAAAAATAAGTGTAGCAGGAACATACCATAGTATATGGGTTTCGTTTTGGACTGGAAACATAAGAAAGATAACACCGTAACAGTAGTTGTAGCAGGTGACAATGGGTGGTGGTAACAATGGTTTTCCTTGAACACAATGAAGAGAGAGAGAAAAGAGATATATATAGAGAGAGAAGGTGGTTCTCGGTTGTCTTGGACTGCAACCACGGTGAGCTATAATCGGAGTAATATAAACAACATGCTGCAACATAGCAGGGAGAGTGATTCAAGTAACAAAGGTTGGGTTTCGGTTGTGGGTTTTGTTCTCGGTAGGAAGCTAAAACAAAAGTGATGGAATGGTGATTGTGTTGGTTGATGGTGAACCGAAAAACATAAAAATTGGGAGGGTTGTGATTGGTGTCGAGTAGAAAACATATATATAATGGTGCAACGGATGTTGATTAGAAGTAGAAAACATAAAGAAAGGAATTAAAGAGATGATAATTATCAAGTATCTATATATATAATATATATTCCTATGTGATAGTGTACAAAGCAGATGGAAACAAATCGAGTAAGTGGGTTTTGTACGTTCTTGACTCATTATATTCAAAAAGGTGATGGATTGTTTTTGAGAGGAGACAGAAAACAGAATGAAGAAAAAAGAAAAAGGAAACATGTGATATGTATATTATAATATATGATCTATTTGCATTATAGTGGAGTGAAGGAAATAAAACAATCAAACACAGTATTCAATCAATCTTATACAGTAACCTTGATAATAATACTCATTCATGGATACATGTAATTCGGTGGGAGACAAAGAAATATTGAATCAAGACGAAACTTATATAAAATAATAAAAGTAGATGGGATTTAAAACCGATTTTGTAACTATCTGTATCCATAAACTTTATTTTAATTAAATATTAATAATTAATAATAGATATATTAATAATAATATTGATATTATTATTAATAGTAATAAATACTAATAATAAATACATAAATAATATTAATATTAATCAAAATAATACTAATATGAATAATGATAATAATAAGAATTAATAATAATATAACAAATTAAATATATCTAATTTCATATATATATTATATATAATAATATTAATAATATTGATATTAATATTAATATTAATATTAATATCAATATTAATAATGAAGGTAATAATATTAATATAACAATTATATTTTAACTTGTAATTTAATATATTTACATATTTAATTCTAACACTTAAATTGTATTTTATTTCAGATTATATTTCAAAACATTATATATAATTATATATATATATATATATATATATATATATATATATATATATATATATATATATATATATATATATATATATATATATATATATATATATATATATATATATATATATATATATATATATATATATATATATATATATATATATCTATTTACAAATAGTGGTTCGTGAATCGTCGAGAACGGTCGAAGGTAAATGAATACATCAACACAGTTCAAAGTTTTTGAGATTTCAACATTACAGACTTTGCTTATCGTGTCGGAAATATTAAATCATTTAAAAATTAAATTTAAATTTGATAGGAAATTTTCGGGTCGTCACAGTATGCATGTCTGCCAAATTTCGATGTAATGAAAGTTTGTCTTTTAAAAACGAATACACTGTTTGTAAAATGTATCATTTATAGATCAAATGCCTCGCAATGTAACCATATGTTATTGTATTCGTCCTTATGGATTTGGACGGGTCGTCTTATGTGGTATCAGAGCTGTGGTCTTAGCAAACCAGGTCTTTCATTAATGTGTCTAACAGATAGTTATTAAGATGCATTAGTGAGTCTGGACATCGACCGTGTCTGCATGTCAAAAAGTTTTGCTTATCATTTCTTGTCGGAAATTACCTGCTTATTATCTTAAGTCTAGATGCGTCTTACTGCATTCATTGCATAGATAGTGTATAGACAAATTAATATCTTTACATATCTATTACTTTAAACTCTGTCTGACATCTTTCGAAAATTTCTCCGTAACTTATGGAATCTTGGTATTATATATACATATGTGAAATATGTATTGAAGAATACCAAACTAAATCCTATAATCTATTACATATCAAAATTCATTTCCCTGATCGTACGAGATGAACCCCTCAACTAGTTCAAGTTCCTCAGATTCCGATATGGATTTCCACTCGAACTCCGAAAGCAGTGTAACTGCAATGGAGCAACCAATTAGCCATCATTTATTATAGATGAATTGGGGATGGGTTCGTAGCCTACTTAATCATTGGAGACAAGAAGAAGGCGATCCTTTCCACCCAACAAATTTCCCTCTTGGCGAAGAACCTGAAGCACATACTGGTGAACCGGTCCGAGACACCATTTTCACCCTCATTTCCCGAATACCTCTCCATGATTATATACTATCCCAAATTCTAAACCTTATTCATCTGCTTGTTAGAAATGAAAATCATTTCAGTGTAATAGAAGAAGTCAACGAGCTTCACGCTCGGGTAGTGGCTTTGGAGAATATGGTGCAAAGGTTACAAGCACCAGCAGCATCACCGACATCAGCAGTACCACCATCATCAACACCAACAGTACCATTACCACCACCAACAACAACCTTCGCATCCCACAACTTAACATCACAATTTGTACCTTGAGCATCAACATCATACGCACTGTAGGTACCAAGGAACACCAATAACAACAAACGATGTAGTATTGATTTATAACTTCATCAGAGAAATATTCCGCAGAGAATATGTGGTTTCTAAAAGTTTTAGAGATTATTTATTCTAGTTCTAAATGTAAACCAGATGAGTGGGTGAATAGAAATGATAAAATAAAACCCTAACCGGAATGGTGCACGATTTACAAGCTAGACTTGTTATACCAACAACATCAACAGTACCATCAGCATCACCAGCATCATCAGTACCGTCAGCATCGTCAGCACCAGCAGCATCTACCACATCACAAGCTTTGCCAGATCCATAATCACCGCGAACAACATCACTAATTAACAACAAGTATGTCATATCAATGAGTTATGAAGTATTAACTCATTTCTACTGAAGAATGTGACGACCCGGGAATTTCCGACCAAATTTAAAACTTAATCTTTATATGTTTTCGACACGATAAGTAAAGTCGTTAATGTTGAGTCTTAAAATTTTTGAACTGTTAATACATTCATTGGACCTTCGACTATCCCCAACGATTCACGAACAATTGTTTGTACATAAAGGTGCATGTAGATATATAATGTAAAATGATAAAATACAAATTAATCAGTAGGATTGAATATGTAAAATAATATATAATATCTTAAGATTGTTATTAGAAATGAATCTATATAAGATACGAATTCTATATGCAATTACCATTAAATATATATTATAATATATATATAGTGTATGCATATTCAATTACGTATTATATAAGTAGTAAACATAATATAAATAATAAACTGTAATGTTTATATGTATAAAGTAATTACAAGATAAACTACATATATTATATTATTGATATTGTTAATTTAATATATGAAATATAATATAAAAAATGAAATTTGATAAGCCTCATTATTGTATCAATATTATTATTACTCTCATTATTACTATTAGATATTTACATTAATATTATAAATTGTAGTACTAATATTATTATAATATGTAACATATAGAAATAACAATTTAAAACATGTAATATGGTATTACCAGTATTATTATTTAGTACTAATATTAAGAATCATCAATATTGTTATTAGTATTATTATTATTATTATAACAATAATACAATTTATCATGATATTATTATTAATAATATTATTATAAACATTATTACAACTATTAGTATTATTATTCTAAATATTATTATTATTAGGATTATTTTGATTAATGATATTATTATTATTATTATTCTATTATTAAAATTATCAGTATTTTTATTAATAATATTAGGATATTTATAATTACTAATTATTAATCTTAATAATAATTATAAATAAAATTATTTACAGCATCAATTTTGGTTATGCATCACAAACACACTGTTTAATTTTCTTATTTACTTCTATATATCTATACAAATCATGACTTAATCTAAAAAATCCAAAATCTGTTACAAGCATCGATCCAGTATATTTTTTTTATTTCTTTTCTCCTCCTTTTTCTTTGTTCTTGTCGAGTAAAAATCTGAATCTGTTAGACGTCAATATCACGAATCAATTATGATCAGTACAACTATTAAACCATGTACTCACTCACACTGATTATAAACACTTTTGCAATTCAAGAATTAAAAACACACAAATTTATATTTTTTTTTCTTTTTACTCTCTGTTCTTCCACTTTATAACTAAGTCACAAAATCGAACGAATAATTAAAATGTAACAATGCGATTCTGTTAGGAATCCTTCAAGTAAACTATCTGCAAAATTTGAAGTTCCAATTCGTTGTATTGATTGTGAATTTTCGAGTCAAAGTTTATAAAGCAAAAAGTCAAAGATTATTCCATGATCAAATTTGAATTACCTGTTTCAAATGGAGTTAAATTAACAATTTATAGTGTTTATAGGAAGCAATTGTAACACAATTTGTGTTATAATATTTCACTGAAATCAACTCAATCTCGAAATCAAATTTTTTTTTTAAAAAAACCGTCGCTCAGCTTTCTGTTCTTGTTTTAAATTTTTTTTTCCAGTTTGATCGTTAATTAATAAACCCACTTCTAGTCAATTACGATTAAAATTCTAGTCTAAATTCGGATATGTAATGTGAGTTACAATATAATTCGTCCTCTGAGTGATTTGATAAAGAAGAAGGGAGAAGACAGAATTATTAGCTAAATATAAATAAGTCTGGTATTATATCAAGAAAGCAGAATTGGAGTATTGGTTTAAGTCTTAGTCTTGTGAATGAGAGGTCGGGGGTTCGAGCCTGGTACGAGGCAACATTTTTTTTAAAGGCTTGTCTCTTGAAGGTAGTCTCATAATTATTAGTATCATTATCTTTATTATCATTTTTATTACCATTATTATTATTGTTATCATTATTATTATAATATTAATTATTAGTAATATTAACCAGTATTATAGTTATTATTATTATTAATTAATGCTACTAAAAAGTGTTAGTTACCTTTTATTATTATTAAAATTATTATAAATACAATTATAATTATTATTATCATTAAGATTATGATTATTATTATCATTATTAGTATGATAATAATATACTTTATTATTTCCATTAATCTTAGTAGTAGAATCATTTTATGATTATTAATATTGGTATTATCATTATGTATTATTATTATTATTATTATTATTATTATTATTATTATTATTATTATTATTATTATTATTATTATTATTATCATTACTAATAAGGTGATCAAATCATTATAAGTATTATTATTAATATTATCATGAGACTCATTATTAATATATAAGTATTGAAAATCATTATCATAATTATCATTAATAATAAAATTAATACTTTTAAGGTTATTATTATTAATATCATTATTATTATTATTATCATTAATGAGATTATTAACGTTACTACCTTTATCAGTAATACTACGTATTATCATTATTAACATTTTTACCATTATCAATATTATTTTTACTACTTTTAACGAACAACGATATATATATATATATATATATATATATATATATATATATATATATATATATATATATATATATATATATATATATATATATATATATATATATATTTTATACATATAACATAACAAAATTAACATTTTCATATACAAAATGAATATATGAAACATATATATATTTTTAATATAAAAATAATATAATTAATAAACTTATATTTATATGTGGGTTCAATTACAACTAGAAATATTAATAAATATACAAATGATATAGGTTCGTGAATCCGAGGCCAACCTCATAATTGTCCAATGCCGTCGTATGTATTTTTACTACAAAATACATTAGGTGAGTTTCATTAATCCCCTTTTAAATGATTTTGCAATATATATTTTTGGGACTGAGAATACATGCGATGTTTTTATAACTGTTTTACGAAATAGACACAAGTAATCGAAACTACACTCTATGGTTGAATTATCGAAATCGAATATGCCCCTTTTATTAAGTCTGCTAATCTAAGAATTAGGGAACAGACACCCTAATTGACGCGAACTCTAAAGATAGATCTATCGGGCCCAACAAGCCCCATCCAAAGTACCGGATGCTTTAGTACTTCGAAATTTATATCATGTCCGAAGGAGGATCCCGGAATGATGGGGATATTCTTATATGCATATTGTGAATGTCGGTTACCAGGTGTTCAATCCATATGAATGATTTTTTTGTCTCTATGCATGGGACGTATGATTATGAGAAATGGAAATATGAAATCTTGTGGTCTATTAAAATTATGAAATGATTATTTATGTTAAACTAATGAACTCACCAACCTTTTGGTTGACACTTTAAAGCATGTTTATTCTCAGGTATGAAAGAAATCTTCCGCTGTGCATTTGCTCATTTTAGAGATATTACTTGGAGTCGTTCATGACATATTTCAAAAGACGTTGCATTCGAGTCATTGAGTTCATGAAGATTATTATTAAGTTAATTATAGTTGGATGTATTATGAAATGGCATGCATGTCGTCAATTTTCAATGTAAAGAAAGTTTGTCTTTCGAAAAACGAATGCAATGTTTGTAAAGTGTATCATATAGAGGTCAAATACCTCGTGATGAAATCAACTATTGTGAATCGTTTATAATCGATGTGGACTTTGTACGGATGGATTAGGATGGGTCATCACAAAGAATTATATGTATATCTTATATATATAAATTTTGGAAACCATAGTATATTTTTTCGTACTAAGCTATTATGTATGAATTGAATAAGGGTAGATACTACTCGGTTAATTCATATTACTAATATGCAATGATGTACATCCTTCGTTAAACACTTAACCATCGTTAACTACAATCTATGTTTCAACTCAATGAATCCTATTTCTTAATAAACCAAGTGTATTAATCAATTACATGTTTGATTATACACTTTCATCTTCGATGTACTCGAAACTTTCTAGACAACATCATTCGTACCTTGCAAAGTTAGCAAGAGTTCACAAACATCAACATTCGTCACCAAGGAATGCCAATAAGAATAAATAATAAAGTATTGATTACATTAGTGTACTCCGCGAAGATTATGTAATCTCTAATGTTTTAGAGATTATTCATTTCTAATTCCAGCTAAAAATCAAATGAGTTTAATTTAATATTAACTCATTAACTAAGTATTACATCTCAAGAAAATATACGTATAATTTTCATAAAGACTGTAATAAAAATTCTCTTGTACAAAATATTACTTGTGAAACTTTTAACGGGTAGGTAATACCCGAGAGATATATTAATTCACAATTAATATGTTACATTCTTCGATTCTGATTCAGCAAATCATCAACTATATTCACTACTTTCACAACGATATACATTCTTTCATAGAAATCAGAACAACCATTCTCATTCGAATCCAATTACATATTCTAATTTTAACAGATCAGAATCCAAATCGAAATATAACCGATATCATCACTTTTAGATTCCTACATCTTTCAAATCTATACTTTGACTTCAAAATTGTGCTAGAACATTACTACTATTCATTAAACCCATAAATCAATTTTTTTATCATTCAAAATTCATTACAATCTACATTCAAACCCTTCATGATTCTTGAAAACACCTCAATTAAGAAACAATCGAGATGATGATCTGTTAACACCTATTTCCTTATGAGGTAAGGCTTAGTATGTCAACAAGAGACTAGAAGTGATTTAGCTTTTAGGAGGGCGGAGTGTTGCCGATTGATTTTTACCCTCTGAAAATAATCCCTGCAGACCCGGTACACAAGTGTAGAAACTTGTGGGGTGGCTTAATCAATATGTCGTCCGTAGAGCGTAAGAGTGCTAGCTGGATGACTTCTAGTGAGAGAAAGTAGAGAGAGAAAGAGAAGTGAAGTCTCAGCTCTCAAAGTTGTCAGAATATCTGAACCTGTGTAAAATGACGACCCAAGGGGTCTATTTATAGTGTCAGATCTACCAGATTTGTTTGGGGACACGTGTCAAATGATGATACATTCTGTTACATGTGCTCCGAAATTTATGCTAAATGCGGCGCTCTCCGGCCAGGGCTTATGCGCTAGGCGGCCTTCAGGGCTTACGCATGACGGAGCAGCCTGTACAGCGGAGAACGCTGGACGAAAAACTCCACAGAACTGTTGTTTCCAGCCTTCCTGATGCTACTTTTATGCAACCATTATGCCTTTTATGTGTGTATACGATAGGATACACCATTAAGTCCCCCCAGTTTAAGGACTTAAGCATTTGAAAAATGATTAAGTTGTTAAACTTTTGATAACGCATGCCAAACCAGCCTGTTCATTGCCCACTTGCATCGGGGAAAACATTTTAGGCATTAAATGCAGACGAATTTTACTGACACTGTTATGATTAATTTTTTACGGCTAAGATCATCCACGCGCCTCCAGCTGTAAAAAGTGTTATCTTGCACCCTTCGTTTAAACTCATCCATACACGTGTCTCAATCATGACCATAAAAATTGCACCGATGAACCCTTATAAAAACCGTCATAACCCTGTTACCATCACTTTTTTACCTTTGCCAAGATCCAAAAAGCATATTTCTCCCAAATCTTCATCGCCTTCTTTAATCTTCAACTTTTTAAGGTTTACCGTCTTCCAAGGTCAGTACACTTCATCTTACTGCTATTTTCTTCTTGTTGATATCTGTTACTGTATTATCATGGCTTCTTCACGGAGTACTGGCCAAGAACATGCCAAGCCTTCTTCATCAAATACTGCTGACATTCCAGAAGTAAGCACGATGGCTTCATCATTGACTAGTGAATATTTAGATAGATTAAAGATTGCCTTTCGCCATCTCAATCAATACAACCCTGTTCTTCCCACTATCGGACAAACTGCTGACAATCCTCCTGAGGGAAAAATTACTTTATACGCTTTACAAATTACCCACGGCAACCTCCGTGTTCCCCTTACTAACTTTCTTCTTCGCCTTCTTAGATATTACGGGGCCTGTCTTAGTCAGATACATCCCCGTGGTCTTCAAAAAATCATCCTTTTTGAAATGTACTGCAATGCTATTAATATAAAACCTCGCATTAATGTTTTTATCTCTTTGTTTAGAATCTGCACAATTAGCGATTGCTGGCTTACTATTGATAGTAAGAAAAATAATCATTTTGTTGGTTTAAATAGAGTTTCAAACTTGAAGGACTGGAAAAGTCCATTTTTCTTTGTTGATGAAACTGTTATTCCGGAGGAATACTCCGTTGTCCGGGAGTGGGGTGCTATTGATGCTGGCATAGGAAAGGGTGTTAAAATTTCTCCCGCAGAACAGCGGATAGTAAATAGCTTGAAAGGACTCCGTATTCCACGCAGATCATACGAAACGTATGAGGGAATCCTTGTGCTGTGCAAAGTGAGCCAAGAATGGCCAAGCAATTCTGTGCCAGTACTTCGTAAGAAAAAATAGGGTAGGATGTGATATGATCATCCTATTATATATATAAATTTTTGTCCACTGTTTGTCATGTGTACTTATATTGCTATTAATGTGTAATCTTTGCAGGCAACTCCGTGATGCAGGTCCGCTCTGCTCTTTTATCCCCTGATCTTGATGATGATGTGGAGGTCACTGCTCGTGACAAAACTGTTGAAGAGCTTTAGGCGGAGAGAGTTGCAGCTGAAGCTAAAGCTGCTGCTGATGCTGAAAAGGGGAAAGAAATTACTGTGAGCAGCTCAGACAGCGAATCCGGGTCTGATCATACAGACACTGAGCGGACAACGGATGACACCACCACCGCTGATCAGCAAACATCGGCATCAATTGACATCACGGGTGAAACCAACCCTACTCCTCCTCCAACCCAAAAGACAAGAAAGAAGAGCATAGGCTCTAAAAGGGTAAAGAGTACTGAGGAGGGCAATAAGCAAAAACGTAGGAGAAGTATGTCCATTCTGCTCTCTTTTGAAAATGCACAAGTTTTTGCTTATAACTATTATGTTTGTTCATAATACTAATTTGTTTTTGTTAGTAATTTTAGCAGAGTCGGATGATAGCCAAGGGAAGGCTACGGAGGGCGGTGACCGGAGGCCGGAGAGGAATCTTGAAAGTGAAGGAGAGAAGGGCCTGAAAATGCCTGATCCAAACTTTGCTCCCTTCGATGAATCTGAATTTCATGAAAATAGGCCTGAAGGAAACTCTGCTTATGATTCTCCTCTTCCTAATATCACTAATCCTGCTGTCACCTCCTCTAATGTTCAAGAGCCAACTCTTCCTGCTCATGTGAGGGCTTTGCAAGCCATCATTGCAAACCCCACCACTAAAGATAAAGAATTTGTAACTCTTATTCAGGTATGAACGATAAGACCATCTGCATATATATACTTGTATTTTATTGATGTGAGCTATTTGAAATAACTCATAAAATTTTATTGATGTACAGGGTTGTGTTATCCCTGAGCTGAAACCCCAATTCTCTGCTCTCCATTCTCATCAACTCAGGGAATCAACTATGGCAGCTCATGTACTGCTAACCAACCACCTGGATTCTGTGCTGCAACTGCAGGAACATCAAGAGTCTATTCTTGCTTTTGCTCGTAAAGACATAGCTGAAAGTGCAAATGCTCGTAAAAGAGCTGCTGATGCTGAGCGTGCCTTAAATGATGCGCAGAAAATAATAAAGGCTAAAGAAGTTGAGTTAAAAAGTGCTCAAGATGTTGCTGCTGTTCTGCAAGGGGAAAAGGATGCTGAGCAGGTGAAAGTGGGTGAGCTGGAGAAACAACTGAGTGCAGAGAGAGAGAAGTCTGCTGAGCTACTCCGGAGGGCGGAGAAAGGCGAGGGCAATTTTGCTGAGCTTAAGAAAGGTGTGCCAGGTCTGATAGCTAAAGTGCTTGGATCCAGTCTTGTAGGGAATCCCTACAATGATTATGTTGATGCTGCCTGCGCCCATGCTATTGCTGATGTGACCGGCAAGCTGTTCAAACGCCTTGCTCCCAACCAAACTCCTTCTGCTGCCATTGCCAAACTTATGCCTCCTGGTACTCAAGAAAAAGTTGATGAGGCCAAGAACAAATTGATAAATTTGAAGATAAATGTTTATGATGAAGTATGCAGCAAAGAAGACTCTTCTGCTCAAGATGTGCTTGGCGTGCAGTTTAATTGATCTTTGTAAAAATTTCAAACAATGTTTTGTAATAAATTTCTTACTGACTTTAACATTATATATATATACTGACTTTATTGTGTTGACTATGTGTGCTTATATGCTTGTTGCAAATATTGTTATGCTTAACGCTTTAAAACCAATCAATTATGCACCTGAGCATAAAATTTCTATACACAATTGTACAGTGTATAATTTGAGCAAATCATTTTGAAAAGTGCATAAGGTAACTTATATGTAGATGCCTTGCAGTATCAAGAATACGATGTCTGATTACGCCTTCCGTCATAAAATTAATGAGGAAGAATTATGAAGTGTTTTAGAAGAATGACTATAAATCAATAAACTCTCCGTCTTATGCCTTTCATCATAAAGTATATGAGGAAGAATTGCTAATTATTTTGCCTTCATACATAAAATATATAACTTCGTTATGTGAAGTAATTTTTTATAATGTTTGTCATGACAAGTATCTGAGTTTTGTATCATGCCTCGGTGCGTTCTAGTAAAACTTAAACGTTTTCTAGCCGATCCCTTGTGCCTTTACTGGCCGGCACAAAAGTTTCCACCATCGGAGGTATTTAAAAATACGATCCTTCTGTGGGCAGGTTATAAATGTAATGTTTTACATTTGTCACGGGCAGCACTTTGTTTAAGAAAAATATAAAATTATTGTTCAGTACTGTGCAGTACATAAACGATTGATGACGACTTTTATGTGATGACCCGGGAATTTCCGACCAAATTTAAACATAATCTTATATGATTCGACTCGATAAGCAAAGTCTATTAAACCGAGTCTCATTATGTTTGAACTATTTCATGATAACATTTGACCTTTAACTATTTCCGACGATTCACGAACCTTTAATTGTAACTAAGAATGTAAATATAAATAATTATATATAAAACTAATTATATTAGTATTAATGAACTATTAAGTAATTTTGTTATTATAAAAGATAACATTTAATAACTAAAGATTTTCATTTTGAATATATATAGTATATTGTATATAAATGATTCAAACATATTTTACCAACGTTATCAAAATATTAAATGTACAATGTTATACTTTGTAGTTAATTGTTTAATATACATAATTAATCATCTACTCAACATTTAAAACATGATTTTATATATATGGTAGTATACATATATACATAAATATAACTATATATATATATATGATTTTATACATAATTATTATATTATGTATATGTAGAAATTTATAATATATCTATGATGAAATAATGTACTATTTTAATAAATATATATAATACTTACATATATAAAACATTTATATTTTTCATAATTACATACATAAGTATAATATAATTAGTATGTAAATAAATATTATAATATATTTATATTAAAATGCATAAATATATAATATTCAGTATATGTTACAATACATATTACATAATTATTAAATATTACATAATAATAGATGATATTAATAAATTAAATTTAAATACAAATATAGTTGTTGTAGTAATGTTATTTGTATCGTCAAATATCAATATTTGTATTCATAATATCACTTTATATCATATAAAGATGAAATTGGATGTATAAATTAGATTATTATTACTAATATTATTATTATCGATAAAATATTAATATTATCATAATTAGTATGGTATTATTATTATTATTATTATTATTATTATTATTATTATTATTATTATTATTATCATTTTTACAATTATTATTATCATTAATATTATATTTATCATTATTATTAATTTTATTAATAGTATTAGATATTAATAGTATTGTTATTATATATTATTATTATTAATTAAAAAAAAACAGTAGGGATCTATATTATACGCTTGACCTCTGTATCCTTTATCTCTATTATTATTATTTTTTTTGTTTCTTTCCTGCTCCAAACTCGTGAACCTGTGTTGACATTTTCTCCATTTTTTATCAACCGATCTCTATTATTACAAAATGATTATGTATAATTGCAAATCAAATAAAAAGGAAATCCAATGGGATTAAAGAGCACAGCGATATTTTTTTTTTCTTCTTCTCTGCACGCTCCAATTTTTTTTTTTCTTAATTCAATTTCGAATAAAGTTTCAAAATCTAAAAATGCAGAAATGTTAGAAATCTTTCTTTGAATCTATCTGCAAAATCTCAACTCTCAAATCTTTATATCGATCTTGAATTTTGAAGTCAAAGTTTAGTTTAAAAAAAGTCAACAATTGTTCTTGAGACAAATTCGCGTTCGTGTATATGTTTCTGATCAAATTGACGATTCCAGTAGTTTTTATACATGTTTAGAAAACTATTTCGTGTTATAAACATTATCTATAATGTTATCTATTACGAAATCAATTTTTTTTGTTTTGTTCCAAGAACCGACGCTGCAGTAGGCCTTTAGTGTTTTTTTTTTATTTTAGAACCCAAATTATTTTTTTTTCTGTAATGTTTTGAAGCTTTAAAAGGAACCCTGATTTTTTTTTTTTTTTTTGGTTATTGATGTTTTGTTGAATCCATGAGACTTGTGGAGAAGAAGAGGAATAGAAGAAAAACAGTTTATATATAAAATTTAAATTCGATATTAGTACAGAGAATCAGAATTGGTGGGATGGTCGAGAGTGTTTGCGTGTGAGCATGTGGTCACGAGATCGAGTCCAGAGGACGGTAGTTTCTTTTTTTTTTTTTGAAACTCTTTTCATGTGAGGTAGTTTTCTTTTCTAATTTTATTATTGTTATTATATATTAATTATTATTAGTATTATTATTATTATTGTGATTGTTTTGATTGTTATTGTTATTGTTATTATTAGTATCATACTTGTTATCATATTTGAAAGTATTATAGACATTACTATTATTATTATGATAGGTATTAATAATATTATTATTAGTAATAAACTTATCATTTTAGTATTTTATCATCATTAGGATTATGATTATGATTATCATTATTATTATTATGAAGGAAATAAAAATATATTATTATCATCAATATTAGAATTTGTACCGGTTTATAAATAATAGTATCATCAGTACATTTACAATTAATAATATCATATTTATCAGTATCATCATTAATATTTACTAGTATTATTATGATTATCATTTATCATTTTATAAATATTAGAACCCTTATTATTAACATAAGTATGGTATTAGTATTAATATTATTTTAGAGTTATTATTATTAGTATCATTAACAGTTATCATTTTCATTTTTTTTGCTATTAGTATTATCATTATTAATAAAATTATTATTATTATTAGTAAATCATTATTATCTAAATTATTATTTTAACAAATAAATCTTTTGTACACTATATATATACTTATGGTATATACTAGGATTGTATTAATAATTCACATAACAAACTAATAAAATTTCATAAATACAATACTAACCACAAATATATGTATATAAATATATTAATGTCACTATTTATATAAACGTAAATCATTATAGATATATATACATAAAATCGATATATATATAAAATATAACTTAAAATATAATATAAGTATACGTTTTAAAATAAAGGTTAGAATAAATTCTACAAAACTATAATATATAAATAATACATATTAATAAATGAAATTTTGTAACTTACATTATACGTATTAATATATACACAATTGATATAGGTTCGTGAATCCGAGGCCAACCCTGCATTGTTCAATGACGTCATATGTATTTTTACTACAAAATACAGTATCGTGAGTTTCATTTGCCTTTTTACCCTTTATATTTTTGGGCTGAGAATACATGCGCAACTTTTATAACTGTTTTACGAAATTGACACAAGTACGTGAAACTACATTTTATGGTTGGATTATCGAAGTCGAATATGCCCCTTTTTATTAAGTCTGGTAATCTAAGAATTAGGGAACAGACACCCTAATTGACGCGAATCCTAAAGATAGATCTATCGGGCCCAACAAGCCCCATCCAAAGTACCGGATGTTTTAGTACTTCGAAATTTATATCATGTCCGAAGGAGGATCCCGGAATGATGGGGATATTCTTATATATGCATATTGTTAATGTCGGTTACCAGGTGTTCAATCCATATGAATGATATTTTTGTCTCTATGCATGGGACGTATGTTTATGAGAAATGGAAATCTGAAATCTTGTGGTCTATTAAAATGATGGAAACGATTGTTTAAGTTAAACTAATGAACTCACCAACCTTTTGGTTGACACTTTAAAGCATGTTTATTCTCAGGTACGAAAGAAATCTTCCGCTGTGTATTTGCTCATTTTATAGATATTACTTGGAGTCATTCATGGCATATTTCAAAAGACGTTGCATTCGAGTCGTCGAGTTCATCAAGATTATTATCAAGTCAATTATAGTTGGATATATTATGAAATGGTATGCATGCCTGTCAACTTTCGATGTAATGAAAGTTTGTCTTTTCAAAAACGAATGCAATGTTTGTAAAATGTATCATATAGAGGTCAAGTATCTAGCGATGTAATCAACTGTTGTGAATCGTTTATAATCGATATGGACTTCGTTCGGATGGATTAGGACGGGTCTTCACAGTTGGTATCAGAGCGGTGGTCTTAGCGAACCAGGTCTTGCATTAGTGAGTCTAACTGATAGTCGTTAGAATGCATTAATGAGTCTGGACTTCGACCGTGTTTGCATGTCAAAAGTTTTGCTTATCATTTAGTGTCGAAAAATTATTTGCTTATCATCCTTAAAGTCTAAGACACGTCTTACTGCCTTTATTGCATAGACAGTGTATAGTTAAATTCATATCTTAGCGTATCTGTTATTGTTACCTTTGCCTGACAGCTTCCGTAGATTCCTCCGTAGCTTATGGGATTTTAGTATTATATATGCATATGTAAATTATGTATTGCAGGGTACTAATCTACATCCTATAATCTATTTCTTATCGAAAATCCTTCATCTGATCGTACGAGATGAATCCCTCAACCAGTTCGAGTCCATCTGATTTCGATATCTATTTCGATAGTTATTCCGACAGCTATTTCGATATGGATTTCCACTCGAGCTCCGAAAGCAGAGTAACCGGAATGAATCGATCAATTAGCCATCATCTATTCTGAATGAATTGGAGATGGGTTCGTAGTCGACTTAATCAATGGAAACGCGAAGAAGGCGATCATTTCCACTAACCAAATTCACCTCTTGACAATGAACCTAAAACGTTTACCGGCGAACCTGTTCGAGACACCATTTTCTCTCTCATTTCCAAAGTATCTCATCACGATCATATACTATCTCAGATTCTAAACCTCATTCATCCGCTCGTCCGAACCGACAATCATCCCGGTGTAATAGAAGAAGTTAACGAACTTCGCGCATAAGTTGTAGTCTTGGAAAATATGGTGCAAAACGTACCAGCTTCATCCAAATCACCGGCACCAACGGTACCACCAACCCCCCAAATTTCAATATCACATGCCTCAACATCTCAATCTATACCTCGAGTATAATCATCATTCTACATGACATTCTACATCAGTTATCTTCGTTCGACATGGTGATTATGTAATCTCTAATGTTTTAGAGATTATTTATTCTAGTTCCAACTGAAAACTAAATGAGTTTAATATCATGTTAACTCATTAAATTCATGATTACATCTGAAGAAAATATATATGTATATATGTTTTCATAAAGATTGTAATTAAAAATTCTTTTGTACAAACTGTTAATAATAAAAATATTTTAACGGGTAGGTAATACCCGAGGAATATTTAAATTTCACATTAATAAGTTACACTGTATATTCTTCGAATCTGATTCAACAGTTATTCACTATCCTATTTACAACCACCGGGATACTTATCCGTTCACCAAAGAATAACTATTTTCATTCAAATTCAATTTCATATTTGAATTTTGACATATCAGAATCCAACAAGTGGCATAATGAAGAAATAATGGACACAATAAAAATTGATTAGAAACAGACTAATTAACAATATTAAATTTTATTAAGAAACCACGCTAACAAAATCCTAGCTAACTGTTCCTAGCTAACTGTTAATTCCGTATTACATTTTATTTATCGCAATTTATTTATCGCAATTTATTTTATCGCAATTTATATTCTCGCAATTTTATTTATTGTCATTTAATTTCTGTTATTTACTTTACGCACTTTATTTATCGTCATTTAATTTCTGTTATTTATTTTACGCACTTTAAATATCGGGACACGTATACAAGGTTTTGACATATCATATCGACACATCTATATATATTATTTGGAATCACCATAGACACTCTATATGCAGTAATGATCGAGTTCTCTATACAGGGTTGAGGTTGATTCTATAATAATATATATACTTTGAGTTGTGATCGAGTCTGAGACATGTACACGGGTCACGATACGTATTAATTAATTCAAATATTATATATTAAACTATATATGAATGATTGCACTGTCAACTGTGGACTATCGACTGTGGACTAATAACATTGGACAATTAAAATGAATTAAAATATTGAATATAACATATGAAACTAAACAAGTCTTCAAGTTTGCCACTTGATTTCGTCTTAAACCTCATTTGTATCTTCACGATTACATTATGCGTTCAAACCTTTCATGATTCTTGAAAACACCTCAATCGATAGGATGAATCAACCGCACTTCATCTACGGAAGGAAAGATTTATGCATATAGTTATGCACCTGAGAAACTCTCGGCAATTGAGTAAAAGTTCAACACGTAGCCGCGTCAGATCCTTTGGCATTTATTAACAAAAACAACTTTGCGATCCCTTTTCAAAATTAGCCAATTTTGTCACAACTCCAACAAGTCAACTTCGACTTTTCGTACGAAACAACCTTATTATAACGTTTATATATACGCGTGCTCTTTTATTGTTACCAGGTAACCTTTCATATTCCATCATATTACCATCAGCGTTTAATCATCTAAAAACACAATTCTCCTGAAACCACCTCGGATTAATAACCGATGATTCAGATATCATAGCATTAAATGCAGAGGAAACAGAAAAATGGTAGATGGTCTAAACGGACAAAAGTTTGATGATAAAGAAAGGAGTGTTAGGAACGCTCGATAGAAAATTGGGTATTGAAAAACAGATTGAGTTACCCATGAAGGAGACCAAGGACAAATACAAGGACTAAATCCTATATTCAAAGGATTCAGGTAATTCTGGATCCGTTGAAATCTTTAGAGAATATCTTGCTCCGAAGTCATGTTAAAATCTTGCGGAAAATCTTTCTCCATCAACCGTCGAACTTAGAAATTCCAAAATATCATCATCAATATCTTTGATATTTCTGAGGATATTTTCATAAATATTCTCGTCCGAAATTATATACCTCTTCGTGCTTCCTGTGTATCAATATATTGGAAACATTCAATAGAAAATATAGTACCGAAAAGCAGATTATGCGAAACTATGAAGAAAGCCGTGGATAAATCACAAAGAATAAGTTTGACTTCAAAGAATCCAAATAATTCAATGTCTGCTAAAGTCTATAGTGAATAACTTGCTCCTTACTCTAAACCCTTGCAGACAATAGTTTCTATCATCCTCTGATCTTAGATATTCTGAGATATTATCGTACCTTTCATTATAAATATCCTCCATATTTCTGGAGATATTTTTATAACTATTCTTATCTGAAATCATTGATCTTTTCGTGCTATCAGTATTACATCATATAGAAACTGTTAGTTTCTATATTCTGTAAATTTTCAAGCTTAAAATATGAATGTTATTGTAGTAATGATGGGAACTGATGCATGAGTTAGTATAATATAATGACACTTGATCAACGTGATTATATTACAGTAAGTCATGCTGAGTTTCTAAATGAAACGTGATGATTCACAGATCATAACGTCATCATGTGCCATGTTACATAACTCTTTCATCCTACTTAACTCCGTAACAAATCAAGAAAATGTATTCTTGATGGTTCTATCTTCCGTGATGTTGATAAATTTGAAAATCAAATCGTGCTATCACGTTCCTTCATGCTTAGAACATTATAATCATTCGAAACTCTATATCTATAAATTCTGGACCATTATTCGCTTGACTTGAAGTCGGGAAGAGAAAACAAAAGCATAGAGCTTTGAAATATAAGGGAGAATATAAAGTCCGATAACAACACATAAATTACAAACCGTGTATATCAATGTTTATCGCTACATAAAGACACGGGAGAATTAAAAACATTATAATCCCGAGGGCGAAGTAGAAGAAAGCAGATTCCTCTGGTGGAAGTTGGAAAAGGAGAATGGTTGTTGCGATAGTAAGGATGAGGACAAGGATCAGAACTGGATTAATCATTTTCAGAATCTTTTGGATGTATGAACTAAGAAAGAAAGTATAAGAATGGTGAGAATAATGGAAAGGAAGAGCTTAATTTATACTGAAAATATCAGACGTAGTAATCGGGGCAGATCACCGTATTTAATTAAAGAGATCTTAATTTCCATAAATCCCGAAGAATCAGATTTTATAGATCTTCAAGATTTTCTTTAAATCCCTTAAATTCCGGAATTCAACCAAGGCAATGTCAAAAGTTAAGACGCGCCTTATTTTCTAAATTCAAACCTGACTACGTCAAAAGTTAAAAACAAATCTTTGTTTCTCATTTCATCCTTTTGTGAATAGCTTCATTCGCACTCTTCGAATAATCGAATTATTTTTATCCATATTACTCAATGATGATAAAACTCAAGTTATCAACTCATATTCGTCAGGAAAACATATTTATTGTTAGCTATGACGACCTCACTCAAATTTCGGGACGAAATTTCTTTAACGGGTAGGTACTGTGATGACCCGGGAATTTCCGACCAAATTTAAACATAATCTTATATGATTCGACTCGATAAGCAAAGTCTATTAAACCGAGTCTCATTATGTTTGAACTATTTCATGATAACATTTGACCTTTAACTATTTCCGACGATTCACGAACCTTTAATTGTAACTAAGAATGTAAATATAAATAATTATATATAAAACTAATTATATTAGTATTAATGAACTATTAAGTAATTTTGTTATTATAAAAGATAACATTTAATAACTAAAGATTTTCATTTTGAATATATATAGTATATTGTATATAAATGATTCAAACATATTTTACCAACGTTATCAAAATATTAAATGTACAATGTTATACTTTGTAGTTAATTGTTTAATATACATAATTAATCATCTACTCAACATTTAAAACATGATTTTATATATATGGTAGTATACATATATACATAAATATAACTATATATATATATATGATTTTATACATAATTATTATATTATGTATATGTAGAAATTTATAATATATCTATGATGAAATAATGTACTATTTTAATAAATATATATAATACTTACATATATAAAACATTTATATTTTTCATAATTACATACATAAGTATAATATAATTAGTATGTAAATAAATATTATAATATATTTATATTAAAATGCATAAATATATAATATTCAGTATATGTTACAATACATATTACATAATTATTAAATATTACATAATAATAGATGATATTAATAAATTAAATTTAAATACAAATATAGTTGTTGTAGTAATGTTATTTGTATCGTCAAATATCAATATTTGTATTCATAATATCACTTTATATCATATAAAGATGAAATTGGATGTATAAATTAGATTATTATTACTAATATTATTATTATCGATAAAATATTAATATTATCATAATTAGTATAGTATTATTATTATTATTATTATTATTATTATTATTATTATTATTATCATTTTTACAATTATTATTATCATTAATATTATATTTATCATTATTATTAATTTTATTAATAGTATTAGATATTAATAGTATTGTTATTATATATTATTATTATTAATTAAAAAAAAACAGTAGGGATCTATATTATACGCTTGACCTCTGTATCCTTTATCTCTATTATTTTTTTTTTTTTTGTTTCTTTCCTGCTCCAAACTCGTGAACCTGTGTTGACATTTTCTCCATTTTTTATCAACCGATCTCTATTATTACAAAATGATTATGTATAATTGCAAATCAAATAAAAAGGAAATCCAATGGGATTAAAGAGCACAGCGATATTTTTTTTTTCTTCTTCTCTGCACGCTCCAATTTTTTTTTCTCTTAATTCAATTTCGAATAAAGTTTCAAAATTTAAAAATGCAGAAATGTTAGAAATCTTTCTTTGAATCTATCTGCAAAATCTCAACTCTCAAATCTTTATATCGATCTTGAATTTTGAAGTCAAAGTTTAGTTTAAAAAAAGTCAACAATTGTTCTTGAGACAAATTCGCGTTCGTGTATATGTTTCTGATCAAATTGACGATTCCAGTAGTTTTTATACATGTTTAGAAAACTATTTCGTGTTATAAACATTATCTATAATGTTATCTATTACGAAATCAATTTTTTTTGTTTTGTTCCAAGAACCGACGCTGCAGTAGGCCTTTAGTGTTTTTTTTTTATTTTAGAACCCAAATTATTTTTTTTTCTGTAATGTTTTGAAGCTTTAAAAGGAACCCTGATTTTTTTTTTTTTTTTTTTTTGGTTATTGATGTTTTGTTGAATCCATGAGACTTGTGGAGAAGAAGAGGAATAGAAGAAAAACAGTTTATATATAAAATTTAAATTCGATATTAGTACAGAGAATCAGAATTGGTGGGATGGTCGAGAGTGTTTGCGTGTGAGCATGTGGTCACGAGATCGAGTCCAGAGGACGGTAGTTTCTTTTTTTTTTTGAAACTCTTTTCATGTGAGGTAGTTTTCTTTTCTAATTTTATTATTGTTATTATATATTAATTATTATTAGTATTATTATTATTATTGTGATTGTTTTGATTGTTATTGTTATTGTTATTATTAGTATCATACTTGTTATCATATTTGAAAGTATTATAGACATTACTATTATTATTATGATAGGTATTAATAATATTATTATTAGTAATAAACTTATCATTTTAGTATTTTATCATCATTAGGATTATGATTATGATTATCATTATTATTATTATGAAGGAAATAAAAATATATTATTATCATCAATATTAGAATTTGTACCGGTTTATAAATAATAGTATCATCAGTACATTTACAATTAATAATATCATATTTATCAGTATCATCATTAATATTTACTAGTATTATTATGATTATCAT
This sequence comes from Rutidosis leptorrhynchoides, assembly GCF_046630445.1. Taxonomy (NCBI): domain Eukaryota; kingdom Viridiplantae; phylum Streptophyta; class Magnoliopsida; order Asterales; family Asteraceae; genus Rutidosis; species Rutidosis leptorrhynchoides. The sequence continues at coordinate 171,422,445 of NC_092341.1, forward strand.
TTATCATTTTATAAATATTAGAACCATTATTATTAACATAAGTATGGTATTAGTATTAATATTATTTTAGAGTTATTATTATTAGTATCATTAACAGTTATCATTTTCATTTTTTTTGCTATTAGTATTATCATTATTAATAAAATTATTATTATTATTAGTAAATCATTATTATCTAAATTATTATTTTAACAAATAAATCTTTTGTACACTATATATATACTTATGGTATATACTAGGATTGTATTAATAATTCACATAACAAACTAATAAAATTTCATAAATACAATACTAACCACAAATATATGTATATAAATATATTAATGTCACTATTTATATAAACGTAAATCATTATAGATATATATACATAAAATCGATATATATATAAAATATAACTTAAAATATAATATAAGTATACGTTTTAAAATAAAGGTTAGAATAAATTCTACAAAACTATAATATATAAATAATACATATTAATAAATGAAATTTTGTAACTTACATTATACGTATTAATATATACACAATTGATATAGGTTCGTGAATCCGAGGCCAACCCTGCATTGTTCAATGACGTCATATGTATTTTTACTACAAAATACAGTATCGTGAGTTTCATTTGCCTTTTTACCCTTTATATTTTTGGGCTGAGAATACATGCGCAACTTTTATAACTGTTTTACGAAATTGACACAAGTACGTGAAACTACATTTTATGGTTGGATTATCGAAGTCGAATATGCCCCTTTTTATTAAGTCTGGTAATCTAAGAATTAGGGAACAGACACCCTAATTGACGCGAATCCTAAAGATAGATCTATCGGGCCCAACAAGCCCCATCCAAAGTACCGGATGTTTTAGTACTTCGAAATTTATATCATGTCCGAAGGAGGATCCCGGAATGATGGGGATATTCTTATATATGCATATTGTTAATGTCGGTTACCAGGTGTTCAATCCATATGAATGATATTTTTGTCTCTATGCATGGGACGTATGTTTATGAGAAATGGAAATCTGAAATCTTGTGGTCTATTAAAATGATGGAAACGATTGTTTAAGTTAAACTAATGAACTCACCAACCTTTTGGTTGACACTTTAAAGCATGTTTATTCTCAGGTACGAAAGAAATCTTCCGCTGTGTATTTGCTCATTTTATAGATATTACTTGGAGTCATTCATGGCATATTTCAAAAGACGTTGCATTCGAGTCGTCGAGTTCATCAAGATTATTATCAAGTCAATTATAGTTGGATATATTATGAAATGGTATGCATGCCTGTCAACTTTCGATGTAATGAAAGTTTGTCTTTTCAAAAACGAATGCAATGTTTGTAAAATGTATCATATAGAGGTCAAGTATCTCGCGATGTAATCAACTGTTGTGAATCGTTTATAATCGATATGGACTTCGTTCGGATGGATTAGGACGGGTCTTCACATTTTAGGTGGATCAAGCCTAATTAGTACGTCATGAATGTTTAATGTATGTAATTGCTAATGTATGCACTGCAAAATAACCACAATGGTTCACAGTAAGTTTGATAAATGCTGCTTCATCATATAATTCGAAATGTGTTCTTCAAATGCCAAACAGGCATGAGTACAACGATTGTAAAAGACTGCTTTTATTGAAATGCTAAATGAAACTGCTCTTTATTGAAAAGATAAACACTATTCTTGATAACTTGTTGACAAATTGCTTCTTCATATGCCGAGCACCCAGCGCTGTCCGGCCTTCACACTTGCTTACGGAATGAAAAACTCCTGAACTTCTTCCTCGCTGAATAACCTATCACGCCTTCTCTGATTCATTCTGCCTTCTGGCCCATTTGCAAACGTTGATCTTTCCCTTGTTGGTTGCACATACTGTGAATGTATGGCTGCGACTCCATTTGGAGTGGGGAATCTGACCTCTGCATGGGCCGTCGATGTTATTGCTCCAAACTTAGCCAAAGCTGTTCTTCCAAAAAGGACATTAAAATGAGAATTGACATCTATGATTATGAAATCAATTGTTTTCGTTCTCAACAATGGGAATGTGCCCATAACAACTTCCAAACGAATCTGCCCCATGGCATTTATCGGTGCTCCTGTTAGTCCAGAAACTTTCAACCTCGTTTGCCTAGCTCTGCTCTGCACATGCCTTGGAAAAGTTCTCAAACAATGCTAGTAGATGATGTCAGCTTCACTTCCTGTATCTGTGTAGATACAATTGACAAACTTATTTGCTATCTCTGCTGAAATGATCACTGGTTGGACGGACAACGCCCAATTCTGAATTGGCTGAAAGATAATTGGGGCATATCTCTAGCTGTCCAAATTGCTGTTTGATGATTAACCTTCTTCATAATGACCATCATTAATCCAAACCATCCTGATTACAACTTCTGGAGTTGTGTCACGCTCTGTGATCCATTCTCCGTACTGCGGTTGGTTCCAATTATCTCTTCTGCCATGCTGCTCTCTTCTGTTCTCTCCACGGCGTCCTCTGCTACCATCATTCCTTTGCCACGCAAATTTCCTGCGAGGATCATTCCTCCTGTACTGTTTTCCAGGCAACAAATGATTCAGTTCTCCTGCCTTGATTTTTGCTATAATTTCTCTCATCAAAGATTTACAATTGTCCGTATCATGGCCCCAAGCCTCATGGAAATCACACCACAACTCACTCTTTGGACCCTCCCTCTCTTCCAAAGGTGCTGGAGCATTGAAAGTGGTCCGAATTGGTTCATTGAAAAGGATCTCTTTCGGCGTTTTGGTAAGCGCCATTATCAACGGGTGCCTTTCTATTGGCCTTCTGTTGTGGTGGAAATCATTAGGGTGATTGTTTCCTCTCCATCCTCCATTTGAATTATCATTCCTTCTCTGATTTCTGTCAAAATACCGTCCTCCGTTGTGCGGCTTGCTACTGCCGCCAGTTTCAAACTTGTTTAACCCACGCTCACCAGCTCGAACATGCCTCTGTGGTACCTCCAACGCCTGATGCAATGTTTTTGGCAAGTCATACCGTAACGCATGAACAAGTGCACTAAACCGTCGCTGGTCCAGAAAAAAATGAAGCCAGATACAAGCTGTGATTCTGGACAATCAGGGATCTTCTGTGCTTCATGTGTATAACGTTTCATAAAATTGCTCAAAGATTCATTATGATGCATTGTGATTTCGTGTGCATCAAGATGAGTCAGAGTACAGCTCCGAAGATTTTGGTATTGCATCACAAATTTTGCTCTCAAATCGAGAAAACCGGTAATACTCCTTGACGGCAAACTAGCAAACCATTCGCGTGCCATTTTCTGCAGTACCATAGGAAACATATGGCATGCAGTTTCATCTTCCCAATGCTGCAACCTCATAACGCCTTCAAACATTGTCAAAAAGTCCTCCGGATCCGTTGTGCCATCATAAACTCCAATTGTTGGTATAGCAAGATTTCTGGGCAATGGATAATTTGCAATTCGATCAATGAAACACTGCGTAAACTCTGCCATGGCTGGTGGCTTGGTGGCTTGTTCTCCAGTAATGAGGGCAAAGAAATTGTCCACAGCCATAGCGCGGATGGCGGGCTGCGCTAAGCGTTGCTTGTATTTTGCCGGAGCTGTCTGCTTAAGAATGTCATTTAAAAGCAACACTGCCTGCTTCTCTGACATGAACTCATCTTTGTCAATTTCATCATCAGAGTCATTATCATCACAGCTCAAGTCGTTATCATCCCCAGAGTCATCAATAATACTGCCCAGCTTGTCAAGTAGCCTGGATAACTTGTACTTTGATATAGATTGCCTTTTCATTATCTGCTTGTCTTTGCCATCCGCCATCCGCTGAAAAGGTATAAATGATGGACATCGCCTTGGTTGCATCAATGGTTGTCGCTCTGGATTAGTAACAAAATTTGGAAGTCTTTCTGCACTTTTAGCTGTCGCTTCTTCGATTACTGGCCTTTTCTCCGAATTAGTTGCCAAATGTTTAAGCCTCTCTGTAGTTTTAGCAACTGTTTCTTCAATCGTACCATCTAGTGGTGAAATAGGTACATCTTCAACACTGACCATGTCGTCAGTTGATGGATGATTGACTGCTTCAAGTACAAATGGAGCTTCAGCTGCTTTTGTTCCTTTTCCGTTTCGTGTGTTCTTTGCATTAGTGGATGGCACCATTGTTAACACCTATTTCCTTATGAGGTAAGGCTTAGTATGTCAACAATAGACTAGAAGTGATTTAGCTTTTAGGAGGGCGGAGTGTTGCCGATTGATTTTTACCCTCGGGAAATAATCCCTGCAGACCCGGTACATAAGTGTAGAAACTTGTGGGGTGGCTTAATCAATCTGTCGTCCATAGAGCGTAAGAGTGCTAGCCGGATGACTTCTAGTGAGAGAAAGTAGAGAGAGAAAGAGAAGTGAAGTCTCAGCTCTCAAAGTTGTCAGAATATCTGAACCTGTGTAAAATGACGACCCAAGGGGTCTATTTATAGTGTCAGATCTACCAGATTTGTTTGGGGACACGTGTCAAATGATGATACGTTCTGTTACATGTGCTCCAAAATTTATGCTAAATGCGGCGCTCTCCGACCAGGGCTTATGCGCTAGGCGGCCTTCAGGGCTTACGCATGATGGAGCAGCCTGTACAGCGGAGAACGCTGGACGAAAAACTCTACAGAACTGTTGTTTCCAGCCTTCCTGATGCTACTTTTATGCAACAATTATGCCTTTTATGTGTGTATACGATAGGATACACCATTATCCACAATCATGCATCTGGAAAACTCTCAGAACCTAAGTAGAAGTTTAACACAAATCCGTGATCCATTGGCGTTGTTATTACCGAAAATAACTCTACAATCCCTCCCCAAGGTAGCAAATTTTGTCACACCTCCAGCAAATCAACTTCCACCTTTCATTCGGATTAGCCTTATTATAATCTTGATATATACGTTGCCCTGTATGTCATTATTACTGGGGAACCTTTTATATCCCACCACATTAGCAGTAAACTTACCAACAACTTCATTAATCCTTGATTTAAATCTCTCCAAAAAATCATTATATTTGTTTATTAAAACCCTATCATATACTCATCCGCATCTTATTACGAGAATTGCCATACCAATTACCGAGAATCAGAAATTATTTTTCCAAATCTCGCAGCATTTCTACATCAACTGTTATATGTGTGCATATAACATTATCTCTTAAAATTATGATCTTCCATTCTGAATATCTGAAAAACACCTTGTCTACGAATCAATACTCTGAATTTTAGAAAAAGCTGAATGAAGCAGCAAAAATTGTAAACTACCTTAACAGTCAAAAGATTGATGATAAAGAGGATACATTGGAAAAGCTCAAAAGAAAATTTGGTACAGAAAAACGGATTGAACAAACCATGAAGGAGGCTGTGGACAAATCACAAAGACTAAACCTGCCTTCAAAGAATCCAAATGACTCAGTATCTGTCATTAACAAATACCTTGCTCCTGACTCTAAACCTATACGGACAAATCTTTTTCATCATCCTTCGATATTAGAAATTCTAAGATATCATCGTATTTTTCATTATAAATATCCTCGATATTTTTGAAGATATTTTCCTAACTTTTATTATCTGAAATCATCTATCTCTTCGCGCTATCTGTATTACATCATAACGGAAACTGTTTAGTTTCTATATTCTGCAAACTTTCGAGTTTAAATTATGAATGTTTTTGAAGTAGTGTTAGGAACTGAAGCATGAGTTAGTATAATATAATGGCACTTGATCAACATGATTATATTACAGTAAGCCATGCTGAGTTTCTAATGGAACATGATGATTCACAGACCATACCGTCATCATGTGCCATGTTACATAACTCTTTCATTCTATTTAAACTCTAAAAATATCAAGAAAATATTTTTCTTGATGATTCGGTCTTTTCTGTGACTACTAGTAATTTGACAAGTCAGATCGAGCTATCACAATATCTCTCTCAGAACATTAGTTATGTTCATTCCGAATTTCATACCTACGAATTCTAGACCATTACTTGTTGTATTTAAAGGCAAGAAGAGAAGACAAAAGCACAAGCTTCGAAATATAAAGGGGAGTATAAATCACAGCAAATAAAAGAAATCATTAACTTTGGATGTCGATAATTATGGAAAGACAAATACAAGGAAGGATTATGAAAATCACCACCCCAAGAGAGAAATAGAAGTAAACAGGTTCCTTCGGAGGGAGTTGGAAAAGAAGGATAATTGTTGCGACAGTTAGGAACATATCAAGGATCAGAACTGGATCAAGCATATTGATGAATGTTTTTGGGGAAGAAAGTATAGAAGATGGGAGACGTGGAAGTAAGGAAATAAAGGGGGTGGATTTATAGTGAAACATCAGATAGAACAATCGAGATAGATTATCGCATTTAACCAAGTGGATCCTAATTTCCATAATTTTCGAAGAATAAAAGCTTATTACAAAGATTTCCTCTAAATTCCTTTAACTTTGAAAATCAACCGTATCTACGTCAAAAGATATGACGAAACTTTATTTTCTCATTTCACTCTTTTGTGATAGCTTCACTCGTACTCTTCACATAATCAAATTGTTTTATCCATATTACTCAATAATGATAAAACTATATTTATCAACTTATATTCGTCATAATAACATTCTTATTGTTAGCCATGACAACCTCGATTAAATTTCGGGACGAAATTTCTTTAACGGGTAGGTACTGTGACAACCCGGAAATTTCTGACCAAATTTAAACTTAATCTTCATATGTTTTCGACACGATAAGCAAAGTTTGTAAAATTGAATCTCAAAAATTTTGTAACTACATTCATGTAATCAATTACCCTTTGACTGTGCTCGACGATTCACGAACATTTATGTGTATAGATATGTATATATAATATATAGTTATATTAATTGAAAACGTTAACAAAGTATTAGATGTATAATACTTTACATGAACGTATTTGTTTCAATATAAGTTTATTATATTTATCGACGAGATTAAAAGATAATATCAAATGATTGATTTATCAGATACATTATGATATGATTACGGGTCTCTGTTGTGAGGTCCACTGTGATTTAATAAATCTATTCTTTTTAACGCTATTCGGAATAAATGGTAAAGTGATTACAAGTAAGAACAAAGTTTCACTTAAAGAGTGTTAGACAAAAGTTAGTGGAGATTCTTGTTTGATTTCCAATACATGCTTTACAATATTCCATTCGTGACTTTTATTAAGATAACAATTTAGTTTTCATATTATTTAACATGAAAGTGAAATTTGGGAATATAGATAACTTAGAAAATGGATATCGACAAGTTAAGAAAAATGACGTTTTTCATTAAAGTAATTTCATGCATTTATCTAACCTTCGGACTATATCTTACGCTTCACCAACAAATAGTAATTTAAAAACTTGAAAACCTGTTATGAGTTATATACGATTTTACTTTTTTAAAACATTTTATGATATAGCGATTCTCATTAGTTTAACCTCTAAACAAAATGATTCCTAAATATATAAACAAATTATAATATTTATTTGATTTAGTTCAAACGTACTAAAACGTTTTCAATATAAAAAGAACTTTATTATTAAAACGTTTTATAAGATAATCTATTTATGAATTTTGATGGATTTAATTACAGCTCATATTATAAATTACAAGTATATATATAGTGTTTCAAAAACGTAAACATGATACGACATAATATTCTTTTATTATTTACACGATTATAAATGAACTTTGAAATATAATTACTTTTGAAAAACTAAAATATAACGTTATTAAAATAATTCAATTTTATATAATATGTACAAATTTATATTGAAATATATATATATATATATATATATATATATATATATATATATATATATATATATATATATATATATATATATATATATATATATATATATATATATATATATATATATATATATATATATATTACAAAGTGATTAATTATAATATTAACTAGATACAAAACCTTTTGGATTTAAATTAATATTATCACATGTATATATAACGAGACGTCGATTCATAGAAGAAAATGACCATAATACTAAAAGGTATAGGTTATATTTCTTATAATATAAATTATTAAGATATAAGTCTAATTATTGTTAAGAGTACGTACCGCGAAACATAAAGTACTAGTTTTCTCAACGTACAAGTTAACGTTCGAGAAACCGGAACCGGGACGTAAGTCGAGCGTAAATGTACGAGTCATCGGAACAAATTTTACAAACCAACTATGCATGTAAATATTATATAATATATAAATAATTATATAAATTAAATATATTATATATAAATATTAATAAAAACTGTCGGCAACTAAAAGTTAAACGATTGAGTGTAGCAACTATTATTATCCTTATCTATTTATGAAGTGGACTATTAATGTAGGACAACCCAAAGAGGAACACTGTACTATCAAGATGAATCGGAGTGAAACGCCCTTAAACCTGAATTTTTTTTTTAAATTTCTTACCGACATCAAGTCCTCTATATTCTGCGGCGCGCCCAGAATCTGCGCAACGCAGTATAACTGAAACCCAATCCAGAATTGGTTTCATATACGGCTTCCAAAGTCCTTTATAGTGCGCAGTAGGCGACCAAACTGTGCAACGCTTAGCACAACGTGTACAAACCTACAGTTTATGTACAATTTTGGCTCATTTCCACAGCACAATATTAACCCAAAAACCATTTCCATAGCAACATGTTTTCAACACATAACTCGTAACATTTATAATCATTGACCCCCTTGGCGTGGCTTTTCAAAATCATTGACCCCTTTTGGCATGGGTTTTCAAAAGATATAACCCTCTCGTGATCATTCTCTAACAGTTTCTTTGTAGCCTTCTTCTATGCTTCAATTTCTGTTTGACGTGTGATGAGTTCGTTGCAATCATGCTTACTTGCTCAATTTAAATCTATAATTGAATTAAAATTTGACTCGACTATGAAACAAACTCATGAGAAACAATGACTCGGTATTTGTAATTAGTAAGTTTTTCGTTTAAGATTCGTCACAAGAGAGCGGTGATTGCTAGTTGAATCGATGAAAACTCATAATCATCCTAAGGTTTGTTTGATTGGGGGGGGGGGGGGGGTGTTGAATTTTGAGATATTAAGAAACTAATGTAATTTAAAATAAGAACTAAGAGTGATTAAGTAAATATCAATATTAAAAACATGTACACTTGCTTAATCCACTTGAAGCATTGAAATTGTTCTATTGTTCACTTAAGAGCTAATAGTGTTCAAACTTTGGACTAGTATCCCTACTAGATGTTCTTATGATCAATCAACACTTACAAGTTCCCATAAGCTTGCATTAATTGAATCCGGTTAAATCATGGGATTATCATTAGTACTTGGCAGAGGTTGAAGTCCCCTAAAACCCTTTGGTAATCAAAATCTCTTAAGAAAATCAACTTCACTATGTTGACTAAGGACCAATTGAAAACCAACCCAAACTAAGACCCCAATCCCTTGAAAGCCCCAATTTAATTGTCTAGATCACCTATGTGTTGAAGTACAAGATGTTTCATTAATCAAATCCCTAAGAGGAGCTACACACCTTATATAATCAAAGTCAAGTCTAAAACAAGTATAGCAAAGGATCTTTTAACCAATTCTTATGACAAATCACAATCATCAACTCAAATATTCATCCAAACACAATAAATAACATAGATATGAACAATCCTTAGTTATCAAGTCTCATAAACAAGTGTACATCATAAAATCTAGCCAATCATGGCTAGAACAAGATCAATACAAGTAATAAGAGTATATCTAAACATCATAAAGCAATAAATAAGAGTAGATTGTACCAAACTTATGAAATTACAAATAAAGCTAGATGAAGATGATGAAGAACAAGCACTAGATCTTGATTCAATATTCAAATCCTTAATGTAGACTGAAAGAAATGATGAAAATGTGATGAAAAACTCAATAATCTAACTATCAAACCTTAATTTCCTCGGCCACCACGAAGTTACTATTCTATTCTATCTTATGTTATGAGAAAAACCCTCATCTCATTCTATTTATACTCTTCAAAAACTGCCCAGAAATTACAGGGGAATGCCGCTCCTCTTTCAAAAACATCGTTCCTGGGCTCTTAATGTGGAACGCCATTCTAGAATGCTACAAACGTCGTTCCTGAATCGTTCTCCACATGCCCATTTATTCTGTTTCCATTTCCTTTATAAATTCCCAGGTAGAACGCCGTTCTTGGTTTTGGAACGCCGTTCTTGATGTTGGAACGACGTTCTGAGATACATGAACGTCGTTCTTGTTGCCAGTTCCAGCACTTTTGAAATGCCCCGTTCATATTAATTATAAACATTTCATATTAATTGGTTTCTTTGCGAGGTTTTGACCTCTATATGAGAAGTTTTTCAAATCTTGCATTCGTTTTTAAAAACAACCATAACCTTTATTGTTGAATAAAGGTCTTAATGACATAATTTAGATTGTCTATCAAAGACAATCTCCTCAAATAAATAAGTTTTTACACAACCCATTACAATATGACCAAATTTATTACAACAAATACTCCGAATGCAAGTTTAAACAATATAAACAATTATGCCGACTCCAAATCTTGACCTTGGGTTGGCATACGACAGCGGAAGCATTTTTAATATTCACCTGAGAATAAACATGCTTAAAACGTCAACAAAAATATTGGTGAGTCATAGGTTTAATTTCTATATAATAATCATAACATTTAAGAAGCCACAAAATTTCATTTAATTAAATGCGCATGATCATTACAACTGCAAAAATCATTCATACGATGAGTCGCCTGGTAACCGACCTTAACATAGAGCGCTTAAGATATCTGGCATCATACATTCCACTATTCAAATGTATGACAAGAACCCTTCGAAGTACTAAAGCATTTCCACTATTCGAAAATGGGGGTGGTTGGTGCCCATAGATCTACCTTTAGGATTCGCGTCAATTAGTGTTTTTCACTAATTCTTAGGTTACCAAGCATAATAATAATAAGTACAAATATCCGGTATAACAAAACAATCGTAGAATGTAGTTCCATGAATTTGTGCTTATTTTGTAAAACATTTATAAATTTTGCATGTATTCTCATCCCAAAATAATTTAGATAGTAAAAATGGGACTATAACTCACTTGTGATGATTTCCGAATAGATGGTGGTAAGACTTGGCCTTTGACAAATTCACGAACCTAATAATAATATTCTTGTGTCAATATATATATATAATTAATATTCCATACTTATGATACTTGTGATAATTTTAATTGTCCATTGTTAGTAGTCCAACATTCGTAGTCCAATAGTCCAATAGTCCAATAGTCCAACAGTATAAATATATATATAAATATAAATGAGTATATTGTGTTAGAATTCACTAACACTATAATATATTGTCTTAATATAATAAGACACATAATATGTATATTGTCTGAAGCAATCCGTGACCCATTGTATACATGTCTCAGGCTCGATCACAACTCAAAGTATATAATATTTTGGAATCCACTTCGACCCACAGCTAACTCGAGATTACTGCCAATGGTGTCTAATAGTTCATTCCAATAATATATATAGAAGAAGTCAAAATGATATGTCAAAACTTTGTATATGAATCCATGGTGATCAAGTCATATATATATATATATATATATATATATATATATATATATATATATATATATATATATATATATATATATATATATATATATATATATATATATATATATATATATATGGTGCCTTACGATCTTTATTAAGACTATAATATATTGTCGTAGAACTTAATCACGACTATTATAAATTGTATTTCCATAAGTTCGGGAACAAGACATGTATAAATACATGTAGGATACAAGGTAAGTTAGCTAGGATAAGGTTAGCATCCATTTTTATAAATCATGTCCGTAGCTAAAAAATTAAGAAAAATATCCAATTTTGTTTTACCCATAAATTCTTCGTTACAAATCCGTTTTGAGTGATTCGAGTTGCCATGGTTTCGTATCGAACTCAATATTATTAATCTTAACAGAAAAAGTATAGGTTTATAGTCAAAAATACAGCTTAGGTGACAAATAAGAGAAGATAGTCATATCCGTCGTAAGTACGACATCTTGATGACCCTTTTGAAAAACATACTTCCACTTAGAGTTTAACCATTGATTTTGGATATCTTTCATATCCATATAAAATAAGATTTTTCACCAAAGGAAATCTTTTAATTCAAAGTTTAAGATAGGTTTTTAAAATTAAACCCAAAACAGCCCCCGTTCGACTAAGACGGCGTATATTCGATTTTAAGGTGTTCTTCGTGTTTACAAGTTTTATATCCTTATGTTAGCTTGACATACTATCATAATACATGTGTTGAAATGTTTTAAAAGTCAAGTTAAAAGGATTAAGTTTATTTGAAAACAAGTTTAGAAATAATCTAAACTATGTTCTTGTTGTTATTAGTTATAACTCAAAATAAGATAGCTATATGAATATGAATCGAATAAGATTATGAATAAGGCTACTACCTTAAATCAAATGAGTAAAGTTGCTAGAGAAATAAGGAGAATATCTTGAGTTCAAAGATACCCTTGATGGCTTGGAATTCTTGAAGTGTTCTTGATCAAGCTTTGTTATGATGATTATAACTTGGATTATGAGACCAATACTTGCTGAATTGAATGGAGGTTTGAGAGAGTGTTTTAGTATGTGTTTAGAAAGTAAAATGATGTAGTTAATTGGAATGAAATGGATGGTTATTTATCCTACATGTTGGCATCAAAATGGGGGCAACAACATGGCTCCATGGTTTGTAATTTTATGCATTTAGTCATACTAGTTTCCAAGCCATGGTTCCCACAAGTCTACATCATGTTTATACATGTCTCACAACTGATTGAGGGCTGCTAAGATCAATGATTTGGTATGTATATACCCATAGTAAATACGTATAGAAGCTGGGTATGATACGGGTATAAATACCGTATGAATACGAATAGGATTCTTGATAAAATTGAATGAGAAAATGAGTATAGCTATCTTTATTGAGTATAAATATATTGATACATATTAATACAATACATATACATACATTTTAATTTAGAAGTTATTACAACGTTAATCGTTATATATATGTATATAGTCTTGAAGTCTTTAAGTTAGTAATCTCATTTTATGTATCTAACCAATTGTTATTATATATAATGAGATACTTAATATCATTTTAACAAATCATAATTATATATATATATATATATATATATATATATATATATATATATATATATATATATATATATATATATATATATATATATATATATATATATAATTATTTCAATTTATTTCAATTTATTTCAATTTATGACGTTCGTGAATCGTCAGACAGACTGGGTGGCCAAATGTTTGTATAAAATTCATTGCAAATAACTAATTCTTAATGAGTTTGATTGCTTAACATGTTGAAAACATTAATTATGTAAATATTAATCTTCAATATATTAGCGGAAAAATCCGGGTCGTTACATTACACACCCGTTCAATTAAATTTTGTCCCGAAATTTAGAATAGTACCTAGTTAACGTGCGATATCGGAAAACAAATGTGGGTACTTCAACTTCATTTGGTCTTCTTATTCCAAGTGAATTCAGCTCCTCTACGAGCATTCCACCGAACCCTAACGATTGGTATCTTACTTTGTTTGAGTCGTTTGACCTCACGATCCATAATTTCGACGGGTTCTTCAACGAAATTTAGTTACTCGTCAATCTTAATTTCGTCTAAAGGGATAATGATATCTTCAGTAGATAGGCATTTCTTCAGGTTCGAAACATGAAAGGTGTTGCGAATCTTTTCTAATTGTGGAGGTAGTTCAAGTCGATAGGCCACTGGCCCAATGCGTGTTTCGATCTTGAAAGGCCCAATGTATCTTGGGCTCAATTTCCCTCGCTTTCCAAAATGTATAACACCTTTCCAAGGTGATACCTTAAGTATAACCATATCACCCTCCTCAAACTCTAAAGGTTTCCTTCTAACATTCGCGTAGCTCTTTTGCTGACTCCGGGATGTTTTCAATCGTTGCTGAATCTGAATGACCTTGTCGGTAGTTTCTTGGATAATTTTCGGACCTGTAATCTATTTTTCCCCCACATCACTCCAACAAATCGGAGACCCGCACTTCCTCCCATAAAGTGCCTCGAATGGTGGCGCCTCAATGCTAGAATGATAGCTGTTGTTGTAGGAAAACTCAGCTAACGGTAGATGTCGATCCCAACTGCTTCCAAAATCAATAACACATGCTCGTAGCATGTCTTCGAGTGTCTGAATCGTCCTTTCACTCTGCCCATCAGTTTGTGGATGATAGGCAGTACTTAAATCTAGACGAGTTCCCAACGCTTCGTGTAATGCCTGTCAGAATCTAGAAGTAAATCTGCTATCACGATTAGAGATAATAGAGATTGGTATACCATGTCTAGAAACAACTTCTTTCAGATATAATCGTGCTAATTTCCCTACACCATCCTCTTCTTTTATTGGCAGAAAGTGTGCTGACTTAGTAAGACGATCGACTATTACCCAAATCATATCATAACCACCTGCAGTTCTCGGTAACTTAGCAATGAAATCCATGGTAATGTTTTCCCATTTCCATTCTGGGATTTCAGGTTGTTGGAGTAGACCCGATAGTTTCTGATGCTCAGCTTTGACTTTAGAACAAGTCAAACAAGCTCCTACATATATGGCTATAACGGCCTTCATTCCTGGCCACCAAAAGTTTCTCTTGAGGTCTTGGTACATTTTCCTCGCTCCGGGATGTATTGAATATCTGGTTTTATGTGCTTTATCTAGTACCACTTTCCTCAAATCCCCATTCCTTGGTACCCAAATTCTTTCAGCTAAATACCTGGTTCCGTCTTCCTGAATATTAAGCTGTTTTTCTAATCCTTTGGGTATTTCCCTTCCAAAAGTTCCTTCCTTCAAAACCTCCTGTTGTGCTTCTTTTATTCGAGTAGTAAGATTAGTATGAATAATCATGTTCAAAGCTTTTACTCGAATAGGTTCTCTTTCCTTTCGACTCAAGGCATCAGCTACCATATTTGCTTTCCCCGAGTGGTAACGAATTTCACAATCAAAATCATTTAGCAGCTCAACCCACCTACGCTGCCTCATATTTTGTTGCTTTTGATTTAAAATATGTTGGAGACTTTTGTGGTTAGTGTATATGATGAACTTGACCCCATATAGATAATGTCTCCACATCTTTAATGCGAAAACAACGGCGCCCAAATCCAGATCGTGTGTGGTGTAGTTTTGTTCATTAATTTTGAGTTGTCGAGAAGCATATGCAATCACCTTCTTTCGTTGCATAAGAACACACCAAAAACCCATTCTTGATGCGTCGCAGTAGATAACAAAATCTTCCATTCCGTCAGATAACGATAAAATAGGTGCCGTAGTCAACATCTTTTTCAACAATTGGAAGGCACCCTCTTGTTCGGAAGTCCATTCAAACTTCTTTACCTTATGTGTCAATACGATTAAAGGTTTGGCTACTCGGGAGAAATCTTGAATAAATCTCCTATAATAATCGGCTAAACCCAAAAATTGATGTATTTGCGTTGGAGTTTTCGGGGTTTCCCAATTTTTGATGGCTTCGATCTTGGCGGGATCAACTTTGATTCCACTACTACTGACTATGTGGCCAAGAAATTGTACTTCATTTAACCAAAAAGCGCACTTAGTGAATTTTGGATAAAGTTGTTCTTTTCTTAACAACTCTAATACAAGTCTCAAGTGTTGTTCGTGTTCTTGGTTATTCTTCGAATAGATAAGAATGTCATCAATAAAGACAATAACAAACTTATCTAAATATGGACTACATCCTCGGTGCATGAGATCCATGAAAACTGCGGGTGAATTGGTTAGGCCGAATGGCATAACCATGAATTTTTAATGGCCATAACGAGTTCTGAAGACTATTTTTGGTATATCGGCTTCTTTAACCCTCAGTTGATGATAACCTGACCTTAAGTCGATTTTGGAGTATACGCTCGAACCTTGGAGTTGATCAAATAGGTCGTCGATTCGGGGTAAATGGTATCGGTTTTTTATGGTTACTTTGTTCAGCTCACGGTCATCGATACACATGCGAAAAGACCCATCTTTCTTTTTAACAAATAAAATTGGAGCTCCCCATGGTGACATACTCGGTCGGATAAAACCACGTTCTAATAATTCTTGTAGCTGACTTTGTAATTCTTTCATTTCGGTGGACGCAAGTCTATATGGAGCTCGAACTATTGGTGCGGCTCCAGGTACAAGATCTATTTGAAATTCAACGGATCGGTGTGGAGGTAGTCCCGGTAATTCGTCCGGAAACACCTCAGGAAATTCTCTTGCAACAGGAACGTCATCGATTTTCTTTTCTTCTTTTTCAACCTTCTCGACGTGTGCTAGTATGGCATAGTAACCTTTTCTTATTAGTTTGCGCGCCTTCAAACTACTAATAAGATTTAATTTGGCATTACCCTTTTCTCCGTACACCATTAAGGGTAACCCGTTTTCCCTCGGAATGCGAATCGCCTTCTCATGACAAACAACTTCGGCTTTCACCTTGGACATCCAGTCCATTCCAATATATACGTCGAAGCTTCCCAATTCCACCGGTATTAAATCAATTGCAAACGTTTCGCTAACTAAACTAATTTTTCGATTTCGGCAAATTTTATCAACCTTAATTAGTTTACCGTTTGCAACTTCAACTATACACTTTTTATCCAAAGGCGTTAACGGGCAATTTAATTTAGCACAAAATTCTCTACTCATATAACTTCTATCGGCACCCGAATCAAATAAAACATAAGCAGGTGTATTGTTGATAAGAAACGTACCCGTAACAAGTTCCGGGTCTTCCTGTGCTTTCTCCCCATTAATGTTGACAGCTCTCCCACGGCCTTGCCTATTTCCATTCCGGCACTGGTTTACGGTATGACCCGGTTTTCCACATCCATAGCAAACAACGCTGTTATTATTTTTTCCGGCATTATTTACTCCTTTGTTTCTATTTGGTCCGTAGACTTCACACTTTGCCGCAATATGGCCATTCCTGTTGCACCTGGTATATAACTCTCTACAAAACCACTCCGGATGAAACGTATCACACCTTGGGCATATAGTTCTTTGCTTTTTGTTTTCGTTGTTGTTGTTGTTAGGGTTATTGTTGTTGAGATGGTTGTTGTTGTTATTGTTAGGATTAAGGTTGTTGTTGTTGTAGTTTTGGTTGCGGTTGTTGTTGTTGTAATTATTATTGGAATGGTTGCTGCAGTTATTGTTGCGGTTGTTGTTGCGATTATTGTTGTTGTTGGTGTGGTTGTGATTGTTGTTGTAGTTGTTGTTTTGATTGTTGTTGTTGGACTGGTGACCCTGATCACTGCTTTCCTCCCACTTTCTCTTTCCCTGTTTCATTATGGCCTCCTCGGCCGCCTCTTTCTTTATCCTTCCTGTAATTTGGCCTATCAATTTGTGGGCTATACGACTCGCTTTCTGCATTGTTGTAGGGTCGTTAGCACCTACATGCTCTTGGATTCATTCCGGCAACCCTTTTATGAACGCTTCAATTTTTGCCTCTTCATCCTCAAATACTCCAGGACACATTAAAACCAGTTCATTGAAACGTCGCTCGTAGGTAATGACGTCTAACCTTTGGGTTGTCAGTGCTTTAAGCTCTTCCTTGAGATTGTTGATTTCGGTTCTGGGACGGTACTCTTTCGTCATGATGTGCTTGAAAGCGGACCATGGAAGTGTGTAGGCGGTATTCTGTCCTACGTAATCCATGTAGGTATTCCACCATGTCAAAGCAGTACCGCTGAAAGTATGTGTGGCATACTTAACTTTATCCTCTTTTGCGCAGTTGCTAATTGCGAACACGACTTCAACCTTCTTTATCCACCGCTTTAGTCCAACGGGTCCTTCAGTTCCTTCAAACTCATTAGGTTTGCAGGACATAAAAGCATTGTTTGAACATCCTACCCAGTTGCCATTGTTTCCTCCACTGCTGGAACCCGATTGGTTATTGTTGTTCACTGCTTTCACCACTGCAGCCATATTTGCAGCGAAAGCTTGAAGTTCTTCTGTATTCAATAGTTGTTGTCTAGTAGCTGGAGGAGCCATTTCCTTCAAAAATAGCCAACTGAGTTAATCATATAGAATTTTAGAAGTAGCCAAAAAGTATTTTGTAGCTTAATATGAACTTATTATTATAAAAGTGTTTTCTTCATATTAGCGTTTTATAACTGTAATAATGTTCATACTTAGCAGCAAACACACAAATTAACTACTAAAATTCTAATATGAAAAACTATGGTAAGTTATTACTTTACTACTTAATAATAAGTTGTAATAATAATAATAAACCTTCCATGCTTATTCTTATTATTATACAATCATAAGGAAAATTACATTGCGGATTTTCTTACAAACTTAAACACACAATATAATACATATTTTACAATGCATGGAATACAGGATAGCTGCCGATGGTTCAAGAACGGTGAGATTTCTTAGATGTTGATGTTGTTTCATTCTCGGCCAAATGTTTGGATTTTCGTTTGGATAGTTCTTTTTCCAATTCCTCCCAATTGGTTCTTTCGGCTAATTGTTTGGGAGCAAAACCAACAGTCGTTATACGAGCGATCATTTTATAAACTGGTCTCTTAGGTGGTTTAGGTGGATGATCACAAACATTTTGGGTCATAATAGGTTCATCGGGTTTGAGATCGGGTATAACAGCCAAAGATTTTCCCAAATCACGTTGTGGTTTGGTAATTTCCACAACTTCTTCAGGATCCTCTTCTTCGGGTTCCTCTTCGGGATCTTCTTATGGATCCTCTTCTGGAACCTCTACTGGCAATTGTGAATCTTCCCAATTTTTCCAACAATTTTCCACTTTAATGGTAGCACCAAAAGTTAACTTTTCTGTTGGTTCATAAGTCGTATGCTTTGACTCAGCCTCCGAATCACTTGATAAGTAAATGAAATCTTAATCACTAGAGATGCTTATATGATCGAATGAAGTCATCTATCACATAATAGCAGACACGTTAAGAGAATGATATATCTTATAATATTTATATGTTAATAATCTTATGTTTCCAACAATTATATTAAGCAATCATTTTTAAAATAATTACGGTCGAAGTCCAGACTCACTAATGCATCAAAAATCAGTTAGACACACTAATGAAAAATTTTCTGATTCTCTAAGACCAACACTCGGATACCAACTGAAATGCCCCGTTCATATTAATTATAAACGTTTCATATTAATTGGTTTCTTTGCGAGGTTTTGACCTTTATATGAGACATTTTTCAAATCTTGCATTCGTTTTTAAAAATAACCATAACCTTTATTATTGAATAAAGGTCTTAATGACATAATTTAGATTGTCTATCAAAGACAATCTCCTCAAATAAATAAGTTTTTACACAACCCATTACAATATGATCAAATATATTACAACAAATACTCTGAATGCAAGTTTAAACAATATAAACAATTATGCCGACTCCAAATCTTGACCTTGGTGTTAGGACCCCGAAGTTGTATAGTGTTAATGTGAAATAAGCTTAAATGAAGGTTCCTTAGAAGAGGGCTATATAAGGAACCTAAGTGGTCCTAATTAGATAGCCATTGCATTGTAACCGAGTTCTAGAAGCTGTGGAATGTAATTTTACCGATTCTCTCTAATATCGAGTCTCATTCTTACATACCGAATCTCTCTTTATCTTATCATTTCTCTCAATCTCAACATGATCCGACCTATCATTTGGTATCAGAGCTTCCAGGAAGTGATTCTACATCACTATATTGATCCAGAGATTATAGATTACAGAATCTGAATACTCTCGGTATTTTGAATCACATTTGGTATTATCGAATTTGATAATCTGACGTTCAGATTCTTGTGATAAGTTCAGCGAAGGTGCATTAGGTCTTTTAGAAAGAGTTTCTATCATCATTACAGCTTTTTAACTTCAATTATGGAGAATCAAGTTGATTTTTAGAGTTTGTGGCTAAAACTCTCGTATTGCTTAATTCAAGCTTGATTCTAGATTTTTGTGAAGATTTAAGGATTCAGTTGTGTTCGTGAGGTGTTAAATCATATTTCTGACGGTTCAATTTCTTCAATTCATCAAGTTTTGAAGATTTGATCAACACTCGGTATCGTAACTGTCATACCGAGTCTGCTTCATTACTTAAATTCATCTTAAGTGTTGTAGATTGTGGTGTGATCGTGATTCTATCACATTCGGTTTAATTATACGCAGCTAATTGGTATGGTTTGAGAAAGGATTCTGTCATATTTCTAAGTTTTAAACTTAGACTCGGTATTGTCAACTGCTACAGTTGACATTCGGTATCCTATACTTTTGGTATCTTTGATATTTTGTGTGATACTAACTTGTTTCCTTGTGCAGCAAGGTTACAGAATCTAATTCAAAAGGATTGAATTGAGTTTGAACTTCAAATTCATACAGAATCTGACTACCGAGTCAGATACAGAATCTGAGTTTCTGTATCACTTAATCCATTGTTTTAAGTGGTTACAGGCTACAATTCTTGTGATTACCGAATCTATACTGAATCTGGGTGTGTCACTTATATTTCTGATCAGTTTCTTATACAGAATCTGATATACAGAATCTTTACCGAATCTGCTACAGTACCGAATCTGATACAGAATCTGACATTCTGATCAGATTGTTGTGATTTTTCATCTTAGATTTATGTAATACAGAATCTTTACCGAATCTACCTCATTTTCAAGATGTCTACTCAAGATACTTTGATCATTGGATCAGATTCCTGTCCTCCAGTGTTGTTTGATGGCAAGTACACTCAGTGGCTTCACCGTATCACTTAGTACATAGACTATAAGGGTGAGAAAGCAAAGTACATTTGGGCTTCTCTGAGAGATGGTCCAGTTGTTGATTATTATCTGGATACTGGTATGCCAATTCCAGTCTATGAACTTTCTGGTGATAAGCGTGAGAGAGCTCAGGGTGACATAGAGGCAAAGAATATTGTTATGCAACTATCCCGTATGAATTGTTTGAAAATGTTGATAGCAACACAACAGCAAAAGATATATGGGATGAGATCAAACGACAGCAAGAAGGTTATTACATGTCAGACGTTACTAAATTGAATAAGGCTCTGGGATTCTATGAAGATTTCAAGCAGGAGCTGATGAACCACTCAAGGATACCTATCGTCGTTTCAATGGTTTTCTCAATGAGTTGAAAAGGTGCAAGATCATAAAAGTAAATGCTGAATTCAACATGAAGTTTCTCAAAAAGCTCAATGCTGATTGGCTTCCTTATGGAACCATTGTTCGATCTACTAAAGAGATTGACAAGTTGACTATTCATGAGCTTGTTGGAGTTCTTATGCATTACCAACCTGAAGTGTCTAAACTTCAAGAAGGAAGGAAAGAGTCTTCTCCGGGCGATCCACTTGCCCTAATTGCCAAAAAGAAGAGCAAATTGTTGACGTCTTCCAAAAGCTTGTCCAAGAAAGTGCTTGTAGAAGAATCAACTGATTCAGAAGATTCAAATCTTTCTGATGTTGATGATTCTCACTTTGAATTAGTCAAGATGGCAGCCATGTTCACAAAAGCCTTGAAAAAACACAAGTTTAAAGGCAAATCAAGCAATTAACCCAAAAACTCGTCATCTTCCTCGTACTACAAGAAAGCTGATCAATCTAAACAACAACGTGCTGATGATTCCAAGAAGGAAGATTCAATTTGTTTCAATTGTGGCAAAGATGGTCATTACTCTCGTGAGTGCAAGATGCCTAAGAAGAAGGACGCAGCTTACTACAAGAAGAAAATGTTGATGGCTAAGATTGTGGAAACTGGGGGAGAGCTAAAACCGGTTGATGATACTTAGTTTAACTGGACTGACGATTCAGATTCAGAGGTGGAACATGCAAATGTTTGCAAGGTGACAAAGCTCATCAAAGCTAAGGAAGCAATGGAGAATTCTGACTCAACATCCGATGATGATGAGGTACAATCAACTGAATTCTCACCTGATTTTATAAAAATGCAAAATGACTTGATGAAGAATCTGGTCTCAATGTCAAAAGAAGTCAAAGGCTTAAAATCTGAAAACAAGGTTTTAAAAGATAAAATCAAAATGAATGAGACCAGACCTTCCTCATCCAAATTGCAAACGGATGTGCAACGATTGACTCTCCAACTTAACTCTACGAAAACTGAGTTGGAAGATCTGAAAAAGACAATTCATCCGATTAAAGTTGAAAGAACTGATTATCGTTTAAAATCAGAACGACTTGCAGAAAAAGTTCAATTTTTAGAAAAGGATCTTTCTGATTTGAAAAACCAATATGAACCCACACTTTCAAAACTAAACAAGAAAATCGTTCAATTGGAAAACACCATAATTGAAAAGAACACTAAAATTTCTTTATTGTCAAAAGAATCTTTTCAAATGAAAGCACAACTTGCTCGATATGAGGAAAAACTCTATCGAACAGAGCAATCCAAAGCTATCATGGATATGGAACTTTCAAAACAAACGATTTTGATGAATAGACCAAAAACGATTCATGGTGAAAAGTGGGGGTTGGGTTATGAAGATCCGAAAATTTTGGAAGATGCTTCCAAAAAGATTCCAGGATTATATCATTCTGATTATTTTCAAGCCGGTTTACCATCGCATTTTGTACATGCTTCTGATGCTGATTTTGATGATATTATTGTGAATCGTAAATCTAGGAAATACCATCAAATTAGCTTAATGTATGAAAAAATCAATGCTAAGATAGGTAAATCGAATCCTGATTTCTTGAAAAATCTTGTTGAAACTGAAAAGAACATGCAACGTGAAGATTATGTGCCTAAGCGTAGACTGTTTATATCCCAACACTCATGCTAGAGAAATACATTTTAATGCTTGAGAATGAAGTGTTTAACAAACTTAGTTCTAGCATTACTGCAATAGATGAGGTATTTGATGAACCAATTTTTGATGTGAAACCAATTCTACCAACTTTACCTGCATGTCCAGATGATGTTTTCCGTGAAGACCTAGCACATGAACTAACTGTCTTCTTTAAGACAGATTCTCTAGGTTAAAATTCTTTAGATGAAAAAGTAGAACCTCAGAATGAACCGAACATTGAACCTTTGATAGATTTTGAAAGTCAACTTGATCCTTTGCATGATTATTACTTGCATTTGCCTGCTGTATGTGATTTGAATCGTACAGTAGCTCAACTTGAACAGGAGAATATTGACTTGCAACTTAAGTGCCAATCATTAGAACAAATGCTTGCTTTGTGTGATAAATTGCCTTCACCGCCTAAGAAAGAATGTACTTATGCTTTTAAGGAGGGTGAAGTGATAGTTTCTGCTGAAGAATTATGTCTTGAGATTAAAAGCTTAAAACAAAAGATAATTCAACTGAAACAGGCTAACACACTTAAGCAAACATCTAATGTTGCAACCAATGTGCTTGAATGTACTGGTGGGATTACTAAGAAGGGGAAGGGAACAACAACATCTAAGGATGTAAAACCCATTACTATACTTAAAAATCCTCTACGTTCTCAATTTGGCAATCATGGTTCGATAGTTGTTTCTACAACTCAGTATATTGTTAAAAAGTTTCATTCTCCAAATGGTTATGTGTTAACTGAAAAGATTCCTATGATTCCTATGACAAAAACTTCAAAAGCGAGTCTTTTAAAGAAATTAGTTAAGTCCACAACACACACAAGTTCTAAACCTGATTTAAGTGAGTATGATGCAAAAGAACGTACAATCAAATTGGAAATTCTGCAAAATCAGTCATCTCATGTGTCAACTGAAAAGTTTGGATGTCTAACTCACAAAGGTGTTTTTCGTGTCACAGGTCATAATTCAAACTTGAATTACAAATCTGTATGGGTTCCTAAGTCCACGACTAAGAAAGTAGCAACCAAACCAAATCAATCTGCTAGTCGGCCTAGGAAATCATCTCATGTTTTTTAATTTTCGTCTGTGAACAAAACATCTACTTGGAATAAATTGTGTGTTAAGACTTCTGATAACGATGTAAAGATTGATATTGCGTATGATGCTTCATGTAATGTGGTTTTAAATGAAGCTTTATTGTCTAAACTGCATGATGCTTTACGTGATTATTTCATCATTGATCCAAAGTTTGTTGTTAATCCAAAGTTTATTGCTGGTACTAACCGAAAAGGACCCAAGAAACTTTGGGTACCTAAACTCTAGGAAATTCACATTTACAGG
Source organism: Rutidosis leptorrhynchoides (assembly GCF_046630445.1). NCBI lineage: Eukaryota > Viridiplantae > Streptophyta > Magnoliopsida > Asterales > Asteraceae > Rutidosis > Rutidosis leptorrhynchoides. The sequence goes on from NC_092341.1 coordinate 171,446,807, forward strand.
GTTTCGACGTCTGTGTTTGGTATATCGATTCCGGTTGTTCTCGACACATGGCGGGCGATAAATCCTTGCTTGTCAACTTCATTGACAAATTCCTAGGAACGGTTACATTCGAAAACGATAAGATTGCAGCAATAACGGGTTACGGAGATTTTGTGCAAAATGGCATAACAATCAAACGAGTTTCATATGTTGAGGGTTTGGGGTGCAGTTTATTTAGTGTGAGCCAATTCTGTGATGGAGATCTCAAAGTTTTGTTTGAACATCGACAATGCTCGGTGCAATCCACCAAAGGGAATGATCTTCTTGTTGGTAAACGTTGTGCTTCACTATATACTATTGACCTCAATGATGCACCATCACATGCAACCATGTGTTTGGCCACTCGTTCTACCAAATAAAATTCAGGGTTATGGCATCATCGGATGTCACACCTGAATTACAAGGGTATCAATCGACTAGTCTCTAAAGATTTAGTTGATGGTATTCCAACCTTTCAATATGATAAGCATCATGTGTGTCCATCATGTGCGATGGGTAAGCTGAAACGGACCAATCATTCGCTTAAGCAAAACCCCAGCACTTCATCATCTTTGAAATTATTGCATATGGACTTATGTGGACCCATGCGTATTTCTAGCCTCGGTGGCAAGAAACATGTACTTGTCATTGTTGATGACTATACCCGGTTTACATGGATTTTTCTTTTGCGAACTAAGTCAGACACCCCCGCCATTATCATTGAGTTCATTAAAAAGATTCAATGCTCTTTTAACAAACATGTTAAGAGCATCAGAACTGATAATGGGACGGAATTTAAGAATGACCCGCTTGATAGTTATTTGAAAGACCAAGGCATTGAACATCAGTTCTCTGCTGCTCGGACCCCCCAACAAAATGGAGTAGTCGAACGACGTAATCGTACGTTGTGCGAAGCAGCACGAACGATGCTTGGCTACTCCAATTTACCTCCAAAAATGTGGGGGGAGGCCATTTCAACTGCATGCTTTATCCCAAAATCGTTGTATTGTAAACAAACGTTTTGATAAAACTCCATATGAGTTATTATATGGTAGACGCCCGAATGTCGAATATTTCCGTGTTTTTGGTTGTATATGCTATGTGCTTAACGATTTTGACAGCCTCGGAAAGTTTGATCCTCATGGTGATCAGGCCATATTTCTTTGTTATTCCTCGAACAAAGTTGCTTATCGTGTTTATCATAAGCGGACAAAGATGATTAAAGAGAGCATTAATGTCAAGTTCGATGAATTTTCGGGAATGGCTTTTGAACAACTCAGTTCAAAACCCGATCCTAACCTGGCTACTACTTCTTCCGCGCAAAACTCAATTTTCCCGAAGAAGGGTGTTCCTACGGTTACATCAAAGGAACTAGATATCTTGTTTGATAGTCTTTATACTCCTCAACGGGATTCAAATGTTCAAGCCGTACCGGTTACACCATCACAGTCAACTACTGTGGAGACTCTTCAAAGTCTTTTTGATGAAGATTCAACGCCAACTGATTCACCTGTTGCTTCTTCATCCTCCCTCCAACCTCCTGTTACTGATAATCTTGAACAAGATCAAGATTTATCATTTGATACAACTCCAGCTGTTTCTCTAGATACTCTATTGAATCCATTAGATAATGTTACATCAGATCAAGCAGATCAAGGCTCAACGTCAACAACGGTTGATGTTCCGATGGATACAATTGATGTTCAACCTCTTCCCCACACCCGATGGACTAAAAGTCATCCAATAGATCTTATTATTGGTGACGCATTTGCTCCAGTTTCAACTCAAAGGGCTACTCAGAATATGTGTCTATTCACAGCCTTTCTTAGTAAGATTGAACCAACAACGGTTGCTCAAGCTTTACTAGATCCATATTGGGTAGTTGAAATGCAAGACGAGATCAATCAATTTGAACGATTGAAAGTATGGCGATTAGTTCCAAGACCAACAGGTCAACGACCAATAGGGGTTAAGTGGATTTTCAAGAACAAGAAGGATTCTGATGGAATTGTGGTTCGAAATAAGGCACGTCTTGTGGCCAAAGGATATCCACAACAAGAGGGCATTGATTATGATGAAACGTTTGCTCCAGTTGTTAGGATTAAGGCTATTCGTCTTTTCCTTGCATTTGCTTCTCATATGAAGTTTACGGTGTTTCAAATGGATGTAAAAACTGCTTTTCTAAATGGTTATCTTCAAGAGGAAGTCTATGTTGATTAACCAGAAGGCTTTGTCGATCCCATTCATCCAAACCACGTTTACTACTTCGAGAAAGCTTTATACGGTCTGAAGCAAGCACCGCGTGCATGGTACGAGACCTTAACAAAGTATTTTCTGGACAATGACTTCTCTCGTGGAATGATTGATACAACGCTATTCATCCGTAAAAACCACGGTCACATTCTCTTGGTTCAAATTTACGTTGATGATATTATTTTTAGTTCCACGTCCTCGGCCTTATGCAAAGAATTTGGTGACCTTATGGCCAGCAAATTCGAAATGAGCATGCTTGACCAGTTAACTTTCTTTTTGGGGTTACAAGAAAAACAATTACCAAATGGGATTTTTATCAATCAAACAAAGTATATCAATGATATGCTAAAACGTTTTAAAATGACTGCTTTAAAACCAATGACAACCCCAATGAGGACTTTACTGGATCATGATACTAATGGGAAACCCTTTGATATTACGCTTTATCGAAGCATGGTTGGTTCTTTAATGTATCTGACTGCAAGTCGACCAGACATTACACTTGCCGTAACTGTCTGTGCTCGCTTTCAGTCCAACCCTAAGAAATCTCTCTCCAAAGCGGTTGTTAGGATTTTTCCATACCTTAAAGGTACACCTAACCTTGGGATCTGGTATCCTCATGGATCCGATTTCAATCTCACTGCTTATACTGATGCGGATCATGGTGGTTGCCATGTTGATAGAAAGAGCACATCTGGATCAATTCAGATGTTGGGGAATAGGCTAGTTGGTTGGTCATCCAAAAAGCAGAACTGTGTGTCTTTATCAACAGCTGAGTCTGAGTACATTGCTGCAGCTCACTGTTGTTCACAAGTTTTGTGGATGCAAACTCAACTCTTGGACCATGGCTTTAAGATTTCTAAGACCCCGATCTATTGTGATTCACAAAGTGCTATTGCAATAACAAGCAACCCGGTTCAGCATTCTAAACCTAAACACATAGATATTCGTTATCATTTCATTAAGGACCATGTAGAGAAAGGGGATGTAGAGTTATACTTTGTGCCTACTAAAGTGCAATTAGCTGACATGTTCACTAAACCTTTAGATGAACTTAGGCTAAAATTCTTGATCAAAGAGATTGGCATGGTAGAGTATAGTGCTTGATATTCCTTAGCTCTGTTAGGACTTATTTTTGGGATCTTGTGTTTAGGGGGAGTAGATACTTTCTAGGGGGAGCAACTAAGTTTCAGTGCTTTAGATAATTTTTCTTTAAGGGACTGCCTTTACATTAATGATAACTTCCTAGATATATTTGTTCAATGGTTACGCAAGGGGGAGGTAACTCATTGATATCCTATTTCAAGGGGGAGTTAATTCATTTTCTTGGGAACATAATCAAAATGCTGATTTACTTTCTTGTATATCACATTTTGAGGGGGAGAAAAAGGGAGAAAATGAGAAAATTATTCAAAAATATTGATTTTCAAAAGTGAACTCAAAATTTCTTTGTTTTTATCTGAAATAATTCACTATGGCTTGTATACATCTCAGTATGCAACCCGTGTCAACAATTGGTATCACTGAAGATTTGTACTTTGTATAAAACTCAAAGTTCTTTTAAGTACAAATCTTATTTTGAAAAATTCATAAAAATTGGAAAAGATAAAAAAAAATATTTAAATTTTACTGAATAAATGCTATTTTTAGCATTTTACCGAGTCTGACAACCAACAGTACAGATTCGGTAAGTTCAAAGTTTTCAAAAATTATCTCAGAATTGTTTTTCATGAAAAGATTGAAATGGATTTCAAGAGGAAAAATCAATTTGTCAAGATTTGGAGTTAAATTGTTAAAGTTTTAAAAAATTGGACTGTATTCGGTATATTAGGCCCATTCTGTAAAGTCCATTCGGTATTTTACCTTCGGTATCTATAAAAGGAGAGTCAAAGTCAAACATTACTCTCTTACTATTATTAATTACCTACCGAGTCTGCTGATTATACCGAATCTGCCTAATTCTACCGAGTCCGTCATTCTGTTTCTTCAAATTCTTAGTAATTATTCATTTTAATCAATGTTTAAGATATATAATTGTAGATCTGAGATAATTAAGTTTTTATCAACCAGAAAAGATCAAAAATAACTGGATTATGACCTTTAATTTTTGAAATCTTGTTGATTATACCGAGTCTGAGTCGATTTCAATTAATCTTTGATTAAACTCAATTGATTTGGAAAATCAACATGAAATCTTGTCTAATCTGAGTTAAATTGACTGATCTATCATTTGACCGAGCCTGATTACATGTTTAATTGCTTATTTGATGAATTCTGTATCTACCGAATATGTTCTTATCCTGATACCGAGTTTGTTCATACAATTAACATGTTAATATGCTTGTAATTGAATGGTTAATTGATCATGGTTGTGAAATTACATGATATGTGATAGAATATGCATGTTTGAGTGACTTTCTGTTAATTGTTGAAGATACCGAATCTGGTTTTCTTTCTTGATACCGAGTCTGAAATTTGGTACCTTGAAATTTTCTGATTTTTATCTTCAAACACTTAACATGTTTATTCTATATCTTTCTGATATGAAAACTCAAGCTTATTTGGTTACAGAATCTAAAGTTTTCATAAATACCGAATCTGCTTGAATTGTGCTGAAAATTGACTAAGTGTTGTTCTGATTCCTTGTGTTATATAATTGACTTTGCATGATGATTTTGTACTAAGATGAATATCATATGAATGTCATGGTTGTCAATTATTTGTTCATATTTGGAATAAATGATTTTTATATCTTAGAAAAGTCATAAAAATTATAAAATTTGAAAAATATAAAAAGGATTTCAAAGGAAATAAGAATAGAGAAATGTGCTTTATGATAACATTTTGTGGTCTTCTATTTCTTATGTATACAGCTAAATGGCGAATAATCACTTTATCAATTCTGAAACCAATATTCCCTGCAATTATTGGACTGCAATTCTAGAGAGGCATACTTTATGGCCTGCTCTGAGCTCCACAGTTAGTGTGCCAGAAACAGACTTGGATATTCTTAATAGATCAATCAGATTTGTGGAGGCCACACAACCAAATGCTACTAATCCACAGGGTGAACCAGCCAGATTTGAATTTAGGCTGAAGGGAGTACAAGGATTCAGGAGTATCACAAAAGCAGACTTCAGGAGGATATTCAGACTTCCTCTTGTACAGAATGCTCTTGCTTTTCCTGCCATACAGCAGATGATGTCTTCAATCTTTTCTCTTGGATATGTTGGAGCAACTAATGTTCCACCTGCTAAGTTTCAAAAGAAGTATCTGCACTCCAGGTGGTATGTGATATTCGCAATCATCAACAGATGCTTGTTGATGACAAGAAGTGGATCTGATAGCTTAACTGTGCCGATGTTCAAACTTTTCTACTCATTCGCAAGAGTAGAGAATCCTGATTATGCAGAACTTATATGGGATTTGGTTCATGCACAGGTTGAAAAGCCAAGGGGTGCTTATATCCTTTGTGAAAGGTTTTTCTGTATCTTTATCCATGATGCTATAAATGCTTGTAGAAATGCAAATATATTTGTACCAGGTACACATGGATTACAGATGAAAAGGTTTGGAGAGCTGAAGATGAACACCCCTATGGTGTCTGATAATCAATTCACTTCGCCAATTCTAAATTGGCTAGTGAGGCTAGGTGAACCCCAAGAACAAGTTGAACCTGCTGTACAACAAGAACAAGTTGAACCTGCCATGGTTCCAGCCCCAGAGGTTGTAGATGAACCTGTAGTTCAACCACCCGGGCCAGCTAATCCTCCACTTAGGGTAAACCTCAAACAATCTAGGGTAGCACACCAAGCTCAACCCGTGAGGATCAGGGAACCTAGTTCAACTAGGATTGAACCAACCCTTTCCACAACACCCGAAGTAAGCAGTGACACTTCAGCAATAGCATCTGAATCATCTCCTGAACATTCTCCTAAGAGAACTCGATACATGCCTGATGAGATGATTCAGACTCCGCCAACCCAACGAGTAACTAGATCTAGGACTTCGACACCCATCGTCTGCCAAACAGTTACTCCAACCATTGGTGATAAGGACTAAGACCTAGAGCCAATTAGGTCACCTTCACCCATCTCCGTATCACATCCAAGAATAACAGTAAGCCCTAGACTAAATGAAGTGCAAGCTTCGGTAGGCAAGAGATCTAAAGAACGGATGGTAAAAAGACCACTAAGCTCATCCAATCTAAACAGGACTTAAGAATAAATCCCACAAAGCAAGATGCTTCGGCATCTAAGGAAGTAAAGTCTTCCTCTGCAGTAAAGTCTGCGTTGACTCAATCGATTGAGGACACTCAATCATTGAAGTCCAGAACGGCCGAAGGGGAGCCGAAAAATCTTGAAAAGGCACCCTGCGTATCGGCTGGAAATCCTCCTGTGCCTCAACGTACAACAGGGTCTCGAGGTCCGGCTTATCTTGATGAGGAAGATCTGCCGCGTCCCATGGAAACGAGTCAACATGACAATCCTTCGGGATATTTATCAGACTTCTAGCAGACTGTTCCCTTGGTTCATGAAAGTGATCCATTGGTTCAAACCACTTCTCTTCCAGATTCTGAATCTCAGGGTTGGAGGAAGAGTCTTTAACTGAAAGAGATGTGCCACCTCATGGTATATCAATGATTTCAGGAGTCAGGGATAGCAATATCTCTGAGAGAACTAAACAGACGGGTAGTTCTACTACTCTGTCAGAGTCCCATGAGACCAAAGTCATGGAGGCGGATGCTTCGAAAGAAACTTCACCGGTGACAACTCCGGTTGTTACCCAACCTCCATCAGAATGGGATATCACGAATCTGACTAGTAGTATGTATAGCCCTACATATACGAATAATACCGCACAATCATCCTTACCTGCCCTCACGGCAACTCAAACACTTCCACCAACATCGCCTTCAACAGTTGCTGCTGATGCTGCTTTTGTTCATGGTTACACTGTTGTTTCACCAACTAGGTCACCTTCTCGAAGTTCAAATAGATATGGATTACAGTATCTCTCTGACAATGAGGTGGAGGAGCTCTATCTTGCTGAGTTTGCTAAACGAACTGATCTTGATGAAGTTCCGAAACTATGATGATTTATCTTGAGCAAGCAAGGATAGTGTATCCTTTATCTCCATGCAAGTCACCTGGACCAATTTACATCCCTGATCATGATGATTTGGATCCCGACAATCTTCATGAGGGGGAGAATAGACAAGGTGGTTATCGGTCTAATGTTTTTCAAAGATTAACGTATGAAGCTGGTACATCTAGTCAAAAGAAGGATAAAGATGTTGTTGATATATCTGATTCCAGTGATGAAATTGAAAAAATTCAGTGTGAAAGTTTTCTAGATGAATCGGAAATTCAGAGAGAGGGTGACTCAGGGATGTTAATGATTATGGATTCAGCTGATCAATCAGAGAAAAAGTTAACTCAAGAGGACAATCAAAACTTTGACAACATTGAAGATATTTTGAAGGGGTCATCGAGTGTCGCCAATGAATTCAATGATCATCAATTTGTTAATTTGACATCTCCAACTTACGAATTTGGAATACACTTCGAAAAGGAGATTTTCTCTAATGGCAAAGAAGATACCACGACTCCTCCCGATTTGAATGTTCCTTTTCAAATTGCAGAGATTGTTATTGAACGTGATGCTAATTACCAGCTGAGTGAGGATGAAGAGAAAGATATTTTTCGTTCACCATTCATTGAACAACAAGTATATAGAATTTATGGTGATTCTGATCTCGTCCTTTCTGCATCAATGAGTGTTCTGGGTGCATGGAAATATCATAAGAAACCAGAATATCTCAAAGCTTATCTGAGTGTTCGTGACAAATTCAAATTGAAGAATGAAGAGAAACTTCAAATTCAGCGGAGTTCAGAGATTAAAATCATAAATAAGGTTTTGATGATTAATAAGGATGGAGTGAACATGCCATTGTTTCAAGTTACAAGAATGGATGATGAGGATTACCAATTCTCAAAAGCGGATTTTGATAAACTGAAGATGGATGACATTATTTTCATTTACAACTATCTGATTAACTTGAATGAATCTGCAACAATTTATCATGCTACTGCAATGAAGGCAGTCTATAGATTTATTCTTGATTCGATGAGATGGATGTCAGTTCATGATTTTCAGTTGGGATTGGAATCTGGACATTAAAAGCTCGGAATCAAACCACCAAATCAAGTGATTGAAGAGCTAAGATACATGTCCTTACTTGAAGTGAGCGACTGTCCATATGGGTTTGCATTTGTCAATTCTCAATATACAAAGATCTTCATCAGAGTCTCAGATTTTAGAAGATACTCAGACGGAACGTTGATGTATGCTTTCAAGTACATGAGATGGAGATTGATCAATAACTGCTATTCAACTGAAGATATTGAGATTGTCAAATACATTCTCACAAGATTAAAAAGTCATCTCAAAACAAGAGTGAACATACGAAGATATGAGAATCTTAAGGGTTTCAAATCTAAAGTTCACTTCAGAGGAACAAAGTTCCTTTAGATGTTTTAAATATGATTATGTTGTAAAGTTCACATTTAACACTAAGGGAGAGATTGTTAGGACCCCGAAGTTGTATAGTGTTAATGTGAAATAAGCTTAAATGAAGGTTCCTTAGAAGAGGGCTATATAAGGAACCTAAGTAGTCCTAATTAGATAGCCATTGCATTGTAACCGAGTTCTAGAAGCTGTGAAATGTAATTTTACCGATTCTCTCTAATACCGAGTCTCATTCTTACATACCGAATCTCTCTTTATCTTATCATTTCTCTCAATCTCAACATGATCTGACCTATCACTTGGGTTGGCATACAATAGCGGAAGCATTTTTAATATTCACCTGAGAATAAACATGCTTAAAACGTCAACAAAAATGTTGTTGAGTCATAGGTTTAATTTCTATATAATAATCATAACATTTAATAAGCCACAAGATTTCATTTAATTAAACGCGCAGGATCATTACAACTGCAAAAATCATTCATACGATGAGTCGCCTGGTAACCGACCTTAACATAGAGCGCTTAAGATATCTGGCATCATACATTCCACTATTCAAATGTATGACAAGAACCCTTCGAAGTACTAAAGCATTTCCACTATTCGAAAATGGAGGTGGTTGGTGCCCGTAGATCTACCTTTAGGGTCAATTAGTGCTTTTCACTAATTCTTAGGTTACCAAGCATAATAATAATAAGTACAGATATTCGGTATAACAAAACAATCGTAGAATGTAGTTCCATGAACTTGTGCTTATTTTGTAAAACATTTATAAATTTTGCATGTATTCTCATCCTAAAATAATTTAGATAGTAAAAATGGGACTATAACTCACTTGTGATGATTTCCGAATAGATGGTGGTAAGACTTGGCCTTTGACAAATTCACGAACCTAATAATAATATTCTTGTGTCAAGATATATATATAATTAATATTCCATACTTATGATACTTTTGATAATTTTAATTGTCCATTGTTAGTAGTCCAACGTTCGTAGTCCAATAGTCCAATAGTCTAACAGTATAAATATATATATATATAAATATAAATGCGTATATTGTGTTAGAATTCACTAACACTATAATATATTTTCTTAATATAATAAGACACATAATATGTATATTGTCAGAAGCAATCCGCGGCCCATTGTATACATGTCTTAGGCTCGATCACAACTCAAAGTATATAATATTTTGGAATCCACTTCGACCCACAGCTAACTCGAGATTACTGCCAATGGTGTCTAATAATTCGTTCCAACAATATATAGAAGAAGTCAAAATGATATGTCAAAACTTTGTATACGAATCCACGGTGATCAAGTCATATATATATATATATATATATATATATATATATATATATATATATATATATATATATATATATATATATATATATGGTGCCTTACGATCTTTATTAAGACTATAATATATTGTCGTAGAACTTAATCACGACTATTATAAATTTTATTTCCATAAGTTCGGGAACAAGACATGTATAAATACATGTAGGATACAAGGTAAGTTAGCTAGGATAAGGTTAGCATCCATTTTTATAAATCATGTCCGTAGCTAAAAATTAAGAAAAATATCCAATTTTGTTTTACCCATAATTTCTTCGTTACAAATCCGTTTTGAGTGATTCGAGTTGCCATGGTTTCGTATCGAACTCAACATTATTAATCTTAACAGAAAAAGTATAGGTTTATAGTCGAAAATACAGCTTAGGTGTCAAATAAGAGAAGATAGTCATATCCATCGTAAGTACGACATCTTGATGACCCTTTTGAAAAACATACTTCCACTTAGAGTTTAACCATGGATTTTGGATATATTTCATACCCATATAAAATAAGATTTTTTACCAAAGGAAATCTTTTAATTCAAAGTTTAAGATAGGTTTTTAAAATTAAACCCAAAACAGCCCCCGTTCGACTAAGACGGCGTATATTCGATTTTAAGTTGTTCTTCGTGTTTACAAGTTTTATATCCTTATGTTAGCTTGACATACTGTCATAATACATGTGTTGAAGTGTTTTAAAAGTCAAGTTAGAAGGATTAAGTTTATTTTCAAACAAGTTTAGAAATAATCTAAACTATATTCTTGTTGTTATTAGTTATAACTCAAAATAAGATAGCTATATGAATATAAATCGAATAAGATTATGAATAAGGTTACTACCTCAAATCAAATGAGTAAAGTTTCTAGAGAAATAAGGATAATATCTTGAGTTCAAAGATACCCTTGATGGCTTGGAATTCTTGAAGTGTTCTTGATCAAGCTTTGTTATGATGATTATAACTTGGATTATGAGACCAATACTTGCTGAATTGAATGGAGGTTTGAGAGAGTGTTTGAGTGTGTGTTTAGAGAGTAAAATGATGTAGTTAATTGGAATGAAATGGATGGTTATTTATCCTACATGTTGGCATCAAAATGGGGGCAACAACATGGCTCCATGGTTTGTAATTTTATGCATTTAGTCATACTAGTTTCCAAGCCATGGTTCCCACAAGTCTACATCATGTTTATACATGTCTCACAACTGATTGAGGGCTGCTAAGATCAATGATTTAGTATGTATATACCCATAGTAAATACGTATAGAAGCTAGGTATGATACGGGTATAAATACCGTATGAATACGAATAGGATTCTTGATAAAATTGAATGAGAAAATGAGTATAGCTATCTTTATTGAGTATAAATATATTGATACATATTAATACAATACATATACATACATTTTAATTTAGAAGTTATTACAACATTAATCGTTATATATATGTATATAGTCTTGAAGTCTTTAAGTTAGTAATCTCATTTTATGTATATAACCAATTGTTATTATATATAATGAGATACTTAAATATTATTTTAACAAATCATAAGTGTATATATATATATATATATATATATATATATATATATATATATATATATATATATATATCCATATATACATCATTATATAATTATTTCAATTTATGACGTTCGTGAATCGTCAGACAGACTGGGTGGCCAAACGTTTGTATAAAATTCATTGCAAATAACCAATTCGTAATGAGTTTGATTGCTTAACATGTTGGAAACATTAATTATGTAAATATTAATCTTCAATATATTAGCGGAAAAATCCGGGTCATTACAACTTTGTAGTTTTCTTGATACATCTTGCACACTTTGGTCAAATTTACACCAAATTTACACTTAAAACTGTCGCGATTAAACCCAAGATCATAACTTTTTGAGCAATTTGGAAACGAAAACCGAGTAAAACGAGGTAGATATTGCGTGAGAAACATAGCGTGGATGAGAAATATCAAACCCCCTACATTTGAACCTTGCTTTTCCTCAAGCAAGCATAACAATAAACATGACTTTGAGATAAATGGAAATCAATGACTAAAGCCAAAGTGCAAAAGTTGGGCAACAATGGATACCTTCATGAATGTGCACTTTGATGGCTAGAATGATCTCCAAATGCTTGCATTTGCTAAGGACCAAGCATAACCTCATCTCCTCTTCTTCTCCTTCTACTTCTTCCACAAACTAGTAAAAACTTCAACTCAATGATTCAAACAACTTCATTTTATCAATTCATCAAATGGGGCAATGGTGGGGGTGTCAATTCTTGACCAAATCTTCAATTGAACCTCAAAAGACACACCACTCCTCCAAATCAAGCTCTAAATCTTCAAACATCCTCTAATCAATCAAATTCAAGACAAGGCTAGACATCTACACATCTTCATACATCTTCAAAAACAAGCGATCAAACAACAAGTGAAAGGACCCGTCCTAATCCATCCGGACGAAGTCCATATCGATTATAAACGATTCACAACAGTTGATTACATCGCGAGGTACTTGACCTCTATATGTTACGTTTTACAAACATTGCATTCGTTTTTGAAAAGACAATCTTTCATTACCTCGAAAGTTGACGTCATGCATACCATTTCATAATATATCTAATTATAATTGACTTAATAATAATCTTGATGAACTCAACGACTCGAATGCAACGTCTTTTAAAATATGCCATTATTGACTCCAAGTAGTATCCTTAAAATGAGCAAATGCACAGCGGAAGACTTCTTTCATACCTGAGAATAAACATGCTTTCAAGTGTCAACCAAAAGGTTGGTGAGTTCATTAGTTTATCATAAATAATCATTTCATAATTTTAATAGACCACAAGATTTCATATTTCCATTTCTCATAAACATACGTCCCATGCATAGAGACAAAAATATTATTCATATGGATTGAACACCTGGTAACCGACATTCACAATATGCATATAAGAATATCCCCATCATTCCGGGATCCTCCTTCGGACATGATATAAATTTCGAAGTACTAAAGCATCCAGTACTTTGGATGGGGCTTGTTGGGCCCGATAGATCTATCTTTAGAGTTCGCGTCAATTAGGGTGTCTGTTCCCTAATTCTTAGATTACCAGACTTAATAAAAAGGGGCATATTCGATTTCGATCATTCAACCATATAATGTAGTTTCAATTACTTGTGTCTATTTTGTAAAACAGTTATAAAAACAGAGCATGTATTCTCAGTCCCAAAAATATATATTGCGAAAGCATTTAAAAAAAAAGGGAATAATGAAACTCACAATACTGTATTTTGTAGTAAAAATACATATGACGGCATTGAACAACTGAACAATGCAGGGTTGGCCTCAGATTCACGAACCTATATCATTTATATATATATATTAACACACATAATTGTAATCGAATAAATTTATATATTATAATTTAAATTATATATCTCTTATATTTAGTTTGTATATTTATTATTTAAAATAAATTATATTTATATAGTTTCATATATATAAGTGATTATTATTATATTGAAAGTCAATAATTTGTTATATATAAATATTTATATAATTAATGTTAATATGTTTATTCTATAATTTTATATAATACTAATATATTATGTATCAAATATATTTCTATGTATCTAATATTTATTTTTATTAAATAATGTTATTAATAATAATAATAAAAGTCATGTTAATGATAATAATAATAATAATAATAATAATAATAATAATAATAATAATAATAATAATAATAATAATAATAATAATTAGAAAACTACCTCAGAAAGCTTAAAAGGAATAACATGCCAGAGTCGGGATCGAACCCGCGACCTCTTGTTCAACACAAGCATCCCTAACCACTAATCCGCTGCTTCAATTTTTGTTATAATTTGACCGCGTAATTATTTAACATGTAAGTAACTTGTTTCATCATCTTCCTCATAGTATTCGGCCCAACACAAGATTCAAATGGATCTCGGCCCAAAAACAAATACGGCCCAGCTAAGCAGTCCATTTAATGATGATAAGAAGCCCAACATATAAAACCAATTTAGTTTTAAAACAACCGATGTCCAAATATAAAAAAAAAATACGGTTCGTTTCCTTTATTTGTTAATTTGGCGTAGCAACCCTACCACTTAAACCTAATTATTTGGATCATTATCACTTTTCATTATGATCGTTATCATCATACTTTAACGAATCCTTATCCTCTCTGTACATTAACACCGATGTCATTATTCATCGTCAACATGATCATGTATCATGATCATCCTCCTCTTCAGCGTACATCATCACTTCTTGTTAACAAGAAACAAACGCAGGAGTTTATAGGCTTCAATCGAACAGATAGAACAACAACAAAAATATAGAAAGTCGAGTAGCAATAGTGAAAGAAAAAAAAATATATAGTTGCAGCAATGGAACACGATGAAGGGTGGCTGTTTTTCTCATTTGTTTTAAGTAGACCGAACAATATACAGTAATAGTGGTGGCTTTTGGTGGTTGAAAGAAAACAGAAAATATGACCGAAGAAAAAAAAAATAGGTTTTTGGTTTTTCTGGTTTTGCTCGTTAGCTACAGAAAGAAGAAATAACGTGGCAGTCCAATAATAAGAAGGTATGCAGTTCATTTACCAAGTCCAACCCAAGTTCAATTAAAATAAGAGATTTACGTTCTGAGATTTTAGAATCCAAAGAAATCGCCTAAAATGAAGGAGTCACATTAAATAAGAATTATAAGGCTGCAAGTGGAGGAAAAAGGTACTTTATATGGCCGACAATATTTCTTGTTCTTTTATGAAAAATTGACAGGAACAATATAATATGTCGCAGTAATCGAATAATCAAATGGGTATTTGATTATCTATTTGTTGAGTGATTGATCACAGAATAAGGAAAATAATATGGCAGAAATTCGAATAATCACCAGGATGATTCTTGTTGGGTTCTTGTTCGGGAAAAATCAAGGAATAAAAGAAGAAGGCGTTAGCTTGCTGTATTATCCAGTTATGATAATGGAGTACGTTCATTGTTATCATCCAACAGTAACACCACATCATAATCGACTTTCCCCTTTTCAAACGCATGGAATCAACTTGATGTAAATATGGTAATTTTTCTTTCCATAATGAGTTGTATGAGGTGTTCGGTGGGTGTAGCTCGAATCAAAACAGAAATATGCAGCTGTTGTAGCAGCAGTAGAAGGTTTGAGCAGGTGAAAGGTGGAGATTGGTGGTAGTTCTCGAAAGTGATCATAGTGTTAGTGATGATTTGAAGATGAGAGAGAGATATATAGTTGAAGATGTTGAGAGTGGTTTGATTGTGGTGGTCGACGGTGGATCATGTGGATGGTGATCGTTGGTGGTTGTTGTGGGTTTCCAAGAGTGTGGTGATGGTGAGGTAGAAGATGAGGAGTTTAATGTGTGTGTGTAGTATCCTGATGTATCATGCATATTTTTAATTACATATCATACATAGAGAATAAGAGATGTAGTGAATGGGCACAACAAAATATCACAAGAGTAATAATACTTCATTCTCTACCGACACTTCCTTTTAACTTCTATTGTTTGACATGGAATCTCAAACCACAGAAATCAAGAAAATAAGAGTTGAAGTTGATAGTTAACAGATCATTCGAATTTTATTATATTTAATATTAAATAATAATAATAATAATATTGATATTAATAATAAAGATTATCACTAATAATGTTATTAATACTAATAACAATTTTATATAACAAATTAATATTAATACATAATTATTTACAAAAATTTAAATATTACTAATTTCTATATATAATATTTATAAAGTATTTATATTAAAATATTCGTATATATAATTATGTAACAAGTTTTAGTTACCTTAAGTTATCTTTCATAACAACTAAATATAATAATTCAAATTATATTTCGAATTAACATCTATATATATATATATATGTATCTATTTATAAATAGTTGTTCGTGAATCGTCGGAAATAGTCAAAGGTTAACTGAATGTACGAAAATAGTTCAAAAATTTAGAGACTCAATATTACAGACTTTTGCTTATCGTATTTAAATCATATAAAGATTAAGTTTAAATTTGGTCGGAAATTCCCGGGTCATCACAGTACCTACCCGTTAAAGAAATTTCGTCCCGAAATTTGAGTGAGGTGGTCATGGCTAACAATAAAAAATGTTTTCATGACGAATATGAGTTGATAAATTGAGTTTTCATCATTACAAAATAATACAGATAAAATAAATTAATTATTCGAAGAGCACGATTGAAACTATCATGAGAGAGGTCCCAACGGGGAGCGTCCACCTTTGCCCAAAAACTTGCCCAAATTTTTAGCCGTTAGTAAAAAAAATTCCAACGGCTATCCCAACGGTCACTTTTACACTATAAAAACACCAACCATATACTTCATTTTATACACTCAAACATATATTTCTTTTATATTTCCACCTTTCTAGAAATCAAAATCAAACACTCCCAACTGCAAAATGTTAACACTTCCCCCAATGATTGTTTCATTCGATGTTCATTACGGAGGTGATTTCCGTAATCAAATGAAGGAATATAAGTGGGGAGACAGTATTTCGTTTGAAGATATCGACATTCGTGACGTTGGTCTACAAGACTTACTATCCTTTCTGAAGGAAAAAGTTCCGGGTGAATTCACGTCTGTGTTCTTTTATAAAGACGATTATGATGCGGATTGTAGGGCAAGTTTTCTGTGTACCGATGATCAATGGTACTTTATAAAAGATACCATTGAAGATCGCGGTAAACGCATTTCTTTGTATGCGGTTCTTGAAGATGAAGAGACGTTGGGTTATCGTTACCTCGATGAATCAGCTGAAGCAACAGTTGAGGCATCAAGAGAAATACCGATGTCTCAGAGTACCTCACGGATGGTGGAATGACTGGTGAACGCTACTTTGCAGATGACAATTGACGACGACGAGTAGTTTGATTGTAATCTTTTAATTTTTAATTGTCGTGATGTTTTAATTTTTAATTATTGTAATTTCAGTGTTGTTGTCGAGTTTTATATTTTCCTTCATGTTTCGGAGCTCTTCGTCTTTTTAATCTCCTTTCGATCTCTAGTAAAATGAGTAATGGTCTAGAATTTGTAAGTATGGAGTTTCGAATGAATTTTATGTTATAATCAAGAAAGAACGTAATAGCACGATTTGATTCGTCAAATTACCAGATTCATTGAGAATAGAGCTATCAAGAATATACTTTCTTGATATGTTCAGAAGTTAATTAAAATGAAAGAGTTATGTAACATGACACATGATGGTGGTATGATCTACTGTGAACCATCATGTCCCATTAGAACTCAGCATGATTTTACTGTAATATAATCACGTTGATCAAGTGTCATTATATTATACTAACTCATGCATCAGTTCCCAACACTACTTCAAAAACATTCATATTTTAAGCTCAAAAGTTTACAGAATATAGAAACTAACAGTTTCTATATGATGTAACACTAATATCAGGAAGAGATTAATAATTTCAGATAAGAATAGTTATGAAAATATCTTCAGAAATATGGAGAATATTTATAATGAAAGATACGATAATATCTTGGAATTTCTAATATCGATGGATGATGAAGAAGATTTATCCGTAAGGGTTTAGATTCGGAAGCAAGGTATTCGCTAAAGACTTCATCAGAAACAGAATCATTTGGATTCTTTGAAGTCAAACTTATTCTTTGTGATTTGTCCACGGCTTTCTTCATAGTTTCGCATAATCTGCTTTTCGGTACTAAATTTTCTTTTGAACGTTTCCAATATAATGTTACACAGGAAGCACGAAGAGGTATATAATTTCGGACAAGAATATTTATGAAAATATCCTCAGAAATATCGAAGATATTTATGATGATATTTTGGAATTTCTAACTTCGATGGTTGATGAAGAAAGATTTTTCGCAAGATTTTAACGTAACTTCGGAGCAAGATATTCTCTAAAGATTTCTTCGGATCCAGAATTACCTGGTTTCTTTGAATATATGGTATGGTCCTTGTATTTGGCCTTGGTCTTCTTCATGGTTTGCTCAATCTGTTTTTCAGTACCAAATTTTCTATCGAGTGTTCCTAACACTCCCTTCTTTATCATCAAACTTTTGACCGTTTAGATCATCTACAATTTTTCTGTTTCCTCTGCATTTAATGCTACGATATCTGAATCATCGGTTATCAATCTGAGGTAGTTTCAGGAGGGTTGTGTTTTTAGATGATTAAGCGCTGATGGTAATATGGTGGAATGTAAAAGGTTTCCCGGTAACAATAAAAGAGCACGCATATATATCAAGATTATAATAAGGTTGTTTCGAACGAAAGTCGAAGTTGATTTGCTGGAGCTGTGACATAATTGACTAGTTTGGAAAGGGATTGCAAAGCTACTTTCGGTAATAACAACGCCAAAAGAGTTAACACAGATACGTGTTTAAACGTTTGCTCAGGTTCCGAGTATTTTTCAGGTGCATAGCTATATGCATCATTCTTTCTTCTTGTAAATAACGTGTGGTTGAATCATCCTCTCGATTGAGGTGTTTTCAAGAATAATGAAAGCTTTGAACGCAAATTGTAATCGTCAAAATACAATTGAAGTTTAGAATGAAATCAAGTGGCAAACTTGAAGAATTGTTTAGTTTCATATGTTATAAACAATATTTTAATTCATTTTTATTTGTCCAATCTTATTAGTCCACAGTCGATAGGCCACAGTTAACAGTCCATTAATTCATATATTGTTTAATATATAATATTCGAATTAATTAATATGTATCGTGACCCGTATTTGTCTCAGACTCGATCACAACTCAAAGTATATATATTATTATAGAATCAGCCTCAACCCTGTATAGAGAACTCGATCATTACTGCATATAGAGTGTCTATGGTGATTCCAAATAATATATATAGATGCGTCGATATGATATGTCAAAACCTTGTATACGTGTCCCGATATTTAAAGTGCGTGAAATAAATAACAGAAATTAAATAATGATAAATAAAGTGCGTAAAGTAAATAACAGAAATTAAATAACAATAAATAAAATTGCGAGAATTAAATTGCGATAAAATAAATGCGATAAATAGAATGTAATCAGTTAGCTAGGAACAGTTAGCTGGAACAGTTAGCGTGGTTTATTAACAAAATTTCATATTGTTAATTAGTCTGTTTCTAATCAATTTTTATTGTGTCCATTATTTCTTCATTATACCACTTGTTGGATTCTGATAAGTAAAAATCCAAATATGTATTTGAATGAAAATGGTTATTCTGCGGTGAACGGATACGTATATCAGTGGTTGTAAGTATGATAGTAAATGACTGTTAAATCAGCTTTGAAGAATGTACAATGTAATTTATTAATGTGAAATCTAAATATTCCTCGGGTATTACCTACCCGTTAAAATATTTTCACCATTAATAGTTTGTACAAAAAGAATTTTTAATTACAATCTTTATGAAAACATATATACATATATATTTTCTTCAGATGTAATCATGGATTTAATGAGTCAATATGATATTAAACTCATTTGTTTCCGATAGAACGAGAATATACATTCTCTAAAACATTAAAAATTACATAATTTCCATATCGAACGAAGATAAATGATGTAGAACGATACGTAGAACGATGATTACACTCGAGGTATAGATTGTGATGTTGAGGCATGTGTTGTTGTTGTTGGTGGTACTAGTGCTGTTGATGATACTGCTGATGCTTGCAAACTGTGTACCGTGCTCTCTAAAGTTAACACTCGAGTTCGGAGTTCTTTAACTTCTTCTACTAACCCTGGTTGGTTATCAGTGTGGGGTAGAGGTTGGATATCTTCTCTAGTTCCGTTAATGGTAGTCTCAAGATGAAAAATTCTGGCAAAAAGGGTATAAACGGTGTTGCGAACAGGTTCGCCGGTGAGCGGGTCAAGTACTCCAAGGTTAGGTGGTAGATTCGATTCATGATATGGAGTACCTTCTTCCCTTCTCCATAGGGTGAGTATGTCGCGAACCCACCCCCATTTTCTCCAGTAATCACGATAGTTGATTGATTGGTGTGTTCCTGTCACGCTGTCTTCGGAGTCAGAGGAACTTGGTCGATTCGTAGAGGCCATCTTACGCGATTTCAGGAAGGATTTTTGATATGAAGAGTTTAGTGACAGTAATTGATAGCTGGATGCTATTCTTAATGTATAATTTACATAGATATATATAGTACCAGGATCCCTTAAATTAAGGAGAAATTTACGAGAGATATCAGACAAGGTCTATAGTAACAGATACGCTAAGATATGAATTTTATCTATACACTATTCATGCAATCAATGCAGTAAGATGTGTCTAGACTAAGAATAATGAGCAGGTAATTTCCTAAGGATGATAAGCAGATGATTTCCGACAAAAATGATAAGTAAAACCTTTGACATGCAGACACGGTCGAAGTCCAGACTCACTAATGCATCCTAACGACTATCAGTTAGACACACTAATGCAAGACCTGGTTCGCTAAGACCATCGCTCTGATACCAACTGAAAGGACCCGTCCTAATCCATCCGGACGAAGTCCATATCGATTATAAACGATTCACAACAGTTGATTACATCGCGAGGTACTTGACCTCTATATGTTACGTTTTACAAACATTGCATTCGTTTTTGAAAAGACAATCTTTCATTACCTCGAAAGTTGACGTCATGCATACCATTTCATAATATATCTAATTATAATTGACTTAATAATAATCTTGATGAACTCAACGACTCGAATGCAACGTCTTTTAAAATATGCCATTATTGACTCCAAGTAGTATCCTTAAAATGAGCAAATGCACAGCGGAAGACTTCTTTCATACCTGAGAATAAACATGCTTTCAAGTGTCAACCAAAAGGTTGGTGAGTTCATTAGTTTATCATAAATAATCATTTCATAATTTTAATAGACCACAAGATTTCATATTTCCATTTCTCATAAACATACGTCCCATGCATAGAGACAAAAATATCATTCATATGGATTGAACACCTGGTAACCGACATTCACAATATGCATATAAGAATATCCCCATCATTCCGGGATCCTCCTTCGGACATGATATAAATTTCGAAGTACTAAAGCATCCAGTACTTTGGATGGGGCTTGTTGGGCCCGATAGATCTATCTTTAGAGTTCGCGTCAATTAGGGTGTCTGTTCCCTAATTCTTAGATTACCAGACTTAATAAAAAGGGGCATATTCGATTTCGATCATTCAACCATATAATGTAGTTTCAATTACTTGTGTCTATTTCGTAAAACAGTTATAAAAACAGAGCATGTATTCTCAGTCCCAAAAATATATATTGCGAAAGCATTTAAAAAAAAGGGAATAATGAAACTCACAATACTGTATTTTGTAGTAAAAATACATATGACGGCATTGAACAACTGAACAATGCAGGGTTGGCCTCAGATTCACGAACCTATATCATTTATATATATATATATTAACACACATAATTGTAATCGAATAAATTTATATATTATAATTTAAATTATATATCTCTTATATTTAGTTTGTATATTTATTATTTAAAATAAATTATATTTATATAGTTTCATATATATAAGTGATTATTATTATATTGAAAGTCAATAATTTGTTATATATAAATATTTATATAATTAATGTTAATATGTTTATTCTATAATTTTATATAATACTAATATATTATGTATCAAATATATTTCTATGTATCTAATATTTATTTTTATTAAATAATGTTATTAATAATAATAATAAAAGTCATGTTAATGATAATAATAATAATAATAATAATAATAATAATAATAATAATAATAATAATAATAATAATAATAATAATAATAATAATAATTAGAAAACTACCTCAGAAAGCTTAAAAGGAATAACATGCCAGAGTCGGGATCGAACCCGCGACCTCTTGTTCAACACAAGCATCCCTAACCACTAATCAACTGCTTCAATTTTTGTTATAATTTGACCGCGTAATTATTTAACATGTAAGTAACTTGTTTCATCATCTTCCTCATAGTATTCGGCCCAACACAAGATTCAAATGGATCTCGGCCCAAAAACAAATACGGCCCAGCTAAGCAGTCCATTTAATGATGATAAGAAGCCCAACATATAAAACCAATTTAGTTTTAAAACAACCGATGTCCAAATATAAAAAAAAAATACGGTTCGTTTCCTTTATTTGTTAATTTGGCGTAGCAACCCTACCACTTAAACCTAATTATTTGGATCATTATCACTTTTCATTATGATCGTTATCATCATACTTTAACGAATCCTTATCCTCTCTGTACATTAACACCGATGTCATTATTCATCGTCAACATGATCATGTATCATGATCATCCTCCTCTTCAGCGTACATCATCACTTCTTGTTAACAAGAAACAAACGCAGGAGTTTATAGGCTTCAATCGAACAGATAGAACAACAACAAAAATATAGAAAGTCGAGTAGCAATAGTGAAAGAAAAAAAAATATATAGTTGCAGCAATGGAACACGATGAAGGGTGGCTGTTTTTCTCATTTGTTTTAAGTAGACCGAACAATATACAGTAATAGTGGTGGCTTTTGGTGGTTGAAAGAAAACAGAAAATATGACCGAAGAAAAAAAAATAGGTTTTTGGTTTTTCTGGTTTTGCTCGTTAGCTACAGAAAGAAGAAATAACGTGGCAGTCCAATAATAAGAAGGTATGCAGTTCATTTACCAAGTCCAACCCAAGTTCAATTAAAATAAGAGATTTACGTGCTGAGATTTTAGAATCCAAAGAAATCGCCTAAAATGAAGGAGTCACATTAAATAAGAATTATAAGGCTGCAAGTGGAGGAAAAAGGTACTTTATATGGCCGACAATATTTCTTGTTCTTTTATGAAAAATTGACAGGAACAATATAATATGTCGCAGTAATCGAATAATCAAATGGGTATTTGATTATCTATTTGTTGAGTGATTGATCACAGAATAAGGAAAATAATATGGCAGAAATTCGAATAATCACCAGGATGATTCTTGTTGGGTTCTTGTTCGGGAAAAATCAAGGAATAAAAGAAGAAGGCGTTAGCTTGCTGTATTATCCAGTT
The DNA here is from genome assembly GCF_046630445.1 of Rutidosis leptorrhynchoides. Classification (NCBI taxonomy): domain Eukaryota; kingdom Viridiplantae; phylum Streptophyta; class Magnoliopsida; order Asterales; family Asteraceae; genus Rutidosis; species Rutidosis leptorrhynchoides. The sequence continues at coordinate 171,470,107 of NC_092341.1, forward strand.
ATGATAATGGAGTACGTTCATTGTTATCATCCAACAGTAACACCACATCATAATCGACTTTCCCCTTTTCAAACGCATGGAATCAACTTGATGTAAATATGGTAATTTTTCTTTCCATAATGAGTTGTAGGAGGTGTTCGGTGGGTGTAGCTCGAATCAAAACAGAAATATGCAGCTGTTGTAGCAGTAGTAGAAGGTTTGAGCAGGTGAAAGGTGGAGATTGGTGGTAGTTCTCGAAAGTGATCATAGTGTTAGTGATGATTTGAAGATGAGAGAGAGATATATAGTTGAAGATGTTGAGAGTGGTTTGATTGTGGTGGTCGACGGTGGATCATGTGGATGGTGATCGTTGGTGGTTGTTGTGGGTTTCCAAGAGTGTGGTGATGGTGAGGTAGAAGATGAGGAGTTTAATGTGTGTGTGTAGTATCCTGATCTATCATGCATATTTTTAATTACATATCATACATAGAGAATAAGAGATGTAGTGAATGGGCACAACAAAATATCACAAGAGTAATAATACTTCATTCTCTGCCGACACTTCCTTTTAACTTCTATTGTTTGACATGGAATCTCAAACCACAGAAATCAAGAAAATAAGAGTTGAAGTTGATAGTTAACAGATCATTCGAATTTTATTATATTTAATATTAAATAATAATAATAATAATATTGATATTAATAATAAAGATTATCACTAATAATGTTATTAATACTAATAACAATTTTATATAACAAATTAATATTAATACATAATTATTTACAAAAATTTAAATATTACTAATTTCTATATATAATATTTATAAAGTATTTATATTAAAATATTCGTATATATAATTATGTAACAAGTTTTAGTTACCTTAAGTTATCTTTCATAACAACTAAATATAATAATTCAAATTATATTTCGAATTAACATCTATATATATATATATATATATGTATCTATTTACAAATAGTTGTTCGTGAATCGTCGGAAATAGTCAAAGGTTAACTGAATGTACGAAAATAGTTCAAAAATTTAGAGACTCAATATTACAGACTTTTGCTTATCGTATTTAAATCATATAAAGATTAAGTTTAAATTTGGTCGGAAATTCCCGGGTCATCACAACAAGCTCCCTAGAAATGCTCAAATATCCACAATATTTTGCAATTAAGATTAATCATATCAAGATTCGAGCTTTTAAGTACAAACCTTTCTAGGAGCATCCTTCAAACCATCACAAACATAAACTTCATCTTCATAACCCACTTTTATCCCCGCTAACGATCAAGAACTACCTAATGGCTTCACCTCGGTGTAATATAGCGCCAAATTACATGAGTTACCCAAGAAAACGTTTCAGCCTTAAGGAAGACAAGAATTTTAAAGAAAACCATTTTTCATTTTTAGGAGGGAAAACGAGTCAAGTTGTGAAACAAGACACGTTTTCTAAAAATTTTAGTTTCAAGCTTTGTGCATTCCAAAGCCATCCCGGTTTTAGGACAACTGCACGGATAACTAATGCCCTGGTATATCACAAAAGTGAACTACCTTCTTGTGTTGAAGGAGATGAGATGAAATCTATCTTGGGCTAATAAGGTTGTGTGCATACAAGCCACCCCGATGGTAGGATGACCGCACGGGTAGCTACTTCCCCGGTAAGCATACTACTCGGTGTCAATAGAGATGGGAAAGTAACTACCTTGGGTGTAAGATTGACGGCTGGTCTATTGCACGATACTTGTAAGACTTTAATTCCAAGCTTGGGTTTTTTGGTACACAACTTAACTTGGAAGACTTTACTTCCAAGTTTAGAAGACTTTATTTCCAAAACGAGACATGGGAGGACTTGACTCTCCCGGGAGTGTCAAAGCTTAAAGCTTTTATTCACTCGGCTACTTCCTACATAACAAGCTTTTATGCTTATTTTAAGAAAGTGTAGGAAGTAGAAACTACCCCTCCATAATTGAATGAACAAAGGTACCACAGATTTTGGCTATGGCGTGTGTTGTCTAGCAAAACTAGCACGAAGCCATTGCTCCTAAAAAGGAAAAGCACATTCTGAAGCTCGGTGGCTCCTCTTCCCACGGTATGATACATCGATTGAAACAAGTGAAATGATGAGATAAACAATGTCCATACGAAAAGGTGTGGATTAGGATGTATCACACACCAAGAAATGCGATATTCGGGAGACTTGACTCCCTTAAGTGGATGGACTTGAATCATCTGAAAGTGTTAAAGCTAGGAGCTTTAAACACTTGAGTTTTGGAACATACATGGAAGACTTTACTTCCATGCAAAAAATTTTATTTTTCTTAAACTTTTTTAAACTTTGAGCACAAAAATCATTATCATTTGGAAGTAGGAGACTTTACTCCCACTTGAGAACTGCAAGCACAAAAGGAAGACTTTACTTCCTTAGGTTTGAAATACAAGGAAAAGAATTTACTTTTCTTTTTGAAAATACAAGTTTTGTTACCATTTAATTGTTTATGATTTGAATTAGTGTAATGGTAAGAAATTGTTCCAAAAATTTTATAACATTGCAATTTTTATCTTTGATGAGTGTATGTTACAAGTTTAATCCCAAAAAGTTCAAAATGACCCGAAATTTTAACTATCCCCCTACATTTAGTGTGATGCAATGCCCTCATTGCATTGAACGATAAAATTAGTAAAAATGAGGGATATTTTGAAATAGAATAGAAGAGAGGAAAGAAGGAAAAATCGGGATTAGATCAAATGATCGTTGTTGTCACCAATCGGAATAAACTTAATCACCAAAGAATGCAAGTCGATGAGCTTGACTCCTAAACTTAATGCCAGGCTTGGATCAATATTCAAAAAGTGTATCCTGCCACTAAGATCGATAAACAAGCAAAGAATACCACAAACAAATCCACAAGCAATCACAAAGTTATTACAATCATAGTGTGATATTGTGCGAGAGTAGAAATACAAGTGTACTTCCTCGCACCAAATCAACGATCCTTAGTTCCGCACACAATTATCAATTTAATGTAAATTACAAGTTAAATCATGAGATTGCTTCACAAATCACGATGGATATTAATTACCACTTAACCTTGATGTGCTGAGGTTCCTTCACCTTCATAATGTGTGATCGAGCTTCGTGAAGTTTCCTCTAAAATATGCCCTTCTTTGTACTCCTTACTGTGACAACCCGAAAATTTCTGACCAAATTTAAACTTTAATCTTTATATATTCCCGACACGATAAGCAAAGTTTGTAAGTTGAATCTTAAGAATTTTAAACTGTGTTCATACATTCATTTAACCTCGACCAATTTCCAAAGATTCACGAACCATTATAGGAACGGATATGATTATATATGTATATATGTATATATTATAACTTGAAAACGTTAGCAAGTATTAGACGTATAATACTTTACATAAATGTATTTATTTCAAAATATATTTAGAATAATTATAGATGGAATTAAAAGATAATATCAAAAGATTGAAATATCAAATACATTGAATTATGATTTCAAGTCTCTATTGTGAGGTCCACTTTGATTTAGAAAAACCTTTCCTTTTTAACGATATTCGGAATAAATGGTAAAGTGATCTTCGAGTAAGGACAAAGTGTCAAGTAGTGAGAACAAGTCAGATTGGTGGAAATTTCTGTTAAATTCCAATACATGCCTTACAATAATTGCCTCGTGACTTTTGATAAGATAAATTAATTAACCTTCATATTAGGTATTGTGAAAGTAAAATTAGGGATTATAGGTAAATTAGAGAATAGATATTGACAAGTTAAATAGATCGACATTTTACATTAAGATGATTCATTACGTTTGATTTTCCTTTAGACTTAATCCTACGAGTCATGATTAAACTGGAAGTTAAAACCTTGAAACCTGATATGATTTATATATGATTTTTACTTTCATAAACTAAAATGTCATTTCGATATAATAGACTTTTTAAGAACGTCTTATGACATAACAACTTCTTCTATTATAACCGTTGTGATAAAATGATTTGGAATATAAAGTAATTGGAATATTAAAATGTCTTTGTAAACGTTTTATATAAATAAAGTATATCAATTTTAAACTTTAAAAATACAAATGTTACGAAATAGTAATTCTTGATATTTAAACAATTCCTAAATACATAAATTTTGAATATCATTAATTTTGAAAAACTATATATTAAGTAAAGAGTTCAAACTTATATTTTGAAATGAAAATATATATTTTAACTTAGTCATAAAACATCCTGATTTAAAATAATATATTTTGATAAACAAAGAGTCATTGATTTATAGAAGCAAATGACCACAACACTCAATTTTACAAGTTACATTTTTTATAAGGTAATTTATTGATGAGTAAGTCAAATTATTAATAAGGGTACACGTCGCGTAACGTAAAAGGCTAGTTTTCTAAACGTACGAAAGTGCGCTCGAAAAACAGAAAGTGGTACATGAGTCGAGTGACAACGTACGAGTCATTTGAGTAAAAATTACATTTTTACCATGAACGTAAATATAATATAATATATAAGTAATTATGTAAATTAAATATATTATATATATATAATAATATTAAAACGTCGGCAGCCCTTGAATGATTGAATATGAGCTGGAATGCACCACAACTCGTGAATCCTTTATGTATCGATCTTATTTCAGTTTTTTTTTTCACAAAATAAAATCTCTCCATCTTTTTATTTCACACAAGTACTTCGTATATATTTTATTTATTTTATGATTTATATTAATTATTATTAATAATTTGTAGTATTAGTATTATTAATATATACATAAAATAATACGACGAGGTGCTGCTCGCGTGATTTCAAACTTAGTTTTTTCGAGTGGGATAGGGCTAAGGAAATTATGGGTTATAGCTATGGAGGTGATGGGTATGGTTCATGGGTATGCTCATGAGGTCAATTTAGTGTTTATCATCTCCGTTGCGTCTACGTTCCTTTCCTGCAATATTGAATCTCAATATTGATACGTAAGCATTTATAATTTAATTTTTACATATTAATAGTGTATCCCTGACTAGTGCTTGAGAATATAGGATTATGCATGCTTGTACTTTTGATATCGCCCTTAGATAGGTTATGTTGAATCTTGAATTAGTTACTTATACGGTTGAGATAAGGTATAAGATATGCATGTCGTTGGAAAGCTAGCGAAAAATTAAGAACCTTTCATTTAGATATCGAATGGTTTCGATGAACGGATTAGAAGTTATAGTCAATTGAATTTTTGTAAAAATGATTATTATTATCATCGTTATTATCGTCATTCTAGTTTTTATCTGATTATTATTATTATTATTATTATTATTATTATTATTATTTTTATTATTATTATTATTATTATTATTATTATTATTATTATTATTATTATTATTATTATTATTATTATTATTATTACTAATATCATTATTATTATGATCATTATTATTATCATTATCCACAGAAAGTATTATCATTAAAAATTGTTATTTTATTATTATTACTACCATTATTGTCATTGATCATATACATAGCATTGTATATGTGTATTTTATTGGCTAAAGTCCAAAGGAAAAACTACGCGAATTATAATGCAAAGCTATGGAATATTCGCTGAAAGTAAGTACAGCGGTTATGTTTTCGCATTAATGCAAGACCGCGGTTTAATCCGCTGAGTTTCCGCGGATAGTTAAGTAACTCGCAAACCGCGGATATTTCGAATCCTATAAATAGGGACCTTGGCCTCTCATTTATAGGTTGTTGATTCTCTGCCATTTTGCCTAAGCCTTTGTAATTTTCACTTGTGATTTTGCCCAAGGGATTTTACACCGCGCAAAGGTGAATTATGCTAATTAACAATCAAGACCGGGTCGGGGTGGTTGATCACTTGATAGTTAAAGTGAAAGAAGATCATCGGGGCCCAAAATAATCATCAAACATTCCATCCTCCATTATAATCTTATTGCACTCAATTCGTAATTAAGTAACATCGCTAATTAAGGATTGATCAATTGGCGCCATCCGTGGGACACGTTTTACAAATTAAACTGAAAATTTTTTTGTTTCGTGCCATCAAACAATTAAATCGTCGGTTTAATTTCAATCGTGTTTTTGTTGTGATGATTTGCAGGTGCATACATCTAAAATCGGTGGTGAATTGCTTGATTGCTTAGAATAATGAGTAATATTGGAAATAGTAGTGATGTAGTGGTCGTTGTGCGAGCAAATGCCCAAAAAAGAGGAAAAAAGCAAAAGCCTGCTAAAATGTATCATAATTGGCAATTTGCGCCAATTAGTTTCCCGAAAATGCAGAGCGATGATTTCTCTGAAATGCCGATAGTGGTATCGTGCAAAATCGCGGAAGCTGACCTCACAGTCATGAAAGTCCATGTCGATAACGTCAGTAGCGTCGATATTACTTACGAACAATGTTTCGCTCGACTGACAGAAAGTACTAAAATGTATCTGCAAACAACCGCGGTTTCGCTAACCGGTTTTGAAGGAGAATCTTCATTACATATAGGTGTTTTGCCACTAAACATCGAGCTAGCCGATGTAAATGATGACGTTTTGGTCCGACAAGCGCGGTTAGATTTTTATGTTATGCGATCCTCTTCTCGTTATAACATGCTGCTGGGAAGAACCGCTATAAGTAAATTTGGAATTGTCCCGTCCACAATTCATGGCATGATTAAGTTTCCAACATATAAAGGAGTCGCCACAATATGTTCAATGAGCATTATGCCTATTTGTGCGACTGTTAATATAAAAACCACAGGGCAGGAACCTGTAGATAATGCGGATACTATGGAAATAATTAATCTCGCATATCCAGAGCAGAAAATCAAAGTAGGACGTAATGTTAGTGCGGATACTAGAAAACAAATTGTACAATTACTTGTCCAGTATATGGATGTTTTTGCCTGGTGCGAAAATGATATGACTGGTGTTCCGCGTCATATTGCGAAACACAGGCTTAATGTGAATCCAGCTCTAAAACCTGTAGTTCAAAAGCGAAGGGGTATGGCCCCAGATCGCGTAAAATGGCTATGTGAAGAAGTAACAAAATTGGTGAGAGCCAGAATTTTGCGCGAAGTCCAATACCAATCATGGATTGCGAATCCAGTATTGGTGAAAAAACCTGATGGTTCTTGGAGAATGTGTATTAATTACAAAGATTTGAATAAAGTGTACCCCAAAGATAACAATCCGCTTCCAGAAATTGATTTAAAAGTGGAATCTTTGCATGCTTTCCCATATAAATGTTTTCTGGATGCGGAAAGAGGTTATCACCAGATTCCTAAGGCGCAAGAAGACGCAGATAAAACCGCATTTCATACGGGCAAGGGCATATATTGCCATATAATGATGCCTTTTGGTTTAATCAATGCGGGTGCGACATATCAACGGTTGATTGATACTGCGTTTGACAAGCAAATAGGGCATAATCTTGAAGCTTATGTAGATGACTTAGTCATCAAAAGCACGACGCAAGAGCGAATCATTGAAGATATGCGCGAAACATTTGACAAGTTGCGAAAAATAAACATGAAGCTTAATCCGCTAAAATGTAGTTTTGGCGAAACGGAGGGGAAATTTTTGGTATATCTTGATACAGAACCAGGTATTCAAGCTAATCCAAAAAAGATCGCGGCCATAGAAAATATGACCGCGCCAAAAACGGTTAAGGAAGTGCAAAGTTTGACGGGCAAATTAGCAGCATTAACGCGTTTCTTGTCTAAAGTCGCTGAAAGGCAGTTGCCATTTTTCAAAACCCTAAAAGGTTGCTTGAAGCAAAAGAATTTTGTTTGGTCCAGATAAGCAGGATCTGCGTTTCAAGAGATGAAAAAGTTGTTAAAAACTTTGCCTACACTAACAGCGCCGGTTCATGGCGAAACTCTTTATCTTTATATCTCAGTAGCAAACGAAGCTTTTGGCTCAGTTTTGATCGCGGAAAGGAACAAAATACAAAAGCCAGTGTATTTTGTTAGTAAAGCTCTTACGGGAAGTGAAATAAACTATGCGCCGATTAAAAAGTTTGTGTATGCGCTCATTTTAACAACGCGAAGGCTACGAAGATATTTTCAAGGGCATCCGGTGCATGTATTAACTAATCTGCCAATCAGGCAAGTCTTAACAAAGCCAGAGATATCTGGTAGACTCGCATTATGGGTGGTAGAATTAGGTGCTTATCAAATATCTTAGCTTCCGCGTAGCGCTGAAAAAGGACAAGTTATGGCGGATTATCTCGCTGAACTGTCTGGGGAGTTGGAGGTGATTAACGAGCGAACCGCACTAAAACCTGAACACGGCGAAACTTTGGATTTATTTACTGATGGTGCTTCGTGTGCAGAAGGTGCAGGTGCGGGTTTAGTTTTGGCAAGTTCAAGTGGTGAGGAGCATACTTACGCATTACGGTTTAATTTTGACGTGACAAACAATGAGGCAGAGTATGAGGCATTGCTTGCAGGCTTAAATATTGGGCGAAAGATGAATATTGTTAAGTTGCGTGCATTCACGGATTCGCAGCTAGTAGCAAATTAGTTTAGCGGAACTTTTGAAGCACATGATCCTTCTATGCAGAAGTACTTGCAGTTATTAAAGGAAACTGCAGCGCGTTTTGAACATTTTGAACTCGCGCAAGTGCCAAGAGGTCAAAACAAGAAAGCGGGTGCTTTAAGAAAATTAGCCGCTTTAACTTTTTCGCATTTTCAAAAGCAAGTATGGGTTGAAGAATTGCCAAGTAAGTAGATAGATAGTGACTTGATGGTTGCATCTGTTATAGAAGAACAGCCAAACTGGATGGAGCTAATCCTACAATATATCCGCAGTAATATTCTGCCAGAGGATAGTCGCGAAGCTCGTTTAGTGCGAGAGCGAGCGCCAATGTATATCATTCAAGATGATATCTTATATCGCAAATCATACTGCGGACCAATGATGCGATGTGTTCGCCCAATCGAGGCAGAAATGATTGTTGAAGAAGTACATAATGGTACTTGTGCACTGCATTCTGGGTACAAAACTATCGCAGCAAAAATTATGCGGATGGGATACTTTTGGCCATCCCTATACCGCGATGTAGCTAAAATTGTTAAATGCTGTAAAAGTTGCCAACGGCATGCTCTGCAGAATCGAATGCCGCGACATGACATGATCCACGTTAATTCGCCGTGGCCATTTAATAAATGGGCTATTGACATTGTAGGGCCATTTCCTGCAGGGCCCGGCAATGTTAAATTTCTCATCGTTGCAATCGATTATTTTACCAAATGGGTTGAAGCTAAGGCGGTTCGCACTATTACTGGTGTGCAAGTGCGAAATTTTGTTTGGGAGTATATTGTTTGCAGGTTTGGCATTTCGCGAGAATTGGTTAGCGATAACGGTGTACAAATAGTGAAAGATCCTTTCAAGACATGGTGCGCTGATCAAAATATAATACAAAAGTTTACATCAGTGGCGCACCCGCAAGCCAATGGACTGTACGAAGTAACTAACCGCGATATTGTCAGCGGTATTAAAAAGAGGTTATGTAAAAGGCGAACTGGTTGGGTAGATGAATTACCCAATGTGTTATGGGCACATCGCACTACTTTCAAAAAGAGTACAGGCAAAACACCTTTTAGTTTGGTATATGGTTCTGAGGCAGTAATCCCCGCAGAAATTCTGGTACCAACGCATCGAACTACTAACTTTGATGACGAAGCAAATGATGCTGCGTTTAGCGAAAATCTAAATTTCATAGAAGAGCGGAGATTAATGGCGGCTATCAGAGAAGCGAATAATAAACAGCAAATCGCTAAATATTATAATAAAAGAGTGCGTGCTTTATCCTTCGCTATAGGTGAATGGGTGCTGCAAAATAATGAAGCAAGCAGAGCAGAAAAGCCTGGTAAATTGGGTCCTAATTGGGAAGGCCCTTATCAGATTGTGGCAATTAATGCGGCAGGATCATATAAGCTCGCAGATATGGAAGGGCGAACTTTACCTAATGCATGGCATGATGTTTTCTTAAAGCGATATTATGCATAGTTTTGCGGAAACTATCAGATATATGTATAAAGTGCAAAATTGGATACAAGGCATATGGCTAATGTACTTATTAAGTGTTCTTGTTTTTAATTTTTTGCAAGTCTTGATCTCACATGACGAAATTTCAAAAATAAACACTTATATAAGTATGCGAAAAGCTTATATATGAAATGCGAATAGTTATGAAACGTTTTGCAGTCTGTTTCATAATGTTATAGTATTTCGCAGTGTTTAAAAAGCAAAGTGATGAAATTGCCCACTTTAGCATGCAAATTATTGCGAAAGGAGTGATATATCCTAAATATTTGATCTTGCCAATATTTAGATGCTTCGCAATGCTAATTAATAGCCTAAGGATCGTTTCGGCAGACTTAGAAGATTCGTAACGTATAAGCATATACGCATACAGATTGTTTCGCAAAAGTACGCAATTATTATGTGCACAATAATATATGTTGGAAATTGCAAAGGACAAGTTTGTGTTATGAATATTGATGATAAAAGCGCTATATAAATAAAGAGTACTCACGAATAAATATGAAAAAATAAAGTTGCATTGATAACGGCGCAGAGATAGCTGCGCGCTAATTTCTACAATATTTTATTCTAGCTTAGACAAGTCAAGATCAAAGATGTCTTTTAAAGTGGCATCATCTTGTTGACTTATTGCAGTAACTTTGTCGATTGGAATATCCGCTAATCTTGTTTGTGTAGTAGCAGCTGCTTCGTGTACATCTGCAAGTGAACAAACGCGATCTCCAATGGCGGGAGGTAGTGTATCTGGTATGGTGCAATGTGGAGCAATTTCATCCAGACACTCTACTCTCTCGCGCAGTCGTAAAGCAGCTGCATCAGTGGAAAATAGAACATTCACGGGACGTGAATTGAGATCCTTTTTAGCAAACTCCGATAGGTGTTGGCGGAGTTGCGTGAACTCAAGCTTCACGGAAGCTGCTGCGGTCACAGCGGTGTCTCTCTCTGCAGTAAGCTTTGAAACCTCCTCTTGCAATGAAGAGATTGTGGTTTCAAAATTCTTTTCTTTGTCAGCTTCAGTAGACACCTGTAGTTTCAATTCATCTACCGTGGTTTTGGCCACGGTAAGCTCATAGGAGAGATCAACACAGCATTTATCGCTGTTTTCAGCCTTGATTCTCTCAGCATTGTACTTCTGTTGTTCAGCTCCAAGCACATTGAAAAATTGTTCTTGCTGGCATATCATATCGTATGCCGAGTTGAAGCACATATAGAAGTTTTGCACAAAACTGTTGTGCGCATCAAGCGCCGAAAGTTTGGAGAATTCACGGCGAAGCTCGCCGGGAATTGCTAATTTCATTTGCTGACACTGATCCAGAGCAGCGCTAGCAGATGCATAGGTATAATCGGATAGGCCGTCAATCCGCACTCCATAAGAATCAGGGGGAGTGTGGAGTATCTCGGTGATTTGTGCCGCAGTATCTGGGCTAGGAAACACCGGGTTGAAGGGCGAGTCTCTTGCAAAAAATGCAAATATTATATACATAAACGTACATGTTTCATAACATGATATGCGCTAAACATGATTAATTCATACCAGTCTGCTGGCCTCCTTCATAATCCATTATGACCAGATTATTGTATAAAGGAGTGCTTTGCTTGAGCTTCTTGCTCTGCGTTGATGGCGGTGTTTGAAATGGTCGTTTTGCAGAGCCTGTTTGTGATGACGGTGACTTTGTCGTCAAATCAACAAGCGGAATGGCCTGTTTCTCCTGTTTGATTTGATGACCGGAGGATGTCACCGATTTAGCCTCCGGACTCGTTAGCGATTTGTTAATTAAATCCTTGGGGTCCACCTTGCGATCGACTTCGTCAATCTTCATTTTTAATTAAAGTGGAGAGGTTGTGATTGAAGAATTCGTAAGGGTTAAGCGTAAAGGTATGTAATTGCAAATTGTGGTGAGGAAAGCAGATGGAGAATTAAGTGATTATGAAGCACGATATATATAGGGGAAATAAGAACGGTAATTGATTGCGTTAATTAACCGTTGTGACAACTCAAACGGTAATATTGGCTGCAATGGATAAAAAGGGTAACTTTTTCCTATAACGGTAACTAGGTTAATGCGAAATTCCTCAATGCGAATATTGGCTGCGATAACTGCGAATTTTTAGAGTTTATCATGATACATTTGTTTCGCAATATGTATCATAATAAACTAGGGGGACTTGATCATATACATAGCATTGTATATGTATATTTTATTGGCTAAAGGCCAAAGGCAAAACTACGCGAATTATAATGCAAAGCTATGGAATATTCGCTGAAAGTAAGTACAGCGGTTATGTTTTCGCATTAATGCAAGACCGCAGTTTAATCTGCTGAGTTTTCGCGGATAGTTAAGTAACTCGCAAACCACGGATATTTCGAATCCTATAAATAGGGAGCTTGGCCTCTCATTTATAGGTTGTTGATTCTCTGCCATTTTGCCTAAGCCTTTGTAATTTCCACTTGTGATTTTGCCCAAGGGATTTTTACACCGCGCAAAGGTGAATTATGCTAATTAACAATCAAGACCGGGTCGGGGTGGTTGATCACTTGATAGTTAAAGTGAAAGACGATCATCGGGGCCCAAAATAATCATCAAACATTCCATCCTCCATTATAATCTTATTGCACTCAATCCGTAATTAAGTAACATCGCTAATTAAGGATTGATCAGTCGTTAAAGTTATAATTAATATTATTATTATTATTATTATTATCATTAAAATAGTTATTAGTATTAATATTATCATAATATTTATTATTATTAGTATTATTATAATTAAAACTAATATTAGTAACACTTAAATTATTATGATTACTATTATTATTATTAAAATGAACGCGATATAAAAGACAATTAAAAGCTATCAAATGAAACAATTAGGAAATAATGAGTATGAGTATCATGATAAAATTAAAATATTGTAAGATATGGATTTAGATAAAATTATTATACTTATTATTTTATCATTACTATTATTATTAAAAGTATTGATAATATTAAAACTATCATTTTAATAAAAATTATAATTTTAATAAAAAATGTCATTGTTATTATAAAAGATCATTATTATTATCATTTTAAATAAAATTATTATTTTAAAGTAATATTAAAAAGTATCGTAAATATTTATGTTATCATAATTAGAATTATCGTTTTATCATAATGTCATCTTAGTAATTATAAATATTGATATTTTTATAATAATTATTATTATTACAAAATAATGCAATTTTTACTTACTATTATTATAGATATTATTTTATCAAATAAATATGTGATACAAACATATTTTACTACGTGTAATAAATTACTTTAATAATACCTATCATATTATCTTTATGTTATTAAATGAACTCTATAAATTTTATTACTTAATATATATAAAAATATATTTTATTATATAAATTTTAATATAAAATTTTATTTATTAATTAATGAATTATATTATTTACTCTAATAAATCTTTTAAAAATATTTAAAAATATAAAACGACGATATTTAAAATATATTATAATCATGTATAAATTTTGAAAATCATTTTGAGTCAAATTGACTTTTGTTGACTTTTGCATATAGTCTCGAGCATTAGGATTGTGGTACACTGTGACCTGACCTAATTGTTAGACAAATATTGGCCAACATATAAATATATATAATTAATTTAGGTTCATGAATCCGAGGCCAACCTTGCACTTTTTCAATGACGTTATATGTATTTTTACTACGAAATACAATAGCTGAGTTTCATTTTCCTTTTTACCCTTTATATTTTGGGGTTGAGAATACATGGACAATTTTTATAAATGTTTTACGAAATACACACAAGTAATTGAAACTACATTATATGGGTGAATGATCGAAGCTGAATATGCCCCTTTTGCTTGGTAACCTAAGAATTAGTAAACCGATCTACTAATTGACGCGAATCCTAAAGATAGATCTATTGGGCCTAACAAACCCCATCCTAAGTACCGGATGCTTTACTACTTCGAAATCGTTTTTATCATGTCCGAAGGATTTCCCGGAATGATAGGGGATATTCTTATATGCATCTTGTTAATGTCGGTTACCAGGTGTTCACCATATGAATGATTTTTGTCTCTATGCATGGGACGTATATTTATGAGAACTAGAAATGAAATTCTTGTGGTCTATTAAAATGAAGAAAATGAATGATTATGATAAACTAATGAACTCACCAACCTTTTGGTTGACACTTTAAAGCATGTTTATTCTCAGGATTGAAAGAAATCTTCCGCTGTACGTTTGCTTATTTTCAAGATATTACTTGGAGTCTTTCATGGCATATTTCGAAGAACGTTGCATACGAGTCATAGGGTTCATCAAAGATTATTATTAATTCAATTTATAGTTGAATAGTGGATATTATGAAATGGTATACATGCCTGTCAACTTTCGATGTAAAGAAAGTTTGTCTTTTAAAAATGAATGTAATGTTTGTAAAATGTATCATATAGAGGTCATATACCTCGCGATGTAATCAACTATTGAGAATCGTTTATAATGTATATGAACGGGTCCTTTCAGTTGGTATCAGACCGGTGGTCTTAGCGAACCAGGTCTGCATTAGTGTGTCTAACTGATAAGTCGTTAGGATGCATTAGTGAGTCTGAACTTCGACCGTGTCTGCATGTCAAAAGTTCTGCATATCATTTCTAGTCGGAAATCATCTGCTTACCATCCTTAGGAAATTACTTGCTTATCATTATTAGTCTAGACACGTCTTGCTACATTAATTGCATGAGGAGTGTAAAGACAAAGTTCACATCTTAGCGTATCTGCTAATTCATATCTTAGCGTATCTGTTACTGTAAGCTTTGCCTGACATATCCTGCAAATTCCTCCGTAATCTACGAAATATTTTGTTCTATATCTATGGATATTCTATGTAATTAGAATACCATCCGATAACCGAAAATCATTTCATATAGAAAAATCCTTATTCAATCGTACAAAATGGAATTCGTCATTAGTTCAAGTCCCTCAGATTCCAAAATGGAATCCCACTCAAGCTCCGAAGGCAGTGTGACTGGAATAGACCAACCAATCAGTCATCATCTATTCTGAATGAATTGGGGATGGGTTCGTAGCCTCCTTAATCATTGGATACAAGAAGAAGGTGATCCTTTCCATCTACCACATTGCCCTCTTGGCGAAGAACCTGAAGCACTTACTGGCGAACCTGTTTGAGACACCATTTTCTCTCTCATTTCCAGGGTATCTCGTCATGATTACATAATACATAAAATTCTAGATTTTATTTATCTGCTCGTCCGAACCGACAATCACCCCGGTGTAATAGAAGAAGTCAACGAGCTTCGCGCTCGGGTAGTGGCTTTAGAGAATATGGTGCAAAGATTACAAACACCAGCAGCAGCACCAGCAGCATAACCAGTACCACCATCATCAACACCAAGAGTACCATCACCACCACCAACAACAACATCCGCATCCCACACCTCAATTTCACAATCTATCCCACGAACATCAACGTCATACGCACCATGGATACCAAGGAATACCAACAACAATAACTGATGAAGTATAAATTCATAACTTCGTTGGAAAAAAATTCCGCGGCGATTATATAATCTCTAAAGTCTTAGAGATTAACTAATCTATCCCTAACCATAAATTAGTTAAGTGAACCAAAATGATAGAAGGAATAGTAGAAACCCTGACTAAAATGGTGTGTGGTTAACCAGCTAAACTTGTTTTACCAACAGCATCATCAGTACCGTCAGCGTCACCAGCATCGTCAGCACAGTCAGCATCAGAATCAACAACATCTATAACATCACAAACTCCGTCAGTTCAACAATCACTGTGGACATTATATCAATGAGTTATGAAGAATTAACTCATTCCCTCTGAAGAAATTATATGTATATATTATATATATATATATATATATATATATATATATATATATATATATATATATATATATATATATATATATATATATATATATATTGAAATAAAAATAAATCTTTCCCTGTTAAGCTATTGTTTGTGAATCTTAACTACTCGGTTAATTCATATTACAAATATGCAATAATGTGCGTCCTTTGGCCGCAACTTAACCATCGTTAACTACAATCTCTGTCTCAATTCAACAAATTCCTATTGCTAATAAATCAAGTATATATTTGAGTTTACACTTTCATCATCGATGTACCCGAAACTTTTTAGATAACATCGTTCGTACTTTGCTAAGTTCACAAGAATTTAATGAAAACCAACATCACGCCTCAACAAATAACGAAGTATTGATTCATAATTTCAATATTATTGAAGAAATACTTATGTAATCTCTAAAGCCTTTAAGGGATTACTCAATTCTACTTTCAACCATAAATCAAATGAGTTTGATTTAATATTAACTCATTAAATCTATGTTACATCTGAAGAAAATATACACATATATATATTTTCATAAAGACTATAATAAAATTCTTTTGTACAAAATACTAATTGTGAAAAAAAATTTAACGGGTAGGAAATACCCGAGAGGTATATAAATTCACAATTAATATGTTGCATTCTTCGAATCTGATTCAACAACCAGTAACTATACTCACTATTGTGATAACAATATACATTCTTTCATAGAAAATCCAAAACAACCATACTCATTCAAATTCAATTACATAGTTTGATTTTGAAATCGCAATATTCAATTCGAGATATAACCGGTATCATCACTTTTAGATTCTTACATCTTTCAAAGCTATACATTGACTTCAAAACTGTGATAGAACATCATAGAACCCAGAAAAGTATTTGTATCATTCAAAATCCTAGAACATCATATAAATAGTAACGATTACAATCTATGTTCAAGTCTTTTGAAACTCCTGAAGACACTCGAGATGATGATCCAACCACATGTTACCCACAATTATACACTTGAAAAATCCTCGAAAACAAAGTTATAGTTTAACACGTACTCTCGTCAGACCCTTTGGCATTTATTAGCAAAAATAACTTTGTGATTCTTTTTCAAAGTAACCAATTTTGTCATAGCTCCAACAAGTCAACTTCGACTTTTCATTCGAAGTAGCCTTATTATAACTCTGATATATACGATTACCTTTTTATTACCGAAGAACCTTTCATGTTTCACCACATTAGCAATAAACTTAATCACAACTTCACTGATCTTTGATGTTCCGAAGAATCATTATAATTACCGAAACCCCATCATTTACTCATTCGCATCTTGTAACGAGAATTGCCATATGAATCATCGGGAATTAGAAATCAGTATTTTGAAATCTCGCAGCATGTCGACGCCAACAGTTATATGTGCATATATAACGTCTATCTTCTAGACTTAATTTGAATGTGAAGTTTCTGAAAAACACTCCGAACTACGAATTGGTTCTCCGAAAATGGAAAAATGCTGATGAAGCAGCAAAAACTATAAACGACTTTAACAGTAAAGGTTTGATGATAATGAAGAAATGTGCTGGCAAAGCGCAGAAAAAGAGAAGTCTTGGAATTGGAAACCGGATTGAGAAAAGTATGAAGGAGGCTGTGGACAAATCACAAAGATTGAACTTGACTTCAAAGGATCCAAATGATTCAGTACATGCTGAAGTCATTAACGAATACCTTGCTCCTGATTCTAAACCCCTGCGGACAATATTCTTCATCATCCTCTGATATTAGAAATTCTAAGATATCATCGTATCTTTCATTATAAATATCCTCCATATTTCTGAAGATATGTTCTTAATTATTCTTATCTGAAATCATTTACCTCTTCACGCTATCTGTATTACATCATAAAAGAAACTATTTTAGTTTCTAAATTCTAAAACGTTCGAGTTTAAAATAGGAATATTTTTTTATTCACAGATCATAACATCATCATGTGCCATGTTATACGACTCTTGTATTCTATTTAACCTCTAAAATATCAAGAAAATATTTCTTGATGATTTGGCTTTTTTCGAGGTATTCTGATAATTTTATAAGTCAAGATCATTCCATTACAATTTCCTTCCTAGAACATTAACAATGTTCATTCCGAAATTCATATCTGCAAATTCTGGACCATTACAAGCGGTGCTTAATCGCACGAAGAATAAACGAAAGGACAAAATTCTGAAATAGAAATTAGGGTATAAATCGCAGCAAATAAAAGAGAGCATTAACTGGAGATGACAATGATTATGGGAGACAGAAGTAGAGACATCGAAATATAAGAGAAGATATAAAATCCAACAACCACCCAGAAATTATAAACCGTATATATTGATGCAAATAGCAATATAAAGACACGGGAGATCTAAAAACACTATAAACCCAAGGGTATAGTAAAAGTAAATAGATTCTTCCGGCGGCAGATGAAAAAGAAGAATGACAGATATGAAGGTAAGAAGTATATTAAGAATCAGAACTGGATGGAGCATATTGACAAATAGTTTAAAGTATGAGCTGAGGGAGAAAGAAGAGAAGGTGCGAGTTGTAAGGAAAAAAGGGAGTGGATTTATAGTAAAATATCCGACCGAGCAATCAAAATGGATGATCGCATTTAAATCGGATCCTAATTTCCATAATCAAATCTTGTTACGAAGATTTTCTCCAAATCTCTTGAACTTGAAAATCAATTCTATCTACGTCAAAAGATATGACGAATCTATACCTACTCATTTCACTCTTTTGGTAATAGCTTCACCCGTACTCTTCACAAAATCAAATGA
The DNA here is from genome assembly GCF_046630445.1 of Rutidosis leptorrhynchoides. Lineage (NCBI taxonomy): Eukaryota > Viridiplantae > Streptophyta > Magnoliopsida > Asterales > Asteraceae > Rutidosis > Rutidosis leptorrhynchoides. The sequence continues at coordinate 171,488,897 of NC_092341.1, forward strand.
TTTTATCCATATTACTCAATGATGATAAAACCCTAATCTTCAGCTTATATCCGTCATGAAAACATACTTATTGTCAGCCATGACCATCCCAATCAAATTTCGGGACGAAATTTCTTTAACGGGTAGGTACTGTGACAACCCGGAAATTTCTGACCAAATTTAAACTTTAATCTTTATATATTCCCGACACGATAAGCAAAGTTTGTAAGTTGAATCTTAAGAATTTTAAACTGTTTTCATACATTCATTTAACCTCGACCAATTTCCAAAGATTCACGAACCATTATAAGAACGGATATGATTATATATGTATATATGTATATATTATAACTTGAAAACGTTAGCAAGTATTAGACGTATAATACTTTACATAAACGTACTTATTTCAAAATATATTTAGAATAATTATCAATGGAATTAAAAGATAATATCAAAAGATTGAAATATCAAATACATTGAATTATGATTTTGAGTCTCTATTGAGAGGTCCACTTTGATTTAGAAAAACCTTTCCTTTTTTAACGATATTCGGAATAAATGGTAAAGTGATCTTCGAGTAAGGAGAAAGTGTCAAGTTGATAATGCTAAAAACAAACATATATTTCATAGCATTATCCCTCAAGAAAGACAAGCTTTTAGTTGCAATTGTTCTATTTACAAGTAATATTCGTTTAAATAATAAAAGGTGAAGACAAAAGACAGATTCGATGAATTGAAGACGCAAACGACCAGAAAGCTCAAAAGTACAAAATACAATCAAAGTGGTTCAAATTATTGGTGAGAAACGTCTCAAAATTACAAGAGTACAAGACGCGAAACGCAAAATACAAGATATTAAATTGTACGCAAGGACGTTCGAAAATCCAGAACCGGGACCAAAGTAAACTCTCAACGCACGACGCAACGGAGCAAAAATTACAAGTCAATTATGCGCATAAATATAATATAACATATATATAATTACATAAAATTATATATATTATATTTATATTAATAAAAGTGTCGGCAAACTATTGAACATGTGAATGTTAGCTGAGAAATACGGCCATGCGATCGCATGGCTTCGAAGAGGAAAACTCATGCGATCGCATGGTGTACAGTGTCGGGCCACATTGATATAAAATGGCAGCTTGTCGAACGATTTACAATATCCATCTATCTATCTCTCACTAGTACACACATATATATATATATATATATATATATATATATATATATATATATATATATATATATATATATATATATATATATATATATATATATTATATTTTAATTTTAATTTTAATTTTAAATTCCAATAATAAGGGTATGTTAGCGAATGTTGTAAGGGTGTAAGTCGAAATTATGTCCGTGTAACGCTACGCTATTTTTAATCACTGTAAGTTATGGTTAATATTATTTTTAATTTAATGTCTCGTAGCTAAGTTATTATTATGCTTATTCAATGCCGAAGTAATCGTGATGTTGGGCTAAATATTAAAATTGGGTAATTGGGCTTTGGACCATAATTGGGGTTTGGACAAGAACGACACTTATAGAAATTAGACTATGGGCTATTAATGGGTTTTATATTAACTAAATGATACCTCGTTGATTTAATATATAGACTTATAATTTGACATATTTATATATAACCACATAAGCTTGACTGGGTACGGTGGGCGGGAAATCTATAAATACCAATAATTATTCATTTTACCGGACACGGAACTGGATTAATAGTTAATAGACTTGTTGAAACAGGGGTGGATTACATTCAAGGGTAATTGGTGTAATTGTTAACAAAGTAGTAAAACCTTGGTCTACACGCAGTCGATAACCTGGTGTATTCATTAAACAAAGTATTAAGACCTTGTTACAATTCGAATCCCCAATTAGTTGGAATATTTGACTTCGGGAATAAGAATAATTTGACGAAGACTTTCGCACTTTATGATTATGACCGATGGACTATTATGGTCAAATCTGTATGGACATATCGAATAATCCAGGACAAAGGACAATTAACCCATGGTAATAAAACTAAAATCAACACGTCAAACATCATGATTACGGAAGTTTAAATAAGCATAATTTATATATTTCATATTTAATTGCACTTTTAATTATCGCACTTTTATTTATCGTCATTATATTTAATTGCACTTTTAATTATCGTACTCTTTAATTGTCGTAATTTTTATTTATCGCATTTTTATTTATTGCAATTTCATTATCGTTTTTTACTTTACGCTTTAAATTAAGTTATATTTATTTTTAATATTTTACATTAGGTTTTAACTGCGACTAAAGTTTTAAAATCGACAAACCGGTCATTAAACGGTAAAAACCCCCTTTTATAATAATAATACTACTTATATATATTTTTGTATTTTTACAATTATAAGTAAAAAAATATAGCGTTAAACTTGGCTAAGTTTCCCTGTCGAACGAACCGGACTTACTAAAAACTACACTATTGTACGATTATGTACACTGCCTATAAGTGTTGTAGCAAGGTTTAGGTATATCCACTCTATAAATAAATAAATAACTTGTGTAAAATTGTATCGTATTTAATAGTATTTCCTTGTAAAAATTAATACTATTTCATATACCCCTCCAATAACATCAAGTATTTTTGGCGCCGCTGCCGGGGAACAAGCTTAAACGCCGGAAGCGAAACGCTATCTAAAAAAAAAATATTTTTTATTAAGTTCTTTGTATAAAAATATATATGTTTTAAATATTAAAAATACAAAAATATAAAAAGAAAAACAAAATATATATATATATATATATATATATATATATATATATATATATATATATATATATATATTTTTAAGAGTTTGTTAAATTTAAATATAAAATTATAAAATATTTCTATTTCTATTTTTAGTTTGTAAAAATATAAGTTTTATTTAATTTATAAATACTTTATATAAATATTAAAACAGAAAATAAAAAAAATAAAAACAAAAACACACTCGAGGCCCGGTACTGTAGCAGCCCATAACCTGGCCCGAAACCCTAGCTCATGCGATCGCATGAGCCCGAAGGAAAAAATTCATGCGATCGCATGAAGTACTCTGACACGCCACAGTTTGACTTTCCACATCATTAATTACGGAGTATTTATTATTATTATTATTCTAAACCCTAATTAGGGTTAGTTAATTAAATAATTAATTTAGTTTTTATTTTAGTTTTTAGTTTTAATTTGTATTTTAAGTATTAATTACATTTAATAAATTATAAAATTAATAGTTTTATAAAATAAATAATATAAAAATAATATTTTTATAAAAATTGTATTTTTTTACAACTTTAAGTTTATTTTTATATTTTGTATCTTTTTATTTGTTTTAGCGTAATATTTGTATTTTTCGCTCGTAATTAGATCTAAATCATAGTTTTTACCATAGTTATTTTTATTTCTAGATTTTTAGGCTTTGCCGTAAAATCCCTTAAGTGCTTTTTCTTTAGACTAAGATTTAGGTGCTTTAAAATTTTGCGACGCCGTTTTATAAATTTTAGTACCTTTTTAAGTTATTGCCGTTTTAGGATATAGTTTTTCTTTTAAGCTTTAATATTTTTAGACGCAACTTTTAATTCTTAGTTTTTAGTTCCTTTTTAAGTTTCGACGCGCTACTTTCTTATTTTTATTTTTTGACCTTTTATTTTTCGACGTTTTTCGACGTGCAATCTTTTTCTTTCTTATTTCTCGACGCTCTAATTTATAGGACATAGAATTTTTTTTCTATTTCTTCTCTAAAATTTCAAAACGAAAAATTATTTTAAATGGTTAAATTGATAGACATCCATTTTCTGGTTCGTAGTAATAGTTGGATTTGTACGTGGACCGGGTTATTGGAGCCAAACAGTACTCAATTATATTAAGACCAAACGAATCCTGCTCCTCTGCTGCATCTTTTGGCTATTCGAAACGTGGGCAAAATCAGAAAAGTCTATTAATTTGATAACTTATATAATTTTTCTTATTTTTATAACTAATAGGATATTCAGTGAATGCACCGAGCAAAACGTTCACCACCTTTTGTACGTTCACCACCTGTAACTCGATCAAGACATCTAGCAAATATTGTCGCCGTTGATTTTTCTTTAGAATCGTCATCCAGTCGACCAAGTACTCCAATTCAAATTTCCGATAATCAATTTTTTGAACCCGACCTCACAATTGAGAATTCGGAGAATATTCAGGGACAGTTCATAGATCCTGAACCATTAATCTTTCCTCCGGAACCACCAATCATTCAAACGGAGATTGTAGAGGAACCAACCATTAAATCAGAATCCTTTAGTGATTCAGATTCAATAAATTCAATCATGGAAAATCTGGAACCTCTAAGTATGGAAGACCGAATGAGAGCTAAACGCACTGGCAAAGGTCACGCAATTACTCAACCAGATATTAATGCGCCAGATTATGAAATCAAAGGACAAATTCTACACATGGTAACAAATCAATTCCAATTTAGTGGTGCGCCGAAGGAAGATCCAAACGAACATCTTCATACATTTAATAGGATCTGCACTCTATTTAAAATAAGAGAAGTGGAGGATGGACAGATATATCTCATGTTATTTCCCTGGACTTTAAAGGGAGAAGCCAAAGATTGGTTAGAATCGTTACCTGAAGGGGCGATTGATACATGGAACGTTTTAGTTGAAAAATTTCTTAAACAATTCTTTTCGGCATCTAAACCCGTGAGACTTCAAGGAGAAATTGTTACGTTCACACAAAAGCCAAACGAAACTCTATATGAGGCGTGGACCATATTTGGAAAGTTATTAAGAGGATGTCCGCAACATGGTTTAGACACTTGTCAAATAGTACAAATATTCTACCAAGGATGCGACATCACTACAAGAAAAGACATCGATATAGCAGCTGGTGGTTCCATTATGAAGAAAACCGCAACTGATGCTTACAAAATTATTGATAACACTGCTTCCCACTCACATGAGTGGCACCAAGAAAAAGACATTGTTAGATCATCTAAAGCGGCTAGAGCCGATTCTAGCCATGACTTAGATTCCATTTCCGCAAAGATAGATGATGTCAAGAGACGAATGGCAAAGATGACTAAGGATATTCACTCAATACGAATTAGTTGTGAGCAGTGTGGAGGACCACATTTAATAAAAGATTATCTCAGTATTGAACTAACAATGGAACAAAGAGAGAATGTTTCATACATAAACCAAAGGCCTGGAAATAATTATCAGAATAGTTATCAACCGCCAAGACCAATCTACAATCAAAATCAGAATTATAACCGTAATGTTCCATACAACAATCAACAAGGTCCTAGCAATCAACAAGTATCCAATAATACTTACAATCAGCAAAGACCTATTTTTCAAAACAAACTACCACAAACCGATGATAAAAAGCCAAATTTAGAAGATATGATGTCGAAGCTAGTTGAATCTCAAACACAATTTTTCACATCTCAGAAACAAACCAATGAACAAAATGCTCAAGCATTTAGAAATCAACAAGCTTCTATTCAAAATCTTGAACAAGAAGTAAGCAACCTAGCAAGGTTAATAGGTGAAAGAAAATCGAGAAGTCTACCTAGTGATACAAATGCTAACCCCCGGAATGAAACAGCTAAAGCCATTACCACAAGAAGTGGTATTACACTTAAACCACCAGAAATACCTGTAATTTCTGATGAAGCTATTCCTACTCCACAAGAACCACAATCTGAACAAGATAAGGAAACAGAACCGGTAGTTGAAAAGGTTAATGAAGATAACACAGTTAAGGCTAAACCTTATGTTAAACCATACCAACCACCACTTCCTTACCCTAGTAAAATGAGAAAAGAGAGACTTGAAGCCGAGCAATCCAAATTCTTCGATATGTTTAAACAAATAAATGTTAATCTTCCTTTCATTGATGTGATTTCAGGAATACCTAGATATGCTAAATTCTTGAAAGATCTAATCACTAATAGAAAGAAAATGGAAGAACTCTCGGCTGTTACTATGAATGCTAATTGTTCTGCAGTGTTGTTGAATAAGATACCAGAAAAATTATCAGATCCAGGAAGTTTCACAATTCCATGTTTTCTGGGTAGTCTTAGTTCAATAGAAGCATTGGCAGACTTAGGTGCTAGTATAAATTTAATGCCGTATTCACTATACGCTAAACTATACCTTGGAGAATTGAAACCAACACGAATAAGCATACAACTAGCCGATTGATCAGTAAAATATCCTAGAGGGATAATGGAGAACATGCTAGTTAAAGTTGGTACTTTAGTATTTTCAGTAGATTTTGTTATTCTGGACATGGAAGAAGATTCTCGAGTTCCTCTCATATTAGGAAGACCATTCTTAAACACGGCTAAAGCAATAATAGACGTGTTCGGTAAGAAACTGACACTAAGTATAGAGGACGAGAGTGTTACTTTTTCTGTTGATAGAGCCATGCAACAACCACAATCTGCAGATGATACATGTTATTATATTCAAACTATAGATTCACATGCAGAATTGTTAGAAGAATTTCCAGAATTACAAGGAACAGGAGAATGTTCTTTAGGAGAAGGAACTGAACTAATTGATGAAACTGAAATGTTAGCTACACTTATGGCTAATGGATATGAACCAACAACAAAAGAAATTCAAACGCTAAAAGAAGAAGACAGATATCGATATAAATCGTCGATAGAAGAACCACCGACATTAGAGTTAAAGCCACTTCCAAACCATTTGGAATATACTTATTTACATGGTGAAACTGAATTACCTGTAATAATATCGTCTTCTCTTACTGAAAATGAAAAATCTAAACTCATTTCTGTGCTAAAAGCTCATAAACCAGCTATTGCATGGAAGATTCATGATATTAAAGGAATAAGTCCTTCGTATTGCACACATAAAATCCTTATGGAAGAAGGTCATAAAACGTATGTGCAACGCCAACGAAGACTAAATCCTAATATGCAAGATGTTGTTAAGAAAGAAATTATTAAACTGCTAGATGCAGGTTTAATTTATCCAATTTCTGATAGTCCATGGGTAAGCCCAGTTCAATGCGTACCTAAGAAGGGTGGCATGACTGTCATCACAAATGAAAAAAATGAGCTTATTCCTACTAGGACTGTAACAGGATGGCGTGTTTGTATTGATTATAGAAAATTAAATGACGCCACCAGAAAAGATCATTTTTCCTTACCTTTTATTAATCAAATGTTGGAAAGATTAGCCGGAAATAGTTACTATTGTTTTCTTGACGGTTTTTCCGGATATTTTCAAATTCCAATAGCACCCGAGGACCAAGAGAAAACCACATTCATGTGCCCTTATGGTACTTTTGAAATGTCCCGTTCTTATTGATTAAAAACGTTCCATATTAATTGATTTCGTTGCGAGGTTTTGACATCTATATGAGACGTTTTTCAAAGACTGCATTCATTTTAAAACAAACCATAACCTTTATTTCATAAATAAAGGTTTAAAAAGCTTTACGTAGATTATCAAATAATGATAATCTAAAATATCCTGTTTACACACGACCATTACATAATGGTTTACAATACAAATATGTTACATCGAAATCAGTTTCTTGAATGCAGTTTTTACACAATATCATACAAACCTGGACTCCAAATCTTGTCCTTATTTTAGTATGCAACAGCGGAAGCTCTTAGTATTCACTTGAGAATAAACATGCTTTAAGCGTCAACAAAAATGTTGGTGAGTTATAGGTTTAACCTATATATATCAAATTGTAACAATAGACCACAAGATTTCATATTTCAATACACATCCCGTACATAGAGATAAAAATCATTCATATGGTGAACACCTGGTAACCGACATTAACAAGATGCATATATAAGAATATCCCCATCATTCCGGGACACCCTTCAGATATGATATAAATTTCGAAGTACTAAAGCATCCGGTACTTTGGATGGGGTTTGTTAGGCCCAATAGATCTATCTTTAGGATTCGCGTCAATTAGGGTGTATGTTCCCTAATTCTTAGATTACCAGACTTAATAAAAAAGGGGCATATTCGATTTCGATAATTCAACCATAGAATGTAGTTTCACGTACTTGTGTCTATTTTGTAAATCATTTATAAAACCTGCATGTATTCTCATCCCAAAAATATTAGATTTTAAAAGTGGGACTATAACTCACTTTCACAGATTTTTACTTCGTCGGGAAGTAAGACTTGGCCACTGGTTGATTCACGAACCTATAACAATATATACATATATATCAAAGTATGTTCAAAATATATTTACAATACTTTTAATATATTTTGATGTTTTAAGTTTATTAAGTCAGCTGTCCTCGTTAGTAACCTACAACTAGTTGTCCACAGTTAGATGTACAGAAATAAATCGATAAATATTATCTTGAATCAATTCACGACCCAGTGTATACGTATCTCAGTATTGATTACAACTCAAACTATATATATTTTGGAATCAACCTCAACCCTGTATAGCTAACTCCAACATTCACATATAGAGTGTCTATGGTTGTTCCGAAATATATATAGATGTGTCGACATGATAGGTCGAAACATTGTATACGTATCTATGGTATCTCAAGATTACATAATATA